>NC_079289.1:66809890-67409890 GCF_023638135.1 Falco biarmicus | reverse complement strand
ATAATATAGCATGGTCATTCTGACCTTATGCTGGAATTACTAAGGCTTTACATCATGCTTGGTGCTGGTATGGGCCAACTGGAATAAAACACTGTAACCTCAAAGAGTAGCCGACCCATGGTACATTCAGGAAGGACTGCCTTGAGCTTTTTGATCCCAAGAGATTGCCCATTAATCAGTACTTGCATCGCTGTCTTTAATGCATTTCCTTGAGTTGAGGGGCTATGTATAATACTGCTTTGTAATTTATTTAGTCAGGTTTGGGCTTGATTATCTGAACTTCAGTTTGTATTTGTTACATCTATAAAACCTTTCATTTTCATGTACAGAATTGAGAGCAAATTTGAGCAAAAAAGAAGTGAAAAGACCAAGTTAGTAGTATAATTGCCCATACCCAAAATAGAATGATTCATTCTCATGTATCGGGAAGAGCCTTTAAATTGAGGGGTAATCTACTTTGTGCTTGCTGTATTATTTATTAAAAAAATAAAAAATAAAAATTGAGTAAGTTTGTGTTAGCAAATTGGATTTGTATCCTGAGCTGTCCCATGCACCTCTTTTGCTTCATATAAGTGCAAGATAGCTAAATATAAATTATTTTCCCATCAAACATTGGAGAAGGAGGGGGGAACATAAGCTGTTGTATGCTTGCTGAGGGACAGGAGCATGTGTTGGGGTAAACAGTTTGGAGCACCTCATGCATATTAGGGGTTTCTTTGTCAGTATTCTGTTAGTGTTTGTGAAGGGGAAGCAAAACGGCGTAGCTCTCCTTCTCTACATGAAGGGAACAGAAAGCACTAGGAAGTCCTGCAGGGCTACTGTGCCTTCTCCTCATCCCTTATACATCTGTTCTTAGAATGATAGGGTTGCCTTAGGTTTAAGGTAGTCCTGTTCTGTTTTTTTCTTATCAGGGTATCCTACAAAATCAAGAGAGCAACATTAATAAGATTACAAAGTAGGTGGAAATATCTTTAAATGATCTCTATTTGAAAGCAACAGGTGTGTATTTAAAGCAAACTGTCTTCAATTTAAATTTGCAGAAATTGGAACCATAGATCTTGAGAAACCCCGTTTATTTTATATGCCTTCTATTTGAGACTGAGAACACTGTTTTCCTTAGAGAATTTAAAATCCCAAGGCCATTTTAAACTGGCCTGGTAAGACTTCATCTACTTCGCTTTTCCAGTGGGGTGAGAACATACGCAAGGCAGTTGATGGAAGCCTTTGGATCGTGTGTTTGGCATCTTTGGAAAACTCTGTCCACATACGCCCCTGTAGTACATGTTTCATTTTAACCTTTTGATCTAAAATGCTCTGCGTACAGAAAACTTGTTATCTGGTACTGGATTTTGAATGTACTTTTCATGATAACAGGTAGTCATGTTTAACACAGTCTAAATTACAAGAACTAATGCAGTAGTTGTTTTTAATACAATTGTGGAGTTGGTTTCTTTATGGGAGCCTCCATACCGAATAGTGTTTGATGCACGGGAAACTTTGACATTACTTTTTCCTGCATTTGAAAAACATAGTGACAAAGCAGCCTGGTTGTCGAAATGTCAGAATTTCACTTTGACATTTAAAGAGCAGCTTCCGTTTTCTGGTTTGTTCTAGTGTGGCTTTTTTTGATATTGAGCTGCTTAAAGAAGATACAGAAAAATCATTAATAGAGCTGTAAGGCTTCATTTCTGTATCACAAGTGCAGATGAAGATTTCTGGAATTTATAGCAGTGTCCTTTAAAGAGTGCTGTTGATGGAGATATTGCTTCTAAAATACTGACTGTCCATACGGATCTTGGCCTTGGAACATTTGCTTTGAAACTGGATGTGTAGGTGGAGGGGCAGAAGAAGGGGTGGGAGGTTACAGACTGAAAATGTGCAGAAATGTTTGGTTTTTCTTTCTGTGTAACAGAAGAAACTTTTCCTTTTTAATAAAGAGGCAAAGACAAGTTAATTTAAAATTATAAAAATAATAAGTAACGTAAAGCTAAATGAATGAATGTCTGGTCTGGATGTTCCAGCTGTTAAGAAATGATGTGTTTATTTCTGCTTTGGATGAATGAATTACTTAATTTACATCAGTTTGTTTTTTCTTAGAAATTTTCCTGAAAAGTTAATGACTTCTTTTTAAATACTTTTTTCTTTTAAAAAAGACTGTAAACTTTGCTTACTTATTAGATGCATACATTAATATGGAATATAACTCAGAGCCTTAGTATCAAGAGATGAATAACTTGTTAGACAGAAAAGGAAAATTTTTTAACTGCGTATATGTGAAGCCAGGTGGAATTGCAATTCTATTAAAATGCACAAGAAAAATCATGATTTTTAAGTTTCTTAAATAAAAATTGGCTAAAATATTACATAAGCCTCTAAATAAAAATGGGTTTTGATAAGCTTGCTTATTGCTGCTGCATCTAACATAAAACACCTGATTAGTAAATTGAATGAGAATTTCTGGTTATGTTGTCTTTTAAGATTTTTACAACTAGGAGAGCTGTTCTCTAGAATTTTGTTTTATATTTGGGGGAACAAAAATGTATTTTCATCACAGCTGAAATTGATTTCTTAACTTTTTCTAGAAGCCATTAAACAGAAATTATTTTAAAAATATTTTTTCTAACTCTTTCAGAGATTACTATTATTATTCAGTATTTGAACAAGGTCTTGCTCTAGGTATTTATACTGGGAGTTCTCCTAGCTCATTTGTTTGGCTTCCTTAAATTTATCAACCTTAAACATTTTCACTTGTTTGTTTCAGCTGTTCAATGGAAGTCATCTCAATAGATTACAATAATGTTAAATTTTTCAGCTCTGGAGTGTCTTGTTTCAATTTGAATTTTAATGGATTTATTTTTAAAGAAGAAAAACAGTATTTTAAAAATCTGATTAAAATTAAAATATTTTCATAAAAAACGTACTCTACTTATGCTCTTTGTGGTGGCTTCTATGATCATTTTTTTTTTAACCATAAAGCTAACAGTGCTGTTTAAACTGTTTTACTCTAGAAGGGAGGGTACACAGATTACATTAAAAATTGTATGAAAAATTTTACAAGTAACTCTTTTGGTGGTGTTTTTGTAATTCAGAGAAGAATGCTAGTAATGTAAAGAAATTTCAGTTACTGGGTAATTTGTAATGCCAATGAAAGATCCTTTTAAAAAATATTTTTTTCCTATAAATGCATTTTATTTCATTTAGTTCAAAGACTCTTTCATATTATGTTTAAAATCCATGCTTTGACAGCATGCGTGAGAGTTGTGGTAGCGTGGACAGGTTTTAAGGCAGAAACTGAAGCAACAGTCTCCCAGGACTTTCACCCTTTTTCCTCCTCTTCTCAATACCTTTTTTTTTTATATGTTCATCAGTTTGATACCAAATAGCTGCTGACTTATCAAGATCAGCATAGCATTGCATTCATCTCACTAAAATCATGCCAATTCATTGACTTTTGACAGAACTGAGCATCATGGGTTGATTTTTTTGGGTGCTAACCTGATGGTAGAGCTAGTCTCTTTGGGGAAGACATAGCCAATTTGAGCAACTTAAGAGCTGGTGGGGAGCCAGGAGGTGGGAAGGCAGGGATCCTCAGTAGTCCTGCCTGCCTTTCCAGGTGGGCAGGGCATCACATTTCTGTTTTCAGATGATTGAAAAAATAAAAAAAATCTACAAAATACAGTTTGGAGAGATAAAAATTAAATACATCATTTTTTTATCCACCTTTGTTTTTGACTGTACATAAGTGTGCTTTTAATTCAGTTGTAGTATCAGTTCCTGTGTTTTGACTAGGTAATACAGCATAATTTAGTTTTTTTAATTGAGAAAAAGCTTGTTGTGTTTGTGAATAGACTGTGAAAGAAAGTAGCTGGCAGTATGTGATGTACTATTAGTTCAAGATATCTATTTGATGACCTATGTCATACTTGAATTAATTTTTTGCCAATTTACAGCTTTGTAATAATATATAACTGATGGAAAACTAATTTCAAACATAAAAGATTGAATACATGGTACAAAAATTAGTTCTGACTTGTTATGAAAAAAATCTGTTAGCAATAAAAGAAAATAGATAAAAAAATTGATTTTCTAATTCCCGTGGGGAGAGGCAAGGTAACAGCATTACTCAGCAGCATTTGTTAATATATTTCCAGCTGTATATTTAGGGTTCAAACTAGCTACTCCAGCATTGATATAGGATATTTGAAGGACACCATTTAGTAGAAAACTAGTTCCTTAAAGAGGAAGTAGCTTCCAAGAATTGAGTTGTATTGAGACACTTCTGTTGTTGGGTTTGGAGTGTTTTTTATAGTTTAATGGTCACTTACTTTGGGGGAGGGGGGGTGTCCTTCCTTAAATGCTCTTGATATTTTAATAAGAAGTTATTGGAGTCTTCTTAAGCAGTTGTATCTGGCATGTTTAATGGCATGGTCTCTTCCATTGAGTTTTGGACTGAGGAATTCCACTTCAGAAATTTAGTGTTGCCTTTATGATTTCTCAAAGCATTACAGTTTTCTTGTATTGCACCTTTTTTTCTGAAAGGCTGCTTTTTTTTTTTTTGTTTTGTGAATTTGATTTGATGCGCAGAAAATATTTTTGCTCATAATTTATGTGTTAAAATCAGAGAAGGCTTTAGAAAAGATAGGTTGGGAGAATTCAGATGATACTAGTGTCACTTGCCAACTATTTTTCAGAAATTGGCTTTGGGTATTGACTGACCTTTTTATATACAGAAAATGGGAGAATGGAAAAGTCAGTAATCTGAGATATCAAATGAAATTCCTTTGTAAAAGAAATGCAATTGTATTTAGTCTATTTAAAGTTATGTACAAGGTGTAATAAACATAGGGAGCAGTCTGGGGAAGGTGGTGCTAGACAATTTGACTGCAAATATCTTCAGTGTCTAGTGAATTTATTCTTAAACAGAACTTAATAAAATAAATGTGAGTACGAATAAGCCTGCATTATACAGCCACATCAGTGAATCTGTTCTTTCACCTCCTGGAGATGAGCAAAAGCAGTTAAAATACAAAATGTGGTCACCCATCAGTTTCAAGCAAGGACACCAACTCACAGGAGCATGGAAAGACTCATCAGATAGCTTTTCCTAAAATTAGGAAAAGATCTGTTTTGTAAATGGGCTTTTTCTGGGAAAGGTGGTATGTACTACAAACCATAATTAGCAAATGGAATATGAATTTTTACTAGTGGGGAAAAGATCCCTTGCTATACACGTGTTATATTTGTATTTGATAAATTCTGTATTAGGATAAAGTTTTAAAGATAACTAAACTTGCTTATCCTAAGCACCAATTTTCATAAAGGTTGTAGCTATGCGGCCCTTTTTCAGTGCTTTCACTGAAGGCAGAAGGAGAGAGAAATCCTTTTGGTTTTAACAGGAGGAAGGCTGGGCAGTCAGGGCATCTGTGCTGTCTGACAGGTGGCCAAGCTTTGAGCCCAGGAGCTTGGCCAGCATGGCAGAAGACATAGAGTAGGGGTAGGGGAACTGTCAGTATCACAGTATCAGGCCAAAGGGGCGTGATGAAGGAAATTCCACCACTTTGAGGTCTGGGGGAAGCTCAGAACATTTCCTGGGAGAGCTTAAGGAGCACAATAAGGCGAGAAGGCTGGAAGCACTGCAGGGGGAGGGCATCGGAGGTGTGAGCTGAAGGACAAGTTGGTAACGAAAGGGTGAAAAGCTGGGGCTTGCACAATGGGGACTTAAAAGACAGGAAGCAAATGCATAGGAAATTGGTCTTCCTTCAGCCTGCTGCTCGCAAAACAAGCTATTCTTTAGAGCTGCAACAGAGTGAGGAAAGGAAGAGGGCACAAAGTAATGGGGGAGGCATGTTTCTGAGTCTCCATAGGACTAACTTGGGGGCCAGAAGACTTCTTTCACTGCAGAGAGAAGGAGGATTTGCAGTGGATCCATTCTCTGGAAATGATGCTAACCATTTTTATTATTTTTTTTTACCTCTGCAATATATCCATCTAAAAATTAAACCTACTTACATCACTTGGCAGCTTGTTTGTGAGAATGAAAATGAACTAGTTTAGGATGGGTCAGCTGTAGATTGTAAAGTGTTATTTCCTATGAGATACCATACCATAAAATAGGCTTTCTTCTGCTTTGCAATGCTTTTACTCCCACTTTTTTCCCCTCACTTAAAAGCTAATCCGTTGCTTTAGGTTTCTGGGTATGACAACTAGTTGTATTCCAAAGGATTATGGCTTCAGGTGAACTGTAACCAATGAGTCAGAATGGGAAAATACAGTTGTATTTCACTAGTAGATAAGTTTTCATTAAAACAAAGACAATAAAAATGCCAAAATCATGAGTGCAGTCACAAGTATATTTGACTCTTCCAAACATGTCTCCAAATGTGCTTGAATTTTTTCTTTTCCATGAAAATCCTTACATGGGTTTCATTCCATCTGAACATAATAATAGGGATACCCTTACAAGTAGTAGTAAGCAAATGTTTCTGTTAGTAGTGAGTAACGGCAGTGTTTACTCTTCCAGAGATGACTCATGTAGGTTGTACTTTTTTTTTTCTAACAGGTTTGTGATTTTTGTCATGGGTGCATGTGAAGTTTGTAATCATCCTACTTTATTCTTGCTTAACTATGACCAGCCATCCTACTAAATTATATTTTTTTTTCTTGTTTCCTAAGGAAATGAAGCTTACACTAGTCATGCTGTCACAGTCAGCTGTCATCGTCCATCCATCTGTCCACCCTTGATAGCCAATTTTAAGCAAACTTGACAGACTGGCAGAGATAAACTAACTGGTTTTCTCCAACTCAGTGCCTGGGAGGGTCATTGCTGGTGTCCCTCACTGGAGAAGCCAGTGAAATCCCAGCTTTTTGCTCAGTCCATGCAGGGCTGAAAGGCAGCGGGGTGCCAGACACTGTGCTTGGCTGGCCAGCCCAACAAAGGTAGGGAGGGCATCGCCAGGGAAGAGGGGGGGGTATAGGTTGAGGGTAGTTTGGACATGGCAGTGGAGAGCTGGAGGTATGAGAAGGACTTGGGCATGCGAAGGCAGTCATATGGTAAAGGGGCTTGTTATGGATCCTACAGGAGATGGGGGAGGCAAGAGGGGGAGTAATGCGGCAGGAGGTGTAAGGAGAAAAACAGGAACAGATTTCCTTCGTTCTGCTCATGGAACAACTTGTTTCCTCTTCTGTCATAGAGGCAGTTAGGAATGTTGTAACCTCACATTAAAAATGAGTATTAGATAAAGCTGTGTGTACCCTTTGCTGTGGTTGGCTCAAATGGGTCTCTGCGTAGTTAGTTACCTTGGTCAAACCAGCTGGAAACACAATCTTTGGTGCACGTTGCTGCTATTGCAAAAGACTAATTGTTACCATGCTATCAGCCTTAAAAAGCTTGGTTACGTTAAATGTTAAACTGAAGAGCTCCAACTGCCTTTATTGATAAAGCAAAGTAGTGAAGTTTCTGATTTCTTTTCCCGATGTTGTTATGGTTTATGTTGAATGGGGAGGATAGAAAGGAACATTTAAAATGTAAGATGCAGCACTGGAAGGTTTGTGGAAAAAGATGCAACTTAAAAAACCTCCACTTGAAAGAAAGTGCTTGGATGATGACCTTTTGCTAAATGTTTAGGCACCTTTATCAGACCTCAGAATTTATTTTTGAGAAATTTGTTTTTCACCTGTTTGTCAACAGTTTTTTCTCTAGATACTTCAGTTTATGGCATTCTCTTAACACACTGCGTCCTCATATATCTCCATTATTTCTGTACTCTGATTTTCAGCTAGTTTTCTCCTGGCCAGCTACTCTATCATCTGGTGGGGTTTTTGTATTGTATTTGTTGTTCTACTGTAATTCCAAGAAGTGGTGCTGCATATCTCCATTACCAAGCACATCAAAACCTAAGCTTTTAATCTTGGAGGTTCAATCTCAGTGTAGGGCTTTGTGTAGAGTGACTACTGAAATACAGTTGCTTGTTTTCTATGAAGTTATAACAGTAATTGCCCCCCTTTCCTAACAGAATGACTCTTAAGTTGTGTTTGTTTATATCACCCTAATTTAATGCTCCTTAGTTCTGATACTTCCTTGTCTTTGGTTGAGAATGATCTCTAAACTGATGAAAATTTCCAGTCTTGGCAGAGATCAGAGCCTGGGCAGCTTCCCATTAGTGCTTGCTTGGACACTCTTTTCCTGCGATTGTCTCCCCTAGTACAATAAGCTGCTCTCCCTCATTTTGCCTGAAAGTGCAGCCACTGGCTCATGGCTGACATGATGTAGTTAGAATGACATTAGGATGTAAGCAGGCTCCAGCAGGAAGCAAGGAGCTGCTGGGGAAGGTCAGGAAACACTTTAGGATCATTGGAATTTTCTGCAGTCTTCTGAGACCTTAAGACTGTATTAATTAATGTATTTAACCCTTCTGTCTAGCAGTGCCCACATGGTTGTGTGCACACTGTTTGTGCTGTACAGCTAACTCTGTGAAATAAACCAGGTGGTTTTGCAGTGTATATGCATGTACATATATATGTGTATATATTAAAACTGAACACATTTTCAGCAGTGGAGTGGCCAGATTAAATAGTCCTGAATTGGTAAAAATGAAATAATATGCACCCCATTCAATTGCCATAATCAGCATGTACTGGTTCTGTCTCAAGTGAATCTCTCGCTTGCCAGCAAGGCTCAAGGAGCATGCAGAAAAGTACAGAAACTCCAATTTCTGTGTTGGTTTTTGCTTTCTGTCCCCTGCATGACATTTTGGGTGTTGCTTAGTTTGTGTTATACTGAGATTTCATCTTTTGTTTTCTCTTCAGATTTTTTTATAAATGAATTTCACAAGTGAGGGCTACTTGTTCACTCTATCTTTCTGTTTATGTATAAGCTTAAGCAGTCCTTGCCACAGAAGTTTGAAAAGTACACAAAGTGTGTTGTGAGTTTTTTCTTCTATATTTAAACAGACGCTAGCATGGTTCCTTTAATTAAGAAAAAAAAAAGTTGTGTTTCATGTTATTGTTGTTACTTCTGTACATTGTATTCCATGCTGTAATTAAAGCCACAACAGTACATCAGAATTTACAGATTACAGGGGAACATATGCAAATGGCCTTCCTCACTGTCAGGTTTATGCTTTTATAGTACGTGATGAAATGTAGATGAAAGAGGTGTGGATTTCAAAAGGAGACTTGCAGTTGGAAGCAGTTGCAGCTGTAGCTGCCTGGGGACTCACTGAAGAATGAAGAGAGCAGAATGTAATCTGCAGAGAAACTTAAGCTTTTATGGCTGTGTTAGTTTATTTTTGTAGATTTCCTTTCATGTTTTGCTTAAGCCAAATTAAAGTCATCACTAAAATTAAAAGGCATGATAATTTGGCTGGATTTTTAAGAGATATAACAGCAAGCTGTGCAACTGTTCCAGTGATTAGCTGTTCTAGTAGTGAAGAAACCACTATTTTAAAGTGTGTTAAAACTCTGGTACTTCTGGGAAGGGACTAGAGCTATTATAACACAAATTGCTCCTTACTTAATGGTGCATCAACTGGATGTTAAAGATAATTTCTTAAAGGTGGTGTTTTCTGACTGTGTAGTGTTACAGAAGAGATCTCCATTTAGCAGTGTTGTTAAAGTGGTGGAGAGCATGTCACCAAATCCAGTGTTTGCAGTCTGGGGATGAGCATTCCAAGTGACCACTTTATGTGTCTTTCTTTAACAGGTTTGGGAAAAACCAAGAGAAAGACAAGTGCAAGAGACGCCTCACCCACTCCTAGCACAGACGCAGAATACCCATCCAATGGCAGTAGTGCCGACCGGATTTATGATCTTAACATTCCAGCCTACGTGAAATTTGCCTATGTCGCGGAAAGGGAGGATGAACTGTCCCTTGTTAAAGGATCCCGAGTGATTGTCATGGAGAAGTGCAGTGACGGCTGGTGGAGAGGTAGCTACAATGGACAGATTGGATGGTTTCCTTCGAACTATGTGGTAGAGGAGGTTGAGGAGGCAACTGCAGATTCCCCCAGCTTTCTCAGCTTAAGGAAAGGCGCTTCCATGAGTAACGGCCAGGGCACCAAAGTACTTCACGTTGTTCAGACACTGTATCCCTTCAGCTCCGTCACAGAAGAAGAGCTCAATTTTGAGAAAGGGGAAACGATGGAAGTCATTGAAAAGCCAGAAAATGACCCAGAATGGTGGAAATGTAAAAATTCCAGAGGGCAAATTGGTCTTGTTCCTAAAAACTATGTAGTAATCATTAGCGATGGTCCTACCATTAACACTTCCCATCCGCCTCAGATAAGCTACACGGGACCATCCTCTACTGGACGGTTTGCTGGAAGAGAGTGGTATTACGGGAATGTTACCCGACACCAAGCAGAATGTGCCCTGAATGAAAGGGGAGTGGAAGGAGACTTCCTTGTTAGAGATAGTGAATCTTCGGTAAGTGGTACTCAGCCTGGTAGGCTTTGTAATACCCAATGCTTGGGCTAGCAAGCATGACAGTTAATAGCTTCCCTATCTGTAGTAAAGGGCTTTTCCCCCTTAAAGAAACAAGCAACATTTTGGCATTACCAACTGATGCGCTTACTGCTTGTGAGAATTAGTCTGTTACTGAAATGCAGTGACATTTGCACTGAAATTTAGCAGCTGTTTTGTATTAGCCAGGGTTTTTTAATTAGTGGACAAGCAAGGTAAATATTTCAGGCTTCAATCTGACTTTTCATATGTTCCTCGTATGCAATCCTCCTCAAATTTACAGCGCTACAAGATAAAATAATTCCTGTGAATTGCAAATTTGGTCATTAACTTGATTTTAAAGCTAACTGCAAATTGAGATCTTTGTATTGGTTGGGTTTGTTCTGCTTTTAATTGAATAATAACATAGGTTCTTTAAATTGTTGGTTAAAATCCCATTTTTTACTGTATTTCTGTTCTACTGAGATTATTTAGGTTTTAATAAGGTAAAGTTGTATCTAATTGTTAAGGTTATGATACACAACAGAGGGGGTCAAGTCAGCAGCTCATGCTTTCTAGATTGAGCTTTGATGACATCAGAGGGATATGAGTAATATTCATTAGGGATCATTGTAATTCTGGAAGTTAAAATTTTAAATTACACTGAAAGGTCTTTCATGTATGCTGAAGCCAGAGAATTCATAGTTAAAGTGCTCAAAATTTAATTATTCCTTGACTGTGATTTTGAAAAGATGAGAGTTTTTAATAATTCCCTAATATGTCTTTTAAAAGCTACCAAAAAACCCCCCACCAAATCTGAATTTGTGATTAGGGCTGTTCTGCATTTATTGTTTCAATTGTAAGGTCAGTCCCTGAAGACAAAGTGTTGTCTAGCAGATGCCTCCATCTAAGTATTTTCTTGCTTCATGTATAAAAATTCAAAATTAATATAGTTGTGTTAGCTCAGTCTTCTAATTTGAGTGTACGATACTACTAAAATAAGTATACCTTATACAGCTACAGATATCTATCCCTGTGTCATATTTATATCAGGTTTCACTGTGCCCGTGTTGTGGGCTATCCTGGTTTACAACGTAGACTACGAATAAAAACTAGAGCAGTGTCAAATACATTCCGTTTGAGCTATAATATGTTTTTTTAAAGATTTCTTGACTTTAATGACTTTAGAAGGCTGTATTGATTGCATATATCACCTCTGGTTAGAACTTGTGATATTCTTTATCATATTTGGCTATAAACTGGAACAAAACTGTTCTCATATGCTATTTTTTGTGTAAATGATTTGAGTAACTAGTCAGTAGTAGGTGTTGGCATGACTACAGGCTGTAAGACAAAGAATTTACGTTAACAGATAAAATTAGGCTTGAGCTGGAATGTGGAAGTAAAGACCCTTGTAGCTCCCAGTACTTTTTTGGAAATATGTTTTGCATTTCATCTCTTGTTTTTGTTCTTCCAAAGTTAAAATTTTAACTACTCAGAAGAGGTACTTGGATGAAGTCAAAATATGAGGTAGTATTGAGGCAGATTCACTAAACAGTGCATACTAAAGGGTACCCTTCAGTGGACAAGCAACTAAGTATTTCAGGTTTCAGTCTGAATTGTCATGCATTCCTCATATGCAATGCTAAAATTTGGGATTGGCAGGCATGCTGGCTTCTGGTGAGGGAGATGAACAGTGACAGCAGAACAGCTGAAAGACAAGGAAATTGCTAATTCTGCAGGATTTTCTAAATCCAATTAAAATTGCATTCTAATTTTTTGAAAACAGTAGTTGTTTATTATTATTGAACCTAGGACTCTTGCTATTCCCTGAAATTTTTACATCACAACCAATATTATTGACAAAATACAATTCTGTAACTGTCCCAAGTATTATTTTTTTCTGGATACAGTATTGTATGATTAGGTTTCAGGCATCTTTCGTTGATAAATTTGCTCTGCAGAAAACATAATAGCTGTCAAACTACCCTTTCTTTGAAGCTCTGTGTCATTGAGTTTCTATTTCTGCTCTTAGTTAACTGTAATCACTGGATGAAGGCAAATGCAAATAAACCAGAGGAAAACAGGAAGAAAAATAGAAATTTAGAAAACATGACTGACTTACAGAGTCTGAGGGAGAAATCAAGTTTCTTTAATCAACAGAAGAAGAGGCTAAGATGGGGCATACATCTTCTAAAATGTAGAAAGCCACTAGAGGATTATGGTAATCATTAAATTACAGTATTTCAGCAGTCTCTTCAAAGTAGCATCCTGTCCGAACCATACTGGATATGGTGTGCCCTTGGTGTGTCCATCCAGCAGGTAGAAGCTCACTTTCAGATATGGATGCTGCATTGTGGGTTATTCTGAGACAGTAGCTATCAATTTTCTGCTGTCTTTCGGGGAAGTGCCAGAGGGACAATTTGAAAATTAATACATTACGTAAATACAAAAATGCATAGCCATTTCTAAGCCCATGCCATATCACAGTGATCACCGTACTACAGCCTGTTTCTTTGCGCTGAAGAGTCTACCTCTGGAGTAAATGAATTTTCTTGAAAAGACACAGTAACCTTTTCATTTAACATGACATCATAACACTGAACATACTTGTATTCAAAGCAGTTTCAAATCTGCTTCCTGCATTGTTGCTGGGAAAATTGTTGCTTGTAGAGCACAAAAAGTTTCATTCAGAATGTGGTCTTCAAGTTGTTTCTACATCTGACGCTTAATGGAATCCCAGGAAAAATTTCTCAATTCATATTACAGCAAGTTTTTGCACACATGAAAAAAAAAAAAAGTGCTGAATTGAGGGACTTAATTTTTTTTCTTTTTTTCTAATCTTGATCTGGTCTTGTATCCAAATGATTCTGTATTTGGAGTTTTTTGAGCAACGAGAAAAACTGTAGTTACACCTGTAAATGTCTGAGTACTACTGTCTTAGTACTAGTAGAGAGTTTTAGTTTTTATTAGGTTTAAAGAAATACTTTGCTACATCTCAGACTTTTGTATGCCCTAATCTTTATATGTCATACCATCATGTCATTTGTTCATGCATGTGAATTATAAAAGCATTGGGGATTGCTAACTTTTTGGTGGGGGTTTTGTTTTGTTTTTTGTTAAGTGTCTGGAGTGGTGCAATAAGCAGATAAGCATACTTGGTAGCATTGGGAAAAATATCATAAAATACCTGTTTCAAGCTTGGAACACAGAAAGACTTTAGAAGTGAGTCTCAAATTCTTGATGGTTACTGTACTTCACATGCATGACTACACAGGCCCTTCATGCAGTGGCTAAAAGTCACCAGGAGTGTCTGCGCAATCAGAGCAAAAGATCTTGGTTAGAGAGACCAGGCTGAAGAGAGCGAAGTTATCAGCTCTCCAGTTTGCTCATCTTTCCAGCAGACCAGCAAGTCCCATTGCATTGTGTTATGAACCCACCTATTAAAGCTGTGGGTACAGGGGTTATTCATTTCTAATAAGGCCCATAGATAAAACTGTGAGTCATTCTGCTAATCCTTTGCCTGATTATTGACCTGTTTTAGAGTTTTCTATAGCCTTCTGTCACCCTAGTTGCAAACATTTGTATGTATAAGATTTTTCCATAGATTTGAGTTTTCCTATTGTTACTGAGCTATGAAAAGCTCTCCTTGGATAGATGGCTTGTATCATTCTGTATTCACTTGATGAGACTGTCATGTTTTTCCATTTCAAATTTTAGTAGTTGCAAGATTTTACAATGTTTCTCTAGATGTAATTTACCAGATATTTGTCTCACAGGTAGATTCTTTTCGCCGTAAATAATCTCCTCAGTTACCCTTAGATCTAAGGGATGCTGCCATAGTGGAGAATATCCTGAGACGAACTCTGTCAGGTGGCTAGAAGCCTGATTATCTTCATTAATTACGAAATACTATTATTAGAACGATAAACTTGTTTGAACCATTTAAGCCCATAGTTTATGTAACAGGCACAGTTACCTACTGGTAACGTTTTTGCAACTCTGTTACACCTAAGTAATGTCACCTTAGTTTTGGAGACATGAAGGAGGAGACTGAAGTGGAACATACCTAGTTAGAAACACTGCTTGATTTGTTCTTTGCATTGCAGGCTGCCCTTTTGATTGAAAACTGAAGTTTGTTGTCTCGTTTAGGTTGTACTTCTGAACAAATAATGCAGATTTAATCGATGCGGTCTCTGTGCAGCCATTTCTTACCTTTTTTGAATTGCAAGTTCTTTAACGGTCAGATTTTTGTTCTCTCTTTTTGGTACCTAACAGAAGACAAGTAAGACTTGGCTGACACCATTGGTCTGGGTTGGGTAGGTGATTGACATGCTTTGAAGATCTAAGATTCCTTTGGGGAGAGAAGCAAATCTGGAAGGAAGAGGTTTTTTTGTTCAGGTTCACCTTGGGAAACAAGTGTGCTTGCTAGTGCTATAGCTAACAGGAAGCAGTAATAGGTTGTGGCTGGCGATGAGGGAGGGCAGCCACACCACACCTCAAGCTTCTGAGCAGATCCTCTGCTGCAGACACCCTTAGACTTCAAAGGGAGCTTCTGTCAGGACTTGCAGTCTCATTGCGTTCTGTTGTGAGTGGGTGCAAAACACCACTACTTCATAGCCCTGCAACATCTTCCCATGAAGCAGAGACAATGTTTTTTATTCTCAGACCAGTTCTGTTTATTAGCATGAATAAGCTATGCAATTTTTTGCATGATTTCAGGAGCAATTATTCATTAGGAAGTAATGGCTACCTTCTGCCGATAGTGTCACGGCTATCAAATTATAATAACCGATCCTAAATGAGGTTGCAGGGTATAATACCAGCTGATCCTGATGATCGTAGATGTATTAAGATGATACTGAGGATTGTAGGTCCAACTGGATTTGTGTCAGCCCTTTGAGATCACGTTTAGCTTCTCTGCTCTTTGTCCAGCCATAGTGACAGCAGAGGGAGGATGCACAGGTTGAGAGTTTCTATGCTTTTTGAGATGCTGATTGTGTAGCCTTCAGGCTGTCCCATATTTTCCTGGGGTTTTAATCCTGCAAGTGTTGGATAGAAGCAATGCAATGTGGCAGCTGTTCAAAAACTGAAGCATTTGTCATTTTCCGTGACATGCTGTGATTGACAAATACAACGAAGAGGAGGAGAAAGTTTACCTTCAAAACCAGGCTTAAGGAAATACCTTAGTAGTCTATTTCAAATGGAAGAACAGAAATCTTATTAGAGCTGTATTTGAAGACTGATGGAGCCAATTCATGTTTCTGACCTGTGTAACATTGATTTTGGAACATGGCAAACATTACATGGAGAGGAAGGGTATTTGTTTATATCTAAATGGGTAGAAAAAGGAATTAACTCTCCCGGATGTTTCTGTCCAGCCTGACTTCAGACCTTTGAGCTATGACTTGATTTTTTTGGCTGGGTGAAGGAGGAGTGAGGGAAAACCTGGGTATGGAAGTGGAAGGAGTTGGGAAGCTCCGGGTCAGGCTTACAGGCTGGAGCTTAAAGGATCTAGAATAGTCTGAAGAATGAGTGCATGAGAATATCTTCCATGGAGGAAGGGCATTGCCAAGTGGAAGTGGATTGACAAGTTACAAAATCAGTAAAAGGCTTCCAGTGGGAGTTATTTTTCCCCAACATTGCCATTTATAATAGAATTGCCTTGTTTCATTCTCAAATGGAGGTTGTAAAGAGGGAACCTTCTTTCCTGGTTTCCCTTGTTTTCTATTATGTCATTTTCTAACTTGTCTTCTTGATAAGGTTTTCTATCCTTTTTTAAAAAGACAGTGAAGTTCCTGACCAAAGAAGTAAAATTAAAGGAACATCTTCCTACCTGTTGTCTTCCACATGCTGTAGGCACCAGCTAGCCTGTGGTCATCTTTGTGATAATCTGGTGTTAAAATAAAGGAATATGAAACAATTCAAAAAAGTAATTCACCTAGACTAAAGAGCTGCAGCTAATCTTCAGTTTTCTGTTGTAGGAATTGATTTAACTTCAGGTTTAGGTCTTCCCAGTTATGATGGTGTAAAAATATTCACAGGTTCTCTGCCATGAATCTGTGTTCTGTAATTCTGTTCCAGCATCATCAAGTCCTCTGTAGATTTCAGGGATTAAAGCTTACTTCTGATGTGCCTTTATTTGGTGTATGTGAGGCTTTTATTCCTGGAAAAGTTAGTGTGCAAACATCCAAATATAGCAGTTAATTTAAGAGGGAGAAGGGAGAAAAATTGGCCAGCAGTTGAAACAAAATAGTTTAAACAGTAAATAAAATAAACAGACTTGGAGCAAATCCAAGGAGGACAGCAGGGAACCAATTCAAGCTGCATTGAACCAGCATACTTTGAAATGGTAATATTAAGAGCAGTAGTTTATCTAGAATTTTTTTAAAATAGTCTTTTTAACCATTTTGCAGTTTTGTTAGTGGGAAGGAACTAAAAACAAACAAAAAAAACCCAAAACAAAACAAAACAAACCCCCAAGTCCAGTTTCTTTTGCTGTTTGTTTGACTCTTGTAGAAATTACTGTGCTGAGGCCAATAAAGGGTTTCAGGATTTTTGCAACAGCTGTTTGAGCTCTTCCATCTCTTAGCACCGGATGATGGCTCTCAGGAGTTAGATCAGCCTTTCCGCTTGTTTTTTTGGTTGTGGGCTTTTTTTTAATTAAATCGGATCACAAAAAGAATAAACTTTGTAACATACTCTGGAGAAAATAAGTTATAATAAAGTCTTCTATTTATGCATTAATCTAACTAGCAGTGCGGAGGCTGGGAAGAATGGACAATAGTTCAGGGGAACGTTCATTCATTGAAGTTATAATTAAAATGGCAGGAAAGTATTTAACATAGTGTGTAGATCGTCTCACAGAGGTCTAAGTCTGGCCACGGCCTGGGACATAGGACAGTAGATCAGAGGTCTAAGACCTCTTTCAGTGCTGCATGTCTCTGTGTGTCATTAGCATATGCTTTTTGGTCTAAAGATAATGATTCTTAGCAGATACAAAGAGCTTTGAAAACTCATAATTTGGATATGCTGAAAACAACTGTGCTTTGTCAGAAAATATTAAAACGTTGTTGGGCACAAAGTGATTATTTCACTTATTTTTAAACCTTTGTCATAACATCTTTTCCTGTTCCTAAAACCAAAAAAAATGTGTTTGGTTCAGATTATGAAATTTCCATTTGCAAGCTCTTCTATTTTAAATGAGGGCCTTCTGGTTACTGGTTTTCGTTTGGGGTAGGCATTGCCCATGGAAGGAGCAGAACCTCAGTCAGCAAGACTTGATCATGTTTCTTGAATCCTAAGCGGATAGTCTGTAAGTGCCCCCCTCAGTGCTGTCCTTGAAGAGACCCTATGGACCTGCCTGGTGGCCTGTGTTCAGAGCACAGTGATCAGCACGCTGCCCAGAGCCCGTGCAATAGATTTCTCCTCCATGAACCCAGGGTCCCAGAGCTTCTGCAGAGCTTTCTTTTGTGCAGGCCCGTGTTTTGTTACCGATCAATGGCTGCTGCTTACGACTATGGAGATGTCCACTAAAACAGGTCCCAGGCCTGTGTGGTTATGGTTGCTTGGAGGGTTTGTCCACACTGCATTCAGGGTCTTAAGCACAGCGCAGTGTTGGTACAACTGGGTTAGCTTTAACCCAGTAGGATAGGTGTTGAAAATAGGTCAGTCTTGGTGTGAGCTCTGTGCAGCCTTGTTTGCAGTGCTCCTGAGGCAGGGGTTTAATATCAGAGCTAGCTGGCTTAAAATAGAAGTATTCCAACTTGGAGCTAAGGATGGATGACAGGGCATGAAATGTATCTTGGGTGGAGCCCTGGAAACCCCAAAGGTACACTCTCATGCACATTTGTTTCCATCCCTTTCCCCACCCTCCCCAGTCCTCTAAGTAGTCACGGAGGGTGTTGTGTATATTTTGAGCCGGTGGCTTTGGAGCTGCTTGATGCCTGAGGCAGCCTTCCTGATGGACCCTGCACTGACCTGGCCAAGGCCCAGTGACCCTGGGTTATAGACGGAGGGGGTAATTCATCTGTGGGTGTTCTGTAAAATGGTTTTTAATGATTGATGCTTGTGGATCTGGAATGTAGTGGGCTTGAGGTAGAAGAGAATTACTCCAGAGGTGTGGGGAGCTAGCTGCTGCCTTGAGCAGTGCAACAGGGGAAGAGCTGCTGCCTAAAGCTGAGGTACAAGCCTGGGGAGTTGGGCCAGAGCCAGATCAACAGGCACAGCAGGAGCTCGCTTTGCTCTGGGCAGGGCAGGTGGAGTCGGAAGGGAAGGCAGAGAAGGCATCGGTACTAAAACAGGTGAGAGGGAGGTGCAAGGGATGAGATTTTGGGATAGACAGAACACGGGGGATGCGTGGGGTGGAGACATGCATCGTTGCAGGAAAAAAAGACAGCGTGACTGAGAAAATGCTGTCCTTCAGCTTACCTGGGTATGTACTCAGTGAGTATCTCACCCCCCAAATGCAGCGTAGAGGACTCCAGAGGCTGTGGTTTCATGAACCAAATTCTGGTGAAAGCAGTAATGTACAAATGCCTTCACCCCACCCCGCTTGGACCTCTGCTGTGCCACAGCTGCGCTTGGGGCTGTTTGTCAGGCAGTGCTGTGAACCACATAGCCCCTTGTGCATTTTGTTTACCCTGGACGAGGTCAGGTTTGCAGCAGTGGCCCAACCAAAGCAGCAGAGTGGTGGGGCAGAGGTGTTACTTATCTCCATTAAGCACTTGCTACAAACTCTGGTGTGTGCTTTTTATTTGTTATTATTCCTTTTTCTGCTGGCTGGCAACAGCTGCCTCCAGCAGCCTCTCGCAGGGCAAGTCCTGTATTGCCATCCGTATGGCCAACCAGCAGCAGTCAATGGATAGAGATGGAGTTCAGCTGGAAGAGAGGGACAGTGTGTCCTTTCTACCCTCCTAAGGTGGCATGTGGTGCAGAAAGCGGAATGGTCTCATCCCAACTGTCTTCCTTAAGGCAATGCCAAGACAAAGAGATGTATAGTGTGAAATTGTTCTGTCCTGAATATCTTAATTAGTGCTTACATTTTGTCTTTTTTTGGACAGTGGTTTGATGGTGAGATTTGTACTGTGTTTTCGTTCTATAGCTTTATATTTTTTTACAAAAAATGTGTACTCAATAGGAGAAATTATTCCCCATACGTGTGATAATGAAGATAAAAGATGAATGGGGTTTTGGCTTTTGCAATGCAAAGCAAGAACGGCCCTCTAGTGGTCACGGCTCTAAAAAAAGTGGTAAGGGGAATTTTCATCTCGCCCAAGCAGTATGGCAATAATTGCTTTCTCCAGGACTTTCTAGCAAAGAAACCATACGTGCTGGAAGTTTTTCCCTTCTCCTTGACATTCTCATGCTTCTAGGTTGAGTAACTAAGATAATATTTGCAATTTAGTCATGTAATTGGCAACTTCAGACTGTGCATCTGGGGAGCTTTCACTTAACTGACTTAACTGTGCACGTTAATAATGATGGCAATTATTTATTGAATAATAGACTATTGGGTTTCTTAAGTAGCTGAAGCACCGAGCTGTGGAACAAAGACTAGCATAAATTACCATCAACTATATGACACAGTTTGTTCCTGAAACCACAAAATTACGCCTTCATTTTGTTCACTTTTATGTAATTCTTTTTTTTCTTTTGAATTCTTCTCAACAGCCCAGTGACTTCTCAGTATCTCTAAAAGCATCGGGGAAGAACAAACATTTCAAGGTGCAGCTCGTGGACAATGTCTATTGTATTGGGCAGCGTCGCTTTAATACTATGGATGAGTTGGTGGAACACTACAAAAAGGCTCCCATCTTCACCAGTGAACACGGGGAAAAGCTATATCTTGTGAAAGCACTTCAGTGACGTTGAAGATGGACTTGGCCACATGGGCCTCTTATAACTTACAAGCCTTAGGTCCTAAATTCACTTTTATAGAGCAGAGCAATATCTGAAGCAGGCTTAAGGATTAGGCTCTTTCTAAAGTGTTTGCTCTGTTGGTTGCTGTTTGTCTTTTTTTTTTTTTTTTTTGTTTGCCTCTTTTTGTGTTCCAGTTCTGTTATTCTCCGACCACCTCTCTTCAGGTTGAGAGTTTCCCTTGGTGGCCGTGGTGAGCATTCACCTTCCTGGCTGAGTTCAAAACTCCCCTCTCCTGTGTACGTTTACATAGTTAGCTCAGATCAAGGAGGGGTGTTTTCAATTCAAACCAGTGTTAATCTGTTCAGATTGCTCACAAAGGCAGAACTCTCCGTTCAGAGACATCGGGCACAGTTTGAATGCACTGAAGCTGCAGCTACTTAAGTGAGAGAGAGTAGACATAACAGTTGTGGCTGTGAGTTCTGTAGCTATATCGCTTACCAAGTAGCATATTACAAAAACTCCTAGTTCCTAGAAGCACTCTTTACACTGTACTCTGCTATTACATTGCCTCTCTGACTCTTTGTAAAGAGTACACTAATTAAAAGCATTTTGTAATAGTACTTCTTAAACTACTATGGTAAGATTGTAGTAAAAGAAAATTATCTAGTGTATTTTGGTCTGTAATTGCAACAAAGAGAAATTTTATTTGAAAGTTGATTACTAGAGAAAGAATCATTGAATTGTAAAGGCTGAATGTTTTGGTAATCTGCAACCAAATGTGCCATCCACATAATGCTTTTTCCTCTTGCCCTTCTGCTTGTTTGAATTAAACGATTATGTATTTAATTCTCAAAGTAATATGTATCTGTAGCTGATTGTTGACACTAATACAGAAGATTAATAAAAACTGATCTTGGGACGGGGTGGGGCGGGCTACCAACACTATATATATATTTGCTTTACAGAAAGAAATCTTCGGGTTTTACAGAGGATGGCGTGGTTGGTAGGAAGAGACACACAGAATGTTTATGAAGAAATTGCATTTTTCTCTTTTCTTTACATTTAAACTCCTTTATGGTTTAAATATACAGTCTTTAGATGGCACATTCCTAAGATTGAAGAAGGGATCATGAGATCTCAAAATCTTGCATACTCAGTTTTTTGGATATTGTAATAAAAAAGGTATTATGTCATGATGGAGTACTGGATTTATCCTTGGGTGGTAGTCCTGGTGTTGCTTTAGAATGGTGAAATAGAGTGAATAATGAATTTGTTTGTCTTGGAATTTGTGTGGCCTAAAAAGAAAACTTCTGTGACTGCAGGGGACAGTGATATGAAGCAGTGTCTAATGAGCTCTGTGTTGCTTGTTTCTGTGATAAGTAAGTCTGTTCATAGCTTTAATGAAAACTGCGAGATGGAGCTGTTTCCTGGTACCTTTTTGCTGTTAAAACATGTTCCTTACCTATACTGTATCTCAGTCAGTGGTAGTACAACTACCTCTGTGCATAACTCCAGCGTAGGTTAAGCAGACACCAGCACTGTCTGCCTTGCTTTGGCGTAAATCATACCACTGCCAGAGACTGCACTGGTATATCTGCGAATGAATTGCAGCCTTGCTCAGACCCGAGGGGCAAGTACAATTTCTGAAATTGTGCACATGTGCTCTTTTCCCATCACTCTTGAAATCTTATTTCTGTAAGGTTATCTGAACTGACAACTGTATTTGTGTACATGCATTAACTGAAAACTGGGCAGTGACACTTCTGCTTGGTCCAGCTTAATGAAGGAAAGTAGTGAGTCAGAGCACTCCCGAATGGTCATGTGTTATCCCAAAGAGCACCTACCCATGATTATCTTCTGAGAATATGGAAACTTTCCCTGGGAAGTTGGTTAGAAGTACCAGTTGTTTACAGTCTACCTACAGAAGGACTCCACAGTGGGCTGCTGCTTGAACTTCTTAAATGAATTCTGCAGAGAATGTAGGTTTTTGCCATCTAATATCTAGTTCTTTAGGTGAAACTAAGCAAGTACCGAGTATGGCAATGACATTAAGAAGGTCAACTATATGTTGTATGGGCATTTTCAAGTTTGAGTGAATTGCTTTTCAATCTCATTGACTCTGTAGTATCTGGGAGAAGGATATACAGGAATGGTTTTCCTTTTCAGTAAACTGATTGCTGCAATTACTTTTTCATGCCCCTTGTTCATTTTTCTGTAATGTTCTCCATGTTTCCTGTTCCAGGAGCCTTTGTATGCCTCTTGCAATCCTTTTTTCCACTTTTTTTTTTAATAGTTCCTTTTTACAAGCTATCTTAGTTCCTAACCCCTTTCTAGTCTTAGTAGCTTAGAACTAAATCAAACAGATGTATAAAGGAAGTTTTTACCATATGCTTTATATTTTAATGGATTTATCAAAAAATTTTTGTTACCTCATCCTCTGTAAACAGCTTCTGTGTATTGACATGTTAATTGTTAAAGTATTTTGTTTTGGAAGCAGTTGGTTAATTTATGATGCAGCAGTGTGAATGACTAACTTGAGTTTGTTTTGGGTTTGGGGTTGTTGGTTGTTTTTTTTTTTGGGGGGGGGGGGGGGTGTTTGTTTGAAACAACCTCATTTTGGTTTTGCCCATGCTGTACTTAATCAATATGCTGTCCATTCGACAGGCTCAGTAATAGTTCTTCAGTTGTTTTGGTCTTTACAAATTGAGATAAGTTTCTGCAAGTTTTGCTGCATTTTTGACCTCATTTGCTGCATTGGACATAAGCATTAACAATGTTCAGTACTAACTGCTTAATAAATGTGCAACAGACACATATTTTATTTTTATTTTCCTATTTTAAATGTACCTTTCTATTGTTTGACAAAACCTCACCCTTATTTTTTGACTACTTAAAGCCTCTTTGCCAAAGCTTGGGGTTGGGTGTGTGTTTTGGTTTTGTTTTTGGTTTTTTGGTTTTTTGGTGTTTTTTTTAAGATGAGAGGAATTTGTGGTGACCTGAGTTTCTTCACCTGCAGTTTTCATTAAAGGCTGAAATATTTTCTGATGGAGTAGAAGTGGTGATTTTTCTTTATGGTATTCAGTCTGGCTTTTCCCATCTTACCTGGTTCGTGTGGATGTATCAGTATTATTCCTGTACAGCTGTTAATGTTTTCTTGCCTTGCTGGTGTTTACATAAGAATGTGAATGAGTTGTCTGAATCTGTAGCAGTTGCCACACTTTCCATGCAGTGGCAGGAATTTGAGATCTGTGTTTTCACTTTTAGCTCCAGGAGCTTATTGATGAGCTTCCTTTTCCAGTTTTCTTGACTGTTTGTGGTGTCGCCAACTAACCCTGCCTCAAGTAGGTGCAAAAAGAAGGTCAAAATCCCGTCACTTCTGAACTTACACACCACAGCCCATCTGTTCTGTAGCACTCCTTTTCTGAGGATGTTTTATTTAAAGGGTGCTGTAGTAGCTGTTCTTCCTAAATATCTACAGTGTAGTCCTTGGTCCCAGCTCTTATGCTGTTCAGTCTTATGAAAGCATGCATGTATGAGACATTTTCCAAGGAGAGAAGGCTAGTGTTACGCCAGCCATTCCAGTGTGGTGTACCTACCATGCTACTGATGGTGTTATTTGGCCAAAACCATTGGAGAGTTTCAGGGTTTACACTGGTTTGCAGATAAATGCACGCAAGCTTCTGCATAAGTCCCAAGCTAGGCAGCTGAGATCCAAATTGGAAGAAGCAGGAACCCACGGCATGGTGCTGAGTCTCAGCCCGAGGGTCTGGCAGAGAAGTACAACAGAACGCTTAATACAGCTGTGCAGTGCTCAGCTGGCTTGGAGTACCTGTCAGCAAAATACTGTCGCTGGGTACCAGGTAGCCACGGCTGACCTGATTTGGTACTGAAGGCAGTCACGTATTAGGTGGGGACAAATTATTGAAGGATTAATCTAAGAGTGAACCAAAAGCATGCCAGGTAAACTCACATGGATTTACTGTATTATAAAAGCAAAGAGTTCGTGTAGTTTTGGCTTTTGGGGAGAGAAGAGGCAATAAAGACATGCAGTTGGGTAATTAACATGAATATGGACTATATGAATGGACTGTCAAGTCCCACTCTTGAATGATTCTGTTTAGTATTCTCTCTCCAGATATTTTTGTCTCATAAATTCATAGAAATCCTTAAAGCTTACAGCTGTTCTTCCAAACGTTTATTGTAACTTTTCTATGCTGTAAAGTTTGCTGCCTGGTTTAATGATTTCACTAAGGGGAAACAGAGATCTTCCACACTTAAAACAGTAACTTTTGTTATGACACAAAGATGAGGTACTTTTAAAATACCACTATACAATTTTACTTATAAAAATGAGTCAGATTTTGCCTAATTTATAAATCAGAAACTAGAAAATGGATCACGCTTCTTTTGGATTAGGTCTGGCAATTTACTTGGCAGAAGCTACTAAATATCTGTGAGTGCTTTTGTTCATTCTTGGTCTTAAACTAGTTTAATTCAGTGATGTAGAGGTAAATGAGACCTGTGCAATCACCAGAATCTGAATCTGATTAGTTCTGTTTCCTTATTCCAGTGGGATGGGATGACTCATTTTTAAATGGAAAATTGTTAACTTATTTATACTGATAATCTGTGAAAGGTGTATTGCTGAAGTAACTCTCAGCTCTTAAAAAACACTAGGAACTGTGGAACTTTCTATTCCTTTCTCTTCGGTACCTCCAAAATTCAGTGCCTTTCTTACGAAGTGGAAAAGTGTAAACCAGGAAGTTACAGGGTGCACAGTCCTGAATAGTGTTATAGATCGCCTGGAGTGAAAGGTTCCAGAGTAGAAGGAGGATGTAGGTAAATGCTGCTGTTCATTCACTAGTTGCCCCTCGGTGGAATAGGCTTTTAAGTAACAAGTAAATCAGTTGTGCAATACTATTCTAGAAAGCGTACTGCAATTGCAACCCAAAGTGCACCAACTTTGTATATAACAATGCCTAATACATGTATGTTCTTGTGCTGGTATCTTGCAAAAGCAATAATGTCTTGTCTTTTTCTCTATTTTAGGTGGGTATTCATATCTACAGCTGTTGGATATAGTTATAGTACATTGAAAAATTCAGCACAATGGGTTTTGACCTAAATTGACTTAATATGAAATGTAATCTCTATATAATCTACGTAATGCTATAATATTTTCCTTTGCATGCCTCTGGAACCCTATACTACTTTTGTATTTTAAAATGCAAGTTTTTTCTGGCATATTATTGGTGTTTCTTTTCTTGTTATAAAATAGATTGTCTCCCCTGATATTGAAAAATCTACCCAAGCTTATACAGAAGCAGACTAACAGAAACGGCATGAAACCATTGAAAGATAAGTTTTTCCATGCATTTTCTTTCATATCTGGTAATATTAAATGTTTTAGGAGTGGGAGGTTAAAAATAAAAAGAAGAATCTTAACGTGACAAATTATCTTCAGCAGTGGGAGTCCACAATTATGAGGAAAAAGTAACAGGTAAGAAATGTTCTTTTCTATTTTCCTAAGTGAATTTAGTTTGACATCATATGGCGCTAGTGTGTGTGAAGTATTACAAAGTTAACAAATTAATGCTGGCTTAGTCCATCTTAACGAAGGAATGGATGGATACATTTATTAATCTCAATGCCCTACTCCAGAAAATAGTAGTAATCTTCAAAAGGGGAGAACTGTGATTCTGAGGACTTTTCTGTGCTGGTCATTTTTTTTTGTTTTGATTTTTGTGGAAGACTTCGAAAGAGGTGTCTTGCTCCAGTTTTCAAGCCAAATTTTGTTTCTGAGCTGCCTCCCAAGAAGCATCTCTTTGGGTGTGAGCCAGACCACAGAGAATATGTTAACCGGAATTATTCTCCCAGCTGTAATTGAAACTGTGGTGGTGAATAATGGGTTACTTCTTTTTTTTTTTTTTAATTTTGATTTTGATCTCCATTAGATTGGATACATACATCTATATGGTAATTAATTAGTGGGTTCCGTGGGTTACTGACTTAGCTTTTTACCTGGGTTCAACTCTGTCAAGTTAAAATAAGCTTGATGATTTTTTTGTTTGTTTGTTTGTTCCTTTTTATGTTAAAGAACCAGCAGAGCATTTAGTGCAATTATAATCGGTAATGCAAAGAAGCCCTTCAGTTGTGGGTGGCTGGTACGTGCGGAATACTAAGTCCATAGATGATGATGATGATAATACAGCCATAAAGAATTGCATGTAAGGCACCAGCAGACAGGCAGAGATAAAAAGCTCCTGGGATCATGAAGCAGGTATCTGATGGTTTCTCTCTGGAGAATTAGTATGCTTATTTTCATTTGAATATGCATAGCTGATTTGTAAAAGTGAAACTTAACCCTTTTTTGGTGTACAGTCTGTTTATTGAGTAGTAAATTCCAGGAATTAACACTGCAGGAGGGAAAGTGGATGTTGAGGCCCTAAAGAAAATTAAGGGTACTGGTGTTTGTGACAGCTTTTCCTACTGAAAATCCTTCAAGGCTTATATCCCAGTGAAAAGTGGGCTACCTCTCCACGTTACTTGGGTTTGCGCTAGCATTGGCCCAACTTTGTGCTAACATAACCTGACTTTACTGAAGACAAGGTAACTGGGATTTTGTTAGAAGGGATTTCCATAATGTAGTCAAGGCTCTTGTGCTTCTGGCTTGGGCTGAGCACAGAGCTGAACGTGAAGAGGAGAGCAAGCTGCTGAATGAGTGTTCACCAGTCACGGACGGGAGCCATGGAGAATGCCACAGGGTGCCTGTTTCTGTCCTTTGCCCTTACTAATTCAGCCATGGGTGCTGACATTACCAGTTTTTGATGTTCCGTGTTAATAAGGCACAGAGTTGTTTCTTGTGCTAACAGGTAACTTTGATCAGATGTGCCGCTTCTCTCTGGCTTGTCTCTGAAATCATTCTGGTATGAAATTTGGCATGGTTTAAGAGAAATTGTTATTTCTTTTTAGCTGGCATTTCTGATATAGTATATGGCGAACCTACATTGTCAGCCTTCTGATGCTCTTTGGTGTAACTTTTTCTGCAAAACTGAGAAGTCTGAGCATGTTTCAAAAGTTAACAGCCTCAGGTCAGTCCTTTGCCATGTGGTGAGTGTTAGATTATCAGTCACCGGCCCCTTGACAGCAATATCTCATGTTTTTTAATGGTGATCTTTGAGACTCATCTCCCTAAATTAACATCAGATTTGTCTTTTTTGCTTTTCCTTCCCTCTCCACCTTTTCCTCAAAAATGCACATGCATCTGTCTTTGGCAGTCCTGTTACTTCCCAGAAAGTCTCTTTGGCTGCTGTTCTGAAACTTTGTGGACTGTTTGGAACAATGGTGTTTCCATCCAATGTTGGCTTAATGGGAAATAATACCCTTCTTGATGAATTGCATTATCCTGTGGTGGGAGAAATAAGAACTGAAGGTACTTTCCTACGTTATGCTAGTTCTTGGAAACACTTCATGCTAATAGCATGAATTCTGGCCATTCTTTAGGAAAGAAGAAAAAAAAAAAAAAGAACAGGTTACAGTTCTGGTTTAAATCAAATCACTCTGCAAGTGCTCGCTAATCATTTTAAAACTGTAAAAAGGGAGAAGCTCATTATATAGTGCAATGCCAGGATATACTTTAGTTACGGATGGAAGGAGACTCCTTTCCTCAGCATTAGCAGAACACTGATTCTGTGATGCTCATAGAATTTTTGAAAAACAAACCCAGACGCCTTTAGAAATATATCTGAAACCAAGCTGTGCATACTAAATGCAGTACTGAACCTTTGAGGATAAGGCGCCATGCAGTCATCTAGCTTGATTTTTTTGTTATTTTTTTGTTAACTGCAACAATTTTACTTTTATGATTACTCAAATGAATGGATTTTTCCTGTGTGTTTTCTAGTGCAGTTGCATGTGGTCTGACATCGCTTCCTTTTGAGCTGGTTGAGTTTCCAGGAATCCTGCCTGTCCTGTGCTTTGTTCTTCTGCCCTGCCTTCCTGCCCTGTTTGCACTTCATCTCATACTCACCTTTTCTGCTCTCTTCCTTTCTTTTCTCTTGTACCCTAAACTAAAGCTTCTCCAGTTTTTCAGCTCCTTCCTTTCTTCAGTTGTCTCTGCTTTCCCTCCATTTCCAACCTTTACTATTTAGAGCCTACCTAATGAACGGGAAAAATTGCTGTACTCCGTGCTTTTCCCGTATGTGTCGAGGTTGCAGAGAAGCAGTCCTGCTTCCCTGGGTGGAGCTGTATTTGTGCTGCAGGCACAGCAAGGAGCAGGCCACCAAGCAACTGTATTGCTTGAGCAAACCTCTTCTTATCATTCAGAGAGGTGGTTGGTTGGACGATACCATCCCAGCCTAAATCAGCAACTTGACTTTAGGGCTTCACTGCTTGTGTTCTCACTGTTGAAAGCTTGGTGCTCAAACAGGCTAAGCAACTGCAGCTCAGAAGTGGTGAGGGGAAAATGACATGGGCAGTATTTCTGCATATTTCCCCTGAATGTCACACAGCGTGCTCATCAAAACAGGCAGTGAAATTCTTATTTGTGTTGGTATTTGGAGGTGGTTGCCCACCCCTGCTCTCATGCTTGCCAAAGTTTCTTCTCCCTGACCTGCTGGATGGTATTTTCCAGTACTGAAGAGAGAAATACCAAGGATTCCTCCAAGAGAGCTGCAGTTCAGCAGTTATAGTTTTTGTGAGATCTGATTTGCTTGAAGTGCATCAATGTATAGTTAGGCTGACATAGTGGAGATGTTATGCTGGCATATAACTATAACACTGTGTTGCAGCTGTAAATGACAGTTTGTACTGTTTATTGGGACTGTTATAATTATGGGGTCTGCTATAAATCCTCATTTAAAAACCTGATACTGTAAACAAAGCCCTTTACTTTAAAAACAAAACAAATACCCCTCAGCCCATGTACAAAAGGAGGGAGCAGCTCAAACTGAAGAAAGCAGCCAGAACGATTGCTGTGTACTGTGGAGTGATGATGGAGAACAGGCAAAGAGCATGCACTGAGGAGCCATGGAAATGAAGCATCATGAAGGACCGGTGACAGATAAAGCTGTTATGAGTGTGCTCACCCACGCAAGTGCGATGATACATGTGTTGGCACCAGTGAGCAAGAGGGAAGTCCAAAATGATTGCACAAGGCATTTGCTAAGGGACTGGGCTTGGCAGGCCCAGGCCAGAGGAACTTCAGATTCATTGTGGAGCTGTCTTGCTTTTTCTCTCATGATGTGGAGACAGGGTATAAATAGCAGTGGACTTGAATAAGCAGTCAGCCTCTGCTTCTGTGGCAGGAAATGAAGACATCTAAGAAATCCCCTTTGTCCCAGATAGATGTGTGTGTGCATGTGTTTACTTTCCCTCCATTTAAAATATTTTTTTTCAAATT
Source organism: Falco biarmicus (assembly GCF_023638135.1). Taxonomy (NCBI): domain Eukaryota; kingdom Metazoa; phylum Chordata; class Aves; order Falconiformes; family Falconidae; genus Falco; species Falco biarmicus. The sequence goes on along the minus strand of NC_079289.1, from coordinate 67,380,192 downwards.
TGATATGTTCCAGAACTAACTTGCTTATCCTTTCAGAATCGGTGCACGCCTTTCCATAGCAGGGTGATTGCTAGGGAAAGGTTTAATTACATTTGAACATGAGTGCAGACTTGCCCTAGGCTGCACATGGGTGACTAATCCATGATGAGCTCAGTGCTCTCTGAAGGGAGAGCCAATGTTTGAACAGTTTTACTTGTGCCCATGATTGCATTAAAAGTACTCTGCTCTTCTACCTTACCCACCATGCTGATTGCTGGGGACATATATCCCTTTGGCTTCTGTCATCTGTTTTACAGCCCTGATACAACTTCAAATTTATTCCATCTTTAATTCTGATACTTGGAAAAAACCCAACCCCCTTGAGCCTGCTTCCCCTCAGACCAGCCTTTCCCACTGAATATGAGAAGTGGCTGCTCTTGTGTAATTGTACTCATGCCAGTCAGGGCACCCAGCTGCCCACTGCCATAACCAGATGAACATGTTGCCTGCCATCAGCATCCGGAAAATACGGGATTGCTCCATCAGTGGAAGAGCAGTAGGAGGTTCTGTGTTGGGCCTATATCGTTCCACATCCACATGGATATGAGTTGGATTGGGAGCTGATGATGTGTAAGGCTTGAGAACATGTAAGATTCGGTGCCAGTTCTGAATTGCCTCTTTTCAGTGCAGAGGTCTGCTGGTGCTCCTGTAAGTTTTAATAGTAGTCTTATCGGTACACATATGTTAGGGCAATGCAAGGCCTGAAAAGCACTGAAATTCACTGTGACAATTCTGTTTCTAAAGCAGGAGAACATAACTGTTGCAAAACAGTGCATCTAAACTAAAATACACCTTTTCTACTAGTATTATTGACCGACGAAGTCTCTGCTCGTTCCCCATCAGTTCTTGTGGGGCTTTCTGACTTCTGAATGGGACCTGTCTCCTCCCAGGTGGGATGGGTAGAAGTGAGTTAGGAACTTCTAGCATGGTGCTCTGAACTAATCATTCCCTGGGCTTTGGACTGCTGTGCTTTCTGATGGTGAAAACCACATCCATCACTTACTGGCTTGAAAAAGAAAGCAGATGATCTAGACAGCTAGAGATTTTCATGCTCATATAAGATGACAGGTAGCCAGGTACTACAAAATAGGAAGAGTTAATGAAGATGCTTCTTTCTCTGAATGTCATTTACGCTTTCTGTAAGCCTTGGGCTTTCCAGCCCACAGGGAATCATCATAGAATCACAGAATGGTTTGTGTTGGAAGAGACCTTAAAGATCATCTAGGTCCAACCTCCCTGCCATGGGCAGGGACACCTTCCACTCAGCCAGGTTGCTCAGAGCCCCATCCAGCCTGGCCTTGGACACTGCCAGGGATGGGGCATCCACAGCTTCTCTGCAACTTGTTCCAGCATCTCACCACCCTCACAGTAAAGCGTTTATTTCTCCCTAATATCTGATTTAAATGTATCCTCTTTCAACTTTAAAACGATTACCCCTTGTCCTATCACTACATGCCCTTGTAAAAAGCCCCTCTCCAGCTTTCCTGTAGGCCCCCTTTAGGTACTGGCAGGCTGCTGGAAGGTCTCCCTGGGGCCTTCCCTTCCCCAGGCTGAACAACCCCAACTCTCTCAGCCTGGCTTCATAGGAGAGGTGCTCCAGCCCTCTGACCATCTTCGTGGCCTTTCTCTGGACTCACTCTAACGGGGCTGTGTCCTTCTTACGCTGGGGTCCCAGAGCTGAACGCAGTACTCCAGATTTCACAGTGCTTCCTTCCATCTTAATTTCTTGCCCTAGAACTCAGGAAACTAGCCAGTCTTGGTACTGTCTTCTGGTAAGTGCTTACAATTAATGCTCACCACGTGTTGAATATACAGACTTGTTAACATACTTCAGCAAGATTCTTGTGTAATTATGCAAGCACAAGACAAAATCACTGACCCTGTGATGCTGCCCGTACTGGTAGGCACACATGTACCTCTGCACATGGTTGTGTTTTTTTTAAACATTTTTCTTTTAGGTGTGGGAACATGATAGTGCTTATTTAATTTCTTACAGGTTTTTGTAGACTTCTAGCTGGTCTTTTGTGTGCATGGCTGCTTTCCGTAACTAAATACCACATGCAGATTCATGTCCTTTATCTGGCACCCTGATTGTTACTTTGATAATGCTTTGGCTTTTAATGGGCAGTAGCCATGAACTGAGACACAGAAAGAGAAAACCTTTTGCAAAGAGCCTTGCAACATTACAGTAACCACAAAGAGCATCAACATTTACTTTGCGTGTTTTCTAAGGTTTTGTACCAAGGCAGGCTGAAATTTAATGGAAAGATCAAAGTGACTAGACTTGGCTTTGGATCAAACTGTTAATATAATTCATTTCTTACTGACTTTTGTTTGATATCAGAAAGTATTAAGGCACTTATGATTTTAAGAGGCCTGGTTTTAGAGGATAGGGGGGAATCAGAAATGTTAACTTCTGTTCCAGAGCATCTGACTGCATTGTACATCTGTGTTTTCTAAACTATCATAGGCGAAGCATATTTACTTTACCAATCTTGCAAAAAGGATAAAACGTGGAATTGGTGCCAAATCTGCAAAGAAAATGTCATATGAAAGAGGATTTCATGCTTACTTTAGTATCAACTATTGCACTGTTCTTTAACTGAACCTGACTTCCTAGGCTTTCTGCTGTAGAATTGCTATGGCTTTTCCCAGATTTTCTGGTTATTAAAATTCAGCCCTCCAATTACAGAGCTCCCTTTGCTAATGTTACTTTATCCTAGCTAGTGGAAAGTGGTTTAAGTTATAGATATATTTTTAATGGACAAAGCCTTCTTACTATTAAGAATTTAAAGAATACTATACTACTTCTGGACTTGGAAACCTCAGGCTGGAAGAGAAAAAGATGCTGTTACTGCTTTCTTGTTTTGTTTGTTTTATTTCACCTTTTGAATAATGTTCCGGCTTTCCAGGGAACCGCTGTGGTATTGCTGTGCCTGTGCTCTTGGACCCTATATTCCCATCCCATAGGGATTTTGCATATTTAGTTCATTTACAATAAGCCAGCATTAAAAAAAATAAACTTTGACTGTACAAACTCACTTTCCCTCAGTCTTCTGGAACTACAGAGCAGACATTCCCCCAGCATATTCCCGGTTTTGGGACTTGTTTTTGAGATAGTCACTTATTGCATCTTTGTAGCGAAAACTATTAATATGTGACAGAGCTTAAAGGGTAAATTATGAGTGGTGGTTTTCAATTTGTTCATCCCATGGGTTTTGATGTTTATCTTTGTGATGGTATAACACAAGCCTTAGCTAAAGTTTGGGGGTTTGTTTCTCTTGGGTTCTTTTTATTTCAGCTTCACAGTCCTTGCTGCTTAGTGATGTTCTTTTCTTCTCTACTGGCTGGAGCTGGCTGGATTCACAAGCTTAATATTGCAGTAATTACTCCAGACGTTTAGTATCAGAACTGGGCTACTTAAAGAATAGAGCAGCAAGTTTCCAGGCAGTGATTGGGTTCTGACAACTGCTTGCAGAAGGATTTAGCAGGGTTACACCTGTTTATCTGCTGCGAGCTGGTCTTTTTTTCTGTCTCTTGCTGCCATTTTCCCACGTCTTCAGTGATTCACAGCCTCCTACGCTGCAGTCCACTGGGACTGCCAGAGATGACTTTGTTATTAGATGATGTTTCTTGGATGACCCAAGTTTTCCTTGTAATCTGATTCCATCAAGGGGATGGTGTTAGGCCTCTGGGACTTTTGGAAATGGCTTGCATTGCACATGCTTAAGGGAAGCTTGTTCAAAGTGACCTAAAAGCTTAGAAGTCTCAAAGCAATCACCAGTTCTGGGCCCTAAAACATGAGTTGCTCAAGTGCCTGAGCTCTTCTGGGTGAGTCCCCTTGCTCCATGCTCAGCTCTTCTGCTTGTCTGTTTTTGGTCCTAAGCCTCTCTGTGCAAGCAGGATCACAATCCTGTATGGATGCGGGACACCCGTGCCAGATGACCCCCAGTACCAATACTGCCCTGATGCTTTCACTGTTGTGCCCTTCTCCTTGTGTCTGTGTGCTTATTATGTGAGATTTCTTGATCACGCATAGAACTAAAAAGAACAACTTTGGGTCCTGCTTATGAGACAACTATTAAAAAGCATCTACAGACTTCTGCTTTTCTTGGATGTGTGCAAGTCCACCTTCTTGACAGAATGTTGTATTTCCACTTCCTATTTACGAGAATGATAAGAAATCACAAAATACCACAAATTTACTTCTGTGCACTGTATACAGCCTTTGTAGAACCCTCCCAAAAGTAGAGGGAATTAAAAAAAGGATTAGAAAAGTAAATGGTTTGGTGTATTTTCTGCCACCGGCTTTATTAGAGGTCCTCTTTCTTCCTCGTGTTTTGCAGCACTGAGAAGTATAAACACAGCTAGTCTCCTCTTTTTCAGCACTGCTTAGCGTATCCCTCTGCTACTCAAATTCCTTGTCAGAGTTGCCAAGTGGTGAATCGCACTGGTGAATGGACATTCATTCACTTGAAATTGCATTGGTGCTGCGAAACTGTTCCCTATAGGTCGCTGATTAGCAGTTATTAATCATTTATTTTTGCTGTTGATCAGAGCCACACTTCAATCAGTGAAGAAGGGTGCAGAGAATATTTAATATAAATCTGAACAGTGCAATTCTCTCTTAAGGTACATGTCATAAAGATGCCAGGGAATTAATGTCCTTGCTGCTTCTGCCACAAATGAGATTTAATGTGAGCCAGGAAACTTCAGCTGATGTTCAGTGTTTTATTGTGTGTCAGGCAAACCCAGAAACTTTCTCTGTGAGGGCTGTGCATGCTGTTGACTGATGAAATATGTCACCCACTTCAACAGTGGGAGGTTGTTTAATTAAAGAGAATAGGTAGCACGTACTATATCAAACACTTTAATTCTGAAAACTTGGAAATGAGAATTAATAGATTCATGCAGAAGCGTGCTTACAGGGGATTAATGACTTTTGTTAAGCTGGTGATTATTCATTTCCATTTGAATACATTGTTCTGGGAATACACTTGGGAGCCAAAAAAATTTAAAATGGGGATGTGGAGGCTTGAGGATGGGAAGGGTGGGACTGAAATGTGTTTCCCTCCAGTGGCACAGAATTAAAACCCCCCTGGCCTGTTGCTTCAGGTAACTGTGACTGTCATTTCAGCCCTGCACGTGGCTCTTTGACTTCCTGTTCAGTTTTCAAGCATGCCATAAGACCAAGGATGGGACTTAAAGAGAGCAGTAAAAATAAAGGTGATAAATGTTAAGAAAAGCTCTATTTCATGCAGGGAAACACAGTGAGAGTTTTCATGAGATTCACATGGACTTTGGTGTCATCCAGCTGTCGCTGACATCCAGAGTCCTCCTACGGGCTTGGAGACTTGGGCCAGACCTAGTTTACCTGCATTATCAGCGCAATCTCTTTTCTCATGTCTTGCTTCATCCAGGATAAAAGAAACTGCCTCCCAGTTTTGCAGGACTGGAATTTAAAACAAATGGGTAGTAATAAGAGATGTAAGCAATCCCTTTTAAAGGAGATGCCCTCTGAAACAGTATTTGAAGAAAAACTGAGGGTGGGGTAGGACAAGAGAAAGCCAAGGTACCCAAGTGTGAGGAGCTGATGCAGCCAGGAAGGATAAGGGGGTGACAGAAAAGATCAGGAGGAGGAATGAGTCTCCACAATACTCACACAGAAAGGGAAGAGCATTAACTCGCATTTATTGATTGGCATTGGTACAAAAGTAATACTTTTCCCTTAAGCACAGCCCTGCTGTCACAGCTGTTTGGCTACTAATATCTCCTCCCGACAAAATACATTACCTTAATGCAGAGGTTGCTGTATACTGCAGGCGTAACCGAGGCTGTGCCATATTCTCAACCATGGTTACACAGATTATTTTCTGAGTGCGTTTTTACATCTTTATATTTTTCTGTCCTGAATGCTTCTGTTGATATTCAGACTTCCTCAATAGTTACTGCTCACATTAAGCGGTAGGAGGAGGGAAGCGTAAAAACTGGAATTATTATGATGGAAGGCTCCTTTCCCCCGGCTCTTGCAAAATCATTATCGACAACAACTGAGATCAACATGGGGGATGACAAGCACAAAAAAAGTACATGAGGGGTTAAAAAGGCAATGTAAGTGGCTGTAGAACAACATCTTCCTCTCAAATAAAATGCTTTCATCCACTAACCATCTATCTCAATCCTCATTAAAGTTAGTGGGAGCCTTTCCATTAACTTAAAAGGGTATTGGAACAGCCCCAGATCCTCCATGCTGGGTGTAACGGGCACAGTCTTTAAGCTCAGAGGTGAGCAGGAGGAATTTTATGACTGAAGAGTCTGTGTGAAATCCCAGCCCTCTTGAATCTGATGGTGAAACTCCCATTAACTTCATTAGCGCTGGGATTTTGCCACTAGACTCAGCATGAAGTGAAATCAATGTGTCGAGAGACGGCAGGATGTTTTATCCATGGCTGGAATGCCTAAGCATAAACTATTTTTGCTGTTAAAGTTTCATGCTGCCATTTCAGTGGCAATCTGAGTGAATTGAGCCCAAGCGCAGCTGCCTGTCTTGTACAGAGAGAAATTCTGGCATGGCACCTAGCATGGGCTTTCCTTCCAAAATCACCCCCTCAGGAGTTTCCCATTTTATCCACAGGTGGCTGTGCCTAATATGCAGCAGAAAACTGCGTATCAGTTATCATAGTACACTTCCATCCAGCAGCAGAGGCCATGCCCATAATCCATACCCAGGTGGAAGAAAGCATAAAGCAAAAGTTAAAATAAAAATAAGGAATTGGGAAAAAAAGAAGCTTCTAAGAAAGTAATGAGATGTATCCATCCAGCTGTGCTATCTGCGGGGCAGTTACGTATTTTTGAGTTGGAAAGATATGTGTCTGTGTAAGAAGGAGGAAAAAATGATTGAAAACACATGTGAATGGAAAGGATTTTCACCAAACTCTTCCCCAATCTGAAAAGAAAGCCGTCCATTATAATTATTGCAATGTAAGCCCCAGAAATACACTGCAGTGTGAGGCCAGACCCCTCCCTGGAGGGCTTGCAGGCAGAGATGAATACAAAAAGAAGGCACAGGGGTTCAGGGGTAGGTCAGTGCAATGATTTCAGTCTTTAAGCAACTAGTTTGGGGTTTTCTAGAAAGGGCTAAAAATCTGTTTCCCTTAAGCAGTTGGAGTTGAACTCCGAAACACAAGGGCTCTTAAAACCCCGGTTGCTTTCAAAAATGTTTGTGGTTATCAATATCTAATGCTGGCCTGCTTCCCAACCTTGGGCTGCCTTTGAAGTTATTGCTACCGGGAGCTGCTCCGCACTGCTCCCCTGCCCGAGCCTGCTCCCTAAGCAGGCTCCAAAACTGAGAGGGTTGTTTTAAGCACGTGGTTCACCTTTTATCCCTACGTGTTGTCGACTGGCATTAGCTGTACCTTTCTTGACAGACACAGGAACGATAACAAGGTGGTGCTTAATTGAGATCCCTGAAATAAGAAGCTGCTGGCTTTAGGCTGCCTCTGTAGCCACCAAAGATCTTTGTCCTTGGAGAGAGCACCTAGACCTAGACGCTCTATCGTAGTGCCTGTGTTTAGACAGGCTGCCTGACTTCTCCTGGGGTTAAATGCTTCATCCCTTCAAATGCTATCTTATTGGTTATGCCAGCTTGCCATTCACGTAGAGAATCATTAAAGGAGGAACATTTTTTTCTTTTTTCCCCTCTCCTTTTCTGCGTGGAAATGCTAAATGTGGTCCCCAGTTGTCCGTCTGTCCTGCACCTGCCCCCCACCCCCCCCCACCCCCCGCCCCCATCCCACCCCAATCCAGTTCTTCTGGAGCATCCGGAGTGCGTGACTTCATCTGCTTGATTATCTCCAGCCTTGGGAATGCTGGCTTTGTCTCTGAAACCACCAGAATGTGCTGAGCAAACACTGCTCCGAGTCAGGCTGCATCAGGGCTGGCGGCTAAAGCCTCCTGTGCAAGAAAACTTCCTAGGAGCTGCTTTTCGATGAGATCATCTTTAATGATATGGGGGTTGTCTTATTCGGCGAACTGGATTGAACAGGAGGGCAGTATTACAGCCAAATAAAAGAGCTGTTGTTTCCAAATGTTTTTATAGCTTTCTAGGATCGCAGTTTTGCACAAAAGTGGGCATTCATTCTTCGTTACGTTGCAGTTTCGTCTTTCATGCTGACAGCGTGGTTTCTGTCATTGGTAGCGGTTCCAGTAAATTCTGTAATGGATTTTTGAAGTGTTATTGGGGAGGGGATAGTTTTCCTCTGAGAGGGATGAAGAGCTGTATCTCTGATGATGCAAACTTCTTAAACAGACCGAAGTTGTTCACTCAAGTCTGCCTGGCTATAGCCTGTTGTGGTTCTTGTGCATCGAGCAGCTGGAGTAAGCTGAAGTGATGGAAAAGGAAGGATTGCTAACAGGCATCTAATGGGGGCTGTTCCACGGAAACCCCAGGGCCGTGAGTGCGGGAGCACTCCGTGCGACATCTCCAGCTTGTTGAAGGGTGTATTTGCTGCCACAGCTGTTCTGATGTGCTGTCTCCCGAAAGAAACAACAGGAAATTAGGATGGGTTAGATATTACCGGGATACCAAGAAGAGGTATTATATTTCTATATTAGCTGATAATATCTAGGCCATGCAAATGCAATCTGTATGGTCTGCAGGTATCTCCGGCCCTCCACGAGGAAGATGAGTTTTTACAGCTTGCTCAAAACTTCACAGAAGATCAAGCTGCAGGCGTCACATTGTCAAAAGTGACCAGCGAGGGGGGTGGGGGGTAGGGGGGGGTGGCAGCGATGTGTGAAAAAAAACCCAATAACTTATGTACCCTGCCCCCCAGCCTGCGAGGGGGAGGCACATATTACCGTCTTGAATTTCCTCCTTGAGCATTTGAGAAATGTGGGCCTGCCACTGTTTATAGACAGCAGAGGCAAATAATGCAGACGGGAGTTGCAACTGCTGTTCAATTCTTAGTCAGGCGTGTGCTTATTAGTCTGAACAGTGTCAAGGTCCCAGTTTTCTCCCTGTCAGGCAGTCCAGCCCCTGCAGGTTTAGGAGCTGCCAGTGCATGTGAGGACGTTCGCTGGTTTCTGTCACTGTCCCTTTGATGTGTGTGGAGTTGAGCCTTACCCTGGTGTTATGGTGATTGCTGCCAGCATGGCTTTTTGGAGGGAATAAATCAGTCTGGTCCAATTAGCAAGTGATCCATGGCCTTACTGATAACCCAAATTAAGAAGAACAAAGCTTTAATTTTATTCAAGTTTAGAAGAAGTTTAACTCCCTTTGGCAGGGAGCCCTCTATGCTCCCTCCTTCCATCATGCAAGCATCAAATAAATTGTTATAGCTCAGCCAGAAATGCTTAAAGATGTTCTAGAAAAGAATTTATTCTCATGGAGCTGAGAGGATGAGCTTGTGCAAACCGGCTTCCAGCAACTTTTCAGGGAGAAGTTTTGAATGTTCAACCTGGAGACTGGTTCAGTTGTGATGGCTTCTATTGACACTGGCGTTCAAGCCAGTGCTAATATACAGAACTTTGCATGGCCTAGCAAATAGAAAATGTAGCTCTATCACAGAAGTTGAAATGTTTTCCATTGAGACAGCAGCTAGAGAAGGTTATGCAGGACAGCTGCTGACTCTGAATGGTTTAGAATTGTTAAATCCAAGACATTTATATCTGAGAACTTTTAAAGACCTGGAGAGAGAAGCTCTGTTGACCTCTGTATGTTGCTTTTTAGTCAGCAAGCGGAAAAAAGCAGGTTGCTAACATGCTACGACAATTGAGTGCTGGTGGTAAGTAGAGGTCTTTCAGCTTGACATTGATCCAAAGCAAAATAATGGAATGACTAAAATAGGACTCCTTTAATAACAAATTAAGGGAGGACTACTTTGTTAGCATCTATCCACCTGAGCCTAAGGGAAACAGATCTTGTCAAATCAGCTTGATGTATTTTACTTTACCAAGATTACAAGCTTGCCTGATAATAGATGCAGTAGTCATCTGAGTGGGCCTCCTTCACATCTTGATCCAGAGACAAAATGAATAATGTCCAACAGAAAATGGTTTTGACGCTGACAGATCTCCAAATGGAGATGGATGGAGGGAATTGTTTCTGAGCTGGTGTGTGCATAGCAGGGTTCCTCAGGGATCGTTTGCTGGCCTTTCGCTGTTTAACACTTGTATCAGTAGCTTGCTAGAAAACATAAAATCATTACTGATAACGTTTGCAGATGTGCATGCGAACTGGAGACAGCCGAGGTGATGAATAAGTCAGCTCACTGGAAGAGCCACCTGCGTTATTTTATAAACTGAGAGAATGTAAGAAACATTTATTCTTTGCCTGGTACAGGGGCTTGTATTTATTGCTCAGGACAGCAGGTCTTGGCAGGGGCCCGAGACTTCGCTTCTGCAGAGCAGCAACTGAGAGGCCCCGATGGATGGAAAGGGAGTATAAATCCCGACACTTTGCCAGGGTGTGGGGTTTGATAAGGCACCGTTATGGATGTGGAAGGAAACATTAGGAAACTAAACTTGGTATTGGTAAAAGGAAGTGGGTTGTTTACAAAGTCACTGTATGTTGGATAAAATCCACTTTTGTACAGAGGGCTAGCACAGATGGTATCAAGGCTTGGAATGAGATTTTCATCCCGGGCTGCCTTTCAGTGCAGGGGTGGAGTTTACTCTTTGAGCCTCTTTATGTGATTGTGCTACATCAGGACTTAAATTCTGTATTTACTGTTTTCCTGGCAAACATTTAGGTAAATGTTGCATTAAGTAGACATTTATTTTTAATAACATTGACATTTATCTTGCTTTTCTCCTGACATTTTTAGCATTTTCACAGATGCCTACATAGCTATTTCTGTTCTAAAATTTGCGCTAATTAATTGCTCTTCTGTGTGTCTGTGGGAGCAGCTATCAGCAAAGAGAAAGGGAGGCACTGCAGTTACACATCGTTTGATTAAAGATAAATGGAAATAATTAAAGATGTGGTATTTAACATAGATGCTTTAGGGCTGAAAACCAACATCCTGATACCTGCTGAGAAATACCTTACTCCACAAATAATCTCTGTTCTAGTAACTTCGGCCGTGACTAAGGCTGGTATTGGAATGTGGCCTGCGGTAATTACCATTTTGAGACAAAGGGGACACTTTCTATTCACCCAGAAATAAATCACTTTGATTGCACTTCTCCTATGGTAGAGCAGTGTATGTATAATTTAAGATGTACAGCGCAGCAGTGGAGCCTTTTAGAACTGGATCATTCCAGCAATCAGCAGTGAGAAAGCTATTGCAAGCAATGGGTGAGCAGATAAAGGCCAACAATTTCAGGAGCTGGCTGGTGTCAGGGATGCTACATGTACTTGCATGACTGACAGTGCCGTACATCTTTCAGTCACCAGTATTGATCCTTCCAGAGGTGAGACCCAGCTTGCCCAGGTGTGGCTGAGCTGCAGGAATATCTCAGCGCTGCTCTTCGGGGGATTGCCTGAGCACTGAGTGGAGCTGCAGTCATGTGGAGAAAACCAGTCCATCGTGTCAAGTGCTAATAACAGGAATTAAGTCATTCTGTGAGCAAGTTTTGGAAGCATAAACAAGCATGATCAGTTTGGTGTCTCCTAACAGGCTGGTATGTGATGAATGCGGTGAGCCTTGAACAGCCTTTGTAGAGAGAGGCAAGGGAGAGCATCCCCTTTGAGAGCGTATTTGCTGAAAGCACGGGACTTTCTGCTAGCTATGCATGGAGCCGCTCCGTGCACAGCTGGGGGGTGACCTCATGAATGCAGGGTTGCTTGTTGAGTTATTAACCAGCTTCTTGGGAAGGGTTTCTAAAAACAGCTCTTTTTTTATTACTTGGCGAGCACTTGTAACGTAGTCTATGGCAGAAATTGCTGCTGTGCTTCTATCAATTTCCTTTCAATGGTTGTCTCCTCTTTCTTTAGTCTGGGGTCTGAGATGCTTTGGGAAGTCTGGAATCTTTCCCCCTCTCCTCCCTGACTCCAGCTCCTCCCCAGGCTGCAAAGTCAGCCTTAATCTCCAGTCGCTCATCCTGCTCTGAAGTCTTTAAACCTTTAAGTAACGCCGCAGCTAAATAGCCCCTTCTCACGGTGCTGTGAAAGCACATCTTGCTCTGCATACCCTGAGTTTCTGTACCGGAGGCATGGCAAGAACTGGAGGAACTGCTGCTGCTGGCAGCCACCCACTTCTTGCAGGGCTTTTCACCCAAGCAGGTGGTTGTCGGTGCTGGGTGTCCTCCCTGCTGTGGCCGAGAGGAGAAGTGAGCAGCGAGCACCGAGGTTCTGCTGTCACGGAGCATCTGGCAAGGTGGCATCAGCCAAAGTTTGTGAACCTGGCCTTGATACTGTGTTTTCTCTTCTGGCTCAGCTGAAAGGCGGACTTGGAAAGTTTAGTAAGTGTTGAGTAGGCACCCAGCACCTGCCATAGGCGAGATTGCTTCATTGTCTCCCATGTGTTAATTTGAAAAAGCAAATATATGTAGTTTGCATGTCTAATATAACTAGAAGAGCCAGAAAAAGACCAAAAAAGGAAGTTCTTCTGTGTCATTTTTGGAACCATTCTGCTTTTGTGTAAAATCAGCATTGTGATTGAGGCATTCTTATTATAATTTTGCAGATACGTGTCTGTAATGTGAGGCATGGCCACGTGGCATTCTTACACCCCTTTTTTTTTTCCTTCTTTATAAAATTTTATGCTTTCAGTTCTGAAGTAAATTAAAGGTTTTAGATTGACAGTTCCAGATGTAGATGTTGTCTGTTCATAAAGCAGCTGCTGCACAGTAGCAGAATTAAACTATCAGTTTAATTTTGCTTGAGCACCTTTGATCTGATCTGAAGAAACCTTCATGTCAGCAGGGAAAGTTGGTGAGTGTGTTTTCAGTACAAGCGTGAATGTTTGTGATGCCGAAGTTCTGCAGCTGACTGAAGCGAACAGACAGGTTGTACTGCTGCCCTTCCATCCCTGCCCTCGCTTACTGGTTATAAACGCCTGCCTCTTTTACCCCTGTTCATAATCTGCTGGGCTTTGGTAACATGTTTGCTGAGAAAAATTCCTGTTGTCTAATTTTAAGCCTCGTGCATTTGTATGCATTTTCTTCTTATTTGCATTTTTTTTACAAAAAAAGGGGGGGGGGGCAGGATGACACACACCTTGGATCCTAACAGAGAGGCTATTTAAGCAGTAAGTACAACTTGGATGCCAAACCAAAGCTTTTCCCTTTCAGTCATTCCATGGGGGGTGCTGCTTCTGCACAAGCACAAGGTGCCCTTAGTACGTTTGTAATTCAGAATTATTTCCAGCGATATGAGTGCAGATGGAGCCAATAATTGGTGCTTATTTCTAGGCTCTGTCTTCTCATGGGAGAAAAAAGTCTTTCTGATGCCCTTTTGAAGCTGAGCATGATGCAAAAATCAGGCAGAGCTTTCATCTTCCTCTGTGCTGATGCTCACTGTCTTCTCTGTTGAAATATAGGGACAGTGACATGTGTCTCGCATACGGATTGAGACTCCTATGCTCAGGGCTGGAGACAGGCCACAGACATCTCCACTGTGCAGGACCCCTGGGGGATGAGCACTTTCCGTGAGGGTCCATGTTCAGCCCTGCGGCAGGAATGGGTCCCCATCTCACACCAGCCCCAGGCAGGAGCAGGAGCGGGCTGCCCCTCGCACAGGGGCGACGAGCAGGGCTGGCTTTAACAGCCCTCGCCTGCACCTGTTGGTATCAAAACCCAGGGGAGGTTCCTTTTACAGAAGCCTAATGGGAGATGTTTCAGTCTCTTCTAATTGAGTATTACTCTGAGACAAAATGCCATTTGAAAATCAATGTTCCTCTGTACACGGCTCTCCTCTCTCACCTCTTTCACCCTGGTCGAGGCATGGAGCTGAATTAGAAGCCCTGCAATGGCTGGGTAACGACTGGCAACAGGGCACATTTGCAAGGGGCCAAAACTTGGTCTAATCTGAGGTCTAGGGAAAACCATCTCCTTTAAGGAAATCTGGCAGCTGGAACAGACCAGCACAGTTTCTCTGCTCCACATCCCGACTGCAGTTAGCCACCAGGCCAGCATGCCGGTGGGATGCTCTCCACACCCATCCTCTCTCTGCCAAGCACAATCTGTCCCTCTGTGCCGGCTGCTGGAAATGCGCGTAGGGGGTATTGAACAAAGGTCTGCCTGTGCAAGCTGGTGAAGTGAGAAGTGCTTGCTCTCAGATGGAAGCGACAACAGCTTTTTTTTTTTTTTTTGTTAACCAAATCATTTATTTGAGTAGATTAGACGGTAACTGTGCGCTGTCTTCAGGGTCATCTAAAACCAAATTAATGGAGCGTACTTGAAAGTTGAGGCATAGGGAGGCAAGTAAATCCTTCTTCCCAAGTCTCAGAGGAGTTGCTTTTTCCCTGCAGCATGTGAGAAGGACTCACGCGTGCTTAAAAAGTCATGTATCGGTTACAGAGCCCACGTGACTGTTCAGGTGACACCACTGGTAAGCACGCAGTTTTCTTCCCTCTTGACCTAGGAATGCATGTGCCCTCTCATCATCATCCCCATTTTATTTTAATAGGGACCAGGCTACACCAGCATCATAACAATTTGTTTCACAGGGGTTTCTCCTCATGTAAAGACGATCTCTAGACAAAAGCTGGGGTTGGATTGCCACATGGGAAATCACTAGACTAAGGCTGGAGTGGATGGACAGTCTAGCCCAGCCCATCTGCATTCAAAGCTAGTGCTGCTCATGCTTTTTAGCATTAATGTCTGGCAGAAATTCAGGCTGGGTGCAGCAGTGCTGCTGTTTGCAGCTGGAGGTGCAGGGAGAGGTTTGCTGCTCCGTTATGTGCCATCGTTGGCTGTTGGGTTGCTGGAAAAGCTGACTTCAGTTGCTTCAGGTAACCACCTGGGTGGGGTATTTTTGAGTAACTGCTACTATGATTGCCCTCAACCCAAAAGGCTGTTAAAGTCAGTGATAGTCTGCTGAACAGTGATATCTGCTCATTGGCATAAGGTCTAAAATGACTAGACAGAAAAAATTATCGGTTTGCAGTTCTCCTTGAGCAGATGTTTCTCCCCAGGGTAACTCCCCTCTGGGCGTGGGGATGAATGGAAATTAGTTACAGGGAGTTCCAAGGGAAGGCAAAAACGAAAAGCAGTTTCATTATAAAGTAAGTGTTTATGTTGCAGAAATAATGGGTTTTGAGTAATAAAGATTTTAGGATAGAAAATATAGAAATGAAATATTTTATGCATGGAAAAGATTTTTGGTAGATTCTGAATACTAGATTTTATGCTGCAGTAAATTTGTACTATTAGTTCTGTCCAGAAAACTGCAATTTTTGTAATGGAAACAGTAGCAGGACATTGTCTCGTAGAGAGACATGATGAAAGAGGGGCCTTCTCTCACCCTGCATTTACAGCCAGAAAACTTTGTTTTTTCCTGTTAGTATCTTGACCAAAACCCCAAACATTTTTAAGGCATACTCCGAATGCTGCTTCGCACTGTAGTGCACAGAGTAGGGGCAACTGACTGAAATAGACTGATGGGGAAAGCATAAAAATTATTGTACAAAGAGAGATTGTTTAGATATCTTTATTTAGCAAGTGAAGTACGTTGCCAATAGGAATGAGAAAAATGGAGACTCAGCTGTGTTTACAAAGGCAGCAGAAATTTTCCTGAAGTAAGGCCAACTTTGATATGAGCTATTAAGTTTGCTTGATTTTTACAGGGCTAATTCTGAATAGGATTTGAATGTCATGTTTTTGAGCGAGGGCATAAACAATTTACTTTCAGTTCATACTAGCTTTGCATCCGTACTTCTAAAACTGATGCTTGGTCTGATGCTTGCAGACTGTAACGTGGCTGAGATTGCAGCACCACCTGAAACGGGTTGTGCTGAGCCCCGTGTGCTTTTGAAGTGGTGGGATCTTTGTGGCACCAAAACAGGTTCTTGATAGTAGTGCCAAGTGCATTGTTTTGACCTTGTACTTTTTTGTCCTTCGCTTCCATCCCAGCCAATGTTTCCAGCAAGCCGTTCAATGGCGGGCAGGTGCAAGCACGTGATGGGACCTACCAGCACATCTCACTGTGTGCTAAACTATTTGCAACGAAAAACAAACTACAAGACAACCTCTGTGCCCACCTGCCCCTGCTGGCCCCAGCCTTTGTTAGTGCCAAGTATGAACATCTTTCCAGAACGCCAAGCTCAGAGTGGCAAAGCAGGAAATACCAAATTAAGGTACGAATACCTACATTGCTCTCTTTGACCTCCAAAGATGGGTATAGCTGCTGGGAATTACCTGCAGCAGTTTGGCTTTATCCATGAGAGCAGTTTTGTTGGGTGCTTGATGTGGCAGCTGGGAGGCCTGGCAAGCTGTTCCTGGGCCTCATTGCACCATGAATGCAGTTGTCTGAGCACAGGCTGGCTGGTCATGCAAGGCCACCTGCAACACTTGCACCATCAGTGATCCATGCAAGATATTGGTGGCAAGCGCAGATGGTAGCGTCCTGGACGTTGCCATCCATGAAACACTAGAGGAGGGTGAACATCTTTCCACAGGGTTTCCTCTGAATCACATTTTTTTCTGTTACCTAGGCACAGGTATTAGCTGGCGGCTTCCAATTGGTGCAAACCAATGTGAGATGTCAAGTCTATTTCTGCCTCTATCCTGCCTGAGATAAGTGCCAGGCATGAGTGTCCTTTCTCATCCCACTAGGCCCACTCGCTTTCCTGACCCATTGACCATTAGCTTGAGAGTCTTGCTCCCTGGTCCCTTTACTGCTGCAGTTGAAGGTGAGAAGTAGCTCTGAAGGGTCTCCTGTATCTTATGCCTGCTCAGATCACTACCCTTTCCCCTTATCAGGAGCCCTTGGCCTTCTCTTTCCCCACTGATTACTTTCCTCATAATTTCGCCCTGCTGTTATTCCCCCATTTCTCTTTAATCCAGATTTTTCTGGCAGAAAGAATTAGTTTAGCTTCAAGTGCTTTTTTGATTTCTTGCTGCACTCAAACTGCAGAACCTCAAAGTGAGCCCTGCCTCTCCCCATCGCCTTCTTAGCACAGCCAGGTTGTAAGAGTGTGCCATTACTTTAATTCCTTTCACTCCCTGATTGAAGAACACATTTAGTGGGTATTGTTCAGGTTTTGGGGCTAGCAAACCCTCCCACTGATTCTGTTCAGTAAAAGACAAAAATTGAAGGCTAGAAATTTTCTTGACCAGATCAAGCATGCTTACCGAGACCTGTTTGGCTGCACCTGTTCCACGTATGACTGCCTGCTGAAGACCTCAATTGTTGTGGCAATACAGTGTTGAATTGTCCATGTCCCAGGAGGGACTTACTTGGTGCTACTTAAGTGGAAATGTCAACAGGTTTGCAAGTATGATGCTATGACCAGAATCTGCTCATGAGCGAGCTCTGGTAGACTTCTATCCACCTTAAGAAAATGATGGATTTGTCTGAAGATCGTATCCTCTGGTTTGCACAGCCAAGAAGCATCAATCTCATGGAGTTATTTATGGTGTCTGCCTCACATCAGTGATATTTTCCTCCTTTGGAGCGCTGTGAGCAATCACTGGGTACAGCCAAGTTTGTGAGATTTGGGTGGGACTTTTATTTCAAAAGACTTCTACATAACAGCTAAATAAGGTTTGATTTGAACCCTGAGGAGGAAAGCACAACAAATAAGCAACAAACTCCCACTGATTTAGAGAGAAAAACATCTACTGACATCCCTTGACAAACGGACTTGAGTGAAGCTTAACCAAGAACACTAAGCCATGGGCCCAGATGAAGAAGCTCCCAGAGAAGTCTTCTTGCAGCTTGTCCTTTCCTTTGGCAGCCCCAAGGTGCTGGAGGCTCTAAGTTTTGTTCCTCTCCCAACCCAAACCCTAACCCTATGCATGGGCTAAGCCCTTTTCCAAGGACCACAAGCTATAGCAGGAATCAAGAAGCTATTAGAGGAGAAATAATTTGGCAGCCTCTCTTTTCAGTCACAACCCAACTGGAGTTCAACGATTTTCTGTCTCCTAACCCTAAATACTGGCCTTGGCTGGACTATCACCGAGTAGCACAAGCCACACCAGTGATGAGGTTTTCAAAGGCAAAATCCTAAGGAAGCCAGTCCCTCCCTCTGAGGGAGCTCCTTGGCAGCTCCACATCACATGGAGCTCTAGGATTTGACATTCTCTGAACCTAACCCTAAACCTTGCATGAGCTGAGCATTTGCCAGAAAGACCAAGCCATTGCCAAAATAAAGAAACTGCGAGGAGAGAAAGCTCTTTGCAGCCTCTCCTTTGGCAGTGCATTAACAACCCCATGCTGGCTGGAGCTGTAGGACCTGTAAGTGTCCTCACTGTAAACCTAAGCTGGGGTGCGGGCTGCTCCATGGATAAATACGCTCAGCCATGGCTGAGATGCAAAATTTAGCAGGGGCTAAATTTTTTGCTGTTCATTCCAACCTTTTCCAAACCCTTTTCAGACTTGTGCCAGCTGGAGCTCTAGGCTTGTCCCTCCTCCATCCCTAGCCCTAAAAAGCTTGAGCACAGTTGATGCTTAGCCAGGCACCCAGAGCAATGGTCCAGAAGAAAAAAGGATCAGAGGAAAAGTCTGTGGCCTGCACTTTCCCTCAGAAGCTCCTCACCAGTGCCATGCTAACTAGAGCTTTAGGCTTTGTCCCTTTCCCAACAGTAACCCAACTCTAACACTGTGCAGGGGATGAACCCTTTGCCAAGGACTGAAAGCCCAAATCAAGTTGTCAAAGGATTGATCTTTTAGGAGACTGCTACTTCTTTTGGCAGCCTGTGGGAAACACGACATCAACTGAAGCTTCAAGGCTGCTCTCCCTCCTAAAGCAGAAGTCTGACCTGAAGTTAACTATAGCTAGGGACAGCCACCCATGGTTCCCATGAAGATATCAGAGGAACAATCTTTAAGGTAGCCCACACCTTAACCCTAAACATAAGAGTGGAATGAGCCCTGGGCCATCATTTAAATAAAAAAGTTGTTGGGGAGAAACATTTTTGCTGCCTCTTCCTTCAGAAGCCTCTTGGCAGCCCCATGTCAGCCAGAGCTCCTCTCCCACCCCTCTCCCTGTTCCTGTCCCAGACTCTTACCTCATCTCATCTGCAGCCAGAGGCCTGCATCTGTGGCCAGAGGAAGAAGTTGTCAGGGGATACGTTTTTTTCAGCCTACACATTGCTTTGGCAGTCCAGTGCCAACTGGCGCTTTAGGCTTTGTCCTGTTCTCAACCATTAATGTTACCGTAACCTGAATTTTAACTTTAACCCTCTCCCTAAACTGGACTGTTCAGGGCATAACTAGGTTATTGCAGTGCTGAGATGTTGACAATTTCTAGCCTTCCTTCTAGCTATAGTGACTCACTTTTACTCTTTAAGGCCTGTGTTCCTTTTGACTCTTTTTTTAATGCCACAGCTAGGCACAGTGCAATTAAAGATTATTAACAGAGCCATGTGTTGCTAGTGTGCTTGTGAGCATTACTTAGGGTTCTTCTTCTTTAATTAAAAAAGAACTAAAATCCTCTGCCAGGTAGTGCTGTTGTGTCTGTGACTAATTATGGGGAGGGTGGAAGACCAGATCCTTCCTATAGGTACGCTAACCTATGTGGACTGGTATGGCTGTGCGATGAACTGGTGATGACATGGACTCCAAACACCAAGTATCTTCCTGCTTGTTCTGGTGCAGGCCAAGCCAAGCACCATTCCCCCCTCTCAGAGTCTCTCCCCTGGCATTCAGCTGGGCGGAACAGAAGGATCAAACCAGCTCCCTGTTCTTTTGCATCCGGCTTTTGCTGTTCCTGCCAACGGAGCTGAGAGGAAGACTGCTTGCTTATTTCCATGCAGTATCTCCCACCCATCAGCTGAAGCAAGCCATGGTTCCCCACCATCTGAATCCTGCAAGCAATTTCCTTTCCCCCTCTTCAACTCTGTGTGCCTATGCTGGAAAGTAACTTAATAATAATACTAATATTAAAATAAAAGACTTCCCATATTAGAACATGTTCCAGTGCGTACAAGTCACAGGAGTGCAACTGTGGGCTTCTGAATCTCCTCTGTTATGCTTTGATGCTGGCAAGGCTGGGGCATCCACTCCAGGGCATGTACGGAAACCTCAGCGCACATCTGCCCCAGAGCTATAGCCACTGTGTCCACAGGGGAGGGCTCGTAGCATGTGACACTAGTGGGTCATTCTTAAACAAGACATCAAAATCACCCCTGTGCCCATAGGTAACTGGGCTGTGGAGGAGTTTGGGACTTTTTGATGTGGAGCATGCTGGTAGGCTGGAGCTGTCAGCCCCAGCTGGTCTGTTTATGAGTTGTCATCCCTGCC
Organism: Falco biarmicus; assembly: GCF_023638135.1. Taxonomy (NCBI): domain Eukaryota; kingdom Metazoa; phylum Chordata; class Aves; order Falconiformes; family Falconidae; genus Falco; species Falco biarmicus. Next base: position 67,359,803 of record NC_079289.1, on the reverse strand, counting down.
AGCTCCTGAGGCTGCTGCTTTCCTCCACGTTGTCCCCCTCAACCAGAGCTCCTCTCCTCTGCAAGCAAATCGCAAAGTCATAGGTGCCTCTGTCATATATTCCAAGGCTCAAACTCTGGGGCTGTGAGGGGATACCTATCATCCTGAATAAAGACACTCAGGGAGATGGTGTTGGGTGGCCAGAAGGAGAAAGCAAGCAGTAAGGGAAATACTTTCCATCAGGAAAAGGAACAAACCATGTGTCTGGAAAATGGAACAGTGGATGTTAACAGATCATTGCCCTGTGGCGTGCCCTCTGCTGATTAGTATTTCAGATGGCCCTGAGAGAGGGTTATCGGATCCTGAGCAAAACAAGGCAACCTGTTTCCTGAGATCAGCCCAGCTGCAGCTAAGTCCCTAATCTGAGCCACAACTCAAAGCTTTAGGAACTAATTTAGATTAGTGCAATGGAAATTAAGGTAAACCTGGTGTACGTGCAATCGCTTTTTCAGAAAGCTTGAGGGTGTGGGGCCAGGAAGGGAGGATGGCTGAAAGTTGGAGGAAAAATGGAAAGAGTCACTGATAGGAAAGAAAATTTCTGTATTAAGGATTTCTGTAGGCAAACACCAGGTCAAGTGTTGACAAATGTTAACTGCCCAAGCCTCACTCATGGGTTATTGTGGGATGGAAAGTAATAGATTACATTGAGCATCCTCATTCAGCAGGGAGGGCCCAGCTGTACTTTAATGTGATGCACAAGGGCTTTTCTAAATGGTTTTGGTAGTGCTTTAACTCCATCTGTAACAATTAAATCAGGACAGCCCTCTGGCATGGATGCAGTTACACCGACAGGACCCGGTTCCCCCACATCTAGCAGAGGAGGCTGCGTGTGAAGAGCTCCAAGCTGATACAGCCATGACTCACCCAAAGGTTTGTACCGTTGTGATGACACTGGCAGTAAATCACAAGTCTCTACCCAAAGCTAGAGCAAGTCACTAAAAAACCCAAACCCAATCCATGTGTTGTAATTTAAAAAAGAAAAGGCAAGTTGTGTTTTGCTGCATGTTCACCTTTCCAGCTCCTTGAAGCCAAGAGTCAGAGGGATACGTGGATCTGCAGGTAGCAGCAGAGGGGAAAGGCAAGGTGAGCTAAGGGTACAAGAGCTGTCCTTGGCACAGTGCACCGAAGCCGTGCTGTGCCCGCAGCAGAGCTGCTGTTGTGCAGTTTAACAGGCAGCACAAAAAGAGCAGGGTCTAAGGGAGGGTTTGGTGAGGCTGGAGTTGCTTGAAGGGCTCTGCAGCTGTAGGAGACAGTGACTGGGAAGGTGGTGAGGGGAGGAGTGAGTGGATGGTGGAGCACGCACAGGGATAATGCAGTTGGCATTGGAAAGTCATAAATCTTCAGCTGTGGCATAGATCTGACCATTTCGTTTGCTTGCTAGGTCAATGGTGGAAGGCTTATTCATCAAATGGCTGTATCCTGAAATGTGCTGCATTTTAGTAGAAATAACGCTTTGGAGCAAGATATATTATTTATTCTAAATCCTTTCACTACAGCCAGAACGTTTCTTCATGTGATTTAAGTGAATTAACAAGTAGGCTGTGTGATCTGATGAAGCAGTGAATTCTGCAGTGGTGCTACAGGGCAGAGTCTTCTTGTCCCTGGGCATGGGTTGTGCCATCAGATCAGAGCTTGAAAGAGCAGCCAGAAGGAAAAAAAGGAGCTAAAAAGAGCATTTTTAAAAAATACATGTTGAGGTGGTGTGAATGGGCAGGCTGGGGTGAGGGCTTCAGCTGACCTTACCACAATGTTGTCAAACCTGAGTCAGCACTCATGCAGAGCAGAGAGAAGTAGATGAGGAAGCAGCAGAACTAAGTTTGCCAATAGTTGCTGCGACATCTTTTCGTTAACAGCAGTCACAAAAGCTTACAAAAGATCACATCTTGCTCACAGGACCAAATTAAACATTTTTTTCTAGAATAGAAACGAGGCTGAGTTTATTGGATTATATATCTACGATGAGCAATATGCCCATTCCTAGTACGGAAAACAGCTGTATGTCCAGAGGTCCTGTTGTCCTGCTGCATTACATTTAATTGTTACAAAGCTTCTGAAGTGCACTTTCAGCAGGAGGCATGGAGGACATGCATGACCACCACTCACACAGCACTCTGAAAACGTGCCTGTAAGTGATGGTCCTCTCTGGTCGCAGAATTTGGGGTGACATTCAGAAAGCCCAAGGAAATCTTGTGAGCCTTGGAAATGGCTGGCTGCCTCTAGGTACATTTTATTTTTCCAGGAGTAAGTGACCGTTGCTTCCCATGGTTTCTCTGGGTGGGGTTTGTGCTGGCTGTCAGGGCGGTGCCTTGTTGCACACCCTGTTCCCCAGTTTGGGGTCCCTTTGCTACGTCTGAGAGGGATGCACTGGATGAAATGTGTTTACTAAGCCTGTCTCAAAAAGTACAGTGGAAGGAAGAAGAGGGCCCTCTCCCCTCAGAAAGTGCCAGCATTAATGCAGGATGCGGTTGTAGATAGAGGTTAGCTTTCTCCTCGCTCCCCCCAGCTCCCTGGGCACATCTGTCGCACCTTCCTGTTGAAGCTGCTCTACCTCACTTCAGCAGTCACTTGGCTAGAGAAAAAAAGAGCCAACATAAGGCAATTGCAGCAACAATAATAATGATGATGATGATGATGATTTACTGTTGGCAGCTGCATGGATCACACTGGGATGTGACTGCTTTTCTGATGACTTTTTCCCCTTGCATGAGAGGGCAGGAGATTTGGTGGCCCTGCTATCCACAGGTGAGTCAGAGAGACACTGAGGAAGCAAATCTGCATCACCAGAGTCTCAGCCTGCTGTGCCTGCAAGACACTTCTTCTTCCTTTCCATCAGAACCAGGAATGAAGGGTTACAGCCTGCTCAGCTCTGCCTGCGAGGGAACACAGCTGATGCTCAGCAATCAGGGTGAATAATTCCTTTTGCACAAAATAAATTTAAAATGTAGGGAAATGACCAGAAGGAAAGAATATGCAAAGGTGCTGAAAATGATTAGTATTTGCAGATGCAGAATTTGCCTGATCAGGAAGGTAAATGGCTGGGGCAAGGCAGAGGCTGATGTGGGAAAATGTATGTTTTTTCCAGCTTTGCACATCATGACTGGATTTAAGGAGGCAGCAGATGGGGGAAGAACTGGCAGTAGTGAGTGTCATTTCCAAAAGCAAAACCGAAAGAAACCTTTTACAAAAGCTAAACCTTGATCCCCCTCTCCCCTTCGCCCCTGCCTTCAGATCACTAACCACTGGTGGCAGCTACTCCAGGCTCAAAGGAGAAAATGCTGAACTAGGGCAACTCTTCCTCCTCCAGGAGATTTATTAAACTAACATCTTTATTATTCAAAATATTTGAACAAGTGGTAGCACAGCCACCTCCCTCTTTCAGAGGTCTGCTGGCGCCGGCTGTAACACAGAGGAACAAAGCGGAGACTTTTGTTCAGCGCTCCATCTCCCCTCTCTCCTGTTCCCCCCGTGTGAAGTGACCCCTGCCCAAGGGCAGGTGGAGGCCTGAGCTTTAGAACAGATTATTTTGTTCACCCTTGGAATTGAAAGCAAACACTCCTGAGTCTCCTTTGATGCCAGCTGACCTGAATCAAAGCTTGCAGACCCCTAGCTGATAATGTTTACCAGGTGCAGCAGTGAAGAAGGGTTTCCAATCTAGTTTCTCGCTTGCGAGGCATCCGTACCGAAAATTAAGTGCACGGGTAGGAGTTTGGCATCTCGCTGCTGTGACAGAAAGCTTGCAGAAGCGAAAAAGCAAATAGAAAACGAAGCAATGATCTTCCTGCATAGCACAATACATTCAGGTACTTGAGTAATAGCTTGTAATAATCTGGGTGAGTGCAAAACCCCCCGTTACAGGTTCTGCAGTGCTGGGGTTCGCTTGCAGCTGGATCCATCCTAACATAGTTTGCCATTTGGGAGAGCAGGGGGAGTCCTGTGCGGCAAATACACATCGGCAGAAAGGCAGAGCCAAGGGAAGGGTAGGAGCAGCAAATGCAACGTTATTAATTTTGCTGACAGAAGCAAAAAAAAATGGGAAGTGTCACCTGAGGGACTGTCAGTGGCAGATACAGGCACTGGCAGGGCCTGACGGTGCTGGGTGACACGGATACCTCTGTCATCTGCCGCAGGGAGAGTGAGAGAGACAGTGACAGCTACCCAGTCACCACATGCCAAATAAAACAGATGCAGATATTACTTCATAACCAGCGATCGTTGTCTCAGAGGGTCCGGTTCTGCCTGCAGCTCTGTGACGGCAAAGCGGAGGAGCCTCGGTACAGGGGGAGGAATGAAGATGTCTTACCAGAAAAGCAAGAAAGGCCCACAAACGCCCAGCTTCCAGAGGCACGATGCGTTACGCGAGCACTTCAGCTGAGCCTATTGAGATGGGGAGAAGGAGAAAGAAGGGGGGGGGATATATGCATTCATATTTCAGAGGCCCAGCTGCTCAAAGCAAACCCAGACAAAAGGCGCTGTTGTCCTGTTGCTGGAAATAGCAGCAAGATCAGGCTTTCAGGGCAGCAGGAGAGAGCTAAGCATCGCATGACAGGATATGCCCACCCTTACAAGGGCCACAGTGCTGTAGGTACAGCTCTGTATAAAATACAGAAAAATACCACACAAAAGACAAAAATCCAAGCCCCACAACTCACATGTGTGTCCTTGTGCTGTGGGGCAGCTTGCCAGCCAAGTAGTCACATCCATTCTCCTGGGCTCCTGGGAATGCACTGGCCATCCTGGGGGATGGACCCTCCTTTCAGAAATTGCCTTAAAAAGCAACAGCAGGCTGGGGGCAGGGAAAGCAGCCAAAAGATGCAATGTTGCGCTGAAATCTTCCAGGCTTTTGCAGCGAGCAGGGGAGCAGGGGGAGCTGCTATTCTGAAACAAAAGCTGGTGAGTGCAGCCAGCGTGGGGAGTGCAGCCCCCAGCTTGTCCAGGGTTCAGGGCAGTGGCCCGGGGACCCATCACGGCTACAAGTCCTGCATCTGAGGAGGGGGAACATAAAACAGGGCTAGATCTGAGTCCGCAGGGATGCTCTCCCGTCCTCCTCCTCTGGCCTTCTGTGCGTGTGTGTGTGCCAATTACTGATTAATTGCCATCCCCAAGAGATGGTGTTAGGATAGTTTGACCTGGGCTAAGACCTCTCATCTATCTTTACTTTTTAAAGAATTGGGACATAACCACATTGTATGGCCAGAGAGCTTCACGCTGCCCTCCTTCACCCCAGGCTTTGCTGTCTTTGAAAAATCATTAACTTGCTCTCAGCTCCATGAGTCTCTCTAGGGGTGACAGCCAGAAGACCAAAGAGCACTGCATGGGATGTGTACAGCCCCTCCAGAGGTCGAAGCTGCTACTGCATAGTAGCTGGGCTCTCCATTAACTGCCAGACCTGCCTCAGCTGTGTTACAGCTGCTGGGGTGCTCCTGCAAGCCCCCACCCCACGTATCACTGACACACAAGGGCCATAGCCTCTTCCCCAGCACTGGTCCCAACTAAGTCCTACAGCCTTCTCCCAAAGATGTTTTTCCCTCTGTTATTCTGCAGCCCCTTTGCCTGAGCAGGATCCTGACACTTGGGATTCAGGCAATAAATGACACAATTAAAAAGTATACATGACCTTGTCTACCGCATGCTGTTAACCTGTTCTTTGCAAGGAGCAACTGGTAGAACCCATCTCTCCTCAGCAGGTCTTATCCTTGGCTCCCAGGAGCCTGCCTTCTCCACTCCCCGTGTCATCACGGAGCTGATAAGACATCACTGTGATGTCTGAGCCAAACCCCCATACAGGTCCAAGTTTTGCTTCCTCCCAGCTCCCTTGGTGCATCCTGCTGCAGCCCCCCACACCCAAGATGCAAGCCAAGGATAGACTAAAAGGGACCCTCTGCAGTCAATGCAGATCCCCAATGCGCAGTGAGAGACAAGGTCAAGGCTCTCCCTGTCAGATCCTGAATCCTGGGATGCAGCATGCCTGGCATGCCTGTGCTTTACTGTAAGAATGTCAGTCTCAAGCTCACTATAAGCCTGGCTGAAATCTTGCCCCCAACCCCTTCCCAGTCTGCCCGGTGCCTTTGGTTCAGTCTTAGACTGGAGCAGCCTGAAGTGAGACAATGGCTCTCTCAGCCAGGAAACTTGTGCTTGGGGCTGGCGCTGGTTTTTGGGTTGGGCAGCGCAGGTGCACATGGCTGCACCCGCCTAGCCCTCCCTCCATGCCCAAGCGGTGCTGGTGTTGCAGCGCCTGCAGCCTGTCTTTCCCTCTTTTCACCCAGAGCACCTCAGGGAGGTCACCCCGGCACAGAGCTGCCTCCCAAAAACAGGGCTGCTAAAGATGACGTGCATTTAAATATTCTGTAGCATGCGGTTTGCATGCTGTCTAGTCTTTGCTTGAAAGAGCAGTGTATAGGAAAAGAATGAACAAGACACGTTTTTTTAAAGTCCTTGAAGAGCTATAAACCCTACTGCTCAAAAGTAAACCAAATCACTGATGAAAGGAAGAGCCATGTGTTGTTGCCACAGGTAAGCAGCCAGGCATCTGCTTTAACAAGGAGTGTTTAAAGGCCCCCAGTGAGCACACCATTGCTCAAGTTCCTATCAAAAGGAAATTCAGTCTCAGAAGGATATTTTTTTTCCCCTGAGAAGTTTTCCAGCCATATGGTGCAAGTCTCAAAAAATCGTGTCTGAATCATTTATTTTTAATAGGTAAATATCTTCCTTCTGTCTCTTCCTTATTCAGGCTTCCTTACTGGGAACAGAACGAAATTATCATTTTTCTTTTTTCTTTTTTCTTTTTTTTTTTTTAATAGAGAACAGGCTTCCCAGTCTTGCTCCCTTGGATTTGTGGAATTTTTTCCTTGAGAAGTCTCCCCAGAAGTGGAAGGTGGACACACTTGCCCCATCCCATGGGGTGGCTTGAGGAAGTGCAGCTCTTCACTGCCTTGTATGCAGCACAGGGCTGCTGGTAAACTTCCCTGCTAACATGGGGGGAAGTCACTCAGAAACCGCATTTATGCAATAGTATACTTATGTTACAATATATCTGTCCAGCTCCTCTTACAACGTCGTTTTCTTTCTGCTGGCTGTCTTGCAGCATCTTTGGAAAATACATTTCATCAATTCAGCGGTCCTGTTGTTCTCCAAGTTGCCTGCGATCATCTCTTGCAAGCTGGAAATGAAACTGTACTTTCTATATCTCCTTTTACCTCATGGAAGCCAGTAATACAGATGTGTGTGTGCCTGGATGGGCATGGTTGTTTGAAATGTGTCACCTGTTCCGTTGCTCTATACCCAGCAGCTGAGCAAGAAAACCAGCACTGCAGTTGTCCTTCCCTTGTTCCTCTAACTGGACCCTGCCATTTTAGTGCTAAAATGTCCTCCCAACAGGGGACTGAGAGCAACAGTGGAAAGATGCTCTGCGTTCAACCTGATATACTCAATTTGGGCTGCAAAAGTGCCTGAATTACATATTGCAATTGCATTGCTATCTGCAGCGATTAGGTGTGCGCTAGCTTATATAAGCAAGTGGGTGCATCCAACTTTGTAAAAGATTTTAAATAGGCAGTTTAGACAGTCCTGTCGATTACTCTCAACATGAGGATTTTCTGCTTTACTGGCTTACTTTTGAACACGCAGACTGCAGAAAAAGAAATTTTCTTAATAGAGGTATGGAGTCTCATTTGTGAAAATAACTTTTCAGAAGTATGAGGGAACATTGTGCTGTTATACTTAAATCTATACATGTTTTGCTGACTTGGAAGTTGGTACCGCATTTCAAAGACTAACTCGCTAAGCCTGATCAGTGTCCTTTATCTTTTGATGTTTAAGAAGCTTTTCTTTCCAAAGTCTCCTTTTCTTTCAAGGCACTTCAATGGAAGTCTTCTCTTGCCCACCTTCAGAACTGCACATAAGATCCTTCTATTCTCCCTGATTTATCTTATCTATTCTCTTGACTAGAAGCAGACCATAAATTTGCCCTAATTTATGATCTGATGATTTTCTTTTATCTTTTATTTCAATTCTGCTATTTTCAGAAACATTTATTCTACCCTAATGAAATAATGTATCTACTGAGGTATGCCCATACCTCTGAAAGTAAACTGTGATGGTCTACCACTGCAGAAAGGACATTAAATGCATTGACTGGAAGCAAAATCAACTGATTCTTTGCTGACATTTTATCAAGCATCTGGCCCTTCCCCCCCCCCCCCCCTTAAACTACTACTACTTATGCAAAAAAGTGTGTTTAAAAATAAAGTGAAGGGTCAAACTCTGGCCTTGTCTTCTGTGGGAACTGCACTGATGTGGTGCTTAAGACCATGTTCTGGTCAGAATTCTGCAGTAGAAAGAAGAGCATTATTGTTTTATTTTGGCTTTTTTTGGGGGGAAGCAATAGCTACAGGGTAAAAGACTCACTTACATCTTTTTTGGAGGCTTTAAAACAAACCATAGTCTTCAGTGACAGTTCTGGGACTTACACATCACTTCATTTTTGTATTTCTCTTCTTCTGGCTTTTTGTCACCAAAGATGTTTGCAGGAAAAGAGGATTATCATTATTAATTTTAAAGAGGTCATCTGCTCCTTATTCATATCTTTCTCTCCTGGAATCATTATTTTCTGTTTGTGACCTCAAAATCATTGCTGTGGAAGTGTTTATCATCTCAAAAATAGCAGCACATGACATCATGCAGGAAAATAACAGCAGGAGCTGAGGAACTTTTAAAGGTGCCCTGATTTTTATTTTTTATTTTCTTAAACTCTGTTTTAAACTGCATTTCCCTGAATAAATTAATTTGTCAGGCAATAGGCCTCCTGCCTACCATGTCCCTTGCCAGCATGTATGACTTCCCAGAGCTTTCATGTTTCAATATGAGATGATCAGCAATGTCTCAGGATTTAAACTTCCAAACCAGGGTTGATCAGGAAAATGTGGCTAGATCTTCAGCCACAGATTCCCTGGCAAAATGATCGTGACTCCTGCCAAGTTGGTGTAAAGATTAATTGATCCCATGTTCCTGATGGCCCTTTGTAGGACCCAGGGTGCATCATGTCTTCCCTTCATGCTCATTTTAGTTGAGGGGAATAGAAAGGTTTTGGAGAAGATGCCATGCTTTGTGTTCCTCCTTTTGGAGGTCAGAGGGTGGCTACAGCAGGAATGGGGAAGGTGGACAAGAGGCAGAGGTCCTCTGTGTAGGACCAAGCAACCTTGTGAGTGGTGAGGTCATCTCTTTGGTCCTCAGACTTAGAACTGAGATGGTCACCAGGTCAGAATTAAGAATCAAATCAAGAACCAATGGAGATGTTGCCTCCCGAGGTAACACAGGGTGCAGTCCAGCCTGAAAGATCGTCTGGGCTTTTTCCCCTGACAGACTTCTTACTCTGGCATGGTCCTAGGGCTCTAGGACGCTTTCGCTACTTTTCTGTGGTCCTTTGAGGTGGCTGTTGTGTGCTTTATTTCTGCACCAAAGATCTTAAGTTTGTCACAGATTAATGAAGTGTTTTGTGGCAAAGCAAAGAAGGGGTGTGGATCCTTCCATTGTATGGTTGCTTGTTACTGCCAAAGACTGGATTTAATGACTCAGCAGGCTTCTTCCAGTTGCATTACTGATCCTAGTTGTTCAGGCTGAGTTGTAGGGGAATCTGGACTATTGCCCTGACAATGCCTTCCTTACTTGCACTCGGGCCTGGGTTGGGAGGAGGACTCTTTTAATGAGCTCTGAAAGTTGCAAGGTACCCAGAGGAAGGAGCTGAGGGGAGCAGTGTACCACCTGAAATCCACAGCCTTCACAGAAGCCTTTTGACTTTGAATCCTGTACTCTTCTGAATTGTTGTCGGTTTGGTTTTTTTGGTTTTTTTTTTTTAGAGAAATGCTTTCTCATTCTCCATGTAGCAATGGAGTGTCTTCTGTTATCACAGTCCGAAACTTGCCTGAGGCCTCTGGATGCTATAATCATGAAACAATAGTTCAAGAACCAACAAGGAAGACTTTTGGCAGCCACCGCAACCCTGAAGACCCAGTCCCCTCCTTATACAGTGCACCGGCTTGTGGCAGAATTTGACTGAAGTTGTTGTGGGATGACTCCTTCATGCCTGTTTTTCTTCTGGGGTTTTGGAGGCCTCTGCAGAGTTCTTATCTTTACCTTCTCTGTTTATCTTGTTTGTCCTCTGTTTATCAGGTGAGACCATGCGGTCAACATGTAGAGGCTGTAGGAGTAGCATCCTCACCTCACCCCACAGGCATTTAATGAGTCCACATGGCTGCATTACCATCCTGGCCAGGGAGGCATGACCCTGGCATGAGAACCAGAGACCAAACAATTCGGGTACATGGAAGGGCTGAGGTAGAACTACCCAAGTGATTCTTCAAGGCTTCATCATGAATTCACATGGCCAAAGGGTCTGAATGCAGCATTAACTATGACAGAACAGAGGTACACCCTGCACTGCACCGCCAGCCCTTCTGAGCATCTCAGAGGCTTTTCTGAAATGGAGAGCACAGGGGACCACGGTGCATGCTTCTCAAGGTAGCTCCATGGCGGCTTTAGGGAAGTTGGAAAGATCCACGCTGGTCTTGTGGTAATGAGCCCTGCCTGGCTTCTGGAAGGAGTTATAAGCGAGGAAGCCACCCCTGTCTTCTCAACAAAAGAAAATACGAGACAAAATGTTGCCACAGCAGTTTTAGAGGCCTGCCTTAGAACAATCTTGATAGAAAAAGCAGCAACTAAATGCACACAAGATAATGGAAAATAGAAGATTTAGAAAATAACAATTGTTATGTGGAGATAAGTAGATGTGATTTAATGATGGGAGCTTTATCCTTATATTTTTATTTAATAGAAAAGATGATTACATTCTCTTTCATATGAAAAATAAAGCAGACTGTAAAGGAGTGAATAGTAAATTGTTGGCTGCCTATTGAAAAACACAGGAGCTGCAAAGCATTATTCCAAAGGCATTTTCTTCATCTTGCTCACTAACTTGTAACTCAAGTGGAATAGCTAATGAATCTGAGACATTCTGAAATGTGCAAGTGTGTTTCCCAGCATGTCCTGTAATTGATCGCTCTACAGGGAGATGACTAATTTATCAAAATTAGAAATTCTTGATAGGGCTGTTTCACAGTTCCTCTACGCTTAAAGAGAAAAACAAAACATTGAATTAAACAAAGGGGGGAATTTCTCCAACATTATGATTCCCCAGCCAAATAAGACTGAACTTATTGTGATAATGGATTTATTTTGGGCTTGGTGAGAAACTTGGTGAGCTCAGAAGGTAGGCAGCAGACATAGAGACCAGTGCCTAGAACCTGTATGAGCTCTCAGTCTGGAGCACTGATAAATTATCAGTGCCAGGTCTCTCAGCACTTCCTCCTAAGCTGCTCAGCAACACTTTGAAGCAGCGGCTTAATTTTAAACTTGTTGGCTCACTGATTGACTGCCGAGGTGCAGTTTCACCAAACACGTGGCTGCTGGGATTGGACATCTGACCAGCTGCCCCCTCTGCAGGTTGGTGTCACCCTCAGGAGGTGCTGGTGGTCATGGTCCCTGCAGCAGCCCCTGCTGCGAGACGTGACTTCTGTCCACCCCAGCAGAGTGGAAGCCACCAGGCCTGAGGCTACCAAGGATGGCTGCCGGGCTCTGCCATTTCTCAGGCTCCAGCAGCCATTAGGTAGACATTCACTTACAAATCTTGATGTCTTCCTGGATGCTTATCTGGAGCTCAGCACGATGGTACTTCAAGTTTGGGACTTTTGAGTGCTCCTACAATGCAAATATTAGATAATAATTCATTAAAGCAAGAATAGGAAAACAAAAACCAAAAGCTTGGTTCAAGCTGTGTTGAAATCAGTGAGGCCTTTCTTTTGAGCCCATTAGGACTTTGATGTGGCTCTTGAGAAAAAATATTCTTTCCCATGAAAGAAACACTGAAAGCGTGTTTGTTGTTCTTGTGTTCAAGTATGGGACTCTCCCATGTTTTCTCTGCATAATGAAGAATTATAGACTTACCCCATATCAGTTAACAGCAAGGATTGAAGAACAGATCCTACACACTAGGCTTTATTGGAGAGATGATGAAACCCAGATGACATTTCAGGAAGAACTTTGAAATCCTTTTTCCTTAGATAAGCTATCATCTGCTCTGTAAGCAAAATTATTGTGACTATGGTTTTTTTCCCCTTGGTTTTCATTAACACAGCCATTTGCATAAAAAACAAGACTCTTGTTTCTGAAAAGTTCATATTCTCCTGCTGCTTATTCCCCCCGCCTCCCCCCGTCCCCGAAGTTTTCACTCTCTGTTAGCAACCTGATAAATCACTTCCACTAAGCTCAATTATGATATCACCAACATGGCTTTATCACCTGGGGTGATAAGGAATACGCAGCAAGCACAGCCACAAAACCTGCAGGAATACAGATTATGTTTCCATGTAATTTGCTCTATTAACAGCTTGTATAGCACGTTTGAAAATAAGGAACAAAAAGAAGACATGATAGAAAGAGATTATGTTCTTTATGTACCTCAGATGCTTACAGCTGGGGTAATGCATAGATTATGAGCCTCAGGTAAGGCCTTCTGAGACCAATGGAAGGACTTCCATCAGATTTAGGGAGTTTCAGATAGAACTATGCATTTGGAGTGGAGCAGAGTATCGCTATGTAATCAACACTGACAGAAATTGGAAAGAAAAAAAAAAAAGCAAGTGAGAATAGAAGAAAGGCTGCAGGCATTTTTGCTGACTTGGATATGAGGGTTCACAGCAGACTCCACTGAAGCTGAAACAGATCCATATCTAAATGAAAATAAGGAAACCACTACATCTGAATAAGATTTTGCTGATTCTGTCTAATTAACCTGGTAAAGGTTCAGGTACTTTAGTAATTAAACATTAACTTTAGAAGCTAAATTGCTTCTAAATAAACTGCTGGGATTTACTTTTGGCATGGAGATCAACAACCTTCTTGTCTTCTACACTACAAGAGCCTGGAGCATCATTATGACGGCCAGCATTATAGTCCAAGCCACCACCAGAGACATATTTGAAGAGTAAGAGACCCATATTTAACTGTAGTCAAGAAGACCTGTGGAAAAAAATATTAAAGAATTTTAACCAGCAAAATTTCATCTAATATTTAAATCATTGAGTGTTACAATCAAGCTGTGCTGTAAAATAAAACGCGCTGTGGGAAAGTTAGTGGATGAAACTATGGTGATAATGACATATTACTGAGAAAGGATGTCTGTTTAGTAATCACCCTTCAAAACATGTTTAAGTATTTCTAAAACAGAGGCAAGTTGCAGCTTTGAAAATGTAAGGAGTACCTGTAAGATAGGACAGTCTGTCTCAGGAAGGAACCTCCTTGACACAGCTTCCCAGGGCAATGCTGCACATGAAGAGGGGCATCAAACAGAAGCAGGCACGTTGCCGTGCCATGTCTCTATGCAGCATGTGCAAGACCACTTCTGGAGAGAGATGCCCAGTTATGTGGTCCACACTGCACAGAGGATGAGGAAATACTGGGAAGAGTCAACAGGAGGACAGTCAGGGTAACTCTCAGCCTGGAGACCAAGCCTGCCCAGGTGTGACTTCAGGTAGACAGGCTGCCTTGCTTACTGAGGAGGAAGCTGAGCAGTGACTTAAGTCCTTACACACAGGAAAATCTATCTGATAAGGGAATGGTGGGGTGGTAGAAAGTTGCAGACAAGGGGCTAACAAGATCCAGCAGCTAGAAATTGAAGTCAGGTGAATTCAACTTTGACACAAGATGCCATTTCCTACTGCTAAAGTTGATGGGGTGTCGTTGTGCCCAAACAGGGGAGGAGGTGGGCTCTATTCATGACTTCACTAGGCACCTCTGTCAGTTTATGGTAACACACGTTCTCTTCAAAATGCTGCTCTCTTAAAATCAACCGCACACAGTCAGCACAAAGTCAAGGAGGGGTGAGTAGCCAAGACGGAGCAAGCTACAGGGGATGAGGGTCAGAGAGGAAATGAGGGCAGAGGAGATTCTGGCACAAATGCATGTTATTTGCACTGCTGCAGATGACTGTACAGATGAAAATACAATGATTTCCCTCTTTGTTGTCTCCTTGCCCCATGGAGAGGCTGGGGAGTGCTGTGGCTGGGTAGTGCTGGCATGTGCTGCTAAGGCCATTAGTGCAATGAAGTTCCCTGCATCCAGGCTTCACGCAGTTCCCAGAGGGGGTCTGGGGGGATACTTTTGTCCTGTCAGTGTGTGACTACTAGATATGTATTTCAAATGAAGGCAGAAAGAAGAAATTTAACTCTAACTGGGCACAATAAATCCAAACAGGACAGATCACAGCACACCAAGGCAATCATTTGGTGCTGGGAGACGGTATTGAGACGTCTTTTAAATTTTGTTTAGCCCATTAGCAGATACAGAATTAGACCAGAAAAAAACTTTGGGTAACACCTGCTGGTGTCCACCACACCAGGCACAGACCACCTGCTAGCACGGTGTCCCACAGGCCCTGGGATGTGTTGCTTCCCACTGCCCACCCCTGCCTGGCAGCAGCACAGCCTCCTCGGCTGCTGGAGCCCAGGCTTTGCTGGTGTCTCCAACCAGGAGACACCAACACTATGTGGTGCCAGCGTGGGCTTCCTGGCCTTCGGCTGCCTCAACACTGAGCAGAAATGAAAAGCTGTTGGTTGAAGACCGAGCTCCTCTGGCTTCCTGCTGAGCCTGGCTGCAGCCCTTTAATTAGGGGAAGCTAATTACATTTGACAGAGGAAAAGAGGCTGTCAAGTAGCATGGGAGAAATTCTTTTTGATTCAGCAGAAAACATTTTAACCTGAGGTGTCCTGTAGGCAGCAGGCACAGGTAGGAAGCCAGCATGTCTGAGAGCAGGATGTGTTGTCTTTTCAGCAACATTTCACCTTCTCTGGGGACGTGTCCTGTTTGGACAGTGGCCTAAAGACAGGAGATGAAAGGTTGCTGAGGCTGAGGTTTCATACCAGCCAGCAGCACTCCAGCTTCCCCCTGCATGGAGGGGCAGCAGCCACCAGTGGGGTTGGGGCTGCCGGGGCATGCTTAGGCTGGCATTGGACCTGAAGAAGGTTTAGGACGTGCAAAGCCTCTTGACTTATTTTCTTATCAAAGGATTTAAGCTGAGCTTTCTAGAAGAAGCTGGCATGGGCTGAGCACAGCCCAGCCCCACCAACATCCAGGAGGAACTGGGATGCTTTAGTTCCCGGACCTCTTTGAAAACCCCAAACTTCCTCTCCCCGCTTGCCCCTGTGGGGCTGGGACTGGCTCAGGGTGCTTGCTCATGACTTACTTCATAATGTAGTTAAGTAATCACAATATCACAAAACTTAAACTTGTTAAACTCCAACGACTAGTGTAATGTGGAGTTTGAAGAGCTGGCGATCACAAATGGTTAACTAACAAGTGTTTACAGTGCCTCATGGTAGTTGCTGGCACTAAGACAAGGGCAGTAAAAAGTGGATTAGATGAAGATAAATGTGAGACACAGGCAGAAACAAGTACTCCAGCAGATGTGTGTGGAAATTAATGGGGTGGTGATAATAAGAAATTCTGATTCGCCACACCATAAATACGTCTCTTGATAATCGGTTTCCAGTAGGATACCAACCAGGCATGCAGGAGACAGAAACCTGAATGGGGTGACATCTCCACATTGCCAATGCATTGGATAGACTCCAAAAAAAATAGCTGCAAAAGTTGGATTTGTTTCATCCCCAACGGTCTTCCCACCTCAAAATTTTACTTTCTGGATCTGTGACCCAGCCTCTTGACAAATAGATCCTCAGGGCTACCAGGAAAGATTTTTCCAACTCGAGTATAAGGCTGGTGGTCAGAAGATCTTGGTCAAGTTCCAACTGCTGCTGCAGATATCCTGTCTGACAAGGGGCAGGGGGTCACTACCAACCCCACATGTCTGTTCATCTACGGAATGGGGATGTGAAAGCTCTCACACAGCACAATACTTCACCAGATGTGTTGTTGAACTTCAAGAGTTTATGTTTGTGAAGAGAACGCAGGATGAAAGGCATTACAGAAAAACAAGATATGATTTGTTATGATTTAAACTCATTCTTTAGCAGTGCCACTTTCAAATATTTGCACGCTGCAGCATTTCCAGTTAGGGACTCAAGCCCAGCTTTTCTTTCCCAGTCCCATTTTTTTTAAAGAAGCAGAGTAGTTTCCAAACCCTTTGGAAATGGATCTTTGAGCTTGCCCATTGCAGCCTGTGTGACCACAGGGACCAGGCTGTGGCTCCACGGTCATGGAGGCATGAAAAGCAGTCCCTGCTCTTGCCTCTCTCCCCCTTGCCTATGGACGCGCTTCCTCTCCCAGGTTCATCCTGCACGTCTATCCTTGTGGATGTGTGCAATGAAGGTGGCACACACCCATCAGGGCAACTTCAGCTGCATCCATTCCGTGGTGCCTGGGAGGAAGCAGGAGAGGGAATGAGTGGAAGTCGAGAGGAGGCGGCTGTTTTGTGGTTCCCATACAGGAACCATAAGGTGCATGCCTGGTGCGCCGTGGCAGGGTGTAGGTCTGCAATGCAATTTTCTTGGCAGTGAAAGAAATCATTCAGGAGTCCCATTCCTCCATCCTCTGCATCACAGTTTTCTGCTGCCTGAACTGTGCGTATCAAACTAGGCAGCAGCTCTGTCCACTGAGGCCTTGGGAAGCTCCAGCTTAACAACAGCAAATGGAGATTTTTTCTTTGCTTGCTTTGTTTGAGGAAGGATTGGGTTTTGTTTTTTTTTTTGGGGGGGGGGGGTGTCATTTTGGTGAAGCTGTTTGCAGACCAGTGCTGTAAAGATGTTTCCCAGCTCAAGGGAGGTTGGGGAGATGAAATTCAGCTTCTGAAGGACCTGATCAGCCAAGTTGGGATTGACCCAATGCCAATTTTGCCAATGTGTGTGGAGCTCAGGCTGTAGCAGGAGAGGAGGATGGGAAGCCCTGAGGCTGGGTCACCACGAGGCTATTTGTAAGAAGGACCCACCTTATCACTGGTGCTTGGTATTTCTGCCCATGTGCCTGGAGTGAGGTTGGGTGAGGGTGAGAATAAATCCTGAGGGACCTCTCTAAGCACCTGCTAAAATTCAGTAATTTGAAAATAAAGACAAAAAAACCCAGAATTTGTAGATTTCTGTCTTACATCCTAAAAGAAATATGACATTTTTCACTTCTGGACAAGGCAGCAAGTGCCTCCCTGCCCAAAGGACAGTCTTCCTTGCTGAACATTCTGGACACGTGTGATGGCACTGCTCAGATACTCTGTGCCCTGGCCCCTCTTTCCTGGCCTCCCCATGTTCAGCCACATCAGCCCTGGGCTCCCTTGCCTCGGGCATGGGCAGCAAGGGGTCAGCAGCTGAGTGCGCCGGCAAAAGCCCCAGAAAGCAGCGAGTGGGGACCTGTCAGCTTCAGGCTACTGTCGATGTAGCCCAACTGAACGCATCTAATTTCCCAGTCACTGCTTCTTGCGCACATGACCTGTTAAAAGGATTAAATTAAAAGAATTCCCAGAGCTCATCTAGTGATGATATGATGAGAGACAGGAGCTCAAGCATATCCCAGAGGTGGCTGATCGGGTTTTCTAGGATGTATTATTTATGGGGCCATCTGCTTTAGACAAGTATTGAAAGGGAGGAGGATTTTGATGGCATTCACTCATTTAACTGGGACAGGGGGTGGGAATGCTGTGGGTATCATGCCCTGCCACCAAAAAAATGCTGCTGTAGTTATTTATGGAATAAAGCTGGCAGCAGGGTACCTGTGTGCTGATGCCTTCAATAAAATGCTGCTCAGCCCTGAGAGCTCACGCGTGTCCTCACAGAAGGGGCCATTCATAGCACGGTCCATTAGCGTAAGGTACAGACGTACAAATGAGTTCCAGTCTGAGTTGCTGGTACTGTGAAATACAGGCGTATAAACAGAGCTGTGGCTGGAGCTGGGGGGAGCAGCCAAAAGAGTCAGAGTCTGCAGGAGAACAGGAAGAATTTCCCCAAAATAGCTGATTTAGCTACTGTATAGCTCAGTAACTGCAGGATTTGTTTACCAGTATTACAGGCAACACGAAGCAAAATCGCAAATGTAAAAAAAGAAACTGTCTCTCTTTCTGATCGGGGCTGACATGCTATTTAAATAATATGGGTCAAGAAATTTGAAATAGAATATCTCCATGAACAGGATTTGTGTTCTTCTTGTCCATCTCCCATGGTGCTAAAAGCAGCCACCTTCTGCTGACATTTCCCCATCACAGTTGCATCATCAGATTTCTAAATATCGAAGGTTCCTCAGGCTAATGTCTAAGCCTTTCTTAGTGATCAGGAATGAAATTCCTCTCAAAGCTTTAGTTGGGAAGGTTCTACTAAACATGTATGTAGAAATTTGCTGGAAGCTACCTGTCAGTTTTCTGCCCCTTTCCCAGTAATTCAGACTAATGACTCGTCACACCCCCCCCCCTTTTTTTTTCCCCTTCCTTTCGCATCTGTCTAGAAGTAGCTTTCTGCTCCAGTTACCGCTTTAATAACAGCTATCTACTGAGGCGAAATTCTCACCCAGTCTTACTTGGTTTGTCTCATGACCGTTTTCATAATCCTTATTTTGATAGTTATTAAAAAAAAAAAATACCTGAGCAACTGGTTGTATATCCAAAGATTTGTACCTCTGAATTGGAGTACTGCTCAGGAGCTGTTCTCCTGGACACTGGACCTATGCAGGAAAGTTTTGATTATGAAAAACGCAGGCTTATAGTCACAGGCTGTAAGAAAGGCAGCTGTGTACAAAACCAGAAATCCTTTTATGCAGCGTTTTTGCTTAGATGAAATTTGAGTTTCTGTATTATGGAAAGTTTCTCCCAGAGTTGCTACTGTTTTATCTGGACAAGCAGGGAATTCGGTTTCTGTCTGATAGGCAACTCTTTGTATCATCCATGTGCCAAATGCTCAGGCTGGGAAGCGCAGCCCACAGAAGAAGCCTGGATCAGGCCGTACAATGGAGTTGTTCTCACTCTCAAGCTTTACTGCAGTGTCTTCCTGATTAGCTGCCTCCCACAAACCATCCCACCTCCCCCCGGCTGTGGCATGCCGAGGCCTGTCGGGCTTTTCTGGCCGGGGGACAGTGCCTTGGGACATGGGAGGTGGCAGGAGGGAGCAGAGGAGCTCCCCTACGAGTGACCTTGAGCCACGTCAGCATAACCAGTTATCTGTGAGGACCTACGGCACAGGGCCGGGTGCCCTCAGCATCCCTGCTTGGTGGCACCTGGACAGTAAGGGCCAGGGTGCTATGAGCTGGGTGCATACAGCAGAGGAGAGTCACACGAAGCCCCAGCGCTGGGGCCACACAGGTGGGTGTCCCTTGTGTGCTGCCATAAGGTGCCATGAGGGCAGCCCCTTGGCGCATACTTCAGCCTCTAAATACCCAGCAAGGTGAGTGCTTGAAACCTTTCAAGCAGAAACCTGCATGAATATTAGTGCTTGGGGACACGCAGGGACGTGCACTATCTTCTTGCTGGGAAAGTCAGTGTTAGCAAAATGATAAAAAGCAACCAAGCCACTGGAGTCCTTTTTTGTTCCTGTTGCTGTAAGACAGAGCAGTGGCAGATTTCTTTCCTTTCCCCAGCCCAAAAGCCTCCCAAGGACTTGTTTTCTCTCTCAGAAGTGGTCCGGGTGGCAGCCCTGCACCTAGTGCAGGGAAATGACTCACAAAAGACAAGGCCTTTGGGCAGGACAGAGGGCCAAGGATTTTAAAACCCTTGCAGGACAAAATACTGGAGAGCCTGGCATCAAATAGGTTTTGAGCAGGTGTCTCCACAGAGGCTTCTCTATTTTCCAGTAAATCACCAGAAGAGTCATAAGAGTTTCTTAAGGAATACCTACGAGCAAGAGACATCATGCCTCCCTGTGTGTTTGTACAGCCTTTGTCACAAAGCGTCTGGCTGCTGCCACTGCAGAATTAAATCAGGGATGAATCCAGGCTGCCTGATTGCACCATCATTAGCCACCGCCATGGCTACACTGCCACTCTGGGTGGCAATGCTTCCTAAGTCACCTCTTTTGCTCCAGATAATATTCTGCCAGGCGTCTGGAACAATCTCACTCCTTGCTGCTGTTCAAAGGAGAGCCCCATCACCTGAGTTCAGCTGCCCATTTCCACGTCCTCCCTGGTCCCATGTCATACACTTTTTGGGCATGTCACTGAGCTCAGCTCCTGAAGCCAGCTGGGAGAGAAACCTGCCTCTGTTGCTGCTCGGTTCTGTCTTCTGCTAGATAACTCTTCTGCTGGCTTAGTGAGCTAATCTGGCCGGGTAAAAAGACACACTGTCGGAGCCAAGGTGCCATAAGTGGTGACAGCAACTCCTGAAGGGGATGAAGGGACGGTGCTCATGGGGGTGAGACATCAGGATGGCTCAGTTGTGTCTAACCTGGTCCTTGTCCCTGCCTGGTGCCTTCCTGTCTCCTGTGCTGCTGCTCAATCAGTCAGTGACAGAGTGGATCAGGAGATCAGGTGAAGTGATGGGGAAGTTGTTTTGGTTTTTTTTCCCCTTGGGGTACTTGCAGCCAAAGCCACTTCCCTGACCCGAATTGCTGCGTGACTGTATGAGGAGCTGTGTGGGCAGACACAACATAGTGGGGAAAGGAAGGGTAGGGCTTGCTTAACCCACCTCTGCTGTTAAAAAATATTCACTGCATCGGAGCTTCAGGGACCAGACCTGAACTTACATTTTAGTTTTCTAAGAGGTCAGCTCTTTGCATAAGCGCTTATCTTTTCTGTGAAGTCAGCAAAGAAGGAAAAAAAAAAAAGCAAAAAAAAAAAAAAAGCTTTTGGAGGCTTCCAGTTCCTGTTCCTTTAGCTTGACATGCCTACACTAGGTGGACTGGGCTTTGCACAGTAAACAGCAGCAAGCCACAGCAGTGATATTTTTGAGGTCTGCAGGATCATGGAATTTGAGGTCTGCATGATCATGTTACTTCCAAGTGGTGGCAGTAAATACAGCCTTGCTTCTCAGTACTCGTATGTAAACGCGGACGTGTGGCTGGTTGCCTGTAGGTGAGCTTTGTGTGGAGTTTCTGGGCCTTTATAGACTGCATACAGCTGCTTTGCCACTGTATGGCCAGGTACATTCATACCATGGCCATGAATATTCACCCTCATGTGGTCAGGCATCCTGAGGTATGACACAAAGGGTACATCCCTTTCCACTAAACGCCTGGATATGTGTCTTGTCTTAGCTGTTATGGCACTAGAAATATATAATGTGCCTCCAAAATACAGTTGTAACTGCATCAAACATTTCTTTAAAGTGATTGTGATTTCCTTGGGCCGTTTGCAATGCTACTGGGATGTTCCACTGAAACCTGGAGCTATTTAATACGCAGATGTCATGGTCGTTGCCTGTCCCTGACTAGTTACAGATTCAAAGAAATTGTTTTGATATTACTGATGTCCATCCTGTTTATTTCTCCTGGATTATCCATAACAGGAGGTAAAAAACACTATGCCTAGAGTAAAACAGAGTTTTGCTGTTGCAGCCTTGTGAGGGTTTGAGTGTGGCTTGGATTTAACAGCAACATGGGTCTTTACAAAACAGACCCTGGGTTCCTGCAGTAAGCTGAGCCTGCTGGTCACACCTCCTCCCTGTGGCCCTCCTGCTGACCCTGGGTGCACCATCTCTCCAGGTACCTCCTGCACATTGGGTCCCAGCTCTGCTGCACCAGTGTGTACTGGCTCCCAGCACCTGCAAGAAATTAAAGAGCACTCAAATACTGCCCAGAGCTGGTCGCTCATCATACAGCCGACACAAAAGCCCAAATTCCTTTCACATGAGAACATGGGTACATCTGCTTGCAATCATCTTTCTCCAGTCAGCCACCTGATTAAGCAGAAATGTGATTCTCCACACTTGGTCCAAGAAGCACTCAGCAGATGCCTGCAGCTGAGGGGCTGGGATTCAGGAGAGGCAGAATAAATGCGCCTTTCACGCCCAGCATCCCCAGCAGTCCTGTGGCTCCCGCACTCGCAGCCTTGGTTGCTTCGTGCCCTGTTTGCAGGACGCAAGACATGCTGAAATAAAGAGAAACTTGTTCTGTGGCAGGAAAGGTCATTTCTTCTGGCCAGGCATTTGGGAAGGAGACAGGAAGCATATGATTTTAAAGGTAAACTGATAAAATATTTATTTGCTGGAAGAAGGGGAGGAATGTCTAAAACATGTCAGTGTTTTTTAGTAAAAAATATTGTGACATCTTACTCCTGCCCTGACAACAACTGCGGGGTGTTGTGAAGAAATATTTTAGCCTTCAGTGGTCTGTAGCATCGTGCAGGGTATTTTCCTTCCTGGACGGATACTCTTTGTTCATCTGTGCACGTGTGTGTGTGTGTGTGTGTACAAGCACAGGGATGTGAATGCACACTCCACAGTGGAGGAAATGGCTGAAAATATCAGAAGTGAGTGGACACAGAGGGATATTAGCAGAGTCTCTGGTAATGCTATTGTTTGTTTCTTAATTTTCTCTTTATTGCAGCTGACCAACGTGGAAACAACTAAAAATCACTACTTTAATGAAAGCTGCAGTTTGTAACACAGATGCATTACAGTTTATGCACTTTTGTAGATTTGCCAGATTCCGTTTCAAAACTTGCCTTTCGTGCTGAAAAAGGACCGAAGAAGTAATTTATAGGTGCAATTAAGAATGCCATGTTTGGGGAATAAAGGGAAAGTATTTTTAACAAAAACAAGCTTGACAATCGAGAAGCTCAGCTTCACTGTGATTCCTGAAAGCAAGCAGAAGGCAGCAGCCACAGTATACTTTTAATCCTCAGATCTGATTGTGAGTCAGTATGTTTGTCAAGGCTAGGCTGCGCCCCTCTCCTAAGACTGGTTTTAACCAGCTCATAGTCCAGGTAGCCTGAGGACTTAAGCCAGATCTGCAAAAGGCATACTTTGCCAGCAATGCAAAGTAATGCAGTTGCAGCTGCAGTGCCCTCAGAGCACGTGTGTCCCAGCCCAGCCGCAGCATCCCTCCTGTTTTACTGATTAAAATGGTCAGAAGTGACAATTCACCACATCCTTGACGAACACAGCTGTGCAGGAAAATGCTGTGCTGGCAGGCTGGGCAGGGGGGCCCGACGCAAGGCGGCCTGCTTTATGTTTGCTGTTTGGAGGCACATGGTTAAACCAAGAATGGACTTCTAAATTCTTTGAACTGAACCCTTTCCAAGACCTGCCAAGGTCTTGTTTTAGGCCAGGCTATATTCCTGGTGTCAAACAAATGCCTGACAGAGAGGAGAGCTCTCCTGAATAAGTCTCACTCTGGGCATTTTTAGGAATCTATCTGATTTAGGGAAGTTCCTAATATAAGGGTAGGGTAAAAGAACATCGTCCCTTAAAAAGTGTAGGGAACGGTGGTGGACAGACAGTGTTATAAAAAAATCTGGCATGCAAAGGTCTATTAACTTGTCTGCATGTTACCATTACAGTTTGTTTACCTGCATTCATGTACACATGCAGAATTTTAAGGTGACGGTAGAATGACCTATGCTAGTACATGAAGATTCAAGGGGAGCATCTGTCATTAAAAAACAAAAAGAAAAAACATTTATTTAGCACAGGCTGAAATACAGAATTATTTGCATGCTGTATTTGGCCTGACTTACTATAGGCAAGACTTAATGATGTACAGAAGGGTTGTCTGAAAGAAACTGTGCAGGCTCTGATCTTTTCTAGGGCTTCTTTCCCGAATGTTCATTTGGATGTTGCAACACACTGACACTCTGTAATAAATCCATTTAGATATTATTTAGAGGTCTCATATTCAATATCTTTTTTTAATACAGCTTCATTCTCTGTGAATGCTAATGTGGATATATGGAGATGAGGAGCTCGCTGATGATAGACACAGATGGGGTGCCTTTAAGGCTGTGTCAATGGCCCCTGACAATATTGATCACCAAGTGTCATCACTGAGAAAAGACACTGAAGTCTTTGGAACCGAACAGTTAACAAAGTGTGGATCAAACCTGGATTTTCATCTGTAGGAAAGATAAACCCTTATATCAGTCTGTCCCTATGCCAGTCAGCCAGTCTGATGGTTGGGTCTCAATGTAGCGATGGGAAAATGCACATCTTTTTTACCGTGCTTAGTGAAGGCTGTGTTTGCAAAGAATATTCTTACCACTTGCCACACAGCTTTCATCCTCAGCAGGAGGATGCACAAGCACAAGTCTAACTTCTGGGAGTAAATGTAATTTGTCAATGCCTTGCAGAATCAGGTCCCACTCTCACCCCTTGGTCTTTCCAATCTGTTATGCTACCACTCTTTGCCTGCCCTGCTGCTTACCTGCAGCCCCTCTGCTCCTTGTAGCACTGTCATCAACCATTGTTCTTTTTCAGATATTGCCTGAAGCCACTGCCATGCAATTGATGGGAAAATGATAACATTTAGGTTGAAAGAAAGTTGGCTTCAGCTGACATTTTTGTACAAATTCGGAGCAATCAATTTCATGGGTGATTTGTAAATGTACAAACTCTATGCTACCACCTGTCTTTTCCTTCCTTTCACAATCGAGAGAGATGTATTGATTTTAAGGCTAGAAGACATCACTCTGGGCTGACCACCTGCATAATTCAGATCCTCTGACATCCTTGTATAAACTCATGTTTCAGCTTCAAGAAGAGTACTTGTGACAGAGACTGTCTTTTAGCAAGAAAGAAAAATATCCCCTTGATTCAGAAAGATCCACATAATTCATGACAAGCCTTGTTCCAGTGTTGTCCAAGAAAAACTTCTTATACCTTCCATGCGCTTGTTAACTTCCATCTGATATTTTCCCTCAGAAGAGAGACTCTGAGCCCAGTACACCACCAATTAGCTTATGAGCACTCCAGAAGGGAGGCTGCTCTGCTACTTGCACATGCATTGTCCGTGCACAGAATTAAAATACCAGTAAACAAAATATACATGTTTCATAACTGTAATTGTTCATGTCACAAACTCAGACTCAGATCGTTTTGGATAATTTATTCCTGAAGCTGCTTACATAGTCTGGAAAGGGAAAAGGCAGATACATTTTCCAATATATTGCTATGCAGAGAATGTGCTTAGATCTTTGAATAACATTACTGGTTTGTATTGTTTATTTACATATAAGAGTTTAGTTCTCTGTGTGTCAGAGCTCATTTTTAAATGAAAATAAGTGATTTTTAAGTGGAAACCAGAGATGAATATGGGAGAGGAACCTCTGATGAAATAGGAAGAGGTGGAATGTGTCCATAATGAAACCAAAATGAAGGTATTCTGTCAGCCTTTGTTTTACTCTGTTTCTTTTTTAAGGCTAGCCTGGAGTTGCCTGTGCGCTGGCAGGGAAATCAGTCTGTGCCTTGGGCAATGGGATCTCTCCATGGCTAGGGGACACTGATTGATTGTTTCACATATTGAGACTGTAGGTTTGATGGGAACTGTATAGGAATGGTGACAGTAGTAGAGATTGGAGCATTTTGGCTTCTTTACTAAAATATATACCTTACAACGTATGCTCCTTTTTTTCAGATAAAAAGCCTTCTCTTCACTATGCATTTCTCTTTTCTTTCTGCTGTATGTTTCTCCTCTTTTTTCCATGTATTCCTTTCCTTGGTCTAAACATTTCAGTATGGTTTAAGTAAGTCATGTAAGATTAGTCTATGGAAAAGTTTTTCCATTGGCATATTTAATGGCTTTGTAATGATTTAGTGATCTGGTTATACTGGTCCTTTTTTTTTTTTTTTTTTTTTTGTGTCTGTGTGTGTGTTTCACACTATTTCTCGTGAAACGGCCAACCCAAACCCCATGATAAAAATGATCAAGGGGAAAGTGTTGACTTTGCTAAACCCAAGGACAAGTGTTGCATTTGAATCAACAGGACCAGCATTCTTCTTGTCCAGGTGCCTAAAATTTGCTTAGTGGCAAGCCAGGCCAAGTCTCTGAAAAATGTGTTCCCATGTCAGGTACTGCGTGCTTCCAAGTATGACTCACTTCTGCTCCCCCAGTTTTCTCTTCATTGAAAAAAAAAAGCAACAAGTCTCCCATCTGCTCCTATCTCCTCCCTGCTGCCCAGGGAATTGGAGGAGTCACCATCCCTGAGTGGTGTTTAACAGACGTGTAGATGTGGCACTTAGGGACAAGGTTTAGTGGTGGACTTGGCAGTGTTGGGTTTGCAGTTGGATCTGATGATCTTAAAGGTCTTTCCCAGCCTAAATGGTTCTATGATTCTACGATCTTACTGTCTCTGATTAACAAGTGATTACCAACAGCAAAGTTATATTGCAAGTTACATGCTGTCCCTGCATCTGCGTTGATCAATGTGAAAAATAAAAATTTAAATGACCATTTTTAAGAAGATGTTTTTAACCTAGTTATTACTTGAGTGAAAATAACTAATCATCTAATACAACTGCATGGCCTCTCCTGATCATGACATACATTCATCAGTAATGACTGATCATACAGTCATTACTGTGCTTGTACTGTTTCTGTAAGGTACATATCTGTAAGGCAGTCCTGGGTTATCGGTTGGACTTGATCTTAAAGGTCTTTTCTAACTTAAACGATTCTATGACGAAGTCCTCAAAGGCTTGTCTGCATGTTTACTCACTGCTGTATGGCTAAACACTGACCTGGACACGCATGGGAGAGAAAGAGATCAGTGTCACATCACTGTGCTGTTACTCTGGTAACAATAATTAATGTTCAGCTAATATGTATTAGACTTACAGCCACTGCCTCATTACTGGTAATTAGTAGATGAAAGCATCTTTCCATTGTGATCATTAGGTGGTAACTTTATCTAATAGGATGGCAGTCACCATCCTTCACTTAGTAAGAGTACCACAGACCTGCAGTGCAGGGTGTGACAAAATGTTAAACAAGTAAAATGTTCTTTAAAGCAAAAATCACTTCAGTAGTCTTTTTTTTTTAAAACCCTTGAACACAAGGGTTTGTAATGGCAGATTTTGAGGAAGGAGGAGGCAAAAGACTTTTGTGCTGGTTTTGGTAGAAGTAAGTGATTAAATTGCTCACCCCGTCTTGAAGAACTACAGCCTCCGAATTCCTGTTTCTGAAGTACATTAGCTTTCTGGTTGAAGTATATAACTGGTCTGGCCCAAAACAGAGTGATCCGGCCCAAAGCAGGGCTGTCTTGCCCACCAGGACATTTCTGGTGGAGAGGACACAGTGTGCTGGAGACGGACAGCAGCATATTAGTTCCTCTGTGCCACAGCCATCCCCAGTGGCAAGAACTCTGGGGCATACAAGCACTTACGCCAATGCCTAGAGGAGCTTGCAGGGACTTCAGAGGCCTGTCTGCATCAACAAATGTGGGCAGTTTCTTTTGCTTGGGTGAAGGAGAGCCAGCCTGAGCTCAGTTGTGCAGCCCTATTAGCACAGACAGCTGATGGGCCCTGTGGTGGCCTGGGTCAGGCCCCGTGCCGGCTTTTGGGAACAGCGCTCAGCAGCATTTTCCTCCACTGAACACTGAACTCGAGGAGAGCAAAGAGCCAGGGATGAAATGCCTGACTTTCCAGGGGAGCCACGTTCCTGTATGATGGCATTCTGTGAGATCCAGGCATATAGCAGCAGCAGACCGGGATTTAATCTCTATGGGATTCCATAGGGCTCCTATGATTAAAAATACTTGTGTGCATGAATACTTGCAGGACAGATGCCTAAATGATCACAACAGGTAAAAAAATCTCCCCTCCAATTTCCATACCCTCACTGTGCAGTCGCTGGCATCCAAGGACAGCTGGGTGCAGCAGGGCTTCATGCAGGAATATTAAAGATGCCATGATCTTTTTTACTCAGCAGCAGCATGGAGAGACTACAGAAAGTGCATTCTCCTGGAAACAAACCGAACTGTAAATCAGCAAGGTAATCCAGCGTTGGATGAACAGAGGCACAGGCTTGTTCACAGGCAGGGCTTAGGTAGGGCATTGGTGAAACTGCAAAGCACAGATATAATGCAGAGCCAGCGGGAGCAGCCACGAAGCAGATCAAGAGAGGTGTAAGGTCACACGTGATAACATCAGGAAGACAAGGGAGGTTTCTGCTCTGATAACCTGAGAGTCATGCTCCAAGCTGGGATGCTCTGCCTCTTATTAAGGCTCCCAAAGGCTGGTGTTCCACCCGCGGAGAGAGCAATCGCCCGCTCTCCGCTGCGGATGACTTTGCTGTGTTTTGACCGCTTGGGCAGACATTTTGTGTGCTGGGGGCCTGCCTCAGGCAGGCTGGCGGTGCTGCTGAAAGGTTCAGCCCATGTGATTCCTACCTGCCTGAGAAGGCAGGTCAGGGAAAGCAGGTTGTTTTGTTCACGCTAAAAATGCCTGGCAGGCTTCAAGCAGTGCTCCAGCTCCCATGCTTTAAAACAGGGTCTTCAAACTGCACAAGGCGTGGCAGCAGCTGTCTGGGATGCATCCCATTTCTATCCCTGTGAAAAAATGCAACCACTTTGTCCTATTTCAAATTTTAAAAAATAGCACATGCTAGATAGGCTTGCATTGTGTCCCTGCAGGTCTCTGAGGCTTACATACACGCTGGTGAGGTTGCAGTGGCGGTGCGTGGGGCTTGCCCTGCCACCCCAGCAACAGTTGCGCTGCTGCTGGGGCTGAGGGGACTGAGGCACAGGGAGCGAAACCTTAGGCAGAGCTAACCCGTCCCTGTATCAAGCCCTTTGCTCTTCAGCAAGCAAACTTTTCTGCTCGTAAACTTTGCTGCACAGGCAGAAATCCACTCTGGAGCATGCCCAAGTGCAACAGGCACTAAGGGATCATGAAGACACCGATTTGGCCTGCAGGGACCAGTTTTAGACATTGCTAAAGCCTCAAACACAAGACAGGAGGAGGAAGTGACCCAACCGCAGTGCTGCAATGGGTTCAGTGTGGATTCAGTTCACTCCTGTCTCTGTACTGACCTGCTCTGGGGACAGTGCTTACTGAGCACCAAGTGGGCCCAACCCCCGGCTGTTCCTCAGGGTGTGGTAGATGTAATAGCCTCCTCCAGCAAGAACAAGAAGAAGAAGTTCTGTTTCACCCGTTTTACCCCATTCTCACTTCTGGCCATACTCTCCCACAGCCTTCTTCCTTGCAAACCACACAGCTCTTGCAAACCACCTACCTGAGCCATCACACACCTCACTAGTCCTGAAGACAACTAACGCAGCAAAAGTGAACTGGCTCTGCTTTTGTAACAAACTGAATTGGCTCCAAAATGTCCTAGAGCCAGTGCTGGTAAGAGGGAAGGATGAGGGAGCAGGGGGCAGAGAGACTTCCCCATCTTCATGGTAGCAAGTCACCACGTTGACTTAAGCTCTTAAGGGTAAGGCAGCTACCTCGGGAAGCACAATCTGGTTTCCAGCCATTCTCCAGTTTGTGCTGGATTCATCATAAGGTACTGAACTGTGCATTGGAAAGGCTGGCTCCTCTGGTGACGCTCTTTACAAAGGAAGAGACTCGTGTGAGCTGTTCTGCAAAGGGTTTTAGGGCTGCAGGTGGTGCAGGCAGGCATATTGCTCTAGCCATGATGAAGGTACCCAAGTGTTTGAAGGTGGCTGGGCTTGCAAGAAACTCCTTGCAGCTTCCCCTGGTTTTGCAGTTGCTGATGGGATGGTGCTGCATCCCCACACTGGCTTTCTGGTGAAGGACAAGGCAGGAAATAGTACTTTTGTGATGAGGATTTAGTTGGGGGCCTGAGAAGATGGGGAAACCACGGCAGCTGTGACAGGGCAGCTGGCAGCGGTATGGGACACTCTTCAGGGAAGGGCTTGATCACTGCAAACAGCACATGGTCACTGATGACACAATGTAGCACAAGGTCAGATAGCTTTTTTTATTGTATGAATAACATCCACCCCATGTGTAAGCCCAGAGTTTTGGAGAAAGAACAGAAATGTGTACGAACCATTAAGACAGCATTAATGTGTAGAAAAGGGATGCTAAACCCAAATCACTAAATTTAATTTTTGGGGATTTTGCATTTACTATGATATCATACCTATGAATAGTTGCAGCCTGTTTGTTGGGTGGGGTTTTTGTTGTGGTTTTTAGGTGTTTGTGGTTTTTTTTTTAAGGGTGTGCATGCATTCTGGATGTGAATGCTAAAATAAGAGAGTAAAAAAACCACAAAAATAGGTCAGAAATAAGAGTTCATTAAAAATGTTTTGAAGCATGGAAAGAAGAGTCCCAAGAGACAGCAGTAAAAGAATGTGATTTGAATGAAATCAGGCTGTGGTAAAAAGACATGTAATGCACTACAGTCCTTCTCCATCTCTCTTCCTGTTAGATCTGACTTGCAGACTTGGTATATACTTCCAGGTTTATCCTAAAAATATACTGGAGGCAGTGGAAAAGAAAAAGGAGAAGGATTTCTTAGAGAGAGAATGATTTTGGTAAATAAATCAATAGCTCTGCAGAAAGGTAGCAGCTGTGATCAGATAACATTGCCGAACTAATCTGCTCCTCACGCTCTTATCACAAGAGCCATAAGGTTAATTCTGTAGTGAGGGCAGCAAAGTACCCTCAGTGAGTGAAGGGAGGGAGACGGACAGAGTAACAGACACCATTTCTTGTCTGACAGCATCCGCCAGAAGCTGCAAAAAGTATCAGCAGTAACCAAGCACAAGGAGAAAAAAGAAAGACTGTCTTTTAAGCTATTTTCTATGGAAAATATAAACACTAATAATTCTTAATAACATGGACCAAAGTAATGGTGCACCCAGTTGAGATGCAATGGATGAAAGGTGTCTCAAACCATGTGTCAGGGCCAATGAGACTCATAGCCAGCAACAAATAAAATTTTCCCTAAAGCAAAGGTGTTTGTCCTGGGACTTGGGGATAGTCCTACCATTATCAGGAGGACTCTGGAGCAGTGAAAGCAGAAGTATGGAACTCAAAATGTTTTGGAAAGAACTGACTGATGACTTAAATGTTCTTCCTTCTGTTTGGAATGAAAACATGACTCCTGCGGTTTCTTGGAACAGGCTGCAGAAAACAATCTGGAGTGCCAAATGCCTCTGTCCTAAGGCAAGTGACCAGGCCAATATAGCCGGGAAGTTTTGTAAAAACCTCATTAGCAGAAAATAATAATTTCCTGAGCGTTGGGAGCACTGTTCAACGCTGCCATATTCTTGATCAAGTGTGTCATTTTAGTGGATCATTAAAAACTTCATGGTTCTTCTTTGCAAAAGATGAAGGGTCATCTCCTGCAGTCCCTGGCCACTTTCCAACTTATCTGTTTGCCTACCAAGTTATGCTGATGCCAGGTCTCACTAGTTTATCATGTCTCATTATATGTGGTGGGTTTTTTTTTCATTGGGAATCCAGCTTTGGGAGTCCTGTGATTATATACTCATTTAATCTACATCGTATTTAAGAACATTATTGTGTTGAAAGGCCTGAAAACATGAGACCTAATAAAGGAAGAAGGAAAGAAAGCAAGATAAATCTTTTCAGTACAATTTTTTGTGCTTTGAACTGCTGAATATCTTTGAATGGCCATTACTGATACTATCTCTTACATTTTAATGAATGCAACACAGTTATCTCAACAGCTACTGTGGTGAGATGCAAAAGCAGAAGTGTCTCTTTGCTATTCAGGATTCTCTCTATATTAAGTTTTATGCAAAATGTGCAATAATAATCAAAAAATTCAAACACTCAAAAATTCAGTGATGCTTGGAGGCAGATTCCCCTCCCCCTCTCCCCCCGTTTAGGTCAGATCAGTTAAACAGCCATGCACGCCCACACCACTTTAGGCATTTGTAGAAGCCACTAGGCTTAAAACCACTAGGTGTAAACTCAGAGATCACACAGATGAAACGGGGTTGCCCGAGTGGTCACCAAACGTGCCGCGAACTGCAGAGCTGCAGGCTCCAAAGACAGCACTGGCCGGCAGTAGGCTCAGCAATTGGGATTTCTCTGGCTCCAGTGAGCTCTTTGCCTGGCTTCTGCCCGTTGTTTCTCAAGGTCAGGCTCAGAGTGGCTTTCTGTTGGATCGCTCCCAAATTTCTGCCTCAGGCTTGCGAGATCATAGTCCATAGTCCAGCTCCATGCTGAGGAAGTGACAAAACCTGCCAGCTCCATCCCACTATCCTGCTGTGAGCATCCCTCCGGTTAGTGGTCCCTATTATGCTAGGGGGCTTGATGGAGTTTTACACCGTTCTGGGGAACAGTCCTGCTGATGACATTAATTAACATCTTTCAACAAAGTTTCAACTCCAAGAGTCTACTGTTGTCACCAATGGTGATGAAAGACATTTACCTGAATGATGTCATTAGCACAGGCTTGCTTACCTAGAGCACTTGGGGATGATGCACAGCCACGCCAGCAGACAGCTCCCAACCTTGGCATCCAGTGGAGGCAAACTAAGCCCTAAGACAAGCCTTAAACTCCTCCATGCTGAAGAAAGGGGTGTTTTAAAGAGAGCAACGTCACTGCTGATTGAGAGATCAGAGGAAAACATTGCAGTCTCCAGGTCGCATGCACAGCAGCTGTAGTTTTACATGGCAAATAGCAGAAAGGGGTACTGCAGGTGTGTCAATAAACATAGATGCTCACTTGAAGGTAAATACTTCTAATAATGATGCAGCAGTCGCAAGCTCAGCAGAAAAAAATGTGTCTTACTACAACACCAGGGCAACACTGCCTTAGTACTTAAAGCAACCTGGAACAGAAATAAAGATTGCTACTGGAAAAAACACCAGTCACCATTTACCACTGCCTTTGAAAAGAAGTGGTGTTATATTTTTACACAACTTCTTTACTTTTTGTCAGAATCTTCTGTCCCCTGAACTGGGAAGGTGACCTCTTCAGGGAAGATACTGCACTCAGTTTAACCCTGAGCATTATATTCTTCTGTCATCTGCTTCTTCCACCACTAGAGCAATGATTTTCAACAATAACCTTGTACTTGAGTCAATCCATTCTCTGGGTTTCACCAGGTAGCATTTTATCTCAGCACTTTCCTGAGTCATAGTGGTATATTTGGTATCCGGAGGAGGGTTTGTGCTTTATATTCCCAGAGGCACCAAGTACCTGAAGTTCTGCAGAGCTCCATTTCCATGCAAGGCTCACTACAAACTGACCAGCTGAACAAAACACCCTTTGCCATTACCAATATAGCAGTAGACTATAAATATTCACGAGTTATTGCCCTGGTTTTATAAATTGTCATGGCTGTTTCATGTAGCCTTCACTTCTGTCCCTCCTAGCTATATTCTGCAACTAACTATCCAAAAACCTCAGGTGGTTTTAGTAAAAAGGCTGTCAACGTTAAGCTGATGAAAGAGCGCGTTGATTCAGAACGGGTGTTTGCTCCAAGACACAGTGTTAAGTCTGCTGACGCTTGAAGCATGGGGCTGTAGGGACAAACCACTCAAAAGCAGTGACAGAAAACCAGACAAACTAAGTTTGGTTCCCAGCTGCGTGGGGGTTGAGCTGGGACTTCAGACTCCTATGGGAATGCTTCCACCACAGGGGTGTGGAAGGCGCTGCTCCCTCCCACTCTGCCCCCCCTCCCAAAGCCGTGGCTCCTGTGGAAAGCAAGGGGCGTTTTGGCTGGAGCGACTACATTCCTTTTACAAGCTGTTGCTGATGCTGATTTAACTGGGATGACCAGAGAGAGGCCTGAGCTAACGCTGGGGGATGGAGGGAGGCAGGGGAAAGACTTTGCGTGCAGCTCCAAGCACTTTTTTCACAAGGGGAAAGATGCATGGAGCAATCAGGAGTGGTTGCCTGGAGCAACATTTAGGCTGGGGCTGGGGAACCACTGATGGACCAGCCCGTGCTGGTGCAGCTTCTGTGTTTTGCAGCAAATGGTAAAGCCAGACACAGGGTCTTGTCACACTCCCAAAATTAGCTGTGCCTGAAAAACAGCACTGATGGGCTCCACATGTCATCGCAGGGAGTTGCCACACCACTGCACAGCTCCCTCGCCATACACGTGCATGTATGTATATGCACACATACCGATATATGTATTTATATACAATTACAATATATACAGTATATACAGTGTGTATGTATATATTCATCTGCAATGAATCTGGAAACAATCCTTGGATCAGGGAACCAAGGCCTCTGCGCTTGCCAGATTTCTCACAAGTAGGTTACAGAGAGAGCTGGGCTCCCCCTCGCCTCCCCCTAAATCCCCCCACGCTCCCTGCCGTACCCTGGCACAATTTCAGCAGGAGGTGAAACACCCGTAACTCTCCTGAGCGTTGTGGGTCTCTGCTGTGAGGGAAGATAGAGGTTTGTGTCCGAGGCCAGGCAAGGATCTTGCTAGACTTCATCTGGGATGTTTCCTGCATTTGCAGGGGAAGGATCTGAGAGAAGCTGAATTCGCTGAGGGAAGCTTAACTCTGATTTAGGAAAAGGCAGAGTAAGTTTAGGCACCATTGCAGTTATGATCCTGCTGTGCAAGGACTTTGCATTTGTGAGCTTGGCTTTCGGTCTCTGAGGTGTTACTGTAAGCTAAACCTGTCTATATGTAGAAAGAGAAATCCAAGTAATTTTTTAAAGCTGATCAACTAAAATGCATTGTGTTTTTCCATGGACTTGGGGGGTGGGAGGAAGGGAGAAGAAAAGAGGCCCTGAGCTAAGTCCCCTTTGGCTGATGGATTCATTTTCCCACAAAGACAATTTCCATCTGCTTTTACAGGTGACTGGCAAACTGGCTTTATATAGAGAAATATTAAAAGACATGCTGCTACCATTTTATTATTATTATTATTATTATTATTCCTCTGTAAGAAAAGCCTGCATGAATTGCTGAAAGTTCTTTACCAGTTGCACTGGATCGTGTGTAACCACAAAAAGAAGGAAAAAAAAAGCAAAAAAAAAAGCGCTGCTGGGAGCCGGCAGACGGTGCCACGCCAAAAGAAAGGGGGGATGCCTCGTCCCAGCGGGACGCACCGCACTCCACGTTCAAGCACAAAGGGCACAACCCCGCGGAAGCCCACGGCCGCCGGTGTCCTCGCCCTCCCGCTGCGGGTGCCCCCGCGCCCCTCCCCGTGGCGTCGGGCCGGGCGGGCCGGGGCGCGGCGTGGGGCGGGCGGGCGCGCCCTGTCCCTCCGCTCCGGCTCCTGCTCCTGCTCCGGCTCCATCTCCATCCCCACCTCCATCCCCTCCGTCTCCTCCCGCCCAGGTGGGTCGCCTCGCCACGCCGCGCCGCCCGCCGCCCCCCGCCGCCATGCCGCCGCCGTGCTCCCGCGGGGCCCTGCCCGGGGCCGCCTTCCTCCTCCTCCTCCTCCTCCTCCCGCTGCTCGGCGCGGCCCCTGGTGAGTGAGCGCCCGCGCCCGGGCCGGGATGCGGGATGCGGGATGCGGGATGCGGGGAGGGAAAACGTCCTGGGGGGCGGGAAGCAGCCTGGGTGAGCGCTCCCCGACACGCCAAGGCTTGTGCAAGTTGAGCATCTTTTTTTTAAAACCTTGTTTTCGAGTGAATAAAGCATTTCGGAGCAGCCGAGCGCTTGCAGGTCTCCTGTTGCACTGCCCGGCCGTTGGCTAAATCCTTGGATCCTTCTGGGAAAGCGTTTCGGCAGGACGGCAGCGCCGATGTGCTGTGGGATGAGATGGGCTGCGAGGCACGGCGCGGAGGTAGCCCGGTTGTAGCGTGCCTCTAGCTCTGTGACCGGGGTTTTCCGGGGTTACTATGTCACCTTGGGCACTGTGTCATGCTACGGGCACCAGCCGCAGTCTTCTGCTGAAAAATACAATGATTTAGTTGGAGAAGACAGCCAGTATCAGGGTTGCCTTGCCGAGAAGAGCTGGGGAGAAGATGCCAGTGTCAGAAGCTTCCCTGCGGAGCCTATGTTTTGCTCGAGCGTGGGGACGGGAGCAAAGGCAGGCACTGGGAGAAACTTGCTGCAGAGTTTTGCCTGTTGGGCTGGAGCGATGACAAAAATACTTTCAGTATTTTTTGAGATATGATCTTTTTTTGTTGTTGTTATTACCTTCTTAGTAAGTGCACGTTTTATTTTCGCTTATCCAGATGTTCCGAGGGAAAATAAGCTTAAACTGATGCTTCAGAAACGAGAAGGTAAGTAAAAGGCAGCAAAGTACTTTCCCTTGTTTTCCCTTTGTGCCAATTGCTATCAGTCCAAGCTGCCAGCTCTAAGAGGGCAGTCAGAGG
Source organism: Falco biarmicus (assembly GCF_023638135.1). Lineage (NCBI taxonomy): Eukaryota > Metazoa > Chordata > Aves > Falconiformes > Falconidae > Falco > Falco biarmicus. The sequence continues at coordinate 67,323,621 of NC_079289.1, read as the reverse complement.
AGCAGCGTACCAGCACCCGTTTCAAAGCTGGTAGCACACAGCCCCTCTCGCTACGTATCGTGCCAACCCCCCCTGCGCATACGAAGTCTGCACCTGCATGTCCATTTGGGATTTGGTACTGGCAAGCTGGAGGCTCTGCTTATCACAGCCCCCTCTGAAAACCAGCGTTCCCAGCCTCAGGCAGTACGCCTGCCTTTTGCTCTGCACCGTGTATAGTACCTGCCTTCTCCAGCGTATGCGTGGCCGACGTGGCGTGTATCTGGTTTATTCTGTGAAGTCACAAGTTTTTCCACAGAATTATAATGCATGGAAATACTGCTGGCTCAGGTGCAGAGAAGAAAATGTGCAAACCAGGCTTGTCTGCAATGCCTTGACTTGTTCCCTTTGTTCCTTGGCCCCACGTGTGCTTCCTTCTTGGAAGACTGCTTTCTGCACAGGAGAGATGATGGCCAAGGGCCCAGTGGGCAGATGCACCAAACAGCTTGCTGGTTGAGGGAAGGGGGTAGAAATGAAGCTGGCTAGGGACAAGCAGCACAGCAGCAGATGTGGGGGCAGGCTGAAACACCCCAGAAGTTTTGGTTGCCTCCCCTCAGCCTGTTCTATGGTTGAGGCAGAGGATTTACACCCTCTGTGAGGGACTCCCACTTTATGCAAGCCTGCCTGACTTCTCACTGTTTTTTAGCCAGCATCACTCATTACCTCTTGCCAGCCCTAAAGTAGGTGTCCCATCCACAGCTGCTTTCCACACGTGTGGGTTCCTCACCTCACCATTCTGCAGTGCTTGCACGCAGGCAGGAGTGACCACTTGCAACAGCAACCCTCCCTGTGCCCCAGCAGCAGTCCACTTGTTTGTTCAAGTCCCCTGGTGAGATGCACCTCCCACCCAAGGGGAGAGGTTTTTGGAGCACACAGGCAACATGACCTAGACCAGGAAGAACTGCAAAGCCTTGAATTGATGATAGAGGCAACATACAGCCCCTTAATCCAAGCCTCACTCCCCTTTTCCAGTTGTGCGCTAAAGCGAGCAGGCTAAGCACACAGCACTGGCTCCCTTGCTGGCAGCGCCCCTTGCACAAGGCTCATTCACATGACATTTGTTCAGCTGTCCCCCTCCCCAGCAAAAACACCTAGCTCAAGCACACAGTGAGTTACCAGTTTCCAGCTCATCACTGCAGGGCAGCCTGCTGTTTCCCACTCTTCCTACGACAACACATCTATCACTTCTACCTCAAACCTCCTTCCCACTGCAGTCCTTTGTCTCCCGCTGTGAGTCCGCCTGGCTCCTACTTCAATGGTTTTCACATCTCTACCTGACTTCCCCATCAGTCCCAGCCTCTTCCCTCACATCCTCTGAAAATCCTGACCCACATCCATGTTCCTGGCCTGTTCCTCATTGCAATGAACCCTCTGAAGCCAAGAACATTCCTCCTACTCCTACACATGCTTCTTGTTTGGTCTTGTGAAGACCAAACATCACGTTTTATCATTCCCACCTGTGGCAGGGGGCTAGCTAGTCCTCACATCCATACCTTTCGGAGGTATGTAAATTTTTGTGGCTGCTCTAGCAGCCACAGCAAACTGCCTGCCTCCTAATTGGGCATGGGGCAAGCCAGATGGCACATCTGGGTCTGGCAGGTTGAGGGCATTCCAATGCAGCCACTGAACAGTGTGCTATGAAAGCCCAATGGGCTTTTATTTTCAGGCATACAGGGCATTTAGTGGCAGTCATTATTTAAAAGCCACGTTTTTACACAACAGATTGAAAAATCTTTTTATGTGTGTCTCCACCCTAATAAGTTGGCAGTGTTTCTCCAGCTTCTTCAGGCTTTTTAACGTTACCTGTCATCTTCATTCCCATTTCTGCAACAGCAGCACACAGAGGCCAGCTTCCTGTTCTCTCCTCAAAGCACAAAAATATTGTGTATATGCTCTTTGGGTTTATTTATTTAAATTCCTCACTTAGCTTCTGTCTTCGAGCTCAGAACAGCTTTTTGAAAATCCAAGCGAGTGAGAGTAGATAAGCAATCCTATTACATCTATGATTCCTGGGTTTATTACTGTTACTGCTATTACACGCATCGCACTGCCAAGCACAAAGGTGATGGCATGATGCGAGAAACATTTTCTTACTTGCTGCAAGCAGTACGCTTCGGGCTGACTAAAAATTTCCTGGCATGCCTTTTGGGGGGGAATTAATTTCAGCCCCTGCTGACACAAAGCCTGAAGTGTCGGTGAAAGAAACAGCGGCCAAGGAGTTCCTAAGCAGCCTGAGACGCCAGAGGCGTCAGCTGTGGGACAGAAGCCAGCCTGACGTACAGCAGTGGTACCAGCAGTTCCTCTACCTGGGATTTGATGAGGCGGTGAGTATTTCAAGGGTTGGTAGGGCTTCAGAGTGAGCGGCTGCGAGCGTGGATGCACAGCCATGGGGGCAGCCAGGGAGAGGCTGCCCTGCTGTTCATAGACACTCCAATGTCTTTTTTTTAAAGTAGCAAATGTTGCACAGAAATATAAGCTTTGTTATCTGTTAGAGATTTCTGCATTATTTTTGTAATAGAAAAAAATGACATTAAAAACCTGCATGGAGTTCTTGCCTGCTACCAAACTTAAGCTTAATAAATTGCAAATGGATGTTTAAATAAAGTTTGCTTTGAGAAACAGGTGGCCAGACCCAAACCAATCAATCGTGTTTCAGGATATTAATTTGGCAGCCTCAACCTAATCAATTTGCTTTTAAATATGCCAAGAGATCCACACCAAGCCGGTCATGATCGGCATTCTTCAATGAAATTGCACTAACATTATGTACCTCATGCATGCGTGTGCCTCAATGGTGTGGGCAGCTCCTGACCATCACGAGCACGAGCAGCTGTGCCTTGACTCTAAATGTGAAAGGAAAACCATTTGATAATGTGCAGCCAACCTCTCTTGAAATGAGAAGGATACATTTTTTAAAAACAGTTAATTTGTAAAAACACTGGAATGGAATCGGGAGATCTCAGATCTGCACAAAGCTCTACTAAACAGATGCTGAAATAGGGCAAAAAAATGTGCATTTAGTTGCAGTCCCACATGTAGAATAATTTCTACATTAATAAGAGGTAAAAATAGTTATAGATGTTGAATTCTTGGCTTCTGTCAGCTGCATGAATGTGTTTAATGAGATTGCATTGGCACAGGCAAGCTGGAGTACATTTTGGACCTTCATGCTATGTGGATTGCTCAGAAGATGAATGCACTTATTTTCTAAGCTGGAACAATTAGAAAAATAATCCCTTGCTTGGACTGAAATAATGAAGAATACATTTTTTTTTGGTATCTTCCTGGACATTATGCAGCTAAAAATGACTTTTTAACAGCATGACTATACCCCCTCCCCCAGTAGGAACAGGAAAATAGGAAAAGTGGTTTTATGCACCAGAAATTGAAGACTGGGGGCAAATACCAAGGAATAAGTAATAAGGACAAGCCATGCAGATAAGATGAATTCTCCTCTGAGTTCCTGTGTCCATTTCAAAAACTGAAATGAGGCCTGTTGTGAAATACAATGAATCCACTTAGTAGGTTTTCCCGAGTATTAAAACACAGTTTTAACAATGAAATAACTGTTTGTTCCAGCAAAGGACTTGGGCCATACTCGCCCATTATGTATTTTGCAAAACTTTTTTTTCAAATCTCAGCCAAAAATATTTCCAAAGAGTCATTCAGATGGAAAGGCTTTGGCTTGGCAAGTATTTGATATCCTTGCACACTGTTTTTCCTCTGCTGTTGGGAGCAGAATTGAAGTGCTTATTGCATTTCCATAGCTAGAAGGCTGTACTGTACCTTCATTTTCACCCATGCATGATGGGAGTGGAAAATCACAGACATAAAGCAGAACTCTGCTGCACCTGCTTTACAGTCAGGGACACTGTGACTAGAGGCATGTGGCAATGGAGAGACATTCCTTTAGATTTTTAATGCAAAACATTGAAATGTTTTTATAGTCCATCACCGCAGAGGTAATGGGAATATTAGAGGTGCTTGGCGCGTGTTTCAGTTGCAGGCGCGGTCAGTTTGAGCATTTTACAGCGGGCAGAGCGTGCAGGGGTGGGTCCCAGGTGGGGCTGGGCAGGGCAATTCCTGCACTCCGGACCATGATAATCCCGTAGAAAAGGAAGGTACAAGTTGCAAACCCCCTTAGATCTACAGACTTTGTTTTGACAAATATGCAAAGAATCTGAATTTCTGAAAGAGACAAAAGGACCCTCCTGCACCACTTCTGTTTCACTCTCTTGGTTGAAAAGTTTCAGGCTTGGAAAGCAAGTATTTTCTTTTTTTTTGGCAGAAATTTGAAGATGACATGTCCTACTGGACGAGCTTAGGGCGTGCTCGTAATGAATACTATGGTGGATACTACCAACACCACTACGATGAAGATTCACCAATTGGCCCGCGAAATCCACACACCTTCAGGCATGGAGCAGCTGTCAACTATGATGATTACTAGTGCCATGTACCATACTATAGCTGGTGCCTATAGGGCTGCGCTGGGCGAGGCCGAGTCCTCCCTCAGTCAGAATGACCCTACTTTCCTTCTATTCATGTAAAATACCAAGAGTAAAGGAACTGCCAGTCTTCAAAGAAGCCACATTTTTTTTTTGAATTATCACTACTTAGTAGTACACTACATATAAAGTGTTCTAGAAATAAAGCTTTTTTGATAAAATAAACAGGTTGCCATTACTTAGTAGTTTGTAACAGGTTTCATTCCAACTGTATTACTAAAGATTAATTTTTAAATGGCTTTTGCATTTGCATCTTACAATCAGTTGCAAAGTTACATTATGTCATCTAGTTAAGTATATAGAATACATAATGTAAGCCAATACATTTCAGATGTGCCTGCTCGTTCAGATTTGTGTCAACAAATAAATCCAATTATTCTTGGAGAAAAAGAAAAAACCCAAAACACATTCATCTCAATTGAAGCGCTGCCTTATTGCCTCCTCTGCCGTTTCTAGACCTACTGTGCAGAGCCCTCCAAACTTGCGTGACACAGCAATCCTAGAGTTCTGTTGGGGCAAGGATGCAGATGTTCATAAAAGCTGAATTCAGTGCAGAGGAGCTCACCTACCTGCAGAGCCTGTGAAAGGAAAGGATTCTCCAGGGAAAGTGCTCAGTGCAGGAACCTGACATCAGGAGTGACTGCTGAGATGCAGATCACCTAATGTGTGTGGCCCCAACCCCTTCCAGGCATGATAACCCGAAGGTTATCTTTGATGAATACTCCCCTTTATGTCCGTTCTACTTAGCTGCAAGCTTTCAGTCCAGCTCAAAACAGGGAATAAAATAATAAACTAAGCTATTTGAAATGAAGTTAGCGTCAGATAGCATCCAACACAGTCTCCAGTTCCCTCTACCCCCAATTCAAACTGGAATTTATACACATTAGGCTGAGCACCAAAATATGCCAGAGATTGGGCATTTGTTAATGAAGCGTAGTGGATTAACAGGGGGTTGGTTGGTGGGGTTGTGTGTGTTAGGAACCTTGAAATGCAACCGACTTTTCTACCACAGCAACATCAGCCACGTTGCTGCTTCTCTGTTGTTACTGCAGAGAAACTCCTCATGCAGACCTAAGCCTGGAAGGGGGATCTCAGCTGTCAGGGGCTTCAGGAGCTGGATGGGGGAGAGCACTGCTGGGGCTTGACAAGCGTAGAGGACTGGGAAGGGGCAGGTGAGGAAGGCTGGCTGCTCCATGGCTTCTGGAGCTAAGAATCAGGATAGAGGTGAAACGTGTAGTGCAAACTGTAGCAGTCAAGAAGACAGCGTGGATACTTTAGCTGTCCGTCATCCAAAGCTTACAAGAAATTTCCAAAGCATGGATCACGGTAACACCATTCTTTACACTTCACTTCTTTCTTAACTCAGTGTTATTTCCTAATCTTTCCTTTAAAGCCCCCACTACGTGATGGACTGGTGTCTAGGAGAGTCAGCCCAGCACTACCCAGTTCCCTGCAGGAACACTTCCAGGGAGACAGCTCTTTGCCGAGGGAGCCAAGTTGAACAAACATGTTAGTCACTTCTCCTCGCACAGATACATGCCTAGCCTAACATGCTCCAAAACCTCAGCTTTCCCCTGGGTTTTGGACGACTTGCTCTCAGCAGAATCCTTGCCAGTTTAATCAGTTTGAACTGGTGTGTTTCCTCGGTAGAAGACCCTTTGTTCCAAATACGGAATAATCATATTGAGTCAAGCACATACTCTTTTGCACAGTTAGAAAACACCTATTCCTAGAAGAATACTTCCATTTCATCCCCTATCAAAAAAAATGCACCAAATTTGGCAACATTTGAACCATGCTGATAATCTCCATCATTTCCCAGAATTTACAAGTGGGAATTCAGACCTGCTGAATAAGGAGGAATAAAAAAAGTCTTGTATATAAATAACATCCCTCCCCAGGCCTTTGTAAGCTGTGTCCATGCCTGCAGACTGACTCAGTCCAGCAGCTTTCTGTGCCTTGCAGGCTCACAACCAAGTTTATGATCTTTCTCTTCTGGATTCTCTAAGCAGGGGGGGTCGGGGGGTGGGTGGGAATAATCATCTTTTCCATTACGCTGTGTTGCATGCTGAAGTCTCACACCACATACTGGGGTCTGGGACAGAGTTCTTCATAACAATACGTATAATGCCAAGTTTTAGATTTGTGATTGAACCACTGTTGATAGCATACCAATGTTTCCGCAGCTGTTGAGCAGTGGCTGCACAGCATCAAGGCTGCCTGTTTCCCATGCTGTGCCCCAGCAGGTAGGCTAGCGGTGGGTGACAGGTTGGGAGGGGACACAGGTAGGATAGTTGATCAAAACTGACCAATTCTATACCATATAATGACTTGCTCAATGCTAAAAGCTGGGAAGAGGAACAAGAGGGTGGGTGTTTTGCCATCACTGCTCAGAGACTGGCTGGGCATCAGTCCTGCTCAGGGGAGATGGTGAGTGGCCTTTACATCACTTGGTTTCTTTTCCTTCTTTCCTTCACTTGTTAAACTCTTATCTCAGCCCTCAAGTTAGCTCACTTCTGCTTTTCTTATTCTCTCCCTTGTCTCGTTGGGGCAGGGGGAGCAACTGGCTGTGAGATGCTGACTGAGGCCAACCCACCACAAGGCAATAGCTCTGAGGAGAGCACCCTCCTTGCAGAGAGATGCAATTGCCTTGGAGTGCAGCAGTTGCAATGATGCTAAAGCACATGCAATAAGCTACAAAGCGAGTACAAGCTGTCACAGGTTTGGGCAAAAGGAGAAAGACTATTAAAAAAAAAAAAAAAGTAAGTGCATCAGATTTGCATGGAGTGCTTCAAAATTAGCTACATTAACAAAGTTAATATCCTTTGACTACTTCTGTCCCAAAACACAGACGAAAGCTGTGTGCCCCCTCCCAGCCTTTCCGTTCTGCTGTGCAGACAGCACAGAGCACTTCATCATCATCCCCAGCCACTGGCATCACGTAACCTCCCAGGACAGAAGAGTGGCTATTGTTCATCGTGGCTCCCCACAGAACAGCAATAGCTTGGCCACGGACCAGTGCTTCACGTTTCAAGACCCGATGCTGCCACATCCCGCAGTTTGCAGGTGTCAGCCAGGCCAGCCAGTCTGTCGGAATAATGCAGCCCTGCCTCCTTTGCTGGCAACACCTGCCAGGTCACCCCTCTATCAAAGCATGGAAGTACTACTGCCATGCCCCCACAGTCGCTCTCATTTACTCCCCGAAGTCTAGACACAGATCCTCCTCTCCAAATGCAGTGTCTTCATCAGCAACCTTAAATATATATTTTCTTTCCTTTTTTTTTTTTTTAAGTTCCTATTTGCAAAGCAAAGACATTGGGGACTGGGTACCTCTATCCCAGGTGGAAGATGTAGGTTTCCTTGCTCAAAACAGCTTTCTCGGCAGCGGAGTGCACAGAGCCCAGGTTGCTGTGCTTGGCTTTGGTAGCTGTGCTGGTTTTGGCTGGGATAAAGTTAATTTTCTTCATAGTAGCTGGTATGGGGCTGTGTTCTGGATTTCTTCTGAAAACAGTGTTGACAATGCAGAGATGCTTTTATTATTGCTGAGCAGCGCTTACACAGCATCAAGGACTCTTCTGCTCCTCACCCCATCCCATCAGCGAGCAGGCCGGGGGCTGGAGGTGGGAGGGGACACAGCCCGGACAGCTGGCCCCAACTGACCCAAGGGGTATCCCGTACCATATGGCATCACGCTCAGTGGGGACGCTGGGAGTTAACGGCATTTTGTCTTCCCAAGTCACAGTTACGTGCGATTGAGCCCGGCTTTCCCGGGGATGGCTGAACCCCTGCCTGCCCATGGGAACTGGTGAGTGAATTCCTCATTTTGCTTTGCACGTGTGCATGGCTTTTGCTTTACCTATTAAACTATCTTTTATCTCAACACATGAGCTTTTCTCTTTTACCCTTCCGATTCCCTCCCCATCCCACCGTGGGAAGACTGAGTGGCTGTGTGGTGCTCAGTTGCCAGCTGACGACAACCTCACAGTTCCTTGTGGCTTCATGTTTTGGACAATCCAGCTGCTTCAGCCATCGCATGGACCAAGGCATTCAGAGGATCCCTCTCCTTGCTGAAGAGCGTATCAGAAACTAGGGATATGAATGAACCGACTGTGGCTTGTTCTGGGCTGTAAATGGCAACAAAACCAGGTGGACAAAACGTCGGGTTTTGTTTGCTATTATGGAATAGGCAAGTGACAGAAGTGACTGGGAAAAGAAATAAGAGAACCAGAGTGTCTCCCCACTACCCCACCAAGAAATACAAACTGTTATTGCAGCAGAACCTTCCTGTTGATATGGAATCATATTCAGGAACCTCCTGCCATACAAAAGGAGCCCTGCTTTTCTCCAGAGCTGTTGCTGCTGCTCCTGGTACTCCTAAGGAGTCAGAGCCCCAAGTAAGGCATTCCCTTCTCCTGCCACTTGTGATCCAAGCACAGAGAAATGTTCGCAACAGGGCAACTACGGATTTGTGGTGGCTACATTCCCACTGATTTCAGGGAGGGGATGTACGGATGTTAGGACTAGGAATGTTGAGTACACACTTCCCTTGTTATTAACAAAGCATCTCCTTCCTGGGGACAGGTCGTCTGATCAGCTTCTAACAAACCTCAAGGACTTCTTGGCCTCAAGTAGTGTTAAACTCAATACTGTTAAGGCTGGGGACGAGCCCAATCCATCACACTAATCAAAGACCTGTTTTACTCCCTGTAGCCTGTTCTCTAAGGCCAAAGAATTCATGCAGTTGCGTTTGCCTGTTCCCCCTCCTCCCTTGCCACTTTCTCTCAACTTTGAAACTCAATTCCAGCCCTATCTGACAAAAGTGAATGCTTTTTTCACATCTATTACATTTGTAAAATTAATTGAAAAAACAGATCACTAAGAGACGTTCATAAATGCCCAGGGCGTGGTGAGTTCACTGGCTACTAAATCCACCAGTATATAGGTTAGGAGAAGGTGCAAACACCCTAGACACAGGAAGACTGTCAGATCATGATTTTGCCACACAGCAAATAATCTAACCTAAAGATAGACATGAGGCTTCTCTAGACTATACAGTCATGGAACTACTTAAAATTAGGTCTGCAGGCCCCACTGTAGCTTGTCTGTAGACCTGCAATGCAGTTTACAATGCTTCTGAGCAGTCTGCATATAGAAATAAAGCCAAATTACATCATTTTTTTTAAAAAAAATATAAATCCAACTGTGGGTCTTATGCCGTGGTAACTTCCAGCAGCAAGAGTGGTCTCTCTTCTGAGGTTCAAGGAATCCACAGCAGTGGATGCCTTGCACACCTCTCCTTCTAGAAGGCTGATGTCACTCACAGGCACCAAGCTGGCCAGCTCACCACAGACCTCTGCCACACTGCATAATCCCTGCTGAGAGAGGAGGACTAGCATCTAACAGGAGCTCAGCTGCCCGTTCGTGCAGGACACTGTGGCTAAACATGCACCTGAAGTCTGGTCAGGTTATATTTTGCTGGCCTGACCAGGTGACAGCAGAAAATCCCAATTCTCAAATTTCCTGGGAAAAAAAATATTACAATACATTGTGTTCAAGCATGGAAATAAGAACACATCTTGGCTACCTCCAAGCCCTACGTTTCCAAGCTTTCAATGCTGCATCCCACTGCCCGCCATCAAAAGCGGCTCTTCTGGAGAGGCTGCTTCTTACCTGTGGTTCCTTGCAAACTTGATGCCTCTTTTTCTACAAAGATGTGTAACCCCAGATGGGAGCAGAAAGCACCACCATGCAAACCCTCATCTGCCTTCTCGAAGACTCAGTTCGGATCAGACGAAACTTGAAATTACATCAGACTTTCAGTCTTAAGCACCAGCAGACTCTGTTTTAACACCCACAATTTATGCTTTTTGAATCAGCTAGAAGGCCCGTCACTGGCTTCAAACACAAAGGGCAACAGCTGTCTCAGCTGCTGTCTCTGGAAGAGACTATTTAGAAAGAATATGGGAACTCAACCAGGAACCTCTGAAACAAAAGCTAGAAACAGTACAAGGAAAGTAGCAAATCAATACAGTCTGTCGCTCAGGCCCAGTGGGAGGCGTGCCACATACTCACAGATGGGTTGTATTGGTACCAGCCATTTGCCCTCTCCCTAATTTTCTCCTTTTATGAAGGAAGTCAGGCTGTGAAGTAACCTAAAAAGCTTTTAAATTCCTATCTGTAGTATCCAAACCTTCAGACTCTGAAGGATTTATTTATTTTTTTAAAATGCACATTTTGTGCTAGTCTCCAGAAGCACACTTGTTCCAGTACAGTTTATGTATTTTGCACTGAAGACATCTCACTGAATGAAAAACAGCCCTGGAAATAACAGCTGGTATCTCACACACACACACACACCCACCCCCACACACCCCCACCCCATTTATTCCCAATGGCTGCTCTAAATGCCGGACTAAGGTTGCACCTTTGTGTATCAGCTCTTCATAGACGCTTTAGCACCCAATGGCACAATTTACATGAGGAGTAACATATACAGAGAAAGAACAACTTCCCTCAAATATAATCTAGAGCTTAAGGGTTAAAACTACCATGGTGGGAACTGATTAACAGTTCTTGCCACAGAACTATTGAAGAAGCGGGCACTATTTTCACATACATCCAGCTGTGGGTTTGAGTATAGGGAGAGGCTGTGCTTTGTGAGTGTATCGGTAATGACAAGTTACAGGCACATTTGGAGCATGCATGCACACCATGGTGTACTTTTCAGGAAATTTAATACAGAATAAACCCCCTAGATCAACTACTTAGAACAAAGCTTCAAACAAAAAGCAGACCTCAAGCTGCTCAGCTGTGAAAGTATGGAGGCAATGTGCAATACCTAAATTCTACCTCCGAGTCCAGACAGCCAAACGCTCCCTGGCTCCCGATCTTAGTTTCATGGCAGATTTCCACTGAAAGAAAACCTGTGCATGTGAGCAGGGAAGAAAACATTTTGTCTTAAAAGGATCACTGCAGACCCAGCCCAGACAGGGCACACAAATGAACACAGCAGCCCCATCCATCATTGCTGGAGTCCAAGGGAACTTGACCAGGCAGACTGGATGGTACTCCAAGCCTTGCAAGCACTGGGAGGCTCAGGTGGGTGGTATCCTCAGACAAGGGGGGCTAAATACCCCACTGCTCCCAGAGCCTTCTCTGGGTCTGGGCATCCAGTCATCGCTACAGGTAATGCCCACTTCGACCACCAAACTAAAGATACTCAAAAGCTAATAAAACATCAAGCTTTAATGAGATAAAGTCAAGTCGTTTTGCTTGATGAAATTTAGGATTTTCAATTTTGAGTGGCACTAGGCCAAAATACCTTTTAAAAACTCTTTGCCAATGTCCTCTCCTAGGTATCCAGTCTCAGGTATTACAAGTAAAGGGGAATTATTAAAAATAAAGGGAATTGTTGGGGTTTTTTTATTATTTTTTTCCCCAGTGAAGATGACAGGCATCGTCATCAAAGTTGAAAGCATTTACTGGCAATTCAGTAACTGCTTAAAACAGAAACAGTTCCTCGGTTAGGGAGGCTGAAGTTAAAGACTCTATGTTTTAAAGAAAATCTTATACCCCTGCATCACTATCAACTACCTGAATTGGAAAAAATCATGTTTTTGTCCCATATATTTCATCAGACATCCTGCAGCCCTTTGTGTATATCTATAAAGAGACAAGCAACAAAAGACAGAAGTTATTAACTTTGAGCCGATTATGTAGAGACAGTTACTTTCTAATAAATATACAATAAATGCACAGATGTGTAATGCCAGAGAAATGCCCACAGTGAAACCCTGAAACTAGTAAATTGAAGTTTCAATATTTTATTAAAATAGCATATTCAACCACTGTAACCAATAATACATTAACTTTATTCCCAGAGTACGCACAACACAGTAGTGATTCAAAATATCCTTATCCATGGTAATCAATGAAAATATCTCAAATTCAAGTGTACAACTAAAACTAAACCTTTGAAAAAATCTCTCCTTTAAAGAATACATAAAGCTCTCATACAGAATTCTTTTAAACTGCTCTATACTTAGATATCAGTGTCTCTCACCTGACAATACCACTAGCTTTTTTCTTATGCATAGTAGAACATCTCATATTTTATAGTACCCATTTTATAAATAAATTGGCATTTTCCATCCCGTTTGTGTTTATCTTCAGCTTCACAAAGAAACCAGTAAATAAAACTGTCAAGGACAGTCTCAACAAAATGATCTCACAGCAAGATATAAAACTCGATACTAAAAGATGCTTCTACTCTATTTTACATAAAAAGACAGATTTAAAAAGTGCAAGGCAAGATTTGCAGGGGAGGGAGAATATTTGTTATTTTTAGGCACATCCACTTCTTTAAAGCAAGCTTCAGAATGAAATTCCAGTTTGTTCTTCATGATACCTGTTTAAAAGTCTCTCTCTCAAAAAAAAAACCAAGAAGAAAAAAAAAATTACATCTGTCAAATGTCAAGGAGGGAATTTCCAAGTCTTCAGTTATGTCTTGTTCTTCCTTTTTTCATCCTTGCAGGTTTTGGTTTGGGAATATACTGATTATTCGCCTGATACTCAAGTTCCTTACGGAAGTAATGAATTGCTTTATTCAAACCTTCTTCCAATGGGACCTGTTCCCAAAAGTGAGGAAAGAATCGTATCACTCCAAGTTCACATCAGCTCTTTTCACAACAGTATCTTTAACACAGCTATCGAAAGACTGCTAGGAAGACTCATTCTTAGCCAATGTAAGTATTAACAGCACCACATACTGGTTACATCTCTGCACTGCTAATGCAATGTTAGCTCTTAAACATCAGATATATTTTCTGACATAGTTAAGTCAAAAGACCCTACAAATTTAAATCTCATCAGACGGTTACGATTGGTCTGTTTAGTGTCAAAACAGACTTAGGTAATTCTGCTTTCAGTTCATAATTCATTGAAAGAGACAGGCACACAGAAATCTACGACCCTTCCATTTTTACTGATTAAAGATCCTCATCTCACAGAATGGTATATACCACACAAAGGTGATGGGTCGGTGGGGTTTTTGTTTGTTTTGGGTTTGTTTTTTTAGATTTTATTTCTTCAGTGCTCCACTGATATGTGGAAAAAAGGATACAAATTGTCACCCAGTATCTCATTTGACATTCTTAAATTAGACACAAATAATTGTAATTCTTCATATTCTATGCCTGTCATATTCTATGCCTGTCTTTAAACGCTATGATTTGTAGACAGGAACAACAGAAATATTACCCACTTTCCTCAGGAGCCGTATGGTCTGACATGCTTGCTGATACCATCATCAATACAGGAGGATAAAACAGCAGCATAAAACCGACTTGCCTTGATGTACCAACAATGTACTTCTACTTCAGAGTAAGCTTTGTTAAGGACTGTGCCAAACTCAAAAGGTCAGAAGTACACAAAAGTTAACTGCTACAAACCTTTTGTGATTGTAACACTTGCTATTGGCCTTGTGCTTGCAGGCACAGTCTATTAATACCTGGTGCCTCTGTGAATCCTTTCAGAAAGGTCTGGAGGTACCTTTTGACACCAATAAGCTTCCATTTACTAGACAGGTTTGCATGTTTCCTGGAAAGATTTTTCGCTGCACATCTAAAAAAGCCTAGCTAGCCCAGTGGTTTGTAGAATGGGGAGCTGGCTAAAAAAGTCACACCCTTTCTAGTGATTAAGTAGACCTTACCCTCCCCAAACAAACCAGCTCTTACCATCAGCTATGCCTGGTCACACACCGTTAACTTCACCGAAAAAGGTGAGGCAGGAAAAAACCAGCAAGCATGGGCATTTTGCATTTCTTTAATATTAGCTGTGCAGAACAACCACAACCTTGGCATCACCTCAGGTGACTGGTAACTAATCTTTAGAGGTCAACAGACGTTACTGTGGGTGGTGAGATGTTAGACTAAGCCTGAGCACGTTTCAAGCTTATCAACGCACAGAACAAGCCCTGAACATCTCTACGTATACCTATAGTCCACAATAAGGGCTCCTTATTCTGGTTTAATTTAGTCTACCAAAATTAAAAGAAAACAAAAATGTATCATGCCTCTCTAGCTAGCTTCTGTTTTGCCTGGCTTTCACATATTTCCCTTTAAACAAACTCTATACCCAGAACATTTTTCTAGTGCTCATATTTGTCCCTATTCATCCAAACAAGTATTTTGGTTACAATGATGTTACAGATAATCTTAAAAATTTTAGTCCAAATTTCTAAAAATTCTTGAATTAAATAAAAGCCACTTTTTCCCTCCACAGCAAACAGGAATGAGGATTGCTGCAACAGCAAACTCATTAGCTCCCGTAACTACGTACCATGTACTTCAAAGGATTCATCTGGCTTACAGAAAGGCAGACATTTCGTGATACACATGTGAAAAAGTTAGAATGTCTATCCTAACAATGGGTTTTTGTACTTAAGTCTATTACAAATGCTCATCTGCTCTTCCACATGGCACAGGCCATACAATCTTACCCAGCTGTTTCTGGATCGTGAGCTAGGCCAACATACGAGAGAGTGCCTTTTAAACAACTGTCCTGGAGACTGTGTTAAGCAGATATTCTGATAACTGAAATGTGTCGTTACCATGTAGTCCTCCCTGATCCTCCTTTGC
This sequence comes from Falco biarmicus, assembly GCF_023638135.1. Taxonomy (NCBI): domain Eukaryota; kingdom Metazoa; phylum Chordata; class Aves; order Falconiformes; family Falconidae; genus Falco; species Falco biarmicus. The sequence continues at coordinate 67,308,440 of NC_079289.1, read as the reverse complement.
CTCCCCATGTTTTTGCACACAGGAACAGCAGTAATACGGCTGTACATACCACAGGTTCCCAGCCAAGCAATAATTTGGCTTTTCTGATGTCAGGTTTTCGTTTCTGAGGGTCATCCTGGGCTTCGGAGAGAAACTGGATTTCACTCCCACTGCCTATTCAAGAACAGAGAGAGCATTACCATCCTCAACTCACTGTTTTACATTTATATCTTTCTTACCTATTGGAGCATCAGGTCTCTGCAGTTTTCTGCTTCATAATCCTACCACTGAAATGCCTTCACAGATACAGCTGCACCGCATGCAACAGCTAGGTGAACCAGCTGTCCCACAGCAACACAGATTCACAAAGCATTTCACAAGATTTCAGCATGAATGCACGATAAGGAAGTTATGCTTAACCAGTCTAATAACCTTCTACGATGAAATGACTGCTTCAGTAGCCAAGGGCAGAGCAGTGGATCATCTGCCTTTACTTCAGTGAGGCTTTTGACACTATCTCCAATGACATCCTTACTGAGGGCTGGATGAGCAGTGAGGTGGATTGAAACCGGGTCCACGGGCCCAGAGGGTAGTGATCAGTGGCAAAAAGTCTAGTTGGAGGCCAGTAACTAGTGGTGTACCTCAGGGGTCAATACCGAGTTGCTGATACAGCAGAGGGCTGTGCTGCCATCCAGAGGGACCTTAAGAAAGAAGGCTAGAGAAAACGGCTGACAGGAACCTCACGAAGTTCAATAAGAACTGCCAAGTCTGGCACCTGGGGAGGAACAACCCCAGGCACCAGTACAGGCTGGGGGCCAACCAGCTGGAAAGGAGCCTGGTAGGAAAGGACCTGGGGGTCCCTGGTGGACACCAAGTTGAATATGAGCCAGCAATGTGCTCTTGCCACAAAAGCAGCAAATGGTACCCTGGGCTGCATTAGTAGGAGTGCTGCCAGCGGGTTGAGGGAGGTGATCCTGCCCCTCTACTCACACTGGTGAAGCCACACCTGGAGGTCTGGGTCCAGGTCTGGACTCCCCAGTAGAAGAGACACGGACATACTGGAGAGAGTGACAAAAGGCCACAGAGATGATGAAGAGACTGGAGCATCTCTTCTGTGAGGAGAGGCTGAGAGACCAGGGACTTCAGCCCTGAGAAGACAAGGCTCAGGGAGATTTTATCCAAGTGTATAAACACCTGATGCAGGAAGTAAAGAAGAGGGAGCCAGGGTCTTTTCAGCAGTGCTCAGTGACAGGACCAGAGGCAATGGTCACAAACTGAAACACAGGAGGTTTCCCCTGAACATCAGGGAATGCTATTTTACTGTGAGTGTCGCTCAGCACTCGTACAGGGAGGCTGCGGAGTCTTCAGACTTGGAGATACTCAAAAGCAGTCTGGACATGGTCCTGGGCCACTGCTGGCTGTAGGTGGCCCTGCTTGAGCAGAAAGGTTGGACCAAGTGACCTCTAGAGGTCCCTTCCAACCATTCTATGACTCTGTTAGCCCTTTTGCATCGTAAAGGGACTTTATCTCCTCTTTGCCCATACTCTCCAGTCTGATTTAAATAGAAAACATAATACTTGCCTTTCCTCATGACAGTACACAGAATAAGGACAATTTTTCTAACCAAATCTATCAAATAGTTTATATGCCATGTTGCTGTCGGATTTTATGGATGCAGAACTAAACCGCCTCTCTGGAAGGACTGAAACAGATCAAATTATTTGTGAACAAACAGACAAGGGAAGGTAACAATTATTCTATGTGCTTGATGCGTTTGGTGCTGTGATTTTTTATTTCCTTCCCTGATCTGTGGATTCACAGATGCTTTCCAGAGGGGACAGTCCTCTATCAGAAACATTGCATGCATCAGCTGTACTGTAAGTTTGAATTTGTCTTTTTCAGATCCCTCAGAAGCGCTTCTGGAATCTACGGACTAAAACCCCTTGGCTAATGGCATCAGTATTTTTATCTCATTAGGAAGCCACATTAGAAGACTAAACACAGCCATTCACTTCTATTCTTGAGAGCTCCGATTTGCTACAGGTATCAGAGCAAGAATGAAGAGAAAGCCACAGTGTTTTCTTCCCAGCCGCACACAAGGGAGGTGCTGACAGCCCTTGCAAGAGTCACTGCTAGATTGGTGAGAAGTTGAGAAAGACTGTCATGACAGCATGAGATTTTTGATGGTAGTTGAAGGCGAACAGCCTACGTAACTGCGAAGAACCACCTTGCCGCAGTATCCATGTTTCAGCTAAGATGCTATGCAAAACATTCTCATTCAGGTGTTTCAGATTTATGTATTGTCCTTTTGTCAAAACAAAGCTAAAAACTGCATAAACATTATACAAAATAATGTGTACAGATTGCACAGATACACAAAACCACTGTATTCATTCTACTGTTCATGCAATATTTTATATACAATTGAGAGGATTTGGATTATTTTAATAATATGTAATTATATGATTAGGATACAGTTAAATGCCTGTGATAAAGTTATTAAGAAATCCAAAGACTAATTAATGATCCATATATTACACACACTTATCAAGTAATAATTACCTAACAACAGTAAGTACTTCATAAGCTTTACTAAGAATTAGTTATCATACTCACCAACAAGTTTCTTGATTAACTGAGCAAATTCTAGGATAGTGTGCTCTTCTGGGTTTCCCTAGAAGTAGAAGGAATATTCATTACAATAACAATTAAACACCTTAAGACATGCTAGCTTTCTGATGTGAGACAACTCTTAACAAGTTCATGTTAGAGTCTGAAAAAGGTAATCACTATGCTTTATTCCTACTTTGACGAAAAAAGGGTAACTTTGACAAACTCCATACTCGTTAGAAAAGTTGCCTTCCATTACATTTGCCTTGGCAATTCAATGTATGTAGGGAAGTGCCCCAAACAAAATCATTTTGTAAAGAATGGGCAAACGCATGCCAATCACAGTAAAGGCATGTCACTCAGCAGCCCACACAACCACGTCATCAATTTGAAATCTGGATTCAAGGACTTCGCCGAGTTGAGAACAGACAAGATAATGAAGAATTATGCTAAATTCTCAGTTCATCCAAAGTTAGGAAACCAATTTATAATTAGTTTATTTTAAATAAATTTAGCTGAAAACAAATGCTTCCATATTTACTACAGTTTATATACAAATATACTTAAGGGCTACTTACTTTCCTATACAATATTCCTTTTCTTAACTTTTTTTTTTTTAACCAACTGCATGTAACCTCCTCATCATTTTAGAACAAAATGCTGAAAGCTTCCTGTTAGCATTAGCTCACCTTCATCAGACTCAATTCCCTCCATCCCTAGCTTTCCTTGTTGCAAAACTCTTCTTTACTATATCTTGTTTAACCTAAAGCTGAGCATTTTGGTATAGATTTGAACACTGAGTTTTCTGAAGATAAAACATGTGACAGGGCTTAAAAATATCAGCATTTGGATCGAAATGTAGAAATGAATTCATGGCCACAGCAATGAAGGAAAATCTGATGAACAACTGTCCTGCAGAGTTGAATGGTTGATTTTGCAAAAGCTGGCATACACAGAAATGACCTGGCACATGCATCCTTTTTCTATTATATCCACTGCTGAGAGTAAGGTGACAACGCATGGGACAGAACAAGAATCTTATTAGACAAGTTATAAGCAGCCTTAATCAATATTAGATAATTATACCATCAAACGCTACCCCATTTTCCTCTTATAAAGGATAGTATGAAGTGATTTCTAATTATTTAGAGCTAAGTATTCCTTCAGTGCTTTTTTTCATTAAAAGCAGTCTTTAAACATTTCCTTGGCATATTTTGCATGCCACACCTGTCCCCCCCTCCATATTTTGTTCCTGTTTATTTTCATATTCTAATTACATACATCTTTTTGCTAAAACAAATTAAAAACTCTAGAAAATTTATCCTGTTCTTGGAGCGGTAAGATCTCAATATCTAAGGGTTTCATTTTTTTCTTATAAAGAGAATACATAGAAGAATACATTATTCATAATGGAAATAAATTTTTGCTCCCTTTCTTTTTTCTAGAAATCAGCATCAGTGACAAGGAGGAAAAGAGAGGTGATGTTGGCCACTGCACAGTGAACACAGTAGAGTGGAGCTCTCATACTCACCAAGTTGACAGGACTGCTGACATTGCTGTTCATCAACGCCACCAACCCATTCACAAGATCACTATAAAAAGGGAAGAACAAACCGAGGCAATTTCCACTTCCCTATAAATAATACTCTTGTCTAAAAAGAGAGCTGCCTTCTCAAAGCCCCAGTAGCTGAGGAATGCTGAAATCAGATTTGCAGTGTATACTTCAATGGGTGTATGCTTTCTTGGGTGTTTGTTCTACAGTCCCTGAATGTTATTTGAATGTTTTTTGAAAGGGTGGTTATCTTTGGGATACACTGGCTAAGTTCACCTGAGCATACGAATGAATACAAAAAAATAAAGTTACTAAAAAACAATTAATACTTCCTCTTCTCTCCAATACCCAAGCATATTTAGAGGCTGGAAATCCAACACATTTCAAGCTAAGTTAGTTATAATACAGGAGCACATGACATGAACACCTGTTTTGCAAATTGTTGTTTGAATTGTCATCTCACTTTCAGAAATCCTTAAACCAAGTTTGTTAAAAATGATATTTTGGTGTTACCTACCCCCAGCAAAAGAACACAAAACCCTTCTGCATTATCAGCAACAAACTTAGCAGCTTGGCCCATGGCATACAAATCCAGATCCCTTTCATTATGACTTAGAATCAGGAAAGGAGTGGCTACTTTGAACGGATGGGGTTTCCGTAATGCCTATCACTGCTGTTACTACTTTCAGCAGTGGGAAAGAACATTTCCAAGCAGAGAATGACGAAAACAACCCAGAAGCCTGGCATAGAAAGTTAACTAGCATGACAGAACAAAAGAATCTGAGGAACAGATTCACTTTTTTGTAGTGAAAGTACATTCTGGCGTTGCTTACGCTGCAAATATTAGCTGCAGCAATATCCCCTTAGCCTGCTCCCTCCTCCAGAAGGGGACACACATGTACAGCCCACGCACGGACCGAGCACCCCAAAGGCACAAGGTGGCAGCATTGCATTAAAATGCAAGGAGTGACAAACTGCTTGCCTTGAAAACTTAACCTACAAGTTGCTTGCTGTCCCTTGAAGGGAAGAACATATTAATATCTCAGTTCAAAGCTCTAAACCAATTAACATTTTGTTTCTCGGTACTTTTAAAAACTTCTGTGTCTCCCTTCTGAATGTACAGCTGGCCTAAAAACGAACATCATTTCTTTGACTAAAATGCACATGCATACAAGGTTGGCCAAGCTCAAAGAACCATCAAGTAAAGTAAGTAACAGAAGGCTTACCTGACATACTGGAAAGCTCTCGTCTGAGTTCCAGGTCCATAGACCTAAAACCAGACAAAAATTAGAAAAGTTACATAAATATAAAAGTCCTCTCTAGCCCAATTATCTTGTCCTCCCCATTACAGAAAAACATCCCAAGGAGAAACACCTGAGACATCAGCTCAATGTTACGGGAATGCAAAAAGATGTGCTTGCAAAGCCTTTGGCAAAGTATCAGTTCTTTGAAGGTCGTCTTCCTCTTGGACGTGTCTCCAGTAAACACCTCCTTAGGCATTTTGTTAACCAGAACTCTGGATGTAGGAAACATTCTCAGGGATGTAGGACAGAGTGATCCTTTGTCCTCTCCTGGAACATTGAAAGAGGCTGCAGCATGCACTCAGCCAGAAAAGAGCGCCAAGCATTTAAAGTAAACATCAGGCTACTAAGATGTGGTTATGACAAGCACTTTTTTATTTGCTTATTAACAACGGCCAGCTTCAAAGCGACCAGCAAATGTTAGTGGTGTCTAAAAAAATTGTCAAGAAAAACAGCACTGTGTTTAAAGCAATCAGAACAACAACAAAAAAATAAAATTCATGTCACACTAAATATTACTGTCTGAGGAAATGAGAAGTAGAATAATTTCTAAAGGATGGCTCCCAGAGTCACTTGTACAGATTTGTACCAAAATTTACAGAAGAAAAACTAAAAAGTTTTCTCAGGTTATGTGATGGCACTTTGGAGCAAGCAAGTTGTTTCAGTTCTGACATTGAAGTATACTTAAAATGTACATAATGGTATCAGATAATAGTTTTTTTCCCACCACAGTTTAATTGTGTGCAGTGTGAAAAAAAGAGTAAATCTCTGGGGAAAAAGCAAATCCTTAGGAGATGCAGTGAACACAACATTCAAATTACTACAGCTTGTTACTCTAAAGTAACCACAAGTCTAAACCAAAAATTTAGCAATGGTTAGGAGCAAGAGAGTAGCCAAGATGCATCACTGATGACATTAAAACACAGTAACAAGCTACTGAAGTTAACAATCACTGATAAACAGCAAGCAAGTAAGCAAATGCTGACCTCCAGAGAAGACCAATCTTTCAAAAAATTATCAGCGTACTTAAGTCAGGTGACATGCATTGCTTTGCAGAATATAGACAATTTGAGCTTTTTAAATTATTTTTTTTTTTTATAAACAGTTCTAGATTTCATCCTGTCAGTAGGGTAGTGTCTACTACCCAAGTTTTGCAGATAGCAACCATATTTTGGCATATTATTTGGAAAAGATTAAAGTTAGGGGAGATCTATCACAGGACACTACGCTTCATCTTGCCTGGGAATGACTTACTCCCTGGTCTATGATCTTCAGTGCTCTGTCCAGTTTCAGATTTTGCTCTATGAGAATCGTGGTAGTGGCAGTTGCCACAAAACTTTCATCCTTTTTCTCTTTGGATTGCCTGCTCCTTCCTAGAGGAATTCCTGGCTGAACTCTGGATTTTACAGTCTCCAGTAGAAGGAATCGTGTCTCAATCTCAAGATAGCTGCTCTGTGGAGGTACTTAGCAACATTTTTAGCTATTTAGCAGAAGCCATTAAGTGATTTCCTGGCACTTCATTCTTCTAATCTAGGCAACATTAACAAGTACTTACATGAAATGTCTGTTGTATATCACATAAACTGAAAATGTTTCCATGGCTCACAGCTGATCCCAGATTCCGAACTACTACTTCCCATTTCAGCACATCTCCTCGTTTATTTTACATAACCTCATTATTTTGTAACAGTAAAGTAAGCAGGATCAGGGTATAGGTCAGGCATTGTCTGTATTGCTAAATTACCAGCAGCATCTCTGTAGAGTATTGGCCTGTGGCAGCTCTTGCTCTCCCAGACAGTGTTGTGACATTGCTTAAGCATTATCAAGAGCCAAGGACCATTCACCACAAATAGTTTGGATGTGGCAACTTGTTTTGGCAGGGAAATTTAGCTATATGGATGAGGGTCATGCCACACCAGTTTGTCAATGGTAATAAGAAACAGTCCTGGCTGGCTTTGTTTACTAATAGGTGATGTAGCCTGAAGGCTTCTAACGTTGTTATACGTGGAAAATTTAGGCTGATCTCCAAACTTGCTAAAAGACATTTAAATGCCTAACTTCCCAAAATGGTTCACAGAAAGTTCCTCAACAGAAATAAGTACCAAAACACGATTCTGTGAGCCTTGTCATGTCATGTCCCCATAGCAGAGTTGTGACAGACAGAGAGATTCAAGTTCAGGATGACTAAAATACTTTCTCAGACTGCAACTGGTAATCTTGTTTCTCTCTGGGAAAGGAATACTAATATCATCAACAGAGCACATATTTGGATATATAATCCTATAAATTTGAGCTTGGTACACTGAAAGACTACGGTGGGTTGGTTTTGGGGGGGGGGGAGGGCCTCAGTCTCAGTGTTTTCTACAATCCATCCTCTTTCATAGCACATGAGGACAGGATACAAAGATGAACAGTTCTTCATGTCACTAAGAGGTCATTACTTACTGTTAGTGGTTCTCCCTGGAGAGCCTGCAGGATAAAATTACTGACAACTCTACCATCATTCATATGCATTCGAGGACCAAAAGTATTGAATATTCTGGCAACCCTCACTTCAACTCCTTCCTGTAGGCAAAGAAAAAAAGAATTGTTACTATCTTAAAATAAGAGTGTCATTCTTCCTAAGTTAACTCTCTCTTGCCCAAAAGCTTTCTTAAAATCCCTCTTACAGCTTTAACAAGCTTGTTTTTTCACCATAAAATATTTCTAACATCACCTCAATGCTTCTGGAAACCGTAGTGCATACAGCAATGTAATTTATACTAGTTCTCAGTATTTGTAATGCAAATTCTAAATCAGTGCTGGAACAGCTGATGATTTCAGTACAACATTTTCTTCCAATAAGAACTTTAAGATTTTTCAATAGTGCCCTTCCAACAACAACTTATTTCCCAGAACGTATCTACATTTTTTGCACATAAGTGAAGTCCCACAATCACCAGAAAAAGTATATATACCAGATACACCAAAGCAGCATTTCCAAAGATTGGAAAAGTTGAGTACTTCAGATAAGTATCTTTACAAATGCCATAAAGTAAGTCGCTTTGTAACCACAGCTACCATGTTTCTTATCTCCCTGCTACTTATTAGGCTATGTAAATGCATGCATTACAATCCAGGCTTAGTTTTTTCCTGAGAAACATTTATATCATTGCCCAAAGTCCTTTCTGCAGGATATTCTGCAAATCTTCGAAGTAAAATGCAACAAATACGTGAAATTAGAAACTGTTTGGACAAAACATTTTAACACTGGGAGACTGGAGACTGAAGTAATCTCTCTCTAGGTATTTTCTGTTTGTTGATACTCATTTGGACAAGCCACAATTCATGACACAAGTCTACAAGACGGATGTTTGGTCTTTGTGAGCTGAAGCATGCACATGGCTCCTGATGAGTTCAGAGCAGTGTGGTATGCTGTAAACATCTTGTATTTTCAATGCCCTTTACTAAGGCTTAGACTGATGCTTGGCATTTTCTTGGAAGACAAGAGTGTGTGTGGAAGAAGTGTATTGTTGTTACACCTGCAGCTGAAGCTTGTAGCTCACACGTCACTCAGGAGAGTCCTGGGAACATGTTTTTCTTGGAAATAAATGTAGCTTCATGTACAAGAGAAATCTGCAGGAAAATCTGATCTTCTCTCTTGGGTCTCCAATTGATTCATAAACAAATGAATACTCAGAGAAGTTTTGTGAAAGCAATAGCATTAGCTTTTCACAGATGAGAGGGACAAAAAGCACATTTAACACTTTAGCTGTTACTTAGTGTTGAGAAATGGGAAACATCAAGCTTGTATAGGTAAAGCTCCATGCTTCCTAGTATGGAGAAGGCCAAACAACATCCATTCTGTTTAACTGCGGGTAAACTTTCAGTCACCATGATCAAATGTTGTTTATATTTGCAACTAAATTGTAAGCTAACAGTAATCAGGGAGGTAACTTGTGCCACAGGAAGAGCTACAGTCTTGGGTCTTTGTCACATAACTTGCTTGCATCCCCAACAGAGCCAAAAAAAATAGCCTCACAACATTCACTTAGTCCTGCTGAGAGACCCTGGAAAGCGCAGAAGTCCCTTCTCATGCAGAAGACATCAGCTGGGAACACATTCTTTATTTTCTGTTAGCTAAAAAAGCACGGCAGTGCAACATGGCAAACATATACTGCCAGCAGCGTATTACAGAGCCATTCCAAATCCCTTCACTGTATCTGCAAATATATACTCTGACACAACTGCTCCTTCTTTTGTTTTGCCCAGCACTCTATCTTAAAAAGGACACTGACTCTTCAGGGAGGGACTGTATTTCATGTGGGCTTTCCAGATATTGCCATTAATAACAGGTACAGAAAATGAGGCACTTGGAAGCTAGCACTCAAAAGGAAAACAACTCATTAAACAATGCTGACCAAAAAGCTTCTCTTGTACTGTTACAAGCTACAGCAGCACCCTTGTTTTCCAGTATTAGCTAGACAAACACCACGTTCTCTATAGGCACTTATCCATAGCCACAGTGAATCCTGTGTGTCTTCTCCCTTCTATTTATTCTCCTCCCTGCACCATAATGCTGTCTTTTAAAATGAGTAATTTTTTATTTATAGTGTCATCTAGCAAAGCTTTTCTTTGTAGCCTACTGCTTTGAAAAATCTATTTTCTATGTGGCTGAACTACTTTTGTGACTGCAAAATTGGGATCTATCTTCTCAAAACAAATTCTTCCACAAACAGATTTTGGAGCCAGGAACTTAGAAATTGTCCTAAGTTTCCCTTGCCATTTCATTAACATCTTTGAAGTGATCCTTTCTGCATGCTGAGCAACTATTCCTTTTTGTATTAACTGCCTATGAATACTTTTGGTACACTCTTACCTATGTCCTGTTACTCTGAGCATCAACAATGTATTAGTTACAACTGAGTACCTCCACCATATTCCCACTAGCATAGCCAATTACTTTCCCAGATTCGTGCAGTAAGTCATGTACAGTATTTTATTGTATACTGGAAAAAGGAGAAAAACTTCTTTGACCTACATTTATACTGCTAAACAAGAGAGCTTGAGACCAATCCCTGATGCCAATATCAAATGTGATCAAGTGGCTTCTGTCCTCATGGTTTAAAACTATGCCCTCCCATAGCAGATTAATCAGAGAAAAAGTTCCTTGAGTAATCCAAAAAAGAGCCTGGGAGCAAGCTAATAAAATGCAGCAGTGTAGGCTAGCAAAACGATTTACCTCACTCTATTATTTACCAGTAAGGACACGTTCCCAGAGACTGCGCCTGTACAGATGGAGAGGGAAGACAGAAAAGGTACAAGAAAGATCGTTATGGCTTTCAGAGATACCTCCTCTGAATAAATACTCAGACTATTCTATAGCTGTTAGTCAAAAGGTAGCATAGATTAGAGAGTGTCCCCCGCAAAACAAACCTGTCCATGGTCTTCAGCATGAGTGTTTGCCACTTAGTTCTACAGATCCCTGCTCCGTATCAAGGTATCAAGGATGCTATGGTAACATCTTAATTTAAAAATATGTATTTTAATTTTATCAGCCTTTCAAGAAAAGATCTCTCCTTGTGTTGACTGTATCAGAAAAGAATAATACAGAATACAGCTCAAATGTCAAGACATTCTTTTAAGTGAAACAGCTTGAACATATGCTGTGACTGTAATTCATAATGATATTAGGCAAGCTTCTCTTACTAATTAACAGCGTTTCCTTCTTTGTAAAATCTGTGGAGCTATCTGAAGAGTAATCATGAATTAGACCTCCCTGCATACAAAATAATCAGGAAAGGAAAGCTGCAATTGTTTGCTCTCCAGCAGACAGCTGGATTCAAATAATGTTCTAGGGAAAGCCCAGATAGTTGCACGGGTATCATGGTGACCTGATACAAGTCTTTATCGATGTTTCAAATTAAATTACTAAGATTGTTGCCCACACGCTTTGCTTTACTAGTTACTTTCTTCCTGATTTATATTCTTTCCCATGTGTCCCAGAGATCATTAAGTCTCAAAACTGTTCCCAAAACCCTGAACTGTAATCACAGCAGAATTACCAGCACAGTGTTCACCAGGATCCACCTGTGACGTGCTTAAGCTACAATGCTCTACACTGAGGCTTGGTCCAAGGTATTTTATATACATGTACTGTCTACTGTATAAGCAAAATTAGATTAATTCCTGGTTACTAACAGCTTTTTAGACCTGTTCTGCAAAAACAGTGATGCTGAGATCTGAATTTCATAAACAAGCTAGAAAGGAGAATAACAATCATCTGACTATTTTTGCCATAACGCAGGTCCCTGAACACAACCAAGGCACACCTTCACTACTTTTATCTTACAGCTGAAATATTACCATGGTTACAGTTCAATATTTCTCAGACTAGAGAAGCTACAACTTCTCTTTGACAACTCTTCATACCATTATTTATACCTCCCTGCTAAAAGTATGTCCTATTTCTAGCACTTGCCTCAGCTTGCATACCTCTTGTACATGCTGTACATGGCCAACGCAAACAGCCACAGGCCTGTTCCACCAACACCTTGACAGGAGACATTGCCATTGGGAAGGGATGGGTACCCACTTAAATGCATCTGTGCGTGAGTTGCTAGGATATTCCCTTCAGACAGGGCTTTTAAATTCAGTATTATACTGCACAACGCGGCTTCTGAACATGAGGTGGCAAATAACATAACCAGTGCAATAACAGCCAAGGAATGAGACCTGTTATCACAGCTTCCAGTAGGTTTCCAGTAAGGGCCAGGAATACATGCAATACAACATAAACCTCAGGCAATTTAATCTTAGTCGTCCGCACAACGGAGAGTTCTGCAGTTATATTCATGAACTAGTGTAACAATGACAGTTACAGGTGAAAGACAATGCCTTACCAATGCTTTTAGAGCAACGGTGGCTGTTTGAGGAGGACGTATCTTAACAGCCAAATTAAAAGAGGTGTACCAAATTGAAAAAAACATCAGAAACAACACACACTTTGCATCAAAAGATGAATGCTGCTATGGATATATACTTATTCAAACACTGATTGAACTTATACCTCCCAAAAAAGCTTAAAATCTTCGTGACTTCAAAATTCTATTTGCACAACAGTGCAGCAATATCAAACCGAAAGAACTAAGTTCTTCAATTACCTGAGGGAAATCAGAAGATGGGATTTCTTACAGAACAGCAAGGAAAGAAAAAAAACAAAACCCAAGAGGGCAGAGACTATGCAAAGTATTCAGACTTTTCTTAGGAAACTGGCTGTATTTGTTTAGTCCACGACTTTGATAATCATCATAATACAGTCTTCTAACCTTGTCTATGGAACAAAGTTATTTTGCAATTGTTATCAGCACAGAGCACATAGAAGCAGTAAAGATACTAGAGCATTAGTAAAACCACTGTGTGTGAATACGGGCCAGAAGACCTGACAGTTTTTTCCTGCTTTATTTTCATATAATTTGAAAAAAGTGTTGCTCCACTGACAGAAAAAAAGCCCCCTATTACACCCATGCTGTTTGTATTAGGAAGCTCTGAGAACACAGCTAAAACAATACAATTTAGAAACAGATACTCAGATAATGAAACTCTCTACTTAGAGGGGCTTCTGTTACCAATGATCCAGTGAAACAACACACTGCATTTTTATAATACTGCCTCATTACTGCACTGTTCTCCTCCCCTTTTCACCTCACTTCCTCCAACTGAACATTAGCAACAGATAGCTTTGGAGAACTATATGCCACTTCTGCATTTGTACAGGACCAAACACAACGTTTTGGTTCATGCGCCGAGCTCCTACACAGCAAAAAACACTCACAAAGCTACAGACGGCTCTAACAACTCATTAGAAAATGTGCAGATCCATTAATCCAACAGCATGGACAATACATATCAGCAGGTTTTAGAAAATGGCAGGACTATCAGAAGGACCGTACAAAGGTAACTGGAAGAAGCCAGTTTCAAAAGCTTAGCAATATTTAATCTCTACATTATTAAGTTTGCAGGACTTAACTTTATTGAACTATGGGGAAGGATTTTTTTCTGTGGTTTCTCTTTTCCAAAGTATAAAAGCCTATTTGTGAGCCATACAGTTACAATGGCTGAAAGCAGCACTGTTTCCTCTTTCAAAGTGGAGCCAGTTAATCAAGAAGATAAAAACAACTAACAACAAACAGTACTTGAAATATTCAATGGAAATGCCATATTTATTGAGAATGTTACTATAACTGCGCGTGTGTGACCTCTTAGACTGCAGAGAAGGAACTGTGGACATTTTTTTTCTTTTCTTTCTGAATTTCGTTGTCTTGGTATATAACAACTCAGATGGGATACTAGTTGCAGCACTGACACCTGCACTTCAGTGGTGTCAATGCCCTCTCAGTCAGCAGTGCAAGGGACTGTAGCATCTCAACTCTTTACAGGCAGTGCTCAAGGTGGTTGACTGCTTGTAGCATCTTATGGACTCCCCTCTCAAACCTTCGCCTCACTAATATTCCTGGATGTGAAACTTCTCTGCATGACCTCTAAAAGGCTAAAGGAATCCATGATAGCTCTTATCACTAAAATTTAGCTTTGACATCGTATACATCCAACAGTAACCGCCATCTGTATCATTAAAGGGCTGCTGTCTGGGCCTGTGACTATTACCCCAAGGAGATGCAATGCCTCCTCTTCCTCTCACAAAAAAATCAGTTCCATTCTTCCACAAAAAACATCAATTCTGCATCTTTCCTTAAGCAAACTGCTAGCAAACATATGTGACAACATCAAAAAAGAATGCTGCATGCTTAAAAGCAATCTATATTGAGTATCAAGGAAAGAAAACAATGAGAAATTATTGGAGAATACAGGATAAACTCCCAAAAGACGTTAAAGCAAACTAATCCAACACAGGTATTTGTTTTCTAATTATTCGATAACTACCCGTTTATTCACTGCCTTATTCAATGCCTTCTCAGTTGCAATTCAATCAGAAGTTTTCATTAGCCCCACATTTTACATCAAGGCTTTTTATGATTACTGAAACCAACTCAATTTGCGAATTAAAGATTAGGGGGAAAGTACAACTCAATATAAAACAGAAAATCACCCTCATGTTGCAACTGCAATGCACTTCTATATTTAACAAATTTCAACATCAGTTTACATGTGTTATTCTCTCACATTAATATAATAAACTTCACCTCTAACATCTTTCCATTCTTCTGTTACCTATTAAGATTTTTTGGCATCTTGAGTCTTTGCAGTCCTGGTTATAGAATATTCCGTAAAGCAGAGCATAACACTTGTCCACTTAAAGAAGGTTATAATTAATAGTTGATTCTGACAACTCCATTCACTTCTCTATGCTTAGAAAGGCACCCACTGGAATTCTTAATTGGAAGATCTAAGCTATTCTAAGGCAACTTGAAAACTATCACATCACATCATGTACAACTAAACCCACTTGCTACCACTGATGCTTGCAGTCACACAGTTGGTATGAAAAGAAGGACAAAGGAAGCAGAAGAAGATGAAAAATTTCCCTGCAACATGTCATGGTGACCTGAAGTTGTTGCTTCAGCTCTGGAGAATTTCCTTACAGATCAATGGTATAAGAGAAGAAATTAAATCTAGTTCACAAAACACCCTTAATACACCAAGCATTTAAAATGCAGTGTACTTGTATTTATGATGTGCTTATGCAATCATACCAGATCCCTGCTATGAAGGTAGTATTCAGATTCTGTGTAGTATTTAAATGAAGCCAGCATTGGAGCACACATGAATATCTGGATTTCTAGGTAGCTCCATAATTCAAACCACAACTTTTTTAAAAAGTTAAATGCATACAGAATGGAGACTCCTGAACAAACCACAAAATTCACACTGCAGTATTATGTGCTGAAACTCTCCTCTCACCCCTGTAATGTTTTCTCTGCCTATATATGTCCAAGAAGACCCTGCATTTGGAAAACGCTGCTCATTCTGGAAAATGATGGTATTACCTTATCTAGCAAAACAGAAGTGCCATAGTGGAGGAAAAATACTAGGTGTGCAATCGTATCACATCTGTATCACATCACACACCTGTATATGAAGTTTATGCAAAAAAACACTTTGGAAGAACAGGGAAGGAGAGGCAGAACAGTAACAAAAGTAAGAGTATAGAATGGTGAAAGCAAACAGATCAACAAGCTGTTGTTATAAGCGAGTTTCAAAACTATGCCTTGAATCTTGTTACGGCAATTGAGCGAACTGAAAAAGGCTTTCCAGCAGGGAGTGCTAGCAAGCACTGAAAGAGAGATGATGACACAGGATAAGCATGGCTGACCTATGCTACCACATGAATTTATGGAGGGAAAGCTGCTCCCAGAAGCCTACAGAAAACATCCTCTCAAACCACATGCTCGGGTGCCTCATGTGATGAGATGAACTTGTGTACGTGCTTTGAATTCCTGAGCCCTGCATTTCTCCAGCAAATATTTCACTCCCCACCTCTCCTTTCAAGCACACGCTTATGTATTGTTGAATGTTACTACTGTTCTTGGACTCTTTGATAAGGAAGTACTGCTGGGCTTTTTTTAAAGACAGCAGTTGTAAAGGGGAGATGAAGTCAAAAATATTTAATTCATAGGGTCAAAACAGGTGAACAAAACAACGCTGCCAGCAGTGCACCAAAAAGGTCTCGGTCAAGGCAGGCTACTGAGGAACTCTGACAACTGTGAATAAAGAGTCATCTTTGACTAGATTCAAGAACTGTTCTGATTCAAAGAGCCTGTCTGCAAGTATAACATAGCAATGAATTTTTATTTTAGTTTTTGGAAACACGATTCAGTATTTAAGGTACCTAATAATGTGCATGATGATGGAAATCTTTGGAAGAAATGACAAAAAGATGCAGACCTAAGTTTGCTTGTTTCTTTTTTTTTATTGAAGCTGAGAAGATTCTGGAAATATTTTAACCTGAAATCCTTCAAATCAAATTGTTTTGGGCAATGTCACTTTTGTCTCAAAATCCTCTTGAAAGCACAATATTTATTTTCATAGTAGACATCAGACCTTTCCACTAGCAAAAGATAACGTTTCCTCCACTAATAACAGCCTATCATCTAAGCTCTGAAAAAAACCCAGCTCAACAATGTTTCAGAATATACCTCAATGTGGGACAAGCTCAGGCAGACTTCACTAACCCATAATAAAGTACAAGACATTTCATACAGAGCTGCCCCTAGGACAGAGAGCTCATTTGCATCATGAGTTCACACTTAATGTATGTGTGCACTGCAGTTCCACCTTACAAACCTTCTCTTTTGTAAATCCTGCAAAAAAATTACCAGATAGTACCATGACTCATCCTGTGGCTTTAAGATTTTAAGTGACCCATGATTTTCAAAATGACCTATAGTCTTGCCCTTCTAAAAGAATACTGCAGAGTGTACCACAAACTTGTAAAAAATTTGATACCCTACAGCGCAAGAATTTCTCATAAAAATGACAATATTCAACAGTGAATGGATTTCCAGACCCATGAGGAGTATTTTGTTACAGTGAAGTACAGAAGACATCATCCTGAACAAGAGCAGTACCACCACGCTAGACATTAAATGACTTAAGAGAACAAAGGAGACACTAACTTCTGCCTTCTCTGTCTGGCAGAAGAGAAAATTACTACCACCTCTGTACTAAAATACCATCCACAAAGTCTTACTACTTACTTTTGTTTTCATGGTTTTTAAAAGCACCTAGTATTTTATCATTTAAAGATTTAAAATTCTACAGAATATACAGCTGATTTATAAGTTTAGTCTATTAAGGCTGCAAACACCAAGAAACAGTGATATGATATTCTTTAGTCTGTCACATTGTCTAATTGAATAGCCTCACAGAGACTAGCTGAACAGCAATTAAGATTTACATACAGGTAAGTCTATGCTGGGTTAGTTAATGAGGAGTTTCTACTTGTTGATTATGAAACCCAAGGGAAATGGCACGTATCATTTCAGAAACATATTTTAAATTGCATTTTTATTCTGACGTTACTGTATTAGTCTGAAGAAGTGCACTACATAGCTAAGTATAGGTACCCTCCATTAAGGTCTGTATTTATATCTACATAATTATAAGACATTTCTAAAGAGATTGAAAATACATTGCTCCTATATAGGTACTCATTAAAGAACTTCCTCATTTTTATCTGTATATTCTGATTTCAATTATGCTCATTAAACATGCCACATTTATCTGCAATAGTCCTATTCAGCAAAGCACTTCTCAGCACAGGACCAACTTAAAACAACTCTTACTTGGCTCCCAAATTGGCAAGGTCATCTCAGTTTAATCTGTCTAAAAACTATTTACGATACTCAAAGACTTATTATGTCTATTAAGAAAAGTAAAGCACATTTTCTTTAAGAACGCTGCTTATCTGAAAAAAACAACAGATGGGAGCAATAAAACTTCTGCATTAAAGAAAACAGTTTTTGCAGCTATAGTACGAGTATTCCTACTTAAGACATTCTCTTTTGCCCTCCTACCTCTAAATACACATATTCCAGTTTTGCCATATGTTTGGCCTTCATTAATTACAGACAATTCATTGAACCTGATACAAGTTTAATACCTGCTTCATGTATGCATAGCACATTGTCTCTGCAACCCGTTTTCCTTCATCATAGCAGGCTCTTGGACCTATTGGATTCACATGGCCCCAGTAATCCTCATTTTGAGGGTGAACTTCAGGATCTATAGAGAAAAAAACACCACCTTAAACGATCTTCTATCCCAAAGGTGACTATATACAATGAATCTTTCATTAGTGTTATACAATTCAACAGGTTCTCTTTAAACCATGCATTTAAAAAATACTATGTTTCAACACCATTCCTTGGAAGTGTATTCACTGGTACCATGAAAATGACAGTTATGGAAGATGTGACACTAGTAAGGTAACTGAGTGAAGTGAACAGCTGCCATCATGATGCTTTTCTTTCCCCTGAAAGAGTGTGTTAACAGAGGTTAAATTCAACTCTTCTCTGCAAAGACAGACTACCTCAAGGGCACAAATATGACTCCTATCTAATGTAATTCAGAGGAAGTATTATAGGTTATGTAGGCAGCATTTTTTACTGTATTAGGAAAAAAAGAAAGTAAAGCATCTTCAAGTTTTATAAAATAAGAAACAAAAGAAAAACAGAAAAAACGGAGAGAAGTACTGCACTTCTTAAAGAACAAAGAGTAGAGCAATATACCACAACATACTTGCTATGTTTCTTCTGTTTTATCCTAAGCATTTTTACTAGCTGTCACTGGGCACAGACAATCAGGTTAGGCAATCCTCTGGTTTGATCCAGTACAGTAGTTCTTGATTAAAAAAAACCCCACCCAACCAAAAATCTCCTAGGAATCCTTGTGTGCGCATGCTCCTTATGCTTAAAATAATACAATCACATTTCCCCACTTTGCTACCTGTGCTGCCATATTCTTCTTACTGGGTTTGAAGTTTGCATACATTGCTACAAAACTTTCAAGTGTTACAGGCTTTTTTGAAACAGCTTTGATGGTCAGTTTCTGATTAACCCTTCCAGTTTTTATGCTGCTTACAGACATCATTACCGATGAATTCCTGCCATACAAGAGTCACAGAGCAATGGTAAATACGGAGAGGTTTCACATGATCATAAAAAACCTGTAACCATTCTTAAAAGGGCCCCAGAAGGTGCCGTGATCTGGAAGGCACCTTCAGTTTCTGTCTCCTTTCTGGCAAAGGCAGCCCTACAAAGTACTTGGAACCCCCCTACAAAACACTGCTTTGAGAGCTCTTGTGGAAACAGCTAACAGATATTTTCTGACTTTATTTTCTGTCCTTTATTTTTCAACAAAATTATTTTGCCTGTTTAAGTCAGAGTATAATGTGAGTAGACTCTCCCTGCTACATTTGATTTACGGACACGACAAAGCCTGAGTTTCAAGTTTTCCACCTCAGCAGGCAGATTGCAGCAGACCAATGAAGCTTCAAAACTTGGTTTCTTTTTTGCCTGTTGGTCCCCTGTTCCAGAAGGGAGTTTGCTCAATGACAGAATAGTCCTTAGGGCTAGCGTTTTTCTCTGTGGAGCCTGACCATGGATAATCAAAGGCAAGGGACGCAACAGGAATGCTGCACGTGCTCAAGCCACTTATTTGGCTGGCTGGTCACCTTAGTTCTCTCTTGCTTGGGTATTTGCTTTGAATCTTCTTGACTGAAGTTAAACCACCGAAAGTGTACACCTTGAGGTATGTCCTTTGTCTTTCCTCACTTTTTCTTCAAAAAACTTTGTATCTTGTTACACAGATGAGTATTTTTGTTTGCTTGTTTGCTCTTTAAAGCCCACTCACAACCACTAATGTTGAGCAGGTGACTGTGATTGCAAAATTGCTATTACCTATTAGGCAAGAGTTCCCAACAGCAGGAATTTTCCCTAGTAAGGCATATGGTCTGTTACACACCCCAAGGAAGTACTAAAGATTCTTGCTGCATTCAGCCAGCAGTTCTATCAGTCATCCTCTCACTACTTCAATTCTTAGTAACAGTAATAGGATCTTGGAGAGATATGACACTATTGCTGAATATTACATTTTCAGAGACACCACAAGAGCCTGCATGAACAATCACTGTTTTCTTAGCTTGGAGGTTATGTCCTTGTCTCTTGCACACCAGGGTGATTGCTGATTCACAACACAATTCATAAGTGACTGCAAAAAGAGATGCAGATTTACTACCGAAATTATCTCTCTTCACAGGTTTTCATTATGGCATCTGAATTTTAATTAGCATTCAACACTCTAAATTACCCCACAAGCCCTTTGCAAAAAGAGACACAAACTATGACAAAGGGAAGTTACAAACAATAGTCAGAGCCTCCTTCTACCACTCTGGTTAGAGATTTAAAGCAAGTGTTAGTTGCCCACATTTTAAACTGTGAGAAGTAAATCTGAAAGAAATCAAGCTAAGACAGTGATGAGAAGTTATCACTCAAACATCTGACAAAAGGTTTGTAAAAATCGTTTTGTTTTTTTACAAAGCCACATTTCAAGAGATCTAAACACTGTTTTATCCTTCTTACCTCCATATACCTCCGATGTAGAGGCCAGCAGCAGCCGTGCTCCAACACGTTTAGCTAACCCTAAATTTGGGGTAACACGGAAAGAACAACATAATTATAGTAAGCGCAAGGATCTCTCCATCATGTTAACTGTTTAAGTGTAATCCTTTACTTTTACTAGATAAATCTAGCTGTAAATCACATCCATAGTGCCCACTTCCAAGCTAGAAAACGAGAAACAGCAGAGTAGCATTCACATGCATGTGTTTGCTACTGGGACTAAAAGTTACCCTAAACCAAGATCCAAGAACTTAATATATTATTTCACCCTAAATAAAGGTCAAGGAAGCATGTAGTATTCCAGTTACGAAATCAGCATCATGAAACAACTCACTATATTATGATTACCAAAACTTAAAGATAAGCTACATAAAGAAACTGGTAGAGAATAACATGTTATAGGATAAAATAAATCATGTTCCCTTCATTATGCCCCTTTAAACTGCCTGGATGATCCTACCAATCACTCAAGATTATTCTGCACTCCATTTCAGTGACTTTCTGCCCTTCAAGTTGGTGGCCAATCAAAGAAACCTCTCATCTATGCCGTACAACTGTCCGGTACCTCCATAGCTTCTAAATCACTTAAGTCTCTGAATTGTACTCAGTAGGGTATCATTCAAATGAGAAACTCGGCTGAGCTAATGCCCAGGAAATTTTTTGCCTCATAGCTCCTCTCAGGATCACTGACACTCAGTTCAAGCTGCAGCATATGCCAAATGGATCAAAGATGAGAGGAAAAACTAGTGAAGGCTTGAGGCCTTCTTTTCACAGGGCCATTTCCAGCATAAAACCCAACAGACAACTGAAAATGTAGCCTCGTAATTACCTAGCGTGAAGCTAGACATTACACATTCTTGCAGAATTTGCTAGCCAAGGCATGCACAAGAGGGTGCAGTGCTCTTGATGTCTGGGGTTTACAGTTCCACCTAGTTCAATGTTTGCTGTGGTGGAAAGGAACAGTCACTCATGGCAAACGTAGGAATGTTCCACAGTCGCCAAAGCAAGACACAACTTCGCTATAAAAATCCCATGCTCTTAGTTGTTCCTATGACTTCTGTAATTACTGCACTCCACAGCCAAGATACAGGCATGAAGTCCCTGTGCTTTGACAACCAAGTCTGCATGTTGTCAGAGTTTATCTGCAGATATATTTAAAGGAAAAGTAGAAAGGAAAAAAAAAATCTTCAAAGAGGGAAAAAACCCAAACCCAACCCTCATTTTTCTTTGAGAAACAACTTCTTAAAATGTACAACTCATCTGCTCTATCCTCCCCTCTCCCAAATAACTCTGTCCATGTTATATTATGTCTAACCAAGTTAAGAAAAAAGATTTCCACTTACCCAGCATGTTTAATGTCCCAATAGTGTTGGTCTTTAATGTTTTTATAGGATTATACATGTAATTTGGAGGAGAAGCAGGAGAAGCTAGATGATAGATCTGGTCCACTACAGAAAACCAGAGAGAGGGGGAAAAAAAGCATTATTATTTTCCCATTAACATATAAAGCATTAGCATCAAGAAAAAAAAGTACTTCTTTCTGCACTTCCTAGCACTGGAACTCGGCACTTATATTGCTACCTACGGATGATACGTATGCAAACCTGCTGTAACCCAAAGACAGACTTAATTTTTAGTAAAAAAAAATAATAAGCATAATCAACACTGTTGACAGATACAGAAGTCTGTGGGTGTGTTGACACTTTCCAATTGCAAAAATTCTAGTTTTGAGTACTTCAGATGTTTAGAAGCTGCAAAAGCATATGCAACATTCTATCACCCTCAAGTTTTTAAGTGACCACAAGCTTCAAGGTATTTTTCCAAGATGAATTCCCAATCAAAGATGGTAGAAACATTTTTTAATCCCTGGAGAAATGTTTTGGGAAAAATAAATATTTTTATTTATAAGCCACCTGGCAATGAAATATTAATAGTACTCGTATCTTACTTATATTTTAAATATATATGCCAAGATATTGGCACGCAACCTTTGCCCTTTTTCCCCTATTCCCTTTGTTCTATGCTATACTTTGAATAATACAGCATTTTAGCTTTAATAAGAAATAAAAATCCCCAATACAGAGATTCCCCACCCCACCTGATCCCTCCAAGTTATGAAATATAATTATCCAATGCACTAGACAGTACCTTACAATCAAGGAAGGTATACTAATGCCTAACCTAAATTAAAATAAGGTAGCCTGGGTATTGGCAACAGATTGCCCAGGTAACAGAAGTCCCAGTCTTAAATAATTGTATTTGCTGCATTTCTGTGACTGCACTGTAAACAAACCTAAAGATACCTATCACCCACAGGAAATACATATCCAACACAACAGCAAAATAGGGACTAGTACAGCAAAGCTAAACAGTTACACCATTTTCATGAGCATAGACTCGATTAAAACCTAGGATTTCTTAATTTAACAATTATTCCTAGCACAAGAGTGCAGAGAGAAACAAGAGAACTAAAGCTGTAACAGATTTTAAGTTCAAGGGCCAAATGTATCATCAATCAGGGCTTCTTTTCCTCTCCACCATTTTCTACTTCAGTTTATTTCTATCTTAATCTAAATAAATTGTGTTTTGCTGTCTATTCATCTAGTAATCAGGTATACTTGTTTATTTTCAGCTGTTTACCTGTCTTCCTAAAATGGGTTTATTCCCTGAACAAGCATGGCAGTCATCTCTGTCAAGGTAGTTCAGAAGACACATACATATATTTGATACAAGGAACACAAGCACACAAGACTTCACTCAACTTTGGTTTTGTAACAGACCATCAGGAAAGTTGCTGGCTCTGTACTTCTGAACTTCAGAGCTCAGCTCATCCCAGGAAATTTAAAGAACTGAAAAAACCCCACAATAAACTGTGCGGTAAACCAGAATTGGTCTTAAATATGAAACCTAAAAGAATCCCAAAATACTAATTGATTAACATTGGTAATCATGAAAATCTCTAGGCAAATCCTAATTTGAGACCAGCTTCTGCATATCAGAGCTGCCGAATTCACTGCATGAGATAAGGGTGCAGAGGCTGGAGATAGTACAGGGAAAAAAAGGCTTTTTTGTTAAATCATAATAAAAACAAACCAATCAAAACTAGACTAATTTTCACAAGCAGAAGCCAATATTCAACAAACCTCAACCTGCAAGTCTTTCATTATACAACTATTGTAAATATAAAACTGTATTTGTTTTCTATGTAACATGAATCTCAGTTAGCCAGAACTACTTAAAAAAAACCCTACAGATAAGCGAATGCCAAAAAAAAAAAGTAAACAGAAGATCAAATTAGAAATAGTGATGCTTAAGAAAGAAAAAGAACAAATCCCCCCCACCAAGGTCATCCAAGAAATGTATCCAAAAGGTTATGTAAGAATTAGAATAGCAGGATGAAAGAAAAGTAATTACTTCTTTATGTTACAAAGGGAAAGTTTGTTTTTTTAAAGCATATTCAGCACTGAAACCTGAAGCAACCTGGAAAAGTCATATTCTGACAAAAGACAGTACCACGTGGCATAAGGCTGTCTTGCCCTATAACAGAACAGTATTGGTCAAATGGCATACTCAAACAACCCTTTTTATTTTTTTTTCTCCGGTGTTTTACAATTAACAAGCAGTAGCAAATGAGAGCAATACGAAGTAAAGCTTTATTTTGTCAACGTATTATTGTCACCCCTCTGTTGGGTTTAACTTTCACAGTATCTGTGACATAATGAACTTTTTTCTCCAGTTTTAAATTAATTCTCCTGTCAAAAACAGAGTAGAAGCAACCTTGACTTTCAAATTAAAAAAAAAAAAATATTTTCATTTGACAAAGCAAGCACACAATCCTTTGCTTCCTGACCTCTATCCAGTATAAAAAAAAGCAGAGTGGTTAGGGTGACAGTGTGTATAAGTGGCTTGATTTATCCATGTAGAATGTACCTAATTACTTTCCAACAACCTTTTAAGAAATGAAAAAAAAAAAAAAGTAGTTAAAAGGCTTCAAAATGCAAGCCTCTCCTCCACACTGAAACATTACATCCTTTTTTTAAGATAAGAATGTGTTCTGAAAATAAAGCTTTAAAAATACTGGCAACAGTGGCAAGGTAAAATATTGAACCTACTTTCTTTCAGAATCCTTAGTCAAGTGTGCTTGCAACATATAGTCACATTTTTCTAGATTAACTGTTTTTTCTAGGTCTACTGGACAAGCTCATAGCTCCTTATGAGAGCATATTAGCTCATCTCTAAGAGGCATAAAAGTTTACCCCATACTACATCTTTGCATTATTGCCCCGACACAAGAAACCCTGCAAAATAATTTTAGATTTTATTCACTGCTTAAGCTTACCGTGTCGATAGTGACCAAAATAAGGAGACATTCTTTCAAGTCAAACGTCATCAGGCAGAACAACTATCAGCACAAACACAGGATCAGCTAGCTTCTAAGGCAACCTGCATGACTCCATCACCCCAAGTTTTACTGTCTTAGCAAAGTAATGATATTTGACAGTTAGTATGCTCAAGCAGATGCCACAAAATATTTCTGCTTCCTCCATGTTGCATGCTGTCTTCGGTCTACAGTTGTTTAGAGTAGTAGAGAAGACCAGCTGCCCACAAGATGTCAAAACAGCCCAGAAAGCTAGAGAGATACAGTTTTGGCAGATACGCAATATCAGTGAAGATTTATTCTCACATTAAAAGTGTAGAGAAATACAATTTAACGTAGCAGATTTCCTGCTATTTGTTCTCAAATCAGCAGAAACTGGTATTTCCACTATCAGCACTAGTGCAGCATCAAAAGAAAGCTTTTCACAGAAGGCAGCGTACAGTAGTACTCAAAGACAGCCTGACACAGTGAGTGCTGGAGGAAGCAAGCTCCCAGCACAGGCTCGATTCAAAGCCCTGCCTGCTCTGCTAATGCAACTGAAACTTTTAGGATGGTCTGCAACATGGAGATAAGTTAGTTGTTTTGTGTGATGGACTGTGACACGGAATAATTTCTCCTTACTTTGGTCCCTGTTGACTCTGTAAGCTTAAGCAGTGAATAAACTTTAATTACATTATTTTGCAGGATTTCTTGTGTCAGGGTAATAATGCAAAGATGTAGCAAGGGGGAAAGTCTAATTGGTCTGTTGAACTTTGATATGCCTCCTACATATAAGCCCTGAATATGAATAAAATATATGACTGCCTCAAGCTATGCCTCTGAATGTAAGCATCCCCTTCCCACAGCACAGTGCTGTCATGAAAACAAGGAAAAGGAGCAGACTGGAAGCTGACAAAAACATCAGAGTAGCCACTGACTGCTGCTTGCAGGCAGCAGGTAATTCAAGCACAGTGGCTCAGAAAAATGAGCAACGCAATTGACAGTTATTGCAACCAACTCAGTTTAATTCTGACCTGCATTTTATGCTATTCCTTTCTATCCATTCCTTTACAACCCTTTCCAAATCTAGTTTTCAGCAGGCTGTGGTGGAATTTTTGAAGAGTGAAAACAACACTTAAAAAGCGTTGTGGACCACCAGTAATTTACTGCCCAATCATAGTCTGTCAAATGAACACTTCCCTTCCTCCCTCTCCATTCACTTTGTTTTTGCTGTTTTCTAAATGCCTGCTGAATTTTCAACACACAGCATCTTCTACGGGAGCAGTTCCTTTAACAGCACGTGGCAATTCAGATGAACAGGGCCAAAACCTCCCTTTCCTTTTGCTGCATCAGGATACAGCTAGGCCTTTGAGTATCCAAGTGATCATATAATTGTTAGTGGGAAACAAACACAAACAAAATACAAACCCCTAAAGGTTCCTTATAATCTTCAAGTTTGTTTATTTTTAAACAAAAAGCTAAGTGTAATGGACAGTGCTTAGAAAAAAAGAAAGAAAAAAGAGAAGGCACTCTTCTCCTCCTCCTAGTCCTTCTTCTTCCTCTTGTTCTCCAGCTAGTAATTGCTTTAAATGAAACTAAGATAAGGAGCTGGGGGGAAAAAAAGTACCTGGCTCTGGTTGGCCTCAATGTACTTCTTCCCATAGGTGCAAAGGCAAAAATAAATCCTTATGACAAAAAGGGTCAGCAAGGGCAGAATCAGCAGAGAGATGGAAGATGGGGCATTTGCCAAATGTCTGATGCCCATCTTCTAGATCAAAGGGGTAGGCAGCCAGGCAGTTCCAGGACCTTTCCCTCTTTCCCAGGAAGGAATCTTTAGAGTATTGAGCCTCAGACCAATTAAAAACATCACTAGTATTCCAAAACATTTAGAGAATGTTGGATATTTCAGAAGGGTAGAGAGACAAGTTTCTACCCAAAACTGGTCAAGTTTGCATCATCAGGCTAAGGATGTTGAGACAAATACAATTATTTCTCCTTCCACCTTCCCTCTTTTAACTGCTAGGTCTAACACCACATAATTTTTCGTGTCATCATTTCAGCAGGCCAGCCAGAAATGCCAGACAAAGCCATCCACCTAGTCTAGCTGACAACCCTGTGTGCTCTAGCACAAATTTTGCAGTTATTTAAGAGGCAGCAAGCAGCAGGCAACAAACTCTCCTCAAGCCAGAACTGTGGAAAGCTGTCCTAGCTACAGCTTTTCAGGGGATTAACTGTCTGGGACAGCATCTACTGAAGGACAGGAACGAACAAATGCATGTTGTAATTGTCCTCCACACCTCTTCCTTTTTTATGGGGTAAAGAAAAAGAAGTTTTACAACATTTAATTGTGCCCACTAAGAAATCTTGAGCTAGCTTTGCAATTAAGCCATAATACATTTAATTGAAAATAACTCTGAAAGGCTGTGCAAAGCTTTACTTAGACAGGTAAGGACCACAGAAGAACAGATGATAACAATAAACTTCCGCAAGTTTTGTACGTAACTCACATCAGGGGCTAGAACTCTGTAAGCCACTGAACACTGCAGCAAAAAGTCTTTTACAAAGCACAGGATGGTAGACTAGTTATAAAACAAAGAAATACATCTTTCATGTTACAATTTTGCTGAAAAAAAGCCAAACATTAAATTAATTTCAAAATAGCACAAACGTAGAAGCTGGCATAAACATTCAAGCCATCAGGTACACAGTGACAAATACAGAAATCCACGATCGTTGCAAAGTTCTAGCAACATACTACAGTACCAACAGCAACTAAAATTTGTCAGCTGTACCCTTTTCTATGTGAAAAGCTCAAAAAGCCTGTATAATTTAGTATGCATGGAATCTGTAATACCTAAATCCAGACCCAAGCATTCGGTCTTGTGTTTTCCTTAATGCTCAACAAGTATGATCAATACAATCACTTACTTTAACAAAATATTGCAATAAAACTACCTTCCTTGCTATCATCAATCTTTATTTTCCAGCCATGTGTTCTGTGTGCTTTTTAAGTGGATAGTAAGGGTAGAATCTACAACCTTTCCTATGACAGGAAATTACATTCCTTCCTTCATCTTCAATTTCTGCCTTCAACATGTGTCGCAGTACCAGAAAGGACTGAACGGGTCACTATGTCCACTAAACATCTGCATCCATCACTGTACTTGCCAATCAGGAAGTACAAGCAGTAAAGCTTTGATCAGAAGCGAACAAACAAGTTTCTCCAGCTTATACACAAGGACTTTTCTTGTAAACAGCAGCTATGTCAATTCCATTACTGTAGGTCAGGCCAGAGAAGCTGACACAATGAAGTGAGACATTTTTATTGCACTGAACTAAGGACGACTACAAATACAAATCCACTTTCCTGATGTTAAAAATGTTGCCTGTAACTCAAGGCAAACTAAAATATCCTTATAAAGGTTTACCATATTGCTTGTAATGTGGAGCAGTTTTGTGGAGTTTCACCAGAGTGGCACCATTGCACTTCGCTCTGGACAAACAAGATTAAGTTAAGTATATGTTATCTCCCGCCTTGCCATGATTTTCCCTAATCATACAGTTTAGAACCATCGAGTTGGACGTATTAAGTATCTGGCAGAGGGAATGAAGACTAGAGGGAGAAAAACCTGGGATGGAAGTTCTGAAGCAAAAAAAAAGCAATGTATTGAAGGCACTCACATAAAAAAAATTAGAAGCTGTATGTGTTTTAAATTACCAGTGAAATGACTTGGAGACTAAAAAATTCTGGGATACTGTAGAACAGTGTTTAGTAAGATGTTATCATCTTGATTTCTGGAAGGCTGTTATTTACAAGGCAGCTATAGCCTATTCTTTCGGCCAATTTTGTGAAACTGTTCATTTTAGCCTTAAAGTCAACTCAGACCCACAAGCCAGCAAAGTCCTTAAGAAAAGAAGCATTTTTAGTCCCAGTCAAGCCAATAAAGCTATTAAATTTCTATAAATGTTATTTTACATACCTATGTGCCTGTTACTAACAACTTTGTATCTTCTGAAAACTCTGAAAGCTAATCTCCTTGTCACTATGTATGCAATGTGCCTACAGCACTTTTCTCAACTTGCAAAATGTGTTTTTATTCTATCATTTTGAAAGCTTTTTAATGAAAGTCAGAAGAGCCCAAACTGCCTCTGCATTTGCAACAGTCACTGAAACAGAGCCAACATTTTAATATATGTTTTGCCAGAAACCAGACTGCTGCTATTATGAATTAAAATTTTAGAAGTATCGTACTGTTATTTTTACCAAGAGCTCCTGTATTTAAGCAGTGAGATGTAGAAGTTTTGTTGATGGTCTCCAACTCCACAATTGTGCTCCTTTGGTTCAAAACCAAAGTGGGCAGTGCAATCTAATTAAGTTGGAAAGAAAAAGAAAAAATTTCAAAGTGAAGCCTTATGACTAAAAGCATAGTAACTCTTGAGGACTACTGTGAACATCTTTCAAGGGAAGAGGATCTTTAAGCTACATCATTTTTTGATACAATGATGAAGTATTCAAACCATTTGTGACTAGGGAAATGAGATCAGTTCAACTGTGTTAACAGTTTCCACTGCTGATTGGAAATCTGTGGCACTTTCAGGCCTGGTTTTGTTTCAGATTTGTGAAGAGTGGAAAGAAAAAACCCTCACAACCAACCAAAAAGAAACCAAAGGCCTACACGTGTTCATGTGAACTGTGAAAGAGTTTGGCTGAGGAGGACGTCTTTCAGACACAAGAGATGGCTGGGGGTAAATGGAATGTGCATGTATCACCTTATAAAAGACTGCTTTAAGGCTTCCAAAGATTGCTAAGTAGGAAGGAGAAACACCAACGGGAGAAGTATAGGGGCTGTGCACACCTGTCTGATATTTTCTTCCAGGTTTATTCAGCTGCTGTAGCTACTGTGGACAAGGAGGTTTGTATATCGAACACCAGTTGATAACCAAGCCTCAAGACTGAAATCTGAGAGGTATTCCTTCCTTTTTAGGAGTCCAGTTTAAGATCTTAAGACATCATCTTGAAACTGGCTTTATTTTTCAGGGTGTGATTTTTTCAGGGGTTTGGTGGGGCATATAGTTTGGGACTGTTCTAGGGCTTTTTTTTCAGGGTGCTGCTGCTTTTTCAGGTTTTTGGTGTTTTGGTGGGTTTGTTGTTTTTTGGTTTTTTTTGTTTTTTTTTTTTAATGTGTGTTTGTCTGTCCTCCACCCCCCCTCCCCACCCAATATTTCAGGCATAACAGTACTTCACAGTAGAAATACAGACACAGACTTTGGTGGCTCAACATTTTTTTTAAATATTTTTTCTTTTTATTACAAACACACAGTCAACTCTAATGCAAAGGTGGGTATAAACAAGACAAGACTAATCCTCAAGTCACTATATAAATTAAGTACATTACTTCTCGCCAACAGCTGTTTATTCTAAAATTTCATTTGGTAGTTTTTAATGCAATTCTATTACTGTGAAGTGCAGTAAATCACAGTAACACCAGATCAAGCATTCATTCTCATTTCTTCTCCAACTAGTATCTTGTGTCTTTTTACACTACAGTTTGCAGGAACAGGAGACAGTACTTCAAGTAACCACCTTAGGGAGCTTGTGATCTTAAAGAACGTAGAGAGTGAAAGGCAGAAAATAAGCAAAGGTGGACAGGTGGATTTCTATACATTTTTTTTTGCTTTTAAGAGAAAAGAATAGTAAGATTCTGTCCTTTACACACCACCCTTCTGAAAAGAAAATTTTCTTCCTGTACGAAAAAGCTTCCATTTATTAGTAGATTAAACCTCAGCATCAGGTGTTAGGAATTTTAAAGATATTTTCATTTCAGCCTAAGTACTTAAAAAACACAGAACTCAACTACAACAGAAAAAAGTGTTAATACAACTATTATGCAAAGTTTTGAAAACTTTCTTCTCAGACTCTCCCCCCCCCCCCGCCTTTTTTTTTTTTTTAACTGTCCTCTGTCTTTCAAGTTCCCTCAAATACGTTCATTCCATTGAAGAATTCAGGGCCTTTGTTTTTGTTCTTGAAAAAGCCTAAGTGAAAGCTATGTTCTTGTGTGTTGCTCTACTCACATTTTCCCCAAATGCTAAAGCAAAGGGAATTCTAGTGAAAGAGAAGAAATTCAGCACTACAGTTAACTATAGTTACCACAGGGCTAAGAAATAAGACGTGTGTTTAGATGATTTATTACTGTCTGGCCAATCTAGATCAAGATCCAAGAATGCTCAGTGCCACTTCATACCATGGATCAAAGATAATGACTCAGACAAGGCAGACTGTGCATAGGCATCACTGTGAAGCTAAAAAAAAAAAAAGCATCAAGAGATTTAGTGAAAGCTATACATCTTGAGACTAAACTCACTTTCCATATCAGAAGTGCAAACACTGTGTTCTTTTTAGATCAGAAATGAGGTCTCTTTCAGAAATAAAGCACTGATTACTCTCTCTGGAATTTAAGTGTCAAACAACCTTATATGACCTTGTTTAAATAGGACAGCAAATAAACAGGAATTCTTTAGACACAAACCTTCTTTTGTCATGACTTCACAACTTTCAACTTTATTTACAAGTAAAAAGGAGAAACTGGGACTAAGAAAAGAAGTATTGATACATATGCCAACTTGTTACTCTGTTAAAATAACTATCCACATTCCCTCACCTTCCCCCCCCCCCCCCCTTTTCCCACGTTGGGCTATAAACTCGGCTATGAAATGAAATTTTATCATATTCTTACACTAGTATATACAAGTTAATTTTATTCTAACATTCAGCCATGCCAGCTTCAACTTACACTGTTAGAGGATAAGACGACATCCAGTAATTACTCCCTGAACAACATGTTATAATTTGTTGTCACTACAAAATGGGCAATCGGTGTCTTAATTACATAGAACATGGGAGATGTAGCCAAAGAATCTCAGAATTTCCATTCATTAGTGCTAGTACTGGGCAACACTATTAGCAACGATGATAATTCTCTGAGGTCTCAAGTGTAATCAGTCAGAAAGAAGGTAACACAGGGGAAAGATTAGGAAAGCTGACAAACTGAATTGGCTGAAGCATAAGCTACCAGCACCTGAAGCCAATTAATAAGACCATAGTCCCCTTATCCCGTCAGTGGAAGCAAAAGTTTGAAGTAAAATAACAGGCAGTAACTACATCAGTGCATTGTCAGAGCAGAGGAGGAGCATGTATTTGAAGGACTGTTTTCAATGGTATTGTCAGAAATTCAACACAAGCAAATGCAATTGCTAGAAATTTTCCCTGTGAAAATCCATCCATTACAATTCAGGAAGAATAAAAAAACAACCCACAACCTCAGATTCATTTTTTTGTTTTAAGAAATGAAACCACTACCTTGCTACAAAATTTTAAAGCGATACAGCAAACCCACCAGAACTACAGTATAACCTGAGTAACGTTTTCATCGATTCACTATGTGCTCATATACTCCGAAAGACGTCTATAAATGCTTATCTCAACTACAGCTATGTTAATGCTGTCTTGCAATTTGCCATAATAGTTTGAGGTTTATGACAGCTTAGATATTGAGTTACTTCTTCAAAGCAGAATGGGTTTTTGTTTCTTTGTTTAGGGTTTTATTTTGGTTTTTCTGTGGAAAACTGGGGAAATTCAGTTCTGCTTTTTCCTATTCTACAGGCTGTGGAATCACTAAGGAAAGTGAGATGACTTGCCCTCTGAAAGAGCTTAAGTCTTCTCTCAACTGATGATACACAGCTGCAGGATGCATGTCATCTAGTAACTGCAACCCTGAATTAAACTTCTCAGTTCATGACATCTCTAGCCCACAGAGACTCTGTGTGCAAGCCTGTGCACGCACACAGGGATGTGGGACAATGGATGGGACAGATAAGACTGACCCATTGCAATCCTGCCTTCTCACAAAACCAGTCCCATTAGCAAGTTTTGAAGATTTCCTTCCTCCTATCCACTCAGAAAGGAAGAACTGATTTCAAAGATGAAAGCACTCTGAACCTCTCACTGCAATGGTCCCAGGAAATAGGCTAATAATAAACAAAGCATACAGGCATTAGGTAGCTCAATCCAGAAGTCAGTGCGTAAGTTTCACTTCTTTACAGACAGACATACTTACAAGGGTTAAGCACAACAAAGTGCAGATACCAAAGCAGAGAGTACTCACCTTCAATGTACAGGGGCTCAACGACATCGTGATTTATCAGTTCGAAGTTCTCATGACCAATCCAGTGTTCCACATTTCTTTTCCTGCCCGTAAAGAAGTTGTCCACAACTGTAACCTCATGGCCATCCATCATTAGTTTGTCAGTAAGATGAGAACCCACAAACCCTGCTCCTCCAGTTATCTGCGTTAGGACAGTTGGTATAAATTTCTTTTTCTTTTTACAGAAACACCAGACAAAGTCTACAAACATGAAGACAGAAGAACAGTAGCTTTCAGATCTTTGCTTACTCCAGGGGAAATAACTCCATTTCCATGCTTAATTTTGTTTTCTTCCAATATTTACAGCATTTAAAATTTCAAGAGACATGCTTGACATGTTTCATCAATGTCAGGCTAGAGGTTCAGCTAACCATTCACATCAACAAAACATTCAGATTACAATATTTTCCTTTTTTCCTTCAAATTGGATTGTGCCCTTTTATGCAACAGCAAGGCCTATAAAGACCCAAAAAGGTAAGAGGAAAATTCTCTGCAATTTCTATTTCTCAGAAAAAAAGATGACAGAATGCCAGGTTATTTTTGTGTAAGATTAATAATATCAGACATGTCAAATCCAGCTTTTGTCTGGTTTAAATGGAAGGCATATGCTGGACGTTTTAAGTACTACAAATTCTTTCAACCTTCAGAGAAGGAAAGAAGGAAGGAAGGCTATTCTTCGAAGACCTCTCATTTGAAATATCTGCTAAAACCAGATCTATTCCTTTTGCATTTTAATGCATCCGTAGCCCACATCATTCTGGTCTGAACTGGTCTGGCAGTTGGATTGTCGTAGGTCCCTTCCAACTGAAAACATTCTATTCTATACCATTAGCTCCAACATCCAGCATTTACCTGTCTTGGAACTTTATGATTTTTTACTGCAAAAAAACAAGCAGAAATGAAGTATTTAACACCTTGTACTCTTGTTCCACTGCAGATGTAGAAGCAATAAAGTAGTTTACTTTTTCCCTTTCTGCACATCAGTCTTTAAGAGAAAAAACAAAACAAAACAAAAACACTCTGTATTGAAGCAGTCAACACAGCAAGCAGAACTGCAAGTTGTGACACATCCAGACAGATCTACAGAAGCAATTGTTTTCTCTTCATTTCATAAGCTATTTTCAAGAACACACAAAGATATGACGAATGACCACTCTCAAAGAATGAAGGGACATGTAAAAGCCCTATGTGGCATCAGCTGTATTATATGACTGCATGATCAAATTCACATTTTGAAAGTGATTCAGCTGTTGATCTCCACTCTTCAGCTGCAGCAACACAAAAGGACATGGTGTAACCGTCAAGCAGGAATCTAATGAATGAATGGTGTGCTACAATGGCAAAGTGCTGTGTGGAAAAGGATGTAGATGCCTGAAAGCTCTTTTACTTTGGGCTAGTCAAAGCCTAAACATTTATCTTGTCCACTCCCCCGCCATCTACTACTGAGAAAAAGCCATATTAGCAGAAATTCTTTTTTTTTTAAACTAGGAAAGAAGACAGACAAAGTAGAAAGCTATCAAAAAAACAAAAGGGAAAATTATGATAACTACATCTGTTTTCTTCTGTAAAAACTTGAACATCCATTTAGATTCTCACACTTGTTTTTCTTATTAAAAATTCAGGGCCACCAGTGTGTCAAAGACATTGTAAGCACTAGTTAATAAAAGAATCATGTAGTTGCTCTGTTTAGTATTCTTCTGGGTTTGTCAGGGCTTCCTTGTAGCAGATTCAATATGTGATTCAGTTCCTTGACAAATCTGAAGGAGAAAGAATTTAGGAGAAGTCTTCCTTGAAAGAAACACATAATCTCAAGGTTATCACCACCCCAGAACAGACAGGAGGGAAGAACAGGTTTCTGGCAGAATGCTACAAACAAGGAAAGAAGAGTAGTAACTAAGGGAGAACGGCCATCTGCCAGGTGCCACCAACTTAAAAAGAGAAAAATGATATGCATGTAAAACCTACTGCCACAAGCTTCTCTGGACTCAGAAGCAAGCTGCAGCCTTGCTCAACGTTCCAAGGGTTTTGCGTTTTTGTGGTGACCGGGACAAAAGGTTTCTGTAGATGACCTGAATCTGTTCCTTCAACTGAGGCCGAAGAAAATCCCCTGCTGCTACTTCTATTTCCAGAATTCCAGAGAAGACAAACTTGACGCTCACAATACATCTTTG
This sequence comes from Falco biarmicus, assembly GCF_023638135.1. Taxonomy (NCBI): domain Eukaryota; kingdom Metazoa; phylum Chordata; class Aves; order Falconiformes; family Falconidae; genus Falco; species Falco biarmicus. Next base: position 67,273,153 of record NC_079289.1, on the reverse strand, counting down.
TTGTAGTAAAAGAAAGCATCTCCTTCCCCATCTCTCTTTTGGGAAAAAACATAATGAAACCAAGGACTGCTTACAGCACTCTTCTATGCTATATGCAAGCAAAAAAAAATAAAAGGGAAGAAAAAGCACAAACCAATTTTGTCTGAAAAGAAGTTTCCAATTACTTTAAATCTCTAAGTTGTTTTTATGATAAATCTACATTAGCTTTATTAACATATCACTTCCACAGGTATTTGATAAAGAACTACTTGGAAAAGGAGCTGAATTTCCCCTGGAAAAGTAAAAAACTGCGTAAACTATGTTTTTTACCATTACTTGAGGCTACATTAAAAAAGAAAAGATGATTTATCACTGAAGCTCTCTGTGTAACCTTTCTCTAATCACTCATAAAAGCAAGGTCAATATACTTCATTTCTAAATATGATTTCCTGCAAATCACAATGACACATTAATCTACAAAATCATATACTGTACATGAATTATTTCCACATCAGAATTGAAGTACCACCACCTGGAGCTTAAATAGGCATTATTTAATAAGACATCATTAATAAAAATACTTAATTACTGAGTAGTGCCAATATGCTTGGTAACTTAAGCATCTATTATTACTGATAACTTCCTCCCCTAGAGGGACTTAAAAGTTTGTCTAATTGTTATATGAGTTCATTTCTGTTGGCTGCAGATTCAAAACAATGTCTCATATGGAAATTGTATTAGTTTTTTGTTTTATGCTTTCATCAGTCTACTTTATCCAATTCAGAAAAAACCCCACACAACAGACTGAACCAACATCAACACTGTCTTCCATAAGACTAACAGAATTCCTTGCATACAAAAGCCTGTAGCCTAGTCACTTCAGAGAACTGAGCAAAAAATCACGACAACAGGATTAAAACCTGAGTTCTTCTGAATGAAAGAGTATCTAGTCTCAGCTGAAATACCACCCTTACTGGCAATCACCTCCGAATAGATGCAGTATAATAAAAAAATAATTGCTAGAACTGTTGTCTGGTCAGGTCAGTGCTGTGGGTATCTCCAGGCTGGAACTGGAGACTGCATTCAGAGAAAAAACTAAAATAATCAGAATACAGAATGGATTCTAGGAAAAGACACAGTATCAACAACATATGAAGCAAATAATCTACCAAAGTTCACTTGGCTCATGAATTCTTGAGAAATTTCCAAGTGTCATCCAAGGTCTACATGAGTCCTTTATTCACTGACCTCTGCTACTCAGAAGCACACAGATTATAATTTCCTGTAGGATTATGACAGCAGCATCGTAACAGAATGGAACTGCCCACGTGGGCAAGAGGCATGTGAACGTCCACCTGAACTAGTCCCCAACCATGACAGACAAGAAATGAATGAACAACTCCCTCATCCTTTTGGCCAGCTTTCTCTTCAGTAATTTAAACTCTACAAACTCTACAAAACAAGTGGACGCCAAAGAACTATTCAGCTCCAGGTCTACAGAAAACAGTTCTATGCCAATGACTTGCCATGTCTGTTGAAGCAATAGATTTCAACAAAATATCCAGCGTCTTTCAGTGGCAAGGTCTAATACTAAGAGCACCCTATCCAATTAACAGCTTGTACTAAATACTTTTCCTGAAAGCACCTTCTCACTTATACAGAAAAAAACATTACACTAAGATAACTTTGCTACCCTTGCACATATGTGCATGTGATTCAGGAATTTTTAGAATTAAGCCTCTCTCTGCTATTTTGCTTAGCTTATCTTCCGTATTCAACAAGGGAACAGGGAGCCTACAAGTTTATTTCCTTCAGACTGTCATAAAAAAATGACAAAGTAACATTGCAGAAGTAAACTAATTTGACAACACACTATGTTTTGCAATAGCAATGAAAACCATTGTCTAACAACACAGTAAAAATAAAACTTCTTTTTGTTTGCACTTTCTCAGTGTTTTTCTTAAATTTTGAAGTCAAAGCAAAAGAGAACACCAGATACATTAGGCACTTTAGCAGGGATCTGACCCAGAGTTTACTCTCTACTACAGAGGCAGAAGTCCATACTCTATATTTACACATCAAGTAGCTATACTCTCTGCCTCTTCAGAGCATGGAGACATTGTTTTTCCCTAGGACAAACAGAAACAAGGAAAAATTTAGGATGCAGCTAACTTCAAAAGTGTTTTCAGATAAAACTGTAACACTGATGCTGCAGCACAATTCACTGAGTTTAAGAATGCCTTGAACAACTACTTGTCCTGACTTAACCTGTTCTCCTCTTGTATCCTAAAATGCCTATGATCTTCAAAATACCAGAAAAAACAGAAGAGATGAACATTCCCTCAGTCTAATTACTGGTCCCTCTTAACAGTGCTGCAGAGCAGCTGCTTTTCTAGCCTTATGATTAGATTTTGTCCAATTTGGGTACACAAGCTTTCTGTCAAGATGTGCTTAAAAAGTTTCCCAGTCTTTGCAAGTTTAAGCTATCTGGGAGCGCACAAAAAGATCGTTGGCAATGCAGTCCTGAGATGTCACAAGAAGAGAACAGCAGCTTATCTGGCAAGTCAAACCTCCAAACCAGAGCCCAAGTCTATTATCCATATGCTGAGTTTGAGAACATCAGCACGAAGTGAAGCACTCTTCTAAACCCTATGCAGCACATACAACACCCAAGGCAATTTACTTTATTCCTGCTCATGTCTTTAATTAATCCTACAAGACTGATTTATATTCCACAGAATTTTTTTATATTGCCCCCAAAAACCCCCGAGTAAATACCAACTTACCAGGATTCTTTTACGATCCTTTTCTGATAAAAATTTCACTGGTGGGTACTTCTGGGTGAAGCTACAGAACATTTCAAAACAAAGAAGAAAAACTACGTAAGTTTCAGCTTTGTTTCTTCTTTCATGTATCCGTCTTTGCAATATCAAAAACTACTTTGACAACCTCCCATTCTAAAAGTTCTGCCAAGGGTACCACCTTTAGTCCTATTTTCTGAAGAAGGATCTGGGCCAACATGAGAAAATGCCTATGCTTTGTAAAAGCACTGTGAGAAATATCAAAATTATCTCTAAAAGGTGCTTTTAAAATTTCTGTTTAACTGATTTTATAGAATTAATCACTTCTATCTCTTGAGAGCTGAAGTGGTGCCAAGCATGACATCACAAGAGAATAAAATAATAAAACACAAGCTGCAATCGGACTTTTTTTAAAACTTTAAAAAACAAGCAACCTTTTTAAAAGTTCTGGAAAAGAAAACAAGTTGTGTTGACTTAGCACACTGACTTCAAACACTTCTCCTTAAAGTTTCAATGTGAGGCTTACAACACAAAGTTTTAATTCTCCTTAAAGTTTCACAGTAATCAATGTAAAGTTTACTATCAGAATGTCAAAAACACTCTAAGATACTTCAGATTCTTACCAGAGACCTATACAGTATAAAAACAGATTAATCTAATTTTCTTCTCAGAAATAGACTGCCATTGTTCTGATGATCTTCAAGCTACTTTCACTTCAATTTTTTTGCACCTTCTTCTTTACAGGATGTTTTAGTTTTGATTAAGTTCCTAAAATAAAGTTATGTGACATATGAATCTTAGGTATTCTCTCAAGCTTTTGATGCTTGGAATCTTGTATCATTTAACGAACATGGAATTATATCATTTCTTTCTCCCCCCACCGGCAGGTATTACATAGACAGCAATGAACTCTTTCGAATTCTATTTTACTTCGGTAATGAGCACCGTAGTCTTCACAGTATTTTAATAGCTCAGGTTTTTCTTAACTAAGTATCAGTGTGACACTGGACAGAAATCAAACTATGGTTACTCTTCTCCTCCAGTAAGTCCATATGCTAGGGATGCAACTGGACGTAGCATGCAGGAGCATGCATATATGCCAAGAGTTCACGCTGAACTACGTTTCCATCTACTCGCAGATAGACTCTGACTGAACTGACCCTACACCTCTGATCTTGAAGCGCTTCCTCTGCTTGTAACCTGCAGTACTGGCTCAACAGGAATTCTTTGGAGGCAAAGCACAGATGCTTCTGTACTTGTGTCAACTTTTTGTCCCAGAGTGAAAGCCGTTTTCAGTTTCCTGGATAGGGGAAATACAGCAGCAGAATCTTCCAATGTTACCCATACAGGAAGACTGAAATAAGCTACCTGCACTTGCCTTATTATCACTACATGGGTCACTAAAAGTAACCCTATTTCTTTGATTAAGCTGAAGCAATGAGAAACAGCAGTGCATATGTATAATTCAGACATGTAAAGCACAGCCTTGCTGTGAGAGAAAGGCAAATCCACTAATCACAAGAGGTTTTCTGGAGTTTAAACAGAAGTGCCAAATAACTTGATGCAAGGTAGAAGTCAGTCCCCTCCACTTTTAAGACCACTATTTTAAGGTCACATTAACCCAGCACAAAGTCATACAGCTGCCAAAGGGACCTCCCAACCATTTTTGCTCTTTGCATTATACCAGCACTAGCTTAGAGGCAGTGCACGGGAGTCTGGAATTGATCCAGACGAATGTTCATCTTTTGGCAGCAACGTTCAGTTTATCTTGACCTAATGCTTGCTTTGATGACTACACTGCAATGCTTTTGCTGTGCAAATTATTAATAAAAGCTTTCCAACTTTAGCTTCATTTAAACAATCTCATCATGAGACTAGCATTAAGGAATTCTTGTCTTTCCTGCTTCCCAAAAGCATGACAATGGCTTGCTTTCAGGTTTTATCAGCTTATGAGGTAAAAAAACCACTGACACTAGCCAGTAAGCTTTGCAAGCAGGATCAGCCTTCAGACACCTGACAGTGATTAGTTACTTACTGTCACTTTACACAGACATAAAATTCAAAAATTATTTGCAACAACCCACATGCATTTGAACCAGAAGAGGTAAATGGCTACACTATTCAAAAAAACCCAACAACAACAGAGGCACGTATTTTGATATGGGCCATAAGAGCCCATAAGCCCACATTTTATGAAAGTAGAATTCCCAGACTGGCTCACAAGGAGTTAAAGAAATATTTTCCTTCTCCTTATTATTAGACATTTGAAACAAGACTCATCAACACACTGTAAACACTACTCAAAAAGAAAAGAGCATTTAGATGGCTCCTGGGAGAAGTTTTAACCTAATGGTTCCACCCAACAACTCATTGCTCATTTGGAAAAATAAACAATTATTAAAAAGAGAAGAGAATCATGATAACTCCCACAAAGGTCCTCTGTGAATGGCAGAAGAAAATACCTAAATTGCCAACAACTGAAGCTGAAGATACACTGGGCTATCAATGAAGATTAAATAAGTCAGCTGAACAGAGGCAGTACATCAAAAATTTCATTTTAATATAAAATCTTTACAATGTAATTTGACCATTATAGTTGGTACGGTAGTATCACATGATGCAGCCTACAGTTCGTTTCATGTTGTCAATACAGTCTAGCTTGATCCACGAAGGTCACATTCACATTAAGAGATGAGCAATCGGATCAGTATTCTCACTGAAATAAATTGCATGTGGCAGTTCACTGAACCTTTCAAATCAATTGTAAAAAACCCCAGAACTGACAACTTTTTTTAAAAAAAAAAAATCTCCCCTCCCCTCCCCCCCTTTTTTTGTTTTACAGCACAGGAGGGGTGGGAGGAGGAGGGGCAACTGCTCACTGGCAAGACAAAATTCAAAACACCAAAACACTGCAGGTGTTGAGCATACCTCTCACCAAGAGCAATGGGATTCTGCTCTCTTCTCCAGAGAAATAGCACACAACTACCAGTATGCCACACGTAACCATCCAGGCTTACTGGTACTGCTTGGGTAAGCCCAGACTTGGCCCTTTGTAATGCAGCATTCTCACCTAGCTGTTTGCTTGGGACATCAACAGTGCCACCTCTGAAACTGTATCGTCAAAAGCAGCAGTGTCCTTGTCAGAGCTGACAATACCCACCCCTACTCCAGACTTTAGTTTGTGATGAAAAGTGTCTGCTCATGAGGACACTCGGAAGAAGTGACCTGGCAAAAGGCAACCATGCTTGGGAGCAAGGGAGTTATTTGCAAAGAGAGATGAAATGCCCAGCTTCCCCATCCAGCCTAACATCAACACTTAAGTGGTTCTGCCAACATGAAAGTGAGGAAACTATGTTGCAGGGTAGACACAAGCAGCCAGGGACAAATGGATCAGGCTTGGATTTTATCTCTTTCTTTTTAAAGAACTATGTCAATTTCAGGTGCTTGAGGAACTACAGCATGTTTACTATCTGCAGCTCATCAAAAAGCTTGTCTGCTTTTCCTCAATTGCATCATCCAGTTTAATCCAAGATAACACATTCCCTTACCAATCTTGAGAGGAGTGAGCCTGTTGGGCTCATCCAAACCATGTGCACAGACCAAGGTTCAGAAGCAAATCACTGTACGCTAGCTGGACCATGGTAACTGATGACAACCGTGGGAAATACGTGGTAAAGCGTATTTTCAGTCTCAAAGTTGAAATGAGTATGTTTTAGCACACACCTGGGCTGGTTACTATACCATAGTAATCTGTTTACCAGCTGGACTCCAATGAGCAAATTCCTCCATTGCTCCATAAGATTTGAACTTTACAAAATTCCAGCACTCTCAGTTTACTTTAGTGGGATTAAATAACATGAATACCTTAAGCATTAATGTCTTCAAGCATTCAAGGCCCCATCCTCACTTAGATACAATAAAAATCCAAAGGTACTGAGGCCAAACATTTCTCTCAAGCCTACGACTACAGAATTGACTGCTACAGAACAGAAACTGTGCATTTTAACTGCTTTCCAGATTTAGGTAAAGACTTACCTTTTTTCTAGATCTTTGATTTTCTCCCTTAGAGGTGCAACAGCCTAAAATGAAGGAATGGTATTTAATCTTTGAATAGAACAAGATTCACATCACAAAACATGCATACAGGAAGTTACTTCAAAGCAAAAATCATGGCAGCCTCCTATGAAGACTTCACTGAAGACACTCCAAGAACCCTGCATCTTAAAGCAAGCTTTATTGTCAAAAAAGCCTTGAACACTTTTCAGCACAAATCAGATCACCTAGTATAGAGAAATCCCTTAGCTTATCACTGAAAATAAAACATCAAGGCTATAAGTACCACAGCCTTGTTGAGAAGAACATCCCATGTTATGACTCCTATTTGATAAATCGAAGTAACAAACAAGTGACTTGTCTGAGGTTGTCAAAGGCAATAACAGCACAACAGGACAGTCAGTAAAGCCTCAACTATTTAAATGGACAGCAGATGCACATACTTAAGAGTACACAGACACAGCAACAGAAGCATTAGCTCCAGTGCCAAGGCTATAATTCTCTCAGAACATGATATGCGAATGTAAAGAAACATCAAGTTTAAAAATCTAAGATACATTTCACATCATGATCTGAGGGTATATTTAGGCTTTTAAAAAAATATTAGAAGGAAATCTGTTTAAAAAATACAGCTCACCTACCAAGACTTCTGTTTGCATTTTCACTACTTTGAAACAAGAGAATCACTTAAGTCTGCATCAGTTTCAGGTTCTTTATCACAAGACCCAAATATCTAGCAGTCCAGCCAAATTTCAACAAGTCCCTGAACTCCTGTTTTTAAGTTTAACAAAACCTTGTCACAAAATTTACCATCTCAGGCCATATATAAGTTGAAAGCTATCAGAGGGTTATCACTTGAAATGGTACTATATAGCAACACAACACCAGCCACCATTAATTTGTTTTGTACAAATACTGCTGATTACAGCTAGAAAATTTGGGAACTTCATTGACTGAAATAAGCTGCATAGTCATGTTAAAAGGAAATACAGTATTGTCATTTATATTCATTAAATATCTAGCTCTGTGGAGCAGCAAATAGTTCTTGAAGCAGTTTTACTTATTCTGATAGGTCAAGATACTGTACTAGTAATGCTTTAGAAACAAGATCCAGAAATGCTCAACTTCTCAGTCCTTACGCTAACTCTGACCTACTCATTGAATTTCAAGTGTTTGACCATTCTTAAACAACTGGGATTTTCAGAATGCTTGTCGCAATATCTACCAGAATTGAAAAAAAAGAAAAAAAAAAGAAAAAAAAGAGGAATGCAAGACACTAAGAACACAATCTTCCCACTGATTTTAAGCAATTTCAGGGGGCTTCTCGCTGTGTCCAGAGGAAAAACTGCTAAGTAAACCTGTTGGAATACAAGACACCAGGCAGACAGACTACACTAGTACAGTCACAGACACCTACACAAGGAGTAGATGGTATTGACCTCAAAGACTCTTGTATTTATTAAATTCTTTATTTTATTGTTATTAGATTGGAAGTCTAAAAACATCCTGAGAAAGGTCTGTTGCACACACTCTTAACATTTCACAAAAAACTGAGGTTGAAATGGAAATTCAGAGGTATTGGTACAGAAGTTCAGAAGCACTGGTGTGTTCAAAACCCATGTCCACTACAGAAATTGCTAGGACTTGTGCTTAAAGCACTAGTACTGCACACCATCCCAAATGATGAACACAGCTACCACTGCTCATTAATTAAGAGCAAAACAAAGCATTTTGGGGAAGTTTCAAATTTCTTATAAAACACTTACATATATGTAACATTTTATAAAGGTGATACAGGAAAAGAATGTGTATATCCTTCATTCGGCAACAAAAATGCAGTTCTCAGGAGGACCCTACCACAGTCTCTGCAGCAAATAAGCCAGAAGAGCTCTTACTTTCAAGAAAGGTTTAAAGGAAATAAAGTAAAAAGATGAGTTGCCGATCTATGTTAGAAACTCCTATATTAGATCCTATGTTAGAAACACTATAGTGAAGAACAGTTCAAAAACTTGTGTACAGACACAAATACAATGCTTTGAATAGTTTTAGTGGAATGGAAAATAATGAGATAGAACTAAATACACCCTTTCAGTATGAAATGAGTGAAATGCGAGTCCTCAAAACGTAACAGACTACAACTATTAGCAAACCAACCTCCTCTATTTTACTTTCCACCTTCTGATCCCCATTTTCTTGAAGAGACCTGTTGGCAAGAAGAGAAAAAACAATTATACCTAAACAACAGTTGCTCCACAGAACCTGCATCATGCGTTTCTTGTTAAAACACTATCTTCAAAGCACCCCAAGCTAGTATTATTTCAAAAACATACTCAGAGCATATGAAAGTGGATAGTCCCATTCCCACGGAAATCAGCTAGCCCTCGTCACTAACTTTGGCAGAAACTGAACCAAGCCCACAGGAAAGATTAACAACAATAAAAATGACATTAATTTTACAGAGAAAATTAACTTCATTGTAGAAAAGTGTCTAATCACTACACTGTAGCTGTAGTATCAATCAAAAAGAGAGGACTAATGTATCTAGTTTTGACTTTGAACTTCTCCAAACCCAAGGGAAAAAAACCTCTTCTACTGAAAGTTGTCTTAAGCGACCACATAATGGGCAATATTGACTTCTGACACAAATGCTACTCTTGTGAAATGAAGCCAAGAATTAAGGACGTCAAGGTAACTTGTGAAAACAGAGTACTGTCTAAGAAGCTGGTGTCTTGCACAAATCTGTGTAGTCTTATTTAGCATCTAATTGTGTAAAGTACCTTGATCAGTTGTGTTCATTCCTTGAGTAAACTTCTACAAGCACAGAATACATATACAATTTTCCTTAGATTCGTAATTCTTTTTTTCAATTAAACCTTCTGAAAGGGGAATTATTTATCTTTCAGTAATAATTTTTTGCATACTAGAGGATTCATGGGTATCCAACATAAAATAGAGTTATTTCAAATAAAACAGAGCTCCTTTACTTGAGACCTGAAGTCATTACACCCAGGGAAACAGAAGATCCTTTCTTAAGCAGATATACATATGCCACACAGTTAGAAGTTAGAGCAATGATTCCTTTCATATCCCTCTGTATAATTCTTACTAAAAAGTCAGTTCAAAGAAGCAGAATCAAAAATATTATTGATCAGATTAGCTTTTGTTGTATCAGTAAAGAGTGCAATAAGTTCCTACACTAAGACACACTGACCCTGAACCACCTTTTCAGAACTAATTGTAATTTACTGTAATAGTGGCAAATAAAATCCCTTTGGTTAATACAGCACAAAACAATAGTAAGTAATTCCTGTGAATTCTTCAGATGATTTCCCAAATAACAGAAATTGTAAAAAAGCTCTGCAAACGATCTGTGGAATACATAGCCTTTCCCCTCTGCTAAATGAGCAAAGAAAATTTGGAAAACCCCTCAAAAATGGTTCCTACTATTGTTTATTCACAAATCCTGGAACCTAAGGACTGGCACTCTGCAGTTTAGCTTTTAATGAGCTCTTCCTCCTAACAAAGACAATCTTATTGGCTGAGGACTAACATCAGACATTCAGAAATAAAGCCTTCCCCTATAGCTCTGTAAGAGACACCTCAAATAAGAAGTCAGATGCAGCTAATAGTAGAAGTTGCAAGGACACCTTATCAAGGAATGAACACACTGGATCCCCATGTCCACCTGCCCTCCTCAAACCCCTCTCTGAGGTTCTTGACTTCCTTCAGAAATGCTCAGCTGCCATAGTTTGCTGGTCACGATAACGTGGTAATCTAAATGATATCTCCATCTGGAAGCCACGCTGCTCAGCAGCTGTTTGCCTAACAGCTGAACACTTTGTGGCAAGGGTGGGAAACTCCAAGAGGAGTAAAATGGACAGCTTGGGACAGGAACAAATCCCAGGATAAGCTGCCCTGGGTGAATCAGAGCCCAGAAGAAATTGAGCATTTCTCTTACTTTGCTTCAAACTTTCTTTACACTGTGCTGCTAAGATTGGCAACAGACTATCGAACTCCTTTACCAGCAAAACTACATGGTGAAATATTTTGTCCTCTATGCAAAAAGACTTAGTTGTAAGGAACAGACTGTCTCCATATTCTCTTCACTTTCTTTTTCAGCCTCATCTTCCTGGTGCATTTTCCCAAAGGACAAACACTCACATGCAAGCAGAGGTGCTTTAAAAATCCACATTTTGCATGCGCGTGCTATGCCTTCCTATTTCTAAGGGCAAAAATTCTAGCAGACAGTGCAGGATTTATTTTGCTTTTCAGCAGTTAAAAAACATCAAATTCCCTCCCTGTTAATTGTGGAGGAGCAAAAAACCTCAAAACCACATTTCTAATTCTAGGTATAGAAACTTACTTATGGCAAATAGTGGAGAATCTGCTGCTCTTCAATGTTTATGCCTGTATTGTCACTCAGTCAGATCTGTACTGAGGAAAAGTAGAATCCAATCTTATGTGCCCAGCTATGCTAACCAATTTCCCCAAAATCCAAAATAGTGAGATGCATTTGTGTAAAAAAAGGAAGATGCTGAAGTGTAAGATCCTGGGTGAGATTTGCAGTAGACATGCAACCCTTTTTGAGACTGAACACTTTATATTTAAAAAATGACATCAGCTGCTTAGCAACCATCCAAACAACAGTGTGAGCAGTTACTGTTCTGTCTGCTCCCTACCTGATATACAGTGATATGTGCTGACGTGAAAAGGTAAGCTAATTTTACTTCAGATAAGAATATTCAATAAAAAAATTAGATACATTACCTCATATGGACAAAGTTTCCCCATACAGCTAGAAAATAAGAAGAGAGAGAACATTACAGTCTCATGTATCAGTACATTAAGTAATTTTCCTACAATCACCAGAAGGAATTTAAAACAATGTTAAATAGCTTAATCACAAATTGCCTGAAGTTTCACACATGATATATACACACACCCCCAAGTGACTAGAACACTGTTTAAGAGTATGGCAGGAATTCTGATAAAATTACACCAGACTATAAAAAAAATTAGGAAAATACAGTAATTAAATAAAAAAGGACCAGACTTACTGCAGTGCACACCAGTAAATGAGCAGATACACTTATTATCCCCACACTACATTACATAAACAAACTGTACAAGGATTCTGTGAACTACCATTTGTCACTGCACACAGATTAAACAAACCACAACTCTGGACTTAGTAGGGATATTGGAAAAAATGGCAAGAGCAAGACAGGAGTCCTGCAGACCTGAGCCACACAAATTGGGAACTGCAGACTGACATGAGTAAAAAGACTGGCCACCAACAGGTGATAGCTGAACCATTCCAAAGAGATGCCACAAGAGACCTGCATTAAAGGTAGCAAGTACTTGTGCACATATGCGTTCTCTCTCTAAACACACGTATATTGTGATGCAGACACAACATACACCTAAGCAATATAACCAAATGCCTCACTAAGCAAACAAAGCTCATTATTACACTTTGTATGGATAAAAGTTTTACGGAAGACAAACTGCAGTACAAAACAGCACAGTGAACATGTATCAGCTGTGTTCACAAAAAGATTCAGCTGCCCAATTTATTTCCTACTAGAAAAAAAAATATCTGAAACTGTTCAGGGTTTAAGTGATTACACAAAAACTATCAGAACACGGATTTTCCTTTTAACTTTCAACTAGAACACAGAATGTAGTTTGAAGTGAAAAACCAAGGAGCCGTAAACCAGGCTACACACAGAGCTAACAACTTCAGGCTGTCAAGACAAACGAGGTTAATACGGAACAGTTACGTAAGGGACTCTGCAATAAGCAACACAGGAAATATATCCCCAGTATCTCCAGAAAATCATTCTGCAATTGCTCTTTAACAGACAAGGCTCAACCTAAGGATCCAACTCCTACCGGATCTTAAGAAGGAGTAGCACCCTATATGCAATATTAACATACACACAGAAAGCTTCTGAAGTGTCCTGAGCTTTTGTAAGCTGCGTTTCAGGTCTCAAGTAGCAGCTAACGAAGTATTTTGCTTACATTCAGGCTTTGCACATACATTTTCATGATTATTACTTACTGATCTCAAGCAGACAATGTGGTGTTACAGAAACAAGAAAAAGAAAAAAAAATGTGGCTACAGGCACATTCCAGGCAAGAGAAGAAAGGAAGCATACTCAATAAAGAGGCGTAGGGAGGATGTGAGTGAGGATACAGTAACGCTGTTGCTGCTAGGACGGCAAAGCTACTGCACTTTTTTTTAACTACTGAGTGCTGATCAGTAATTCAAAGAGTAAGTCAAATTAATCCACGACAGACTACCAGGCAAACTGTAGGAGGGCACTGTGATACCTGTGGTGTATCATAAAACCTCTGTTGTCTTCTGGGGAAAAAGATACAGGAAGCTTTATATTAGAACAGAATATCAATAAAATCCAACTGAATTAAAAAAACCACTGTGGATTTTATGTTAATTAGATACAGTAAATTCTCTGGGGGAAAAAAGGATACAGTGTTGAGCACGAGGTGAAATTCAAGTTATTTACCCTCTGGCTAGGATTTTAGAATTATTTATGATAACATTAATGGAAAAACACTTTTTTTTTTTTAGTGAATGATGACCAACTGGTAACTACAGGTACAGAATTCTCAAGTTACATATTACTCTGCTATACTTAAAATCAGTTATTTTTCTGGGCTACAGAAACCTATACAAATAACGTAATGTATTGTTTACACAGTGGCAGGAAACATCTGGGCTTAGTTCGTGAAGCATGAATCCCTTTAAAAAAAAAAAAGAGTTGCCAGCTGCACCACAAGTACCACCCTGCCAGTTCTGTTGCAAAGACAGTGTAGCTACATTGCATACAAGAAACTTCCTAAAGTTTCCTAAAGTCTTCCTAAAGAAAACACGTTAATTGTGTGTGTTCAGCGTCCACAGCAGGGAAGGGGAGCTCAGAAAGCCATTTGTGTATTTCCAGAAACACTATGCTTGATATCCCAGTTCTGTAGGAATAAATGACCTTCCATTAAACTTTTAGGAAATGTATTTTTGTACATTGAAGGGGAAAAAAAAAAAAAAAAGAAACTGCAAAACTAACCACGTAGGAAATACCACACAGAGGGATCTGAAGAACCCTAAAGTCAGTCTTGCATGGAGGGAGGTGCCACAGAAACGTGCTTGAGCATACTGCCCTTACAAAGGATTCTGAATGCACAATTCTAAGGAGGATCTCTTTGGCTACTGTGTGTTCATATACAGCTTACGTTCAAGGCTGAAGGGATCAGAGGTAAGGTTTTGCACTACAACGGAATTAAGGCTTTGTTGGTTTTTTTTCTAAATTAATATCACAACTGTTTATATAACGGACTTACACAGCTGCAGAACCAGCAGTATAACTATGGCTTACAGAGGACTTCCTTGACTTGTTGCAACCTTGTCCTAAAGGTTATGTCAAGATGAGTTTGACATTCAGGCAAGAATGTGGAAACATATTAAGGCAAGTGAGTCCAAATACACATGCAGAATGATGCAGATATACAAGCTTAAATCCAAGATGAAAACTCTCATGGGCACCATAAAACCCCTTGACAGGCCCACCAAGTTCAAGCACCAAAAGCTGCAGATAGTAGATGGTTAAAAAAAACCTTCTATACCAGCAAGAAGGCAGGTAAGAATCAGGCACTACATGCAAATCCAGTTTTCAAAAGTATCAGGCTCCTAACAGACCCAATCTGAGCAAATGCACCTCACTGTAAAAGCCAATCTTAAAAATATACAATTAAAAAAAATGCCAACTCTAAAGCCAAATCTCTTAAGCCAAGAGGTATTCATCCAGGATAACAGTCCTATGCCAGTTCTCAAACCTTAGAGATTCAACACCCTCACACCCCACAGCCACACACAGTAAATACTCTATGAAAAACTTCTATTCATCAAACCAGAGCGCATTCATGGCCAGAAAGTCTACCTGCCAGCTACTGAAACTCTATCCAAGGGAAGAATTCATGATTAATTGGATTAGACAGACAGGAGCATGACTTGTAACCAAACAGTTAAGACACTCACCTACAAGAGAAAAGAAACAGAGATTCTGCTTATTTTCTCAAAGACTATTTGTAAACCTCACCTACAGACTGATTAAAGTGATAATAAATTGCCATTAGGAAGAGATCAGAACATCTGGATTGTTCCGAGATGCATGAAAACCTGGATTAATGGCCTGTAAGTGTAAGGTATAGTCCCATTTTTACTTTTATCTGTTCTGGGATGTTTTCCCCTCTCTGCATCCCTTCCATAAAATAATGACAGCAGTAATTTTTATTGCAGTGTTTTTGCAAGGATTAATTGCAAGTGCCGTGAAGATTAAAAATACATTAGAGGCATTAATCACTCCCACAGCCATTGCACTTTAAAGCGACAGCTTCCAGCAAAGAGGAATGACATGACTTAGATGAAGCAATAAAGAGCTGTACTTCTAGAAAAGAGAAGATCTGTTTCTTAAAGCCTTAATCACAGTATTGTTCACTCAGGGTTTTCAGAAAACCCCAATCCTCTTTGTTTGGTTTGTTTTTTAACCCTCCGGCCTCTAAGAGATAAAGCTGTAACCATTTGGCAAGCACAGCGTTACAGTAAAATTGTTGTGGATTTCCAACACTTCTCAAAACTGCCTTAAACAAAAGCCAGTCAGTCACAGCTGAATACAGAATGGTTTTCTTTCTACTGAATACACTTATATTCCTGGAAATTTAAGGGTTTGATTATTCTTTCTAGAGAAGACCCTTTCTGAAATTGTGGCAGATGCAGCGTAGTACAATGACCAGGCTACTTTGAGCAAAGGAATATTCCAAGAGCTATCCTCTGGGTACAAACCAGCTCTGCTTACATGCAGTAAAAAAAAACAAACACAAAATCCGTTAAGTCACACTTGAAAAAGTACAGCAGAATTTGCAAGCAATTTGCTGTTGAGCATGCACTATTAAATGGACATTTCCCTATCTACTGTAGTCATACTTCTAGCTCTGACCAGCTGTACTTCAACAGCAAGCAAGAGTTATTCTTCCAGATCCTCAGAATATAGGAACAGAATGTACATTTCCACCTGAATATCCTTTGAGTTTGTCATCTCCAATAATTCGTAGGTTTCTGTAAAACACAGATTACTACTCTGAGAACCTTGCATGCCTTAATTAACCCCCATCCACAACAGGCTAGGAAACCAGAAAAATAACAGACAATCTGAACATGGGGAAAAAACAGAATCTCAAAGAAGTCTGCGCCTTCACCCCAGGATGATCCCTCCTCTCCAGGTCTCTCTAAATAACACCAAAATCAAGTCATTTACCATTACTGCCTTGTGACAGTCATTACTCATAATCCAAAATTATTAGTGACAATATTATTTTATCATCACATGCATTTTAAAATGGATGTTTTAAAAAGCAAGACCATCATACATATAGAGATCCAACTGTACAAAAAACAGATGTTATCTCTTTCAAAACCATTTTCTTTCCCAATGGCTTTGTTTGCATTTTCAAGACACTCAATTAAAGAAACTTTTACACAAACTTTTGTCTGACTGAGCTGAAAACACAGGACTTTTCCCCTTTACTGCCCTCCTTATAACCTCTGCTCCTCAGAATAAGAGTACAAGATGATGTTCATCTCAAACAGATCTCACCATAAACAGACATGAGCATGCAGGAACAACATGAACTAATATACGGTTGTAACTTGAACATCTACAGCAAAATCGTTAAGGTCTGAATGTCCAGAGTTAATTGCTTCAGCCAAACTTCCTATTTCAGAGACATGCAATGTCATTCAAAAGAGTTTTTTTCCCCTTAAATATGACCTCCATAGTCACTCAGCAGCTTCAGTCTACCACCAGAAATAAGTTTTTTGTCTCTAGAGGAAAAGTTTACAAAAAGGATTAAGTAGGCAAAAGGAGCTCCTAAAATGCTTATTTTTACAGATGCATTAAAGTCTTACTTTAATTCTTTTGCAGATCTCAATTAGATATATAATAATGTAAAGAAAACTATAATTTACTTCAGGAAACTTATTTCCCACACAATGTCCTTGTCACTAAATTGGAGAGATACGAGTTTGATGGATGGACTACTCAGTGGATAAGGAACTGGCTGGGTGGCCATATCCAAAGAATTGTGGTCAATGGCTCAATGTCCAAAGGGAGATCAGTAAAAAGTGGTCTCTCAGGGGTCTGTACTAGGACCTGTACTGCTCAGTATCTTTATTAATGACACACAGTGTGATTGAGCGCACCCTCAGCAAGTTTGCAGATGATACTGAGCTGAGCAGTGCCACTGACGGCAGGGATGCCACCCAGAGGGACCCTGACAGCTTACAGAGCAGGCAAATATGAACTTCATGAAGTTCAACAAGGCCAAGTGCAAGATCCTGCACCTGGGTCAGGCAATCACCACTATCAATACAGACTGGGTTACCAATGGATTGAGAGCAGCCCTGAGGAGGACTTGGGGGTACTGGTGCAGGAAAAGTTGGATGTGAGCCAGCACTGGGCAAAAAGCCCAGAAAGCCAACCGTATCCTGGGCTGCATCAAAAGAAATGTGGGCAGCAGGTCAAGGGAGGTGATTCCACCCGTCTACTGTGCTCTCATGAGACCCCACCTGCAGTACTCTATTCAGCTCTGGGGCCCCCAGCATAAGAAGGATCAGCTTGCTGGAGCGGGTCCAGAGGAGAGCCACAAAAATTATCAGAGGGCTGGAGCACCTCTCCTACGAAGACAGGCTTAGAGAGTTGGGGTTGCTCAGTCTGAAGAAAAGGCTCCAGGGAGACCTTACTGTGGCCTTTCAGTACTTAAAGGGGGCATGTAAGAATGATGAAGATAAAATTTTTACTACATCCTGTAGTGGCAGGAAAAGGGGGAATGGTTTTAACCTGAAAGAGAGTAGGTTTAAATAAGATACAAGGAAGCAATTATTTATTATGAGCGGTGAAACACTGGAACAGGTTGCCCAGAGAAGTGAGTTCCCCATCCCTGGAAGCATTCAAGGTCAGGTTGGATAGGGCTCTGAGCAACCTGATCTTGTGAAAGATGTTTGGGCCCATGGCAAGGGGACTGCTCTAAATGAATTTTAAAGGTCCCTTCCAACACAAACCACAAACCATTCTTTGATTTTGCCAATGCATTTCAAACTGCATTTCACAGTCTAGATTCCATAATAATAAAAAACCCTCAATTGTATCCTATCTGTAATTCCAGTTTGTTAATTTGCTTTAGAAAATCATTATACTGATGAGAGTATGTTGCAAAATTAGTGGAGATAACATACAATTACTTATCATAACTTTGTGTTACAGAACGTCACCTTCCGTACAATCATTTGAACATTAAAAAAATTCGAAAAAAATATCTACTTCTCTGGTATGTTGATATGGATTTCTATATGGCAAGTAGTTCTTTCTGTTGTATCTCCTAAACTGACTTCTTGTTCAACAGTAGAGTTCCTGCCCCAAATAAAAGACAGCAGATAACAACTGTAGCTTTTCCCACATGGGAAGTACCCTAGATACCAGGATACAGGGTTTTCTGAAGTGGAAGATGCTCTCTCTTCAACTTGGGTAACATGACTACTCTATGTCAATCCCTCAGCTAGTCATCACCCAGCAAAACAAAAGCAATATAGTCACCAAGACCTTTTCTGTATCTCCTCTTAAAGAACACATACTGAAACTTTGGCAAACAAATACACTTCTACAGCTATGAGATATCACATTATGCCATTTTTATTTCTTTACAGGGGTTAACAAAGCTTCGTACTGGATGGGAAGCTAACCATGAATCCTTATTTTAACAGTTCAGTTAGCATCATCACTTCATGACTGAATTCTATTCTTCGTTTCCCTGATGGCAAATTCTTTCCAACTCTTCTGTTAAGTCTTTTTTCCAGTTCTATGTTCAGTGTTTCTACTCCTTCCTGTCTCATACCTTTAGCATATAATTCTTTACCACTACTCACCCACTTTTGTCTACGCTTTGTATTTTGACAGAAGTGAAGGTAACACACTCCAACTGTCAGTTATTACAAACAGAAAAAAAAATCCAGAATTTACAACAAAAAATAAGAACACACATAACTCATCACAGTTATGGAGTTCCAAAGAGGAACTTTCAATTTTCCTGACCACCTATATTTGAGTGTGCTTGGACATCATAAAATCTTCTAGCTTTGAATTTACTGTCTTGAAACAACAAAGGGGTTTGCAAATACATTGACTGCCTACAAAAGGTTTGAATTCCCAAGGGAGACAACAGAAGGACTTTCAGCTATACCTAACTGGAGTACTAAGTAATAACTGCATTCTGAATTGGATTAAAATTATTTTGGCAATGTGAAAGCTAAGCAATCTAAACTGCTAACATCTCTGTGTCCCCTTTTCACTTAGTCATAGAGAAAGAACTGAAAACCCTAAGTGTCTTTTCTTAAACAGCAGCAGATGATGGAAAATACTCTATGGAATTACCTCTATCTCCACATAAATCTGATCTACATAATTCAAAAATGTACAAAAATTGTTAGAAAAGCATTTTCTCCCCTTGCTTTAATGCAACATGACAGGTTAAAGAAACCAGCAGAAACCTTCTAAGCCAACAGACCTGTATATGCTGCTGTTAGGGCCACACACCTCCCTGTTTCAAGTGAAGGAAAAAAGAAACCAGCAGAACTATTACCTCAACAACTAGAATACATCGTATGCAGTTTTAAAAATCATGACTTCTCCAATCTAGATGGCAGTGCTGTTTTTTCAAATTACTTAAAAAAAAAAAAAGGGGGGGGGGGGGGGGCGTTTGCACGGGGGAGCACCTGCACAGGGGCATTGTCATCTTTAATTTAGCTCTTGACCTTCCCTTTGTTTCCCAGACATGGCTAGCAAAATAGTGGGACATTTTTCAAGAAACTCAGGGAGGCACAGAATATTCCACACTCCCAAGACAATGATGATACAGCAGCATGCACGTCAAACCCCAGAAACTGAGCAGTCAACCAAGGTAACATGACTCAAATCAGGGTCAATCACTTTCAGCATTTTAAGTTTGTTTACTGCCAAGATTGTTTGCAGCAGACTCGCAGCATGCTCCAATGGTCAGCACTGTAACTGAAACAAACTCACTTCTCCCAGTTGCCTTTTACAAACCTCTTCAGATGGTGCAGCAACCCCCACCTCTCTCTCCCTCCCTAGCGTCCACAAATGAGAAGTTGAAAACTACCAGTTTCAACTAAACTCTGCTTTGGTCAAACAACCTTACATAAAAGAAACAATCAATATAAATGATAAGGAAACATCTCCTCTTTGCAAAAAAACAGAGGAAATAAGATGAAAGTTCAAAGAGCGTTTGCCCTTGAGTGGAATAATGACAGGACCACCTCCTGTGGCCCATGCCACAGAACAGGTAAATACTAAGGTAAAATATTAAAAGCCAAATACTAAACACAAAAATTAAATGGAGATAAACTGGGAACAGTAAGGGTGAATTTCTCTAGGACGCCAAAAAATTGGTTTAAAACATCATGGCTAGCAAAGCAGCGTTGGGAGTCCATCTATTCCCGATACACTCAACTGAAGCATGAACCAATTTTCATAAGCTACACAGCCATGGCTAGTTGGAAGCCTGGTGAGCAGGGAACTGGAAGCTGTTGAAGACAGTAAACGTATTTGCATAAAGCCACAGATGAAAGGCAGCTCTGCAGGACATGAAGCTAGCAAACAAATGTTTTTGGTTCTTTTC
Source organism: Falco biarmicus (assembly GCF_023638135.1). Classification (NCBI taxonomy): domain Eukaryota; kingdom Metazoa; phylum Chordata; class Aves; order Falconiformes; family Falconidae; genus Falco; species Falco biarmicus. Next base: position 67,252,559 of record NC_079289.1, on the reverse strand, counting down.
ATGAAGAATCCATGGCATGCTGACACAAAAAGCAGGCGAGCCTGATGGCACATCAGACCATTTCTAACTCTTCCATGGTCAGTCAATCCTGTTGTCTAGTTGTAAAACAGCTGGGGAACGAAGATTTGTGGTATTCTCCACAGCAGTGCTGAACAATTTTCAGAGAACTAGCCTGAAGCAATAGGAGACACCACAAACTCACAGCTACTTTTCTATTATGAAAAGTGAAAGTAAAAGCTTACAGAACACAACAGTAAGAGAATTTAACCTTTGTTTTGAACACCTGCAAGACAAGTAACATACAAGGGGCTGGTAAGATTCAAACCAAAAAGCATAGTCACACCTTGGTATTTTGAGAAAAAGTGTATGACATTCTTCCTAGCTGATGTAAATCTGACAAAAATACAGCTAACCTTGTAAAACAAAGGATAACAAACTATGGAAACTAACAATGCTGGGAGAAGACAAGCCACTATACCGCAGGATGTACTTCTCTCCCATCATTTTGACATTTTAAGTTGTTTCAGTAGCTCTGCTGTAAATTATCGTATAAAGGTAACGAGAGCTTAAGCTTCGATCTCATGACAGCACTTTAGTGATCCCTCTTTTTTCCCCCTTGGAAAAGGAACGAGGGAACTGACATACTTCCTGAGAACTATGTGAGCTACAAATGAGCAGAGAACTGTTCTACCTCACCAGAAATAGAGCTCTCAACTTTATTTTCATGAAGAACGTGCAACTTCCTTGTTACAAAAATACAGCAGCAGATTATTTACATTAGCATCAAGTTTAAAGCAAACCATGCAGATTGATGAGCTCTAGTCTTCAAATCATGGCTACAAGATTTTACAGGGTATTTCCAACAACTTAAATAAGGTTCTGTTTCTACAAAGACCTCACTGAAGGATTCCATATAAAGCTGAATAAACATTTAAAACTTCAGAGGGAGTAAGTTTAAGGTGTCTAATGTATCAACATACCAAGCCGCGAACAGGTGGGCTCTTTAAAAAGAAAACTCTCGGCTTGCATGTAAGTTATTCATACTGCGGTGACACTGCATTTATATTTTTTTAACAGCATCTATTTCATTGCTTGCTGTCTTATGATCTGTCTACGTTTCTCATTATAGACAACAAAAATCAATTAAACCCACTTCACTTTTGTTTATAATCACCTCATGCTCTTAAGCTGTCATTTCACAACAGCTTCAAGATGATGCAAGTGCAGACCATGACTGAAAAGATTTGTTTCAGTTCACCCACACATGCTCCCTCGCTTCTTTGCTTAGTGCTTGCACTCCTGTACTATCTTGCTGTGTATTAAATCAGAGAAAAGTTGTAGCAGATTTTGTCCCTTTAAAAGGGCAATGAAAATTCAACCTTCCCACTATATGTAGTGCAGTACAGCCACGCAATGTCCACAGAAGGAGACAGCACTGCAAGTGAATCAACTAAGCCAATTCTGAAATTTTTTTTTTAAAAATACATTGAGTAGCATTTATCAGACCACAGTGTGATTCAGACAGCTCACTAGCTGCACTATCTCCAGATCTGTCACTTGGGCAATGGGGAACAAAACCATCCCTTTCACCTACAGCCTACAGATAAGTAGTTTAACTGTTCACTTCAGTTTTTCCAGGGAACTGTTGCTTAAGTTACTGCAGCTTTTAACTGCCTGCTGCATAGAAATGTTCCTTTTGGGTTCTATTTTTATATACACAAACTATGCATAGCACACTGTTTAAAGTGAAAAATTTTTTATTTTTTTTTATTTAAAAGAAAATAGATTTACAGGAATGAGACATCAAATATTAATTAATTCAAACCCCGAAGTAAAGTAAGGATCCTTCTTATGCTAAGTGCCACTAGGGAAACCAGTGAAGTCCATAAAAAGGTGTTCTAGGTATCTTTAACACAATCCTGGCTGTGCACCTCATATCACAGCGGTACTTTGACTAAAGTCAAAAAGACTCTTCAGGTGAGACACTAACTGCAGACCTGCAAATGATGGCAATGCTGCCAACAGCACTCCCAGCTGCCCGTTTCAACACTGCAATGCCTCCTCAGCTGGGCCAAAACAGCTGTCTGAATTAACACCCGTACTGCCAAATGGTTATAACCTGAAAAGATCATCATCATCCAGACCAGTTCCTTTACCTGGTGTATACCACAGAAATTTCAGCTCTTGTACATGGTGGATGCTGGCAGGAAATGGGAGATGGGGAGCAGGGATGTCTAAGCCAGCTGAGCCATCCAACACCTTGTGCTGTGAAACTACCAAGAAAGTCACTCAATCAATGACTCTTAAGAGTGAGATGGCAGAGAGCCTTCCAACCCACTGTAATAAGCTTTTCCTCTAGTTTGCAAACTCTCACAGAGAAGTTCATCAGGCACATTTGTAACAAATTTGCATTCAAAAGCAGAAGCTTTTTTATGAAATAAGACACTTTTCAAAAAGATACTCTCTAAACAGTCTCTCTGAGTTTCACATACAAACTGACAAAATGGCACTGTCAAAAATGTCCTATCTCCTAGTTCATAAAAAAATAATGTACTTGCCAAGAATTTCATTCCCTGTAACACAGCATGCTCCAAATCTGACTCCCCATGTACAAATGTTGAATGCCAATTCAAGGAAAGGAGGTGCACAGCCTGAAAACACTTAGTCATTTGGAGAGTACTTAAGAAAGAAGGAATGTAAGAAGTGCCAGCACGTACACCTACGCCAGCAGCTCAGTTTTCTCAGATTCTATGCTATTTTAGTCTGGCATTATCTAACTGCAACCAGAGCACAGTGATGATTCAGTAATATTGCAAGTACGCTTTTAGGATAGGGGATTGGGATCACAATCACTTTCATAGAAAAGAAAACAAAAAACAGTCTCGCTAGAATCTATTAGATCAGTGGTCTGCTAGCATATCATACTATATTGAAGACACCAGAGACATAATTAACAATTCCACTATTTTTGACCACTAGTCAAAAGATTGAAAAGGACAGCAACCTGACATGTTAGACATGCAAAAAAATTACTCCCATCAGACACCAACCTATTCCTTTTTCAAGCTACTTTTTGCCACACTGATCTGCAGTCCCTGTCCTGCCCCATTTTCTCTGAATCCAAAAGAACAACCAGAAACAAGCGGTGAGAAGACTTCTAAGACTTACAGCCCAGCCAGCAAAAACCATATGGCAGTTCTTCCCTTCCTTAAGACTAGCTTTTACTCACAAAGCTAGAAAGCAAACACCAGCTACTGTCCATAGAATCTAAAGTCCCAATGACCATGTCAATTGCCACTCAACTCCAGTGTTTTCACAGCAGCCTATTGATTTTGTTTTCAAAACTAAGTATCTTTTTTGACGAAAGATCAAGCCTTTTCAAAATAAGAACAGACATTAAGCTGTCCCTGCTTCAGTATGTTGGGACCTGAAGTCACTTGGATAAACAAACTGTCCTAAGAGCCAGAGCTGGCACACAACTTCAACAATAACAGCAGTAATGAGGTCCTGCAAAATACAGTAACATATGGTAGTAAAGGGAATTCTTATGTCATGGTTCTGGGGTAGGAAACACCACCCCTTCTGCCAAATTACTTGAGCTGTAGCTTTCCACCCTCCCAACCACAAAGGGAGAATACAAATCCGATGCTCCCACCCATCCCCGAAGCTAGCTCACCTATATGTGTTTTGAAGCACCAAGAGAATCACTGGTCCCTAGCTAAGCTGACACGGCATCAAAGATCCTTCCTCATGATATGCCATCTACATAAAGTCTCCCTAAGCCTAAAACCAAAACAGGTGGACATAAAGTAAAGTGAATACAAAAAATGCAACAGAAAAATCTGGACGAGAAAGGGCAGAGCGCTGACAGGACAGCGTTATAAAACTGAAGCCATAAACATCCCTGTCAGTGGTTATTCTAAGATTTTCCCAAACACCTCTCTGCCTCTCTTCAGGCTCTTAAGACTCCAGCTACGTGCTGAGCTAATAAACAAACAATCCAACATTTATTTAACCCTAAAGGCCGTCGGAGGATTTTACAGAAACCAGACACGACGCCCGCCCTGGAAAACTTCCCCACAGGCTCGCCTCACGCAGCCCCCAGGTTAAGATCAAGGCGGACAAAGAGCGGTCTGAGGCGGCTGCGGAAACACTCACTCCTTGAGCCACGTCTCCCTCCCACGGCTCCCCCTCGGCCTCCCTGCCCAGGCGGCCCACCCCACCCCACCGCCCAGGCAGCACGCCCGCCCGCCGGCTCCGCTTCACGCCCGGGGCTCGGCCCGAAGGCCGGCCGCCCGCCGCACGGCGCCGCCGGGCCCCGAGACACGCTTCCCGCGGGGCACCGAGGGGAAGCGCGGCCGCCTGCCCCCGGAGGAAGTCGCCCGCGGCGGGCGCCCCCAGGGCCGCCGAGGGGACATGGGGTGTCCCCCCCGCAAGCTCTCGGGGCGGGGCAAGGGGAAGATGCCCCACGGGCACCCCCGGCACGGCCCGCCCGGTCCCAGCGGCGGCCCCGCGGGCCCCTCCGCCACGGCCTACCCGGCTGCCCGCCGGACTTGGGAAAGTTTCAGCAGGGAGGGGAGAGGGAGGAAGCCCCCAGCCCCGCTGCCCAGAGACGCGGGGGAGACCCCTTCCCCGCCGCGGCAGGAGCAGCAACCGGGCAGCGCAACGGGGCGCGGGAGGAACTGCTGCCGCCGCCGCCACCGCCAGCTCCTCCTCCTCCTTCCTGCCGGCGGCGGAGGGCACGGGGGACCGGGGGCGCGCGGGCAACGAACGGCCGGACCGGAGCCGCCCCCACCCCCGCTCACTCACAGGCGACATAGGCGACGAAGGCGAGCCCCATGAGCAGCTTCATCCTCCTCCGGTTGATGGCGGTCAACAGGCGCAGCAGCGGCCCCTTGCTCACCATGCCCAGCGGCAGCGGCACGCAGCGCCGGGCGCCTGCACGGCCGGCCACGCCACCGGGCTCGCGCGCGCGCGGCCACCCACCGCTCGGCTGCGCTCGGCTCCCCCCCCGGGCACCGCCCGCGCAGGCGCAGCAGCGCCGCCCGCCCGCTCGCTCCCCGCCCCCGCTGTGGATGCGGGCGGCGGCCGAACGGCGGCCGGAGCGGTGGCGGCGCAGCGTGGCGCATGCGCGGGGCCCTTCCCGCCTCCGGGGCGGGGGGGGTTGCAGTGAGGCGAGGCCAGACCAGGCGCGGCCGTGGTGCCGCGGGGTCCGTCCGTCCTTCCTCGCTAACGAACGCCGGGCTCTTGGCTAGAGTCGCCCGCCTCCCACACAGCGTGCCAGAGGAAAAGGGAGGGCGGGCCCGGGCCCATGCCTCGCCATGCCCCTAGCCCAGCCTTTCAGGTTGCGTCAGCATTGGTGGTCTTGGTCACCTGTCGCCTCCCGCCGTGGTGGGCCTTGGTGACCTGCCGGACGGACACGGGCACAGCATTGACAAAAAGTGTGTCACGCCATCTTCTTTAGTGCCCGGTATTTTGCAAGTACCGTTTGCCCCATCCCAAATGAGCTTTCCATATCTGCACACATTATCTTTGCTATGGCAAATGATAAATCTGTGATTTTTTTTTTCCCCCAAAGTACTAGTTGATGAATTTGCCTGTGTTTAGGATAATGAGATTGCAGTTACCTTAAAATGTTCTACATTTCTACTGCAGCTTCCATCTGAGGTCCTTGTGGCCTGCTGGAAACTGCAGGTTTGTATTTGCCTGGAATGGTAGGCACCTTCCTCACATGTCAAAACATGTTCCCCTTCAAGTAAAATGCACCCATTTAATCTGAAGAGAAATCTTCCTTCACAACCCAACCTTCCCCTTTGGTATGGCCTTCACACAGTTTCTGAGAGAGATTCTTTCTCACACTCGTCTCCCACAGGAGAAATCTGCAAGAACAAGTGTTATCGAATTAAATGACTAGATTTGATCATTTAGTTTTCTTATAGAAATACAGCTTGTTTATATCAAAGAAACTATGACCTCAGTCCAAGAGACCCACACAGTTAGCCAGAGTTAACGCTTCCTTATTGTGAGGAGTGGTCAGTCAAATGGGTGAGTTTTGGAGGGCTAAGTGCAGTAAAATGCTGTTTGGAGTGATTAAGAATATCCTCCTCCAGCCCAGAAAGTCAAAGTGACTTTAGTCAGGAAACCTTGACAATTGAAATTTCCTCACTCCTAACCCTGTCCTTTGATTATAAAGCCACTCCTTTCCTCTTGACTTTTGTTTCCTTTGATTTGTATTTTATATACTTTTACTTGCCTGTTAATTCCACTGCTTCTAGCTCTGTGGAGAAAAGGGAATGAAAATATCACCATTTAAAACACAATCTAGCATCATATTCATCTGCATAGTAATCACTGAGGTAGTAAGGGTTTTATACCGGGAGTAAATTTGGCCATCAAAAAGCTACAGCTGAACAGTACTACATGAAAGCTAGAGAATTTTACAGGAGTATTATTCCCTCCCTGCACCTCAAACTGCTATTGTTTCCAGTCAGAATTTTCCATAATGGTGTCTGCGTGCACAATACCAATTCCACAAGCCATTAGCAGTAGGCAAGACACTTTTAATAGTTGCCCTGCCCTAAGCTAGGCTGCACAATCCATGATTTGATCAAGCTGCCTACGTTAAGCACCTTGCTTGGCACCATGCTCAGTGTTCAGACAAATTTGGCTGCAGAAACATGTTGAGACAGGCTGCAATCTGCAAAGATGGGAAAAGGAGAGCAAAGGAGCAGGATACTTTATGGAGCTTCATGGTGGAGGAGACTGGAACCATGTGGTAAGCAGCCTGACCGTGCTTTCTACAAGGCCAGCTCTTTGTCACGCATGACACCAGGGCCAGCTCTGTCCACGCTGTTCTCCAAGTTAGCCAGAACATGTCTGACTTCACCACAGGGGGGTGAGCGTTAAGTCCATCATATCTCAACTATAACTATAGGCACGTACCTTTTCAGGACTACATAGTTCTCCAGGCATGTGATGGCCAGCAGTGGGGACACTTATTTCAGGATACAGCTGGTCACATTCACAACCTTGTGCAAAGGACTGGCACCAATAGCAGGAGTTCTGGTATGCAGTGCCTGCTAAATGTGCCAAGAGAAAGGCTGAGGGATGATACAGTTTTGAGTGCTGACTCTTAGGAGTGCGCTACAGACCAGGAAGCAGGAATCCATCTGCCTTCAGGTCTTTATCTTAATCAGGCTGATTGTGTGACTTCAGCTAATGGCAGCCCTCTCTGGGCTGATATGCAGGCAATGTGTCCTGTCTCCTGTACTGCAGTTTGCAACTTTAGTTCTCAAAGTGCTTTGTGAGAGAATTTTGATTATTTTTTTTTTCCACTAAACTGCGGTCTATAAAATTATGGGGGTTTTTAAATGATGGACTTTTTTTAATGATTAAAAATGTCGATGTGCAGGTGTATCAACTTGAACGACCAGTATGAACTTAGAATTCAGAGCACCCCTGCAACGTACTTTTCCTTGATACCAGATCAGAACCATGCAATTATCCAGCTGTCATTGCAGAATCAGGAAAAAAAAACCAAACCAAATGCTGCAATTTGCACAATTTCCATATGGTGCTGCATGAGGGAGACTCTTCTGCCATGTGGAAATACAGGGAAGATCGTGTCTTTCTGTCCCAGTTATGTTTTTGCAGGAGATGACATTCCACCATTTAATCTGGGAGACAGAAGTGGATGCTGGGCACTGAGACCAGAGCAGAGAGAACTGCTGTGCATGAGATAAAATGAGTTGCAAAGCACTGAAAAAATGCAAAACCCAAACCAAGCCATTTACCACCACACTACTATGATCACTTTTAAGGTTGGTCTCTAAGTTAGTTAAGGCTGGATGTAGCCAAGAAAGTAATAGAGTTGCACGGCTGTATGTGCATCCTACAGCTGGTGATACTTACCTGGGAGGATTTGTTCTGGTACCCTTCTCCTCTTCTAGTAAATCTACAGATGATTCTGTGGAGTAACCTTGTTGTACTGCATAAGCACACTGACTCAGTCATACAAAGCCCTAGATAATCTTGAAAAACTAATGGCATTCATGTATGCACAGATAGTAAAAAAGCCATTTTTTTTTTCCAAAAGGATTGGAATGTGAATCTTTTTTTTTGGTTAATTCTGCTTTTAATGACAGATCATTGTGAGGAGGGGAACTCAGTCAAAAATGAGTTAAAACTAGCAGTGTTTCTTTTCAGGGAAAGTTAGAAGTTTGAGGGTTTGTGTTTTTTTAATAAGACTAATGAAAAGAGAACATGCAGTTCTGGGAACAGAATCAATTCTTTTAGTATTAACTTCTCAAAAGAAAAAGAAAGCTGCTAAGTGCTTCAGACAGTTATTATTTATTATTTGGATGGTGATGGCAATAAACAGTTTCAAATACAGCTGGATCACAACTGTCCTAAGTATTACATGAATGCAGAATTGAGACAATCCCAGAACTTGAAAACATAAAAATTAAGAGACAGATCATCCAGTGAATGTGAACAAACAAGCAGGTGTCAAAGCATAATATGAAAATGACTACTTAAATATGGATTTGCAGAAATTAGGTGAATCATTTAATGATTTAGACAGCTATTTGCAAAGAATAAATTAAAACATATTAGGAAATAATTGTGTTTCAGACTACAGTACAGCTCATCTATTTTTTTAACTGTTTTTGTTAGATATCATGTGGGAGTAGTCCTAAGATTTCATTCTGTAAAAGTTGAGGCTATGTGCTTTACATCAACCACATAGAAACCCAACACACAATGCTACACAGAGAAGTTGCTTCAGGCTCTAGGCTTGAGATTGATACACTGACTAGATTAAAAAAAAAAAAAAGTCAAACTATGTTCCTAAATTGACTTGTAGCATTACCTACATAAAGTACTTGCTTTTCATGATGCATTTTTCCCCTGAGGTAACTGAAGACGGCCCTTTACATTTTCAAAGTTGGGAAAAGATTTTAAGGTGCTGTATCTATTCCAGAAATGCAGAATGCCACATGCAGGATTCTCTGGTAATTGGGTCAGAATGAAATAGCAGAGATAGAGGCTAAATTACCGATTATAAAAACTTGTGAGCAGTTGAAGGCACTGTTCCTCAAAGTTCTTTCATTATCCATCAAAGAAGCTAGTTTATTAGCCTAGGTCAGCACGTTATTAGTTCACTGCTGTTTTACTGCTGTTTTCCCAAGCCCTTCAGAGCCTTTTAATTGGCATCATTCTACCCGACAGCATTTGGGAAGTAGTAACTGAACAGATTTATTTTGGGCTGGATTCAGTCCAGATTATGCTGGAACTGGTACCAAAGAAGCCCATGGCTTCTTTGTCTGGTGGTACAGAGCAATCATAACTACATTCCTCTGTTTCCCAGTTTATCACTGGCCCAGAAAGTGAACAAGAATAAACCTGTCTTGGAGTGGGCCAGGGATGTATATGCATATAATATGCATGTGACCCAGTGGCTGAGGACTGCTCTGTTAAGAAAACCCATCTGGGGCTTACGCTGGAAGTCTGTGCTGGCCACTGCAGCGCTAGGAACAGGGAAGCCATTTTTCTTCTGCATCTTTACTTGCTGTAATACTAGCTGGATATGACTTTAGCTATTTTAGCAGCATGCTATATAAAAAGTCTGCTTCTGCTTTCCTCATGCAAGCCTCAGGCAGATGGTTTACAAGTCACCTCCCTGATAGTGTTTCTCTGTACACTAATATGAAGTTTATCAGCTTAATTGTGAATAAGGGGCTGATACTGAGTAACTGGACTGCAAGGTACTAGAAAACACATCAGCTCTGCAGTCTAGATACATCTATTGGTGTTCTATCCTCAGAGGTAGAAAAAACCTTAGCCCAGTTCAACTACTCTAATGCTGTCAATAAAGCAGAAAGTAAACAAGGTCATTAAAGGTGTTAGACAACTTTTACCATTGAATTTATAGAAAGACACTATAGGGAAGTGCCCATGTCACACCCTGTTGCAGCACAAACAAACTAGTATGCTGCAACAGGACTTTTATCATGACACACCAGGTTAACTTCAGTAAGTAGACCCTGCGCCTTGCCCCAGCACAACCACCAACATCCCACAAGGTTTCAAAAGTTCATCTACTGTCCATGCTGCTTCTCCTTCCTCCAGAGACCAGACCAGACCAGACCAGACCAGACCAGACCAGACCAGACCAGACCAGACCAGACCAGACCAGACCAGACCAGACCAGACCAGACCAGACCAGACCAGACCAGACCAGACCAGACCAGACCAGACCAGACCAGACCAGACCAGACCAGACCAGACCAGACCAGACCAGACCAGACCAGACCAGACCAGACCAGACCTCCCCCATCCAACCACCCCCTCTCCCCCACGCCTCAGTGCTATTTAACTACTTAGCAGGAAGGAGCTACAGCTGCACATCATCCATGTCAATCAACCCACTGCCTTCGGGGCAAGGCCACAGCTGCATATTGTCAATGTTAATTAACCCACTGCCTGCATCCCTCTACAACAGCCCAGCTGAAAACTATTTGAAGCGCACAAATTTCTACTGATGTTTGATATTATTCCTCTTCCACAAATTTCCCTGGCTGTAGTATCACAGAAGTTAGAAGGATGGCAGAGAGAACACATACGCTCACACATTTCTGGAAATGTAACACACAAGCATTATTAAGTTTATGTGGTCCATAGCTCTGATGGTCCATGGCCTTATGAAAGGTGATCTAGGACAACTGCAAATAGAAAAGCCTCATGTAGCAGGCTCATTTGAATGATAGGGCAGAGTGTACCCTCAGCAAGTTTGCAGGTAACACCAAACTGGGAGGAGTGGCTGGCATGCTAGAGGGTCATGCTGTCATCCAGAGAGATCTTGACAGGATAGAGAAATGAACTGACATGAACCTTTCAAAGTTCAACAAGGAGAAGTGCAAAGCCCTGCATCTGGGGAGGAACAAACCCAGGCACTAGTACAGGCTGGGGACCACCTCCTTGAAAAGGACTTGGAGGTCCTGGACACCAAGCTGAACAAACCAGCCATGTGCCCATGTGGCAAATACCGTGTGTCTAATGATATCTTGGGCTGCATTAGGAGAAGTGCTGCTAGCAGGTCAAGGGAGGTGATTCTCCCCCTCTGCTCAGTGATGGCAAGGCTGGGTACAGTTCTGGGCTGTCCAGTACAAGAGAGGCATACTGGAGAGAGTACGATGAACAGCTACTAAGATGATTAAAGGACTGGAGCATCTCTCCTATGAGGAAAATCTGCCTGGAGAAGAGAAGGCTCAGGATGGATCTCATCCATAAGTATAAATACCTGAAATGAGGGTGTAAAGAGGACAGAGCCAGGCTTTTTTCAGTGGTGCCCAGTGATAGGCCAGAGACAGTGGGCACAAACTGAAACACAGAAGGTATGCTCTGAACATCAGTAAATGTTTTTTTACTGTGAGGGTGACTGAGCACTGGCATGGGTTGCCTGGTGAGGTTGTAAAGTATCCAGCCCTGGTGGTCCGGCTTGAAGCAGGAGGGTTGGACCAGATGACCGCCAGAGGTGCCTGCCAACCTCAACCATTCTGTGATTCGGTGTCTACAAAGCAAAAGCACAGATCCACATATTTTACTTAGGTGTGGGCTTTTTTTCTTTTCCTGGATACAGTTGAACAGATACAAAACCAGGTGAGTGCCTGCCTTTATATAAATTTGCTTTAGTTTTCTCAATAGAAATATTAATGTGAGTAAAGACATTAATGAACTGCCTCCTGTGTAACCTTACACAGGTTTGCAATTACAGGTTTTAGAATTATAGCCTATGGTCAAGGTAACTTACCGTATCAAATTTCTGTTTTGAAGTAAGGATGATGAAGAATTTCCATATAAGTTTTCTAGTAGCTAATGAGATTTAACCAAATAAACCTTCATTGTTTCCTTCCAAAGTTAAATCATGGTCTTACATATACAGTAAATTTCCCTAGTGAATACCAGTTTAATGAATTTGGAAACTGTGTTGCAGCCCAACAACCAACCAACCAAATCTAACAAAAGAACACTTGAATTTTCTTGTTATACAGAGTATAAACTCAGTGCTGGTGAAAGCAATAGCCCATAGATTTCCAAATCACATAAAAGCAATGGGAACTTTTGAGTATGAAACTTATTCATAAAAAAAAATGTGACAGTTCTTATGTGCACACTTTTACCTTGTACCTTTCATTGGTACTGAAGATTTATTGCTGCAGTGCTTATTAAAAATAACCAACAAAAGACAGTGAAGGTCTAACACATACAGCAGTTGCATTATTAGATCCAAAATAATTATAAGAAATTTATCTTTTCATGTTATGCAAATGCTTCTATGGGAAGGTTTTATAAATGGGCAAGTTTACATTTATTATGGGCTCCACACTTAGGGACTTAAGCTGACTAGGCCAGGCTTGGGCAATGCAATATGACCTTAGTGGCTCATGCAACCTTCTCTTTTTAGCTATGGAAACAATACTGCAAGGTGAATGGTGAATTGAGAAGGAATGCAATGAAGACAAAGCTGGAACATACACCTGGACTATGTCTGGGAAGTATTCCTAGATCTTGAAGTTTCAACACGTGGACTGCTTTGAAGCATTCTGCAAAAGGTTCTGGAAAAAAGAAGTAATCCTATCATCAAACTTACATGTGAAGTTGGGGGGAGACTAGATAAAAAAGGTTTGGAAACTTTTCTTCTATGCATACATGATAGGCTGACTAGATATGGACAGGATCTCAAGGTCTAGCACCTGTTAAAAAGAAAATCAGATTCAGTATGTTAACTCAAGTTATTGGTAATTTCAACAAATATATGGTTTAGATCAGGGGTCCTCAAACTTTAACCAGGGGGCCGGCGCGCAGATGAAGTGGCAGGCAGTCATCTGCGGCTGCTTGGTTTCCCCCCCTCAACCCCTGGGGGGGTGGGGGTGTCTGTAAATACCGGGGGCCGGATTGAGGACCCTGGGGGGGTGATCCGGCCCACGAGCCATAGTTTGAGGACCCCTGGTTTAGATGATTGTCTATTGTACATACAGAAGCATTTCCCAATGTAGTTGTGCTGGATTCACTTCCAGATATTGCAAATGTGCCCACATAGATTATATTGGAAAAATTAGTCTTTTGGCAGGAACCTAAACTAGTTCCCTGAAAAGAATCAAACAATATCAGTAAGATGAGTTCTTGCTAGATATTTTGGCCTAATGTCTGTGCTGGTGATGGCTGCTAATTTTTTTTTTTAGCCTGAGTACATACCTGTATAAATGTATGTAACCATTCCTGTGTCTCTTTATGTCTCTCTCCCTGCTCTTCTGTCTTTCTGGTCCTTTTTTAATCACCAGCTTGTTTCATGTGAAATAGCATAGGTCTCAGAGATGTTAATTTCCCTATGCATTTATTGGTGGTAAGCAGGTGGAAAATACATAGGTTTTGCTTAAGTCTTATTAAACAGCAAAGAGTCCATGCAGGAGAAAGACATATGAACACTGTGACTATGAGAATTTTGGTCAGAGCTCACAATTTATTAGATATGAAACAACCCAACCACAAGACACAAATGCTTTGGAAATCGGGCTTAATTAGCTCTTCTGTTCCTGGAATTACTAATTGTTGTAGCAAACCTGAAGAGAAAAACTTGCAGTGCCAGCTTCCTGGGAGAAATGAATGGGGCCCCAGGAGGAGAGAAATCTGCAGGAGAAGATGGAAAGTAGTATGGAAAGGGGAAAGGAAGAGAAAATAGTCTGTTGAAACTAAGAAGCTATGCCCAAATATCTTGAAGCAGAAGCTTTAATTATCCATGTTTCTCTCAAGAAGTTTGAGAGCAATCCCAGGTGATAACAATCTAAAGTAGATTTCTGATCCCTTTTTCTCCCCACACCCAGTACTCCATGGCATTTAAAAAAAAAAAAAAAAAAAGAGGTTGTTTGTGTGAGGAGAGAAGAAGGAAGTATGTCATCCATGGTACTTGGTAGCCCTTGGCTCAGCCCACCCACTCTCACCCAAAATGAACTTAGCTGTAGAGACCGATTACTCACGCATCTCAAGCAGCCTTCATTTGCTAAATCCAGCCAACTGGAGAGCAAGTACAAGTAAACCCAGTTTTGTACTCCATCTGTCAGGCCATTTATTTGTCTTCTGTATGACTTTGTCACATCAACGGACATTTCAAAAGAAAATGCATTTGAAAGGCATTGTTTTCCCTTTTTGTTTTTTAAAGAAAATGACCCTACTGAAAGACTACATCAGCAAGCCTTGTGTAAAGATCAGTGTGGTCTTCTACAGAAGTTCCAGCAAGACATTCCTGACTTCCTGTATTACTTATTTCAATGTTTACAGCCATGCAGACTTACAATTTATAGCACCTAAGTTAATCTTATGAGACGATAAAATCTGAAATATTCTTACAAGTGACACCCTTTGTATTTGTCTATCTTGAGTAAAGACTGTGTTTATGAGCTAAGGTACCCTGGTTGCTGAATAGAAAGAGCTATGCCTAAACAAAAACTGTTATTAAAAACCTAGCTGTTAAGGCCCTCTGATGCCCTTCAACATGGTCATGCACTTTGGGAAATAGTTAACAGTTTATTACCAGGGACAAAGAAAACTCTTTTTTTCACGGTAGTTGCTATCTATATTGCATTCTGCTATTGGTTAAGATGCTGTCTATAGGGTCATTGTTCTTCACTGAGAGCTGAAGGACACTGTAATACCAAATTCCTGATGTTCCTCACCATTTTGGTCTCAGACCACCCATAAAGGCACCATTAGAGTGCTACAGCTGACACAACAGCAAAAAAATCTTTGTATTTCCCAGCTTTCACATGCCATCTAGTATGTTCCACTGCCAGTCTCGATGACTCCTGTAGGTTCAAATGTTAACAGCTCCTATTGGGAGCTGCCAAGTGCAGGTCCTGGAAACACCATAGTCAAGCCATAGAGAATGGCAGTAGTCCAGAGATGTGGACACCTGGCCTAAATTTTCATCTTCCCCACATACAGCTAAGGTAATATGTTGGGCAAAGTGAGTAAAATGGAAGGGTCTTTATGTAAGAGAGAGATACAGAGCTGGTGTGTTGTGGGTTAACCCCAGCAGGCAGCTCGGTCCCATGAAGCCGCTTGCTCTGCCTCACCCCTGCTGGGAAGGGGTAGCTAATCAGAAAGGTAAAAGTGGGACAGATCATAGGTTGAGATAAAGACAGTTTAATAGGTAAAGGAAAAGCTGCACGTAAGCAAAGAGAAATAAGGAATTAATTCACTACTTCCCATCAGCAGGCAGCTGTTCAGCCATCTCCAGGAGAGCAGGGCTCCATCACAGGTTACTTGGGAAGATAAAATGCCATCACTCCAAATGTCCCCCCCTTCCTTCTTCTTCCCCCAGTTTTATAAGCTGAGCATGATGATATGGTGCAGGATACCCCTTGGGTCAGTTGGGGCCAGCTGTCCCAGCTGTGTCCCCTCCCAGCTTCTTGTGCCCCCCCGGCCTGCTCACTGGTGGGGTGGGGTGAGAACCAGAAAAGGCCTTGATGCTGTGCAAGCACTACTCAGCAATAACTAAAGCATGAGCATGTTATTAACACTGTTTTGGTCACAAATCCCAAAGACAGCACCATATGAGCTACTGTGAAGAAAATTAACTCGGTCCCAGCCAAAACCAGCACATGTGTGCAAACAATTGAAGGGAGAAGGGCCCTGGAAAGATGTGGCATATTGTTTGGGTTTGTAGCACAGGCATCACAACCCAGCACATTCCACGCTGTGTAGATATGGCTACACCACTGAGAGAAAGGAGCTGAAAGCATGCTCTGTGGCCCTGAAGGGGGCTTTCCAGCTGGTGCTTGTTCATAGACACGCACTGCAGCCATTGCTACAATGTCTGGCTGGAAGTAGGGGCTGGTCAGGCTTTCTGTATGCTCACATGAAATGGCTCACTGCTCTTGCAAATGCTTCCTTCCCCTCTGTTGCTCCACTTGACTTGGAGACTCAGAAGGCCATTGATATTCATTAATCAAACAGGAAAAATGCAGGCTGAGAGGAGAAGGAGAGGGTGCTAGGATGAGTTTTGGTGTAATGACTTTTTATAATTAGTAATTTGTATTTCCAATGACTTTTTCTGCAAAATACTACTTAAAAACTACTTAAAAACTATGCTGAGCCTGTTTCTGGGTATTGCTTCTGCTTGAGATGATTTTTATTTTTTTACTTTTCAGCTTTTCAAGAAATAATTTTCCCCAAATACATAGACACTTCCTTCCTCAAAAGTCTTTCCTTTTGATACCCCTGGACAGAGTGGAAAGGTAGACTCTGAATATAGGGAAGTAACCAGTGCAGAATTTATGCCTCCCTGCAGTAAAGCCAGAGCAAGCACTCTACAACTCAGATCTTCAATTTATCCATTGAAATACTTTGCCTTGAACCTGCTCAGGTTTATTATTTGAAATCAATCATTGCAAGTGAGGCAGCAAAGGGATTTTTTTCATCCTTTTGATGTATATAGTACTTCCATTAGCATCACGCAAAAGATCTTCCCAGTTTACAGATCAGACTATTTCAAGAAGGTAAGTAAAGCCTTCAGAGCAATTAATGCAAGTCACTGAAAAAGTGTTCATGCCTGCATTATTTTTTTTTTTTAGACTTCAGTGCTTTAATTGCCTCTTGAGCCTGATGAGGTGTTGATCTCTGCTAGATTGCAATAGTTGAGCCTCCTCTGGCAATAACTTAGAAATGTAAATAGGCTAATTATCGTCTGACCAGCCAGTTTTCCTAATAAAACCTGGAGAAAAGTTATTTAAAATCTCTTCCATCAGCAGAAATGATCATACAGTTTATATAATTCTGCTTCAATCTGACAAAATTAAGAAAGATTTATTTGTAATCCACCTACTCACTGCTTGGTTTAGATAGAGGAATCATTTTATGTTTATGTTAGCACTGTCTCCCGCCAGTCCTGCAGGAGCAAGCAATTCAGCAAGAGGGAAGACAGGAGCTAAGGGGCTGCTTTTAAGTCAGACACTTCAATGTTTAATACGTTGCCCCTCTTCCAGAGTACACTTTTTAACAGTCTTTCTACTCCCTGTGAATTTAATGTGAGCTGTACATACAAAACATGCCTTTTAAGAATGTGGGTCACTGCCAAGCCAGTAAAGAGCCTCGTACAAGAAATTGGGTGAATTCCTTGAGGTACAAGTTAAAAGCAATGGAAGTAAGGAAAGTAAATTTCACAGGAATGAATCACTAGAAGTGTTGTAAGGAAAGTGTTAAGCCACATGTTTAATGAGCAGGTCATAGAAGCACAGAATCATTTAGGTTGGAAAAGACCTTTGAGATCAAGTCCAACTGTTAATCCAGCACTGCCAAGTGCATCACTAAACCATGTCCCTCAGCATCACATCTACATGTCTTTTAAATACCTCTAGGGATGGTGACTCAGCCACTTCCCCAGGCAGCGTGTTCCAGCTTGACCAGCCTTTCAGTAGCGACGTTTTTCCTAATATCCAACCCAAACATCCCCTGGTACAACTTGAGGCCATTTCCCATTGCCTGTTACTTGGGAGAAGAGACTGACACCCACCTCGCTACAACCTCCTTTTTGGGTAGTTGTACCAAGCAATAAGGTCTCCCCTGAGACTCCTTTTCTCAAAGCTAAAAAAACCTTAGTTCCCTCAGTTGCTTCTCACAGGACTTGTTGTCTAGACCCTTCACCAGCTTTGTTGCTCTTTCGATGCGGTGTAGGTCCCAAACTAAACTCTGGATTGGGGGTTGATAATGAAGGATCCATGAATGCTGAAGCAGAATCTTGTCTGGCTGTTCTAAGGCAAACTGCATCACTTCTGTGCAAACTTTTTCCTGTTTAAAATAAATATTAAAGCACTAATTCCAGACTCTAGTCCCACTACCAAACACCAATCCAGAAACCCCTAACCCTCCGTATTTTCCACTGAAAAATGCATTTGCTAAATGCTACTTGTATCCTATTTGCTAAAGGCTGTATCTGCAATTCATATGTAAGCACGCTTTGAAGCTGTCTGGTGACCCTGCTTTAGCTATAACTGTGTTGCAGGATAGAATGGCATCTAGTAAGTTGAAAAAGGTGAGTGGAATCTTCACCCACCCTACAGCATTATAGCAGAACAGTTAGTATGACATAAGGGAACTCCTTGAAGGTCCTGAATCTACTAGGACCACAACTTACCTGATGCCAGGACCACAGGAGACAATTTATACTTCATTGTTCAGATGGATTTTACCCTGAACTAGCTGATTCTCCTCATATATTATGCAAAGAACTCAAGGCACAGGGGTATAGCTTCAGCTTTGGAGTCAGACGTCTAAATATTGGACTCTGTGGTATTCACTTTTTAGATGATTACATCATTCATCATAATCTAGTTCTTTTTTGAACGTCTTTCATTCTGGCTGTCCCTCTCTTGCACCAGTTATCATCATGGGACTAGATCAAAACTATCTTCCCCCTTGTTTCATGAAAAAGAGGAAAACAATGGAGCAACCTATTGGAAAACAACTGCCTAAAGCTAAATCTGCATCAGACCTTATTTGGAAAAGACACAGCAGTGATCCATCAGCAGTTACTGGATTGCACTTACACACAAGATTATTCATAAAGAGGGAGTTTTACTGATAGCAACTTCCCAGCAATATCCAAAACTCACACAGACAGCAAATTAAAAAACAAAAAATAACAAATTACTGCAAGCAAATCAGCTCCACAGTGGAAATCTTGCTGTCAGACATTCACTCTACATTATGTATTCTTTGTGTTCTGCATACAGAGCTGATGTTGACCAGTTGGAAATAAAAGCATCAACACATTTGAGGCAAAAGCAGAAAGTGTGTGGAAAGAAAGAGACATCTTCCTTTGCATTATCTGTTCTGGAAACAGTGTAATTTTTGCAAGATTTTACAAGACTACCCAGAAAGCTCACTTATGTGTTGCAACCCTTACCTATCTGCTAAGAGGCTTCTGTCTCTGGGACTGTATTACACTAGGGCATTGGCTTACTCAGTGTGTGCACATTTTTCTGGAGGGTTTCCCACGACTACCTCAGCTCACTACTCATAACTACTGCTAATAGTCTGTCTTCACAGCAGAGTGAACTCAGTTGCTAACATAGTGAAAGTACGATATCAGACCACTCAGATGAAGAGTCTGATTAGGTCTGGAGGTCTTATCCTTGAGAGGCTGTAGTCCAGACCAATATGACTGTGTCCATAGAAACGCTGTCCAAGCCTAGTTGCTTTAAAAAACTACTGTTCAATGAACTCATTTACAAGGTGCACTCCTGTCTGCCCAGAGATGTCATCTATGGCAGTGACGTGAAAACAATGCTTTATGTAAGTAGCTTCCAAGCAGTTACTCATTATTAATGTAGACATTTCTGACAGCAAAAGCAAACAACATTTGGCAGCAAGAACTTAATAAGAATATCATTAAGGAATTCAGTCTGCCAACCAGCAAGTGCTTTGTAGTGCAGTGAGCTGACTTCCCCGCCTCTTTTTTTTTTTTTTTTTGGGTGCTAAACATAAAAAATGTCATTGTAAGTATATTTTCCTTCTTGATGTGTTTTACTGGTACCATACCACATCTTACCAGAAGACTGATGTTGGCTTCTGGCAATCTGCCCTCTCTGTTGTTGTCACAGAGATGGAACAGCAATAAATGAAAAATGCAGAACATGAGAGAAATACAGCAAAGAAATACAATCCCAGTAATGCAGGTGTTGAAACTCGAGGGCTAGCAGTATCAGCATTTAATTTCCCTGCATATTCATTGAATGTATTTGCAAACACAGGCTGTTACTTGTGTAGGAGCTTTGTCAAGTATTAACAAGTGGCAAAGAATAGCCGATACGGATGAGCCCTGATGAAAATTCCTGGTATTTCCATTACTCATGCTTATTCAGTGTCACAGAAATGAAACATGTGTAAGATTAAGGGAACTAAGTAATGTTTAAACCCTCATTGATTTAACTTGGCCTGGACATAGTAAAACATTTTTATCAAATGGCTGGAAAGAATTGATGTATCAATTGCTTTGGAAAGGTTAATCAACAAAATTGGCATGTGGCACTGAGTCTTGGAATGCCAAATAGCACCCTATGTGTCTGTACAGAGAGAAAATAATGTAGTGCTCTGGTCTTGGTCCAGATTCAGCTGCCTTTGGATCAGCAAGTGAGCATGTACCTACTGTTTCACTACAGATGACCTGCAAAGAAGAATAATCTTTATCAGTTCTCTTTAAAAAAAACCCACAAGAAAACAAAGTACAGAACCATAAATGGCCTCATGTTTGGAGAATGAGCAGCACTGCCCAGACTTTTTTCCTGCTTCACTTTCCAATGTTAGCAATATCAGGAGCAGAAATCTTGTCTCTTAGTTGAAAGCTTTATTCAGAATTTAGTTAAAAGAGCAGAAGTTTTGATTCATTCACACAGATAGTATTTATTGTGGATAGTTTAATTAAATGAATGTAAACTAAAAAACCCACAATGAATCACACAACTGAAGTGTTTCAAACAGTCTGAATAATGATCTCATTTACTTTACTTAATCAGTCTGAGTTCCTTGGTAGGTGTCTTATCATAGCTCTGCCATTTCTCTAGCTCTCCATTGAAACAGGGGGAAAACAAGCCCTGAAAGTGTTTGGTTTTTTACAACCCAAATAGTCAAAACTATTTTTTTTTTTTTCTTTCTCCCAGAGGAAGTCTTTCAGACCATCAACTTCACTATACTTTAACCCTCTCCCTAGGAATCATGCCAACTTGTGTTCATAGGATCATCATCAGCTACCTCTATTTGAAGTACAGAATGATAATTCACAAGATCAGAAATTGGTAGCTTCTTTCACAACCACCCTTTCTGATCAATACATACGCAATCAAAGTAAAGGAGCTGGGATGAGTAAACATGGCACACAGAACAACTAGGGAGTCACTGTATTCAGAGCTTGAGTGTCTCTGAGAGTATTCTTAAATACTGAATAGGTAATTGCTTCTGCTATGTTTTGTATTCTCCTAAGACTGAGAGTTTTTTCCATAGTTACAGAAAGAAAAATCAGTAGTACTTTGACCCCAAGAGAATTTGATGTTTGGTGGTGGTGATTCGTGTGCTTCTGCATCTTACTAGGTGGAGAATTCAACTCTATTCCTCACCATCCTTACACCACAGGATATTTGTTTTGGAATGTGACCTATCCTAGCTAAAGATGATTTTAAACAAGCAGAAGATCTGCTTTTTTTAGGCAGTCACTATCTGTAAAGATCCCTACCTAGATCAAGAATGCACAGGGATCCATATTAGTAGGCATCTCTTTAGAGTTGCTTGTGGTGTAGCAGAGTTCTTCTTAAGACAATATCCAAATGTTGATTCAGACTTGTCCCACATGCTTCCCTTTATCAAGCCCTCAGGCTTGGTAGCACTCATTTTGCACTGGTGCCAATGATTTTACAAGCTGCCTCAGATGCTGAACGCCCCACAGACACTGGCAGCCTACATTAAGGCCCACAACTGCTCTTACTCTACGAGCACGGGACTGAAGCAAAAAGAACAAAGAATGCCATAGCCTACTTCTCTGTGCAGGTTACCAAGTACTTCCTTCCATGGTGGCTGTCCCTGGCTACTCACCGGGTACTCAGCTCAAGTAAGGGAAGTAGAGCTTGACTGTAAGTGGCCTACCTAGCTTTGGACAGCTGAGCTGTTTAATTTTTGTTGTATACTCTAAAGCACCATACATGTGCTAAAAGTAGCAATCCTGCCTTTCATGCAGCTGCAGTGAACCAGACTGGGAACTGATCTGGTTGAAAATGCACTGATTTTTTTAGTGTGTTTTGGGGGTTTGCAGACAGCTGGGCTGATTATTCTGGCAGAGGAGCTGCCTTATGCAGGCCTCGCCTGTTAAACTGTGTGCTCAGTTTCTGGATACTGTAACATCTTCCAGGGACAGCCACAACCAGAGAAAAATCAGTTGTGCTGATTCCTTGGCTTTCTATTCTTGTTCAGTCTATATTTATAAATACATCTCGTTTAAAACCCATGGGTCCATCAGAACTGTGAACTTCCGCAGTTTCATCATTTTAGTTCTATAAATCTTTCTATGTCTACATGTTGAACAATTAGAATTAATAAATTACCAGCTAAACATGGCAAAGCTCAATTTAGATAACCAATGTCCAATTGGTACAGAAAGGATACATGTTTTCTTCTGGATTATTCTGCCTGTGCTGCTGCTGCTTTAGATGTTGTAATTGAGCTAACTAGTTTATTTTGCACTTCTTTCAAGGATTCCTTATGGGCAACTGAATTTTAACAATGCTAATTAGAAGCTTCAGAAGTGACCACTACCAGCACCTTTGACACTTTACACATCACCTGTGACTTTTTTTTGCTATTACTGAAAAAGTAAGGTACATAATTTTTAAACTCCCCCCTGTTGCCTTTTTTTTTTTTTTTGTCGTTGTTGTTTTCTATAGTCCTTCCTTCACTAAATTTCCCATCTTTGGAATTAATGTAGTTTGAAGAATTGTTGTTTAGTAGCCCAGTTCCAATCCCACTGAAGGGCAGAGCAGCTCTGTAGGAAAGCAGTGATACCTATACTATTAAGCATTAGTGACACTCAGGAAAACTGGGTCTTCTGAGCAGACTCTGCATGTTGCCAGTTCTCTCTACCATTCAGTACTAACGAAAGAGTTGATGCCATTGCTGCAGCTAACAGTTGCTGCAGGAAAGGTTGCAAGGTTATTAATTAGGAAGGCAAATACAGTGTATTAAGACTAATTGAGCATGCTGATTCCTGTTGCGACTGTGATGTTGCTGGTTTGAGAATGACACCTCTGCTGAGTTTCTGAAGACCTTCCAGAGTTCTGGCATAGGAGCAGATGAAAATTTCAGGATAGCAGCAATTTCTCATGTTAATGGCAGCACCAACAGTTCTCAAGACAATTAAACAGGGAAGAACAGTCTGCTAGAGTACCAAAATCTCCAGGTCTGCTCCACTGTGGAGAATGCTGAATTGCCGTCAGAGTAGCATGGCAGAGTTGGTTGGAAGGAGCCTTCAGGGTTCAACTATCAGCTTCCCCTACCCTGCATTCCTGGGAATTGTTTGCTGAGCAGCTAATGGGGACTCTTAGAGCTCTTAGGCAGTCTATTTAAGTGCTGCACAAGTCCCATTTCTTCAAATGGAAAGGGAAAGCTGTTATCTCCAGTACATTTAGTTCTTCAAAACAGTTTTTATTTCTAGACCAGATTACATCAGGAAAAATATTGTTTGCCTTGAACCAGCTGCTTTCCATCCAAGAGTGCTTTTTGGAGAGGAAAAACTGGTTCAGAAGCTTCACAAATGGCAGCAATTCTATCAGCAGTGAGGCACACTAGGACAGCATACCTAAGCTCACAGCATCTTGTGGTCTTATGCTTTTGGAAAGAAGAAGCAAAAATAACAAACCCTACAAGTCCCTAGTGGCAAGAATTTCAGAGAGGAGGAACTGTTCTCTTTCATAGCCTGTTTGAGTTTTTCTGCAGAGAAAGGCTTGAAAGCTGTTGCTGGGTCCTCTCTCCATAGTCTCTTCTATGGGCAAATTAGAAATACCCAATCTCTAAGAAGTACTCATTCCTGAGAGGCCCAGAAAGGTGAACACGGGTCTTCAGGACCATGGAAAAAAACGGCTTAGTACAGCATGACTCCTGTCTGCCCTTTGCCCTCACCTGAACTCTCTCTCTAAGACATCCAGAACATAGACAGCTGTTGCGTATATTGCAACTTGGCAATTATTTCTTATTTACTGACTTTGTCCAGGCATTACAGTCTGGAGGAGGACTCGCAGCTGGGTGGCACTTAAGTCTTGTCTTTTTCAGAATGGGGTGCTGTACAGCGATTTTTAAATTATTTTGATATTAGAACTTCTTTGCCAGAGGGATTTACTATTTCTTTTAAAAAAGGACAAAGGTTGATTTTTAACAAATTCTACCAGCACAGGTAATCATATGTCTGTTTCACAGATTGCAGCTCTGTATTTCTCAAAACTTTTAAAACTTAAGCATGAGTGGACAAGGTCAGTCACAAATTATGGAGAAGATAACATTCAAATGTTGAATCACCACATCCTTTTACAGGTTGTCCACCACCTCTTCTCCACCATAAGGCACTTCCCACAGCAGATGTCTTCTCCTTTGCAGCCATAACTGGCAGAAAATGTAGTATAAGTGTCAACAAATGCAGGTCTTGTAGCAGGCCCTGGAATTTACCAGAATCTAAGCTACTGTCCTCACAACAGAAGGAAAGGGAATATTTTTCAAGGAAAATGGTTATTGTGCTGCAGAACATCCACATTTTTCATGTGTTGTGTACTTTGGGATTTGTTGTATCTCTTTTAAACTCCACTATGGAACTATACCACTGAAAACTAAAAAACATGGTAGATTTACTTCTCTGGAATTGGTGTGCATCTCCTTGATACTGTGAAGTGAATGACTTCTTTGGAACCTTCAGCTTTGGTTTCTATTATTTTATACCAATGTTTTTATTAGTTTGGGTTTTTTCTAACCTATGGAGGAATTAGATGAAAATTCAGAAATTAAAAAAATACTACAAATAAAAGATCTAAGATTACCTTAGAGGTACTCATGAGAACTGATGTTTGGGTTTCTCCTGGCATGCTTTTCTGTATAGGTGAGACTCCTTAATTCAAATAAAACCCATCTGTGTTGTATGGTTTCCCATCTTGATAAATCATCTGAGGTTGCATCGAGAGTACAGGCATGAAATCCATACCAGGTAATGGAATCAAGCCTGGGATTTTGACCTAAGAAAGACAAGGACAATTGAGGCAATGAATTTTCATGAGGTTTTACATTAGGGCTTCTTGAAGAAGATCTTTCTGATTACTGAAATATTTAATTTCTCTAAAGATAAATTCTTTTTTGCTTTTCAGAATTTTTATTTTTACAGAAAAAATTGAGATTTGCTGCTGTTCATGATTCTGGCCACTTTGAATTGAAAATTTTAAAAATTATTTTTGTTCAAAATTTTCACACAGTTCTTTTAGCCAGCAGAGAGTATGTATGATGATTAGAGCACTAGTTTCTTAATATTTCCTAGAACACTGTCTTCCGTGCTTCCATGGTCTTAATACAAGACTGTGATGGTAAGTGATGCTGAGTCTTTGTGTAGTCTGTTAGTTAAACTGAAAGGTTATCTTGCATTCATAGACAGATAGTTGGAAAACACACTGACCAAGAATAAGCTTGAAAAATTTGTAACGCCTAATTTTTCACATTGCAAGTGATACGAAAAAATTAATACTGAAGCAAAGACTTGCTTAGTCATTATTTTTCACTTTCCACCTCAGCCTCATTTGGTTTGGCATCAGTTGCTCAGCATATTTGCCATGCTGAATCAGAAAGGAAACAGAAAGCAGTTAATTCCACTTGCTGATGCATCTTTCCTATTCTGCCCAGTTTTCCAGGCAGCGTTCAATCCACTGTTTACAAAGCAAATTTATTCTAGGGCTTTGCAGATAATGATGCAGAAAGTTTGAATATATATTTTAAACTGTACTTGTGTGGGACTGATTATTCAAATTGAAGCAGAAATTATGAAACCAGGTGTGTATGTGTCTAACTCCAGTACTGTAGTCTGGTTAAGACCGAAATTAATGGATTTTTTTATATAATCTAAAAAGGTCCAAAAGCCCTATATTGAATATGAAAGGCAACATGACTCCACAAGTCTAGTAATACATTTTAGTCCCAAACACATACAAAAAAAACAAGGGGCTCACAAATTTGAACTTCAAAATGCTGTCTCCAAAAAGGAAACTGAAATTCTACAAGCTCTACTTAGAAATTGAGATTTTTTATTTTATTCATACATTATCTTAATAATGCACAACAGCCCTCTGGAGGTGTCCCAGGAGAAGTTAAACAAGAACATAGTTTGTAGCATCAGTAACAGGAAGAGTGGATCACAGTTTGGATTTTGTTTCCAAGCTGAGAACATGTTGTGGAGACAGAAAGTTAATTCTAGAAAAAGTTCTCATGGTTGAAAAGTGATTTATTTATTTTGTAATGTGATAGACAATACTGGTGACATGCACAGTGAATAACCTTTAAAGCTTTTCAACCTGGAGAAAATGATTGAAGAATTATGCCGTTCCTCACAGATTCTGTTTATTCTGCTTTTAAAGAAAATTTCTGGCAAGCTGAGTTTTTATTCAGTGTGACTTATATGATTTGATGTCTGTCCAAAAATTAATAGGAAATCATAAAGTTGTATTAGTTTTATTGTGATTTTAAATTTAAGTAGTAGGACTCATTTTCACAAGCCCCTCCTCCCCACAAAAGCTCCTCATTTTCATGAATATTTTACATGGCTACCAGATATGAAAAAAGACTAACATTCACACCAAAATGTTATGTTTCAATCTCCAATTTTTCAGTGGTTCCATACTAATTCTCCCAGCATAAAGACAAGCAGTTCATACAAGACATTACTTGACATTTGCTCTAGCATGTTATGGGAATCTATAGCTGCATCTACATTATACTTTGCTTTGATATAGTATTGAAGCTATGTAGTGAATTCCTCTAATTGTCCCCAGCTGTGCACTGATTGATTTGGCTTGTAGAGCAGATGGATGTGTGCAGACCCAATATTCTTTTGATGAATATTAAACCAGAAGCTGTGCTCCTGCTGCGCATCTGTTGCACCCCAACCCATAACAGACCTAAGGGTCTGAATCAACTTCAGTCCACAGCCAAGAGGAAGGATAAAAGTAAAATTCCGGTATCATCTTGTCTAGCTATATAAGACAAGCATTGATTGCTTCCCTGCTGAGCCACTTCACACCCAAGTACTTGCTAAAGTTGATGTTGCCTCTGATTCTTAACTTCCTATGATGTATTTTAATCTCCTTGCACTTTCATCTCTTGCATGCCTCTTTGTTTCCCTTTTTTTATTAATATATACACTAGCCCCTTGCCACAGTATGACATACCTTTTCTGATTTGTTCTTGGAAACAAACCAGTGGCCTGAACAAGTTCTCCAGTTTCCAGTTTATACGTGCTCTTTAAATATAATTTATCACTTTCCTTTTTTTCTTTTTATCCTTCCTAGAAGGTTTTGCTTATCACTTTTGTGTCTTTGAAGTGCCCGTGCCCCTGTTAAGTGGAGTGGCACAGAGTGAAGAAGTTGCTTGCTTATAAATTACCTACTTCCCTTGACTTACATTTCTAGCACATTTTGCAATAGCTGGTGTTTAAAAATTCTTTGGTAGCAGCACTGTTACAGGGGACTCTCAGCAGATTGCTCACAGAGCTTAACATATTACATATTACAGTGTAGCAAAAGCATAACAAAGGCATAATTCAGGAAATGTTATTAAATTTTAATATGCTTGAAATAAAACTGCAGCAAGCTTTCATCTCTGCTCTTGACTGGATTTTGTTTAAATGTCACTCATACATGGCTATGGTTTGTGTAAGAAGTTTGTTTTTAGATCTTTTGTACTGTTTTTTCTTCAGTCTCCGTCCCGCACTGTCTTTAGATTGCCAGGCAGTGTAAGCAGGTGTTAAAACTTTACATGGGTTCAAGAGAGGGTTGTACAAATGGCCAGAAGCCACGTGCAGATTCCAGGATGCAGAGTGATAGTTGGCAGAGGTATTGTATGTGTTCAGCCTGCTACTGTCCACTCTCAGGAATCTGATTCTTATCACCCAAGAGCACTTCAGACACCTTTGCTGTCCTGTGGATGCCCTAGCTGCTGTGACATCGCTGGGCCCTGACAGCGGTTATCAGCTGCAGTTCCAGCCCCCTAAGCTTGTGCTTCCTCACAAAGTGAGCGAGTGACTTTTTTACTCCCTTTCCATCCTTCAGAGTATCTCTAAGGAAACCCTTCTACCCTTTCCCCTGCATCTTCAGAAGCAGGTAAACAAAATCCCCTTAGGGAAGAGATATTCCTTGAACAGGAGGAGGTGTCCTACATTTAGCAGTGGATGGCAGATTTTTTAATTATGTACTGTGTGGCTACTTTTAAATTTCTTGCAACTATTTTTCCCCTCAGATGCTCTGGAGCTTTTGTATTTATTTTTATATGCAAAAGTTGCAGTTTTGTGGATAGTGGTTATATAGAGGTACCAGCCACAACACACTCGGGTACTGGTACAGCCCAGCGAGAGACAGGTTGCATCTGATACTGTTTTGCAAATTACTTTGGAAGTTTGCAATAAAGTTACTTTGTAAGTTTTAGATTGGTCTTGCAGCAATAGCTGGAAAGAGAGGAGTGTATTTTCAGACATGCTGGGGCCTCCCTGCTCTAGGAATTTAGAAATATGCTGAAGTTAGAAGAAAACTCTTCCCTCCTGCTGTTTTGGAATGCAGAAAAAAACAACCAAACAAAAACCAACTCAAAAAGCCCCCAAAGCCTTCACTATTTTTAGTGCAGGACCAAGCTAAACATGCTGGCTACAAATCCATATAGATTATGTGCAGGATTTTTTGAAGGTGAGCTTGTGTCCTTTCCATCGCTTGGTCCTTGGGGTTTTTCTTTTAGGTAAATGGGAAGCTGTAGCCCTGAGTGCAGATGTTGGTATGGCAGCAGTAGCCAGTCACTTGCTCTACTAAGTGCTTGTTGTCCTCCTGAGCACCAGCAAGGAACAACAGGAACTCCTGAGAGCATTGCCTGCCTCTACTGAGTACGCTGATCTGACACCAGTCTGCTCATGATATGAGTTAGAAGAACTACGTTAGACCCAGTCAGGCCCACAAAGTGGTAATCTTCTCAGCTAACCTTACCAATCCAAATGTGAAATTTTTTGTCTTTTTTACCAGTTCCCCTGGTATGCCAGGGTATGAGATCACTTCCAGCTGGGGATGTATTCCACCTGCAGGTGCCTCTTTCCCTCTGCTTGCACAGAGGACCTTGAAAGACTGCCTTCCATGCTTAAATTCCCACCAATCCCAATGACAACAGAAATGCTCACCCTTATTAAGCTGGGGGGATGACAATACTTTAAATCAACTTTATTCTAGAGGTGTCTAGGACAATCCTGTTATTACTGAGGTGGTGACTGTGTACCCATAGTTACATCTCATTTTGGGTGCTCAGTTTAGACACAGCAGCTAGTATGATGCCAATTCAAGAGCCTGAGACCCATCTGATCACTGCTGTCTGGTGCTGCCAGGCCCAACCTCTCTGTGAAGAGAATCAGCTGCTAATGTGAACATTTAGAAACAGCAATTTCTGTCATCTCAGCAGCACCAGGCATAATTCCAGGGTTTCTTTGAAAAAATAGTTGAGTTCAGAGATAATACATCCACACCCAAATTAAACACTGTCAAGAGTTTTGGGGTTCAGCCCTGCAGCAAATTGAGTAACTTGTCCTCACGTAAGCAAAATGCCTCAGAAAGACGTCAAAACCCACAGGATTGCCTGACCTAGTAAGTGCTTTGCTCAATCAGTGCAAAACCTTCATATATTGACAACTTGTTCAGATATATAGCATTCCAATTATCTAGAACAATATTACCGTAATCTTTAAGATGAAAGCAGATGATTTCATCATAGTGTTTTAAAAACCTACTGTCAATAACCATGCTGAGAGGGAGTGCAGTAATTTAGCATTTACTTAAAAGGCTATTGCTGGGCCAGGTCAATGTGACATATTTATTCCCTTTAACCACATTAGTGTTATGTTGACAATTAACCTTTGATGATACAAAAGCCTTTTGAAATAACTAGTGGCACTATGATTCTATATTTAGATCTAATTAAAACTTTTGTTCTGAAGGTGATTTTCCCTGTAATGCCAGCTGCATTACTCTATGTATTACGAATGCAATCAGAATTGAATGGATTTGAAGTAGTAGCTTAAAAATAAATGGACATCTGAGTGAGGAAACACTTCAGGAAAAAATGAAATGGTAATTAGCCAATTAGTTGGCTAGCACAGTGTTTTTGTGTTGTTTTATGAAAAGTAGAATGTTGCCACATTCTGCATTTTATTTTCATAATGTCACCTCTGGCTTTTCCTATTTATGCTCCTTTGCTCCTTGGATTAATCTAAATCTAACTCTTAATCTAATTTTTTTTCTTCCCAAGGAAGATTTTTTTAATGCATATGGCTGCCACTCTCTTTGGAGTGCAAGTGACTGTTGGGTTGGAGACAGTTCTAATTGAAAGCAATGAAATGCTCACTTTGGCATCAGTGTTTTCAAGATATGCAGAAGGCTTAGCTATTATTCTGAATTGTTACCATTGTTAATTGTTTCCTGTGTTCTAATCTTACCAATTCTCTTTCTTTCTAAGTGAGAGAAATTCAATTCAACGACTCAGATGGACAATGTGGTTCATTTACATATTGTATTTACTCATACACATGTAAAAAACACATATATACTTATATACACACCTTTCCACTTCCTGACCTACCCACCCCCCCCGCCCCCAGTAATCTACATCATGAACAAATGAATGCTTCATCTGGTAACTATAAATTAGCAGTGGTTTTAGGATATTTTTGGAACGTGTGTTCATTAGAAAACATTAGCAAAAATAATTTTTCAACGTACGTTTGTTAGCAAACACCAGCACCCACATTTCATTTAAGAGAGCTAGGCTAACAACAAATTAATGGAGCAGTTGCTTCAATTTAATTGCTTCCCTCTCACACTCTGGTCTGACCGGAGGGGTCAGTAAGTAACCATGGGCACCTTATAACATAATACATGTCACTAGGTGCGTCATTCCCTCCACCTCCCACTGCCTGGGGCAGGGTCACACTGCCCCTGTCTCCTGGCCGACTGGCCTAAGCTGGATGGTGGAGGTGGCTTGGTCTGAGTGCCTTCCCCTGCCAAAGGTAATGGCACCCGAGTCAAAAGGGCAGACAGGTGAGAGAGAAAATGGGGCCAAGTGGTGATGTGCTTTCCTTCCTTTCATTGCAATGGGCAAGGGATGGAGTCAAAATTACCATAAAGGTGAGAGCATAATTTTTCACTTCTTTTTCCTATGTTGATGCTGTCCCATTTGCCTTTCTCTGTCTTTTGTGCAGATTTGGTACTTGCAGACAGGGAATTTCTGCCTCAGAATGGTACCCCAAAGAGGGACTGAGTTATTCCTTATTCCCATGTTTTTGAGTGGGGGTTCATTGGGATTTGCAAGAGCAAAATACAACAGGAAGCATGCCAGTGTTCCTGGCATTGGCCCGAAGGCTGCCCAGTTGTTTCTAAGTGAACTACCTTGAGTTTTTTTCATTAATAATTCTGTTTTTCTGAGGGAGGCAGAGTGCTTGTAGAGCAGAGGAATGAGGCAACTACTTTTGAGTCACCATCATAAGAAACCATCTTTCTCTTTCACTCAGATACTAGTTGTGTAGGTCTCTTGTGGACTAAAAACATCCACATGAAGGCCTCCCAGATTTTTCCTCTAAAAGGACACATCTCTGCGTCTGGTCAGGAGGCAGGGAGCGTGGCTGGTGAATGGTGCCATGCGAGGGGACAGATCTAAGCACCCACTGGCCAGCCGTATGTGGCATGCCAGGTGACAGCAGGAGAGTCTGCAGCACTGCATTGCCTAGCCATAGCGAGCCTGCCTCTCTGTGGGGCAGAGGAGGGAAAAGCCTGTCTGTTCCCTACTGAGCAGGAATCTTGACAGGCATGATATGCCTGGCAGGCCACCTTCACACTGGCTGGAAAGAGGCACGAGAGGGTATCTTTAGTGCCATAGACGTCCTACTCAGTGCCCACAGCTCAGGGGTTCCCTTGCTGGGAATTAATGGGGTACAGTCTTGCAAGTAGTCAGTGTTTTTAAATGAAGTACCTCTGTGCCTCTGCAGTCAGTCAGAGGGGCTGTTGCAAAAGCAAGAAACACGGATCCCTCTCAGATGGCCAACTCTTGTAAGCGTGGTTTAGGCAATGAGAACTGTCATACCAACCAGCAAGAAATAAATCTCTCTGTTCTGCCGCGTGGAGAAATAAGTATTTGCTCCTGGAGTGCGGTCTTTCTGCCAGTGACTGGCAGCAGCAAAGCTGCTCTGAATAGAGGGCCCCGGTGTATCAGTGATAAGCATTATAAAAAGGTGTTACTGCTAAGGACTATGCTAAGTACACCTTTACTGCACAAGGAAAGATAAGCGTAGGTTGTGAGGTGGCACATAGCACAGTTGTCACATAGTATTTTGAGTAAACTTGGAAGGGCTTGGGCCATGATAGAGGATAAGAGGATTAAAGAGTGTGTCTTTCTTTAGTGAACTACATTTTGCATAAAACTAGTGACTGATTGAATAAACAAGTTGTGTAAAAAGATGACTGCACAAATGTGATGTGAAGTTTAAATAATTCTCTTACAGGAGGTTCAAGCCTTCATATGACATCAACTATTCCAGGCAGATTTTGGGGACACAGCCTGATAGAAAGGTACCCACTTGTCCCCCAGATTGCACATAACAATTTGTTTCTCTGAGGTGTCAGAAATAGGCTTAGGGGACTGATAGTCTTGCTTTGACTCATACGGCGGTGACTTTGCTTTAACTCGGCTTGTAATTTCTGGAGAATGTAGCAGCTTCAGGATGATTTGGAGGTGTAGAAAGCCTCAAGGAGAGAAACCCAGGGACATGGTCCAAGGCCAGCCTTAGTCATTCACTTCCTGAAGGGGCACAGGAAAAGGTACTTTTCAGTGATGTAGTTGTAATTAACTCTTCAAAGGCACAAGTGCTACAGTCATAGAATCATAGAATCATTTAAGTTGAAAAAGACCTTTGAGATCATCAAGTCCAGCTGTTAGCCTAGCACTGCCAAGTCCATCACTAAACCATGCTGCTAAGCACCACATCTATGTGTTTTTTAGACACCTCCTCCCCAGGCAGCCTGTTCAATACTTGACCACCCTTTCAGTGAAGAAATTTTTCCTAATCAGTAATCTTATTCAGGATGAAAACTGTGTCTAATAAGACCGTCTGTCAATGAAAACATGAGAAACAAGTAATTCTGTGCACAACAGAACTGAAGTAGCCCTGTTTCCAGTGTCTGTTTCTCCTCATCCTTTCCCTGCCTCCTTACCCCTACTAGGGGAATTTTTGGTGTCTAATAGTCAGTAAACCTGGCCCTTAATGGGAGCACCAAATACAGAACATGACTCCATGACCTTTATTTCCTTTTATGACCACACTAAAAATAGGTAATTTTTTCTTTTTTTTTTCTAAATTAATTTAGAAAAAAAAATTCCTAATTTAAAAAGTTGATTACATGCTATTAACAAGGGGAGTGATGAGGGAGGAAGAAATACTGCAGGAACATTAATCTTTGTGAATATACAACAGTGGAAGACTAGAATTGCGCTTGCATCTGAAGGGACCTTCAGATTGGAGCTTACCTGCCTAAAGACTTTATGGTTTAACTCATTGTACATTTCATTTTGGTTTTGTTCCTGATCTTGCTGAAACTGGATAATTAGGTACTAAACTGAGTGCCCTCAGGGAGCCTAAAATGAACAGAGCTCTGCCCACATGACCTTGGTTACAAAATTCTAACACTCTAATGCAGGGGTCCTCAAACTACAGCCCGCGGGCTGGATATGGCCCCCCAGGGTCCTCAATCCAGCCCCCGGTATTTGCAGACACCCCGCCGGGGGTTGGGGGGCGAAACTAAGCAGCTGCAGATGACTGCCTGCCACTGCATCCGTGCACCGGCCCCCTGTTTAAAAACTTTGAGGACCCCTGCTCTAATGCAATAAGGTATCTCAGAACCATGTCACAACAATCTGTTCTGGTTTTATGTATGCTTACAATACAAAATTGAAATTCTTAAAAGATTCAGTTGTGGTATTTCTTTCTCCCTGTGAAAAACTTTATGTACAGTGAAACCATAAAAAGATCTAAATGTGAAGGCAAATAGAATTTGCAATTCAATATTTCTCAGCATCAGTCAGGAAGGAAATGTATGAACCCATCAGTGTGCTGAAAAAATATGTTTCAGTTTGTTTTTCATTTGATTCACTTCACATAGTTTAGTAATGTCAAAATTCTTGGGCTTTGTGGAGCTGTAGTTTTAGCGTGAATTTTGTACAGTATCTTGTATTGCAAGCTTTGCATATACTATCTCAGATACACTATCTACTGCTAGACAAGGGTCCAAAGGGAGAAGGGAAGAGAAGAGACCATTTTCTACAAGACCAGAGACAGAATGTTTGTGGTTATGCTTTATGAGATTTATTCTTTCACATGGCTTCACTTCTCCAGTGTTAGTGCTGTGGTATTTTGCTGTACATTGCTGTATTTCATTGCATAAGACTTTTGCAGTCCGTCCTTCTTGCAAATTCACTGCTCATGCTGTTACCCTAACTAAAATTGTTTTGTGAACCATGGGAGGAAATCTGTGTTATTTCATTCACAAACCCAAGTCCAAAAAACATCTTTCAGGGAAGCCCAAGGATTGTCATGTTACAGTCCATCTCCTATCCGGTCCCTTTTCCCAACTGAGAGAACGCAGGTCAAAGTGGCTGGACAGGAGGCAGAAATTTAGTGTCAGACAGTGACCAGAATTTGCATTATGTGTATAAAAGTGAAGAGTGGATAAAAAGCAGCACATACTCTTAAGCCAGAATGTATCAGTGAGGATATGGAATGGAAGACGTGTACCAGCTATTCCTAAGATACTGTTCAGTGTTCAGCATCAGCCACCGAGGTCTGCCTGATATAGTAATTCACACTGCACTGAAGTTATTTAAATCAATCTTTTGAAATTCTTTTGCATAAGTACCAGAGTGAATTCTGGCTAAAGATTTTGGGGCTTCTCCTAATGATAATTTCTAATTTATTTACATTTTCAAATGAGTCTGCTTAATATCTGCAGGGTGAACTTAAAAATTGCTTGAGCATTTATGGTTGATTTGAATGTGTATTATTCTGAGGTATTTGCACAGCATCCTGAAAGCTGTAGAAAGTACTTTATAACTCAGCAACATATCATCAAAATCTATTTTTGACTGAGGTCTTGAGTGCATTTTCAAAATTCCTACCCGAGTGAATCAGTTGCAGTCACCCAGAGTACACATGAATGATTGATTTTGACATCTGGAATGCTAAGTTTATTATAATAGAGAATAAAGCACCTGTGCCATTTCTGCCTTGAATGGCTGTTAGGGTAATAACATAAAGTAATTAACTGTCTAGCACAAATGGTTAATGAAAACAGTTAAGCTTTCACAGCCCAAACAGAATGCTTTGTGAGGAGCCAGATTTATAAAAAAACTGTCTCACAATGCAGAGCATCATCATTTTATATGAAAACCTACATAATCATGATTCTCACTTTCAGCTCACAGTACCCAGTACTGTATTTTGCATAATTAAGAGAGCATAGGCTGTTATTTAATATTGCTCAGCTGGCATACACACATACTAGTTACAGAAAGGCTTGCTATAGTAAGATTTCCAATGTTTTTGTAAATAACAAAAAGAAAGTGGTCCAAATCTTGGAGCATAAATAGTTCTGGTCAAGTCAGCGGAGCTGTACCCCACTGCCATCAGCTCAGCATATAGCCCATCACATCAGTATTTCTGATCAGTATCAATAAAGAAGCAATTAAGTTTTTCTGAAAAATATGTCAGCCTTTTTAGCAAGTGAATTGAGCATTTTCAGAGTTGTTTTTTCTTGTTCTTAGCTTATTAGGAAACTGGGTGTGTTTCTTACTGGTTTTGTAAGTCTGTGTCTTAGGATTAGGGAAAATCAGTCCTAGCCTTTATAATGGTTATTCCTGTTTGTTTATAGCTCCCCAAATTTCCAGACTAAATCTAGAAATACAAAAGCACTTATTCTATATCAGATTAATTCCACTTGTTTCCCTTGTTGTCTTTGCCCTTAGATGCTAGAGCAACATCTTGCTGGGCTTATATTTCTAATCATTTGCAACTTAATTCTTCACGTTCCTGCATGGTCCTATCTGTGACAGGTATTTTAAAAACAACAGCATTCTCCTAGGAGAAAGACCCAACGTTGCAGCCAAAAGACATTGGAATACTATGGGCCTGAAAAAGTTGGTGGTGTTTGAATCAGATTGTGGTTTTCTTGCTGTTTCAGCCAGTTTTGTCTGTTGCAAGTTATGTTCTTCAGAATAGCTAAAATATTGGCTGTTTTCAGTTAATCCATTTTGCTAGCTGTGCCATAATCTTCATTCTGTACTCAGGCATTTCAGAGAGGAAGAAATATTAAAAGTTTTAATAATGCTACTCAATAAAAATATAGGGAAAAAAGAGACATTCACATAAGCAAGAGTGGCTTAAAGATGTAGAAACTTGGTTCTGCAGAAGCAACTGGAAAGCTTGTAGTGTAATCTCTCTAACAAAACACTTCCATCCAAGACTGATTAGTGCACCAGAGCTGCCTAAAAAGACAGCCCCTTAATTCCCATTTGTTTGTTTAGAGTTTGAATGGAAATGGTACTGATGCAAAATACAACGGTACTGTAGAGGAATGAAGCTAGTTTAATTATCATTGATAATATATAGCTGTGGGCTGGCTTCAGGGGCGGTGGGTTGGCCGATGTAGATAAGGTGCAGCTGTGGCTGGTTCCTGCTAAGTGGTTAAATAGCTCTAAGTGGAATGGAAGAGGAGCAGTCAATGAAGAGAGAGTGGGAAGAAGCAAAGGGAGGAGTGTGAGTGTTACCTGGGTGTGGAGAGACAAGGAGAAGACAGCAGAGGTGAGAAGCAGAGGGACTGGCCAGAAGAGTATGAAGAAATGGCACCAACAGTAGATGAACCTTTGAGACCTTGTGGGGGATTGGTGGTCGTGCTGGGGCAAGATGTTCTAGCTACTTACTGAAGCTAACTTGGTATGTGATGGTAAAAGACCTTGTTGCAGCTGGCTAGTTTTGAGAGTGCTGCAACATGGTTCAACTCCAAGCAGGCTTCTTCTTGAAGTTTTCTAGCTTCACTTCCCACTTCACCAGTCTGTGTACTCTGAATCCACCCAAAAGAGAGCTTTTTTGGGGGGGAGCTCCAGGTATAATTGACTGTTATATAAGTTTTGAGACTTAACCTGGATAAAATCTTGAAATACAGACTTTGCTAGGACCATCTGTGCTTAAAATTGAGTATATGCTCTCTAATGGGTCATTTTCCAAGGATGGTTCCAGATAGTGAGGACAATATGTATAGGACTTGTTATTTATCTTGGTGAGTCTCCACTGTGAGTTACACTAAGAGTGAAGAAAAATCTGGTTTAGGAGTTTGCAAAGCATGTGTGAGTATTAGCATTTGCATGTGAAAGAACAAGATATTTATCCTCTGAAGAGTTAGTGTGAACCCTGGCCACCTGTTGTGAAGAAAGCCAGAAGCAAGGACCTGCCCTGGCTTTCTCTTGAGAGATGCTTTTAAGCTCAGGCTTTATTGCTGGCACTTGTGCTGCTGTGTCTGTGCCTGGGCTCAGATCAGCTTGCTTCTGACCTGGACCTGCTGGCTTGGCTTCCTGGCTTCACCTTGGACTTGCTGGATGATCACTGGAGGTGTCTGACACTAGACAGTGTCTTCTGACCTGATCCTGACTTGCACTTGCTGGCTTGGCTTCCTGGCTCCTTGCTGGCCAGGTTGCTGCTCTTGCTGACCTGCTGTCATACTTGGCTCATGGCTTCCCTTCCTCTGTGGAGTGCTGGCCTTTGCCACTCCATGACACTGACCAAGTCCTCCAAATGGAAATTCAGTATTTACCACCCAAGAGGAAAAGAAATCTTATTCAAATGAACTGAACAGCATTCAGATGACTGCACCAGAACTTGCTGGGTTTCACCCTAGCTGGGGATAGGTGGGAGCCTGCCAGAAAGATGCTATCCCTCACCACTTACTGTGTCTGAACTATTTTTTTCCCAGATAAAAGCAGCACATCCAGTTATCTATGTGACTGGGTATAATCTCTCCGCACTGGACTCAGTAAGGTCTTCATAGGGTTTAGCCTGACTGTGCCAGGGTCTGTTTCTCTTCTGCAAGTAAAATCAGAACAAACATGGGGCACAGTTTCATCAAGCTTTGTCTCTGCGTGGGCTGACTGGTGGTTTACATTCCCTGTACAGGATTTCCTTCCTACCCCTCTCCTTCCAAAGGCAGCCTTTCTCCTCTCATGAGGCTCCTCTGTCTTGCTGACAGGCAGACTGAGCAAAATTCCCTTTGCATCTTCACCTAATGCTCTTCTCACAGTTTGCTAGAGCACCACCAACACTGTAAAACACTCACTGTCAAGTGGGAGATTTCATTTTAACAGGCTATTTGCTTGTTAGAGTGACTCTTTCAGGAGAGGTCACACAGTTGGGGGAACTGTTTGTCATTTTCTTTCCTCAGACAGCAGGCCCTCAACAAAAGTGTTATCTCAGTAGACAAGGGCTTGGCAAAAAGCTCCAAACTCCATGGACAGGCTGTCTGGCAAGGCTGCCCTGCCAGCACCTATTGCAGCATGTAACCATGAAGCTGCCTCTCCTGTTTCAGTGCATGAAAAAGGGAGGCATCCATCACATCTGGACTTGGGCTGCTAAATCTTAGTCATCACAGCAATTCTTAATAATCTCGAGACAAGTATCTAAAATAACTAGAAGGAGTTGCCCTGCGGAGGTGCCAGTTGCTCTCTCTTGACTAGAGAAAGTCTTTAGACTGCCAGCTCAGACTGGAATCCTACCTTTTAGACAAGAAAGTTGAGTGATAGCCCACTAATAGCTTCTTGTATCATCCCATGTTCAGTTACTTCAGCTGCTTCACTGTGTTTTAGTCTTCCACTGCCTTCTTCAGCAGGTCACCTCAGCTTTGGAGCCACCCCTGCACTTGCCTGTGGCTGCAAATGCCTGGCCTTACCATAACTGTTATCCTCACAGTTGTTCTTGAGCATCACGAGGAATGAGCAGCAGAGGTGTGCGGGAAACCTTGTGAAACACATTAACTATTGTGCCATTCTCTGTCACAAAAAGGGGTGTTAATGGAGATCTATATGGCACAGCAATCTTCCCTCAAATGTGGACCCACTTTTCATCTCCTGTCAAAGACTGTTGGATCTGTTGTTTTCTTCATGGGATATCAAACTTTATTTTTATTCAGACTCTGGCCCTATCTCCAAAAAGGAAAGAAAAAACTTCTCATATGTAACAGAAAACATAATATGTCAGGTACCATGAAGTATGATGAAAGTTAATTCATAGGAAGGTGGTAGGAGAACCTATACTTTTAAACTGGCTTCAGTTACGAAAACAGGAACTACCTACACAGCCTGCTGCCACAAGGCTTGACACAAGAAGGTTCTGCCAACCTATAAATGAATTGTCTCTGTAAATTTTTTTTTTTCTGAGCTTTCTTTTTCATGGACCACACAAGTCTGCCATGACTGCAAAATATAAAAGGATTATGTAAGCCAGAATGGACTAATCTTAGTGATGGCTGGACATAAATATAGGGAATACTAACACAGATCAAGCAAAAAAACCCCACAGATATTTTTGCCATTGCCTTTGTAAATTCTTTCAACGCTTCAGCTTTCTATGTTTTCATTTGAATAATTTCCATTTGAAATTACTTTTATTGTTTCTTCTCCATTCCTAGCATCTCTGGCCAATGTGCTGTGCAATTATTGAAGGGTCATTGGGGTCTAGGCCACTTTCGTGGTAGCTATCCTAAACCCTGCCTCTAGTTCAGTTTTCCACAGAAGACACAGAACTTCTAAAAAATGAAACATGAATTTTCAAGAGTTCCTGAGGGATTTGCATACTGAATACTCTGAAATACTGTGTAAATTGGGCATCTAGTGTCTGTAAGAATTGCAGGCCACTTTCATCATTACTTGGTGACAAAGAGCAGGTACTGCAGGAGGCACACCTGTTCTACTTTGTTAGGTATTGTACTTTTTAATGATACCTACATATAATTATGTATTTATCCCTGTTTAGAAGTGTGCAGGAGAACTATGACTTGCTTCATGACAGAGTACAAAAGATGTTAAATAGAATAATTTCATCATTCATCTGAAAGGAAATGGAATGTCGTATTTCAATATAATGTTTTTAAAACAGGATGACTGAATAGATTTTGTCAGCAATGATGTGATAAAGGGCTGCCAAATTTCTGCTGCTGCCACTTCATAAATATTAGTAAGTCTATCTCTTTATGTACTGAAAAGTCATCTTTTAGAGACGTGACAGGTATATGTTATTAAACTTGTTTTTTACAGGTTTTGCTTTGCCAAAAATATACCGCTAGCTGAAAGCTGCAGAACTCAGTTGTGCTGTCATACAAAATGATGTAATGTCATTAATTCCAGGGCCTTTAAAAATATATTTTCTTTAAAAGAAGATATGTATCTCAAATGAGGCACATCTTTGACCAGTTTTTTCCTAAGAATTGATTCTAGTTATGACTAGAAACATTCTTTGTTTTATTTCTTATGTCTTCAGTTTTTATTTCCCTTTTCAGTCACTTAGAATTTTGCTTTGGTTCCATTTTACGTTAGCATATGAAGTATTTCTATTCATAGTTTTCTACAATAGTGATTTAATTTAATTTTTTTTCCTTTAAAAAACATGCAGTTGGTGTGTCCAGCACTGGGGCAGAAGCTGAAGAAAATCTTGGCCAATATTGTTTATTTTCTTAGGTTAAAAGCAAAATCTTTTCTTCATTTATCTGTATTCAGATGCTCTCTGATGTATTACTGCAAGTCTTGTATTTTCCCAGTATGTAGAACACTTGCATATTTGTATTTCCTCTCCAATGCTTTTCAGGCATGACAGAGTTGTGTTTCCAGCATTTACCTTGCATAGTAGCTGGCAATTTTCCAGATCCTCTTCTTGTTTTCCTGTGCACAGAAGCTTCTATAGAAGCACAGAGTCACCAAATATTTTAGTTTGGAAGGGACCTCTGGAGGTCATCTAGCACAATCCTCTTCTCAGAGGTCCACTCAGATGAGGTTGCTCAGGGCTGTGTGAGCCCTGATCACCTCCAGGGATGAAGATGCCATAGCCTCTGTGGGCACCTGTTCCAGTATTTTGCTACCTTCATGGAAATTTTTTCCCCTAATATCTGTTCAGAATTTCCCATGTTCCAACTTGTGCCTGATGTCTCTCATCCTATCACTGTGCTCCTCTGAGAAGAGTTTGACTTCATCTTTTCTCTGTCTTCTGATCAGGTAGTTGCAGACAGCAATAAAGTCTCTGCTGAGCCATCGTTTCTGTTGGCTGAGCAGAGCCAGCTGTCTCAGCCTCTTCTCATATGTCCAGTGTCTCAGCCTGTGACCAGCTTGGTGGTCTCCACCAGAATTGCTTCTGAACATCCTTGTCTTATTAGGCAACCCCAAACTGGACACAGCAGTGTGGTCTCACAAGTGCTGCATATAGGAAGCATCACTTCCTTGGTCCAGCTGGCTACTTGCTCATACAGCCAGGGATATGGCTGACCTTCTTCACCACAAGGGCACAGTGCTGGCTCATGTTCAGCTTGTTGTCCACCAGGACCCCTGCACCCTTTTGTGTAGAGCTGCTCTCCAGACAGTTGTCCCCCCAGCCTGCAGCAGTCCATAGGGTTGTTCCATCCCAGATGCAAGACCTTGCATTTGGTGCTGTTGCACTTCATGAGATTCCAGGCAGCCCATTTCTTCATCCTGTCCAGGTAGGTGAAGGACTGTTTCCCTTCCAATATGCAGCCTACAAGAGGCTAAAAGAGATCTTTGGCTATTTGTTACTTAGCCACAGAAAGTTTTAAAGGGATCTTGAAGACATTAACAAGAGTTACGGTTAGATTTTTACACACAGTTTAACCCAGGCATGAAGTCTAACGTTGCTTGTGTTCACTGACAGGCTTTGGGGAGAGCTAAATGCCTCTAGGTGATTCCTGCTATCTTCCCATCCAAAAATATGCATATTGTCCTCTGAAAACATCTCTTGTGATTTCTTGCTCTGTCCACTTAGTGCAGAGGGTAAGCTCAATAACAAGCCTCACCATTAGCGCTGGACAAAAGTGTAGGAAATACTGCAGGACCATTGCAGCCCAATGTCCTGAGCTGGCCAAATGCTTAAGCTGGGCGTTTCTAGGTGGAGAAGAGAGCACATCTCTTACGGTTATACGTTTTGGTCTACTCTGGTTTAATGTGTGACAGAGAACATACTGCCTGAAAAAAAAACCCTTCAGAGGTATCTGACAACTTGTCAGTAAAGTTTGCCTTGAGAAAGCAAAGTTTTTACCTAAGGGTTCAAGCAAAAGAGGCATCACATTCATTGTGCTCTGGGCAGCAGCTGGTTGCATTGCAGGCTTTTGTGTAACTTCTACCTGTATCCACAAGCAAGATACAGACTCTTATCAGTTTAAAGAATGTATCCAGCAGTCAACCTCAGAGCCCCACAGCCCTCTCCTGCAGACCTGCCATGACATGAGATATTAGGAGGAAATTCTTTTCTGTGAGGGTGGTGAGATTCTGGAACAGGTTGCTCAGATAAGTTATGGATGTCCCATCCCTGGACGAGTTCAAGGCCAGGTGGGATGTGGTTTTAAGCAACCTGGTGTAGTGGAAGGTGTCCCTGGCCATGGCAGGGGGGTTGGAACTAGATGATCTTTGAGGTTCCTTCCAACCCAAACCATCCTATGGTTCTGTGATTCGGTATTATAGCAGAGATGGCGTATTAACTGGGCTACTGCCACACTCATGGAATTCAGAGTATGTGTTTTATTTCTTTTTAAAAATATGTTGATCACTAATACTCCTGCTTTTTGAAACAAGCTGAGAAATGGCAAATCAGCAAGTAACTTGTTTGGTTTAATCTTATCCACAGTGACACTCTGCCCTAGATTCTTGCTCCTTATCCTGCTGTTCAGTTTTAGCTGAGAAAACTATTCATGGTCAGATTCCCTATGGAGCAGTAATGATAAGTACAGTGAGAAGCAGAAGAGCTGAATGCCATACAGAAAATAGCTGTT
Organism: Falco biarmicus; assembly: GCF_023638135.1. Lineage (NCBI taxonomy): Eukaryota > Metazoa > Chordata > Aves > Falconiformes > Falconidae > Falco > Falco biarmicus. The sequence continues at coordinate 67,209,630 of NC_079289.1, read as the reverse complement.
GAGCTGTTTCTTAGCTGGGGTGGTAACTCCTTAATTTTATTAAGAGTATTAATTTTGTAAGCACAGGGAGACTGTATTTATCAGAGGATAGATTCCTGTAGTCATAGCTGCATTCACTTTGACCCATGTGTGTTCACCCTCTGTAGTTTACTTGGATTTTTAAAAGTGTTTGGGTACCTCCTGAGATTGCCAGGGTGCCTGTTTGGGCTGCATTAGCCATTGATGTGCTTTTGAGTATCTGTGTCTGAGAGGCATGGAATATGAAATAAAAGATGTGTTCTAGCGTAATTGCCCTCTTCCCCAGTGCCAGAAGAGCTGAGCTGAGAAAGAGCGTGATGCAGTCCTAAAAAAACCAACTGCCTACCTGAGGGTTCCCAAAGCTGCTAGCAGAGATGGAGTTTAAAGAGTTGTAACAACAAAGGGCAACTTTTGGCCCATTTCTCCCCCAGGTGAGCAAGGTCACTGTGAGTACTCATCAAAAACATAAAAGCCATGCCTGGGCTTTTCTGTCTGACACTTTGGTACCAGGAAGGTCACAGAGGCTGAGCACTGCTGCAGCACAGGGAATATAATTAAAATATAAAATGACAATAGATAGTATTATTGTCAGTGGAAACGACTGCTGCCTGGAATTTGCTCTGAATCACATCAGAAATGGTAACATCAATGTGAATGTTCCCAGCAGCAAGAGCCACTGTGGAAAATGTTTATATCTTTGCTTAATTTGTGACAGTTAATGAGACCTACAGGGAATATTCACAGAGCAAAAAGCACCTTGTTTTGGCTTGTTTGCTTTCTAATGCAGAATATTTATTGGTCTCCAGTCACTCCCTGGTGACATTTCCCTCTTTCAATCTTTGGCCTCTGCCATTCCGGCTATAAATAAATAAGAAGAGAGCAACTTTGCAAAGCACTTTGAAACACTGTTTTTAAAACCTGTTTCTCCTGTGGGACCTGTTTGCTTCCATTTGTTAGGTATTTGGAGCTGTTCACCTTCCTGATCTCTGGCACAGGCTTGGGTCCTGAGCCAGCTTCTTCTGCTTCCATGCAGGAAAAAAGGCCTTAGGTCTGTGGCCTCACAAGTGCACCACAGCTCGACATGGATGGTTACACCAAGGCAGCATCGTGGTGCCTGGGACAGGACGTCAGCGTGAGAGCTCTGCCTCATAAGCTTGTTTGAAAGAAAGGCTGTGTTCAGTGAGAGGTGATACAGAGAATCCTTCCTGCAGAGCCCCTTGTGCAAACACAGATTAAGGAGGAAGATTTTGTTCTGCAAATAAATTTGCCCTCTTTTGCTACCTTCTCAGGACAGGCATCCTTCTCAGGCTGCCCTAGCTATGGCATGTACACACAGACACTGCCAGTGGCATAAACACTCACACACACACGGCTACCAAACAACCCGGGGGTCTAACAGGGTAGCATGACCACCCACATGCACAGAAAAAAGGAAATAGCTCTAAGTAGATACGCAAAGTTGAATCTCTCTTTGCTCAGAAAGGAGTGAATGTGACAGAAGCCATTTCACTTAGATGTCACATGGTTTCCCTTGGTCAGAGGCCTGACAATGATGTGCCAGGAGGTAAACGTGCTCTGTCTTCAGCTGTCTGTCCACAGATAAACCTGTCAAAAGGCGAAGTGGTATATACAAAATTCTTCTGTCTACAGTACTGCAGCTAGTGAGCACTGGTGCTCGGTGTCCCTTCCATTGCTTCAGACTATGAGGAGAGGAACCACTCCATTGTAAGGAAGATCATAAATGCTAATGCGCATTATTGGCTTGACCAGTGGAAATATATACAGAGGTCATTATGGCTTTGCCTGCCTGGTACTAACTTCAGTTTTCACAGCTGGTTGTGAAGGCTTAAGTGTACAAAACAACGAGCTGGTATAGCATTCATTGGCTTTTGTAACAGATATAGTTAAGCTACTGAAAAGGGACCGTATTGTACACAGTCTTATTTTGATGAGAAAGCAGATGGTTACTTCAGTTAGTAAGGATTGTGAGGGAATGGTTGGCAAGTGAGACAAACAGGAGTTACAAGACTTAGGTTCTTGTCTGCAAGGGGAAAGAGTGTGAAAGGAGAATGAAGAGGGTTGGTTGGGGAGCTGGAGGTTACGATAGAATGTCAGTACTGTGTGTGTGAAAGCCCAGCAAAGGGGAAAAAAAAATATCTTTTAACTTTCCCCATTTGTTCGAATTTTTTGTAGTTATCAAATTGAGTTTCATACCTCCTTTTGAACTAGTTCAGCTATGCCTAAATTCACTCCTTGAACTGTATTGGTGTGATTCACTATTTTGTTTGTTTTGCAGATCAGATACTCAGCAAATCTTAAGAAAAACAGTATGATGCTCTAGGGATACTAGGTCAACAGGCCTTCACAGACAAAGCTGTGTGAAGTTTAGCAGTTTCAGTTGGATAGAATTTCTTGAATCTTTTTTGTTCCTTATCTAAATGGTTTAAATTAGAAAACAGCTTATTTCTTAATGGAGAATTTCAGAGAAAAGTTCTTTGCAAATGTCACTTTTGACAGCTTTAGCTAAAAAGTTAATTAAAACAGTAATGCTATTTTGATTCCAAACTGAAGGCCTGAAGTTTTTATCCCAAAGTTGCTCTGTACTAAACTTATTTTTCTTTTTATAAAGCTCTGCAATACACTTGAGAGGAAAGACTACAGTGAAGTTTGAAGTGAAATGAATGTTGTTTGGCTTTGAATTGCATTGTAAAAGCTTTTCTTATCCTGTAACAGCTTCTTCTCCATAGAGAATAGCTTCCTATTCCTCCCAATTGTTAAAAGCTTTTCAGTTGTTCTTGCTTCATAAAATCTTCAGTGTAATATGAAAATCTGCATTCCATCTTTGTGAAATTATTACCCAAAAAGCAAGCATATTCAAGGAAGATCATGTCTTTTGAGCTGAAGGTGTACCTCTCTTTCTCGAGCTATTCTATATCTTTCTTACTTTGGGGGAGCAGGGGAAGATGAACCTAATTCTTTGAGTACAAGAGGCTGCAGAGAAAATCCATAGGCATAGGACTAATTCCATGACACACAGAGGACATTCAGATTCTCTGGTAGGATCAGAGGATAGGATAAGGCTCTGATACATTTTCTCATCTCCCATTTTGGCAGGTTGCAAAAACTGAAGATCTCTTCAGATCATCATAGTAGAGCTTATTCATCTTTTGTTGACACTCTTGAGGAAAATAATAAATTATTTATAAACAACATCAATGAATTCTCTGAGTGCATTTCCACTTTCAAATGAGAATATTTCTTGCTCCTTTGGATACAGCAGAGTTACAGATAAAGCAAGAAATGTATAATAAAGTCACAAAAAGAACATTTTTTCAATACAGGAATGCATAGCTTTTCAGATCTCCAAACACTACGTATATTGCAAGAGAAGAAATCTAATCATCTGAACCACTGCATCATGGAATCATTCAGGTTGAAAGCTTGGGGCTTGTTAGTCCAGCCACTTGGTTAAAGCAGAGTCAGCTATCTAATAAGATGAGGTTTGTTAGGACTTAGTTGTCAGGTCTTGAAAACCTCTAAGGACAGAGATTTTACAGCCTCTGCCACTCTTCAGGGTATTTCTCCATTGCAAATTACAGTAGAAATACCCAAGAAAACATACAGAAAGCATTGTTGTGTGTCATGGGAAGTGATTATTTCCTTTTACTTAGTGCATGTTGCACCATATCTGTATCCAGCTGATACACTGATCCCCAGGGAAAGAAAGATATTTCTGATCATATTTAGAGTTTTATCATTTTATTTCAACTAATTAAATTTATTTGGCTTATCTAGATCAAACAACTTCAGAAATACACTGGGGAAACTGAGCCGAGTTTTGTTTCTTGATGACTGACTTTTTTCTTAAGTTGTATAATCTTAGGCACTATAAATAGCTTAGACTATCAGGTTTGACTTCTATGAGATACTGCTGTCTAAAGATAACTGGGACTTGTGTGTTTTCCCAGTTGCTCCAAGACAAAGGATCTTTGTTACTGAGGAGACTGGATTTTTCTTTAAGCTGTACATTCCTGAGCAGAGGTCGTCTTTTATTTGGATTTTGTTATATAACTGTTGTGTACGTAGACAGTTGATTTTCCTGTGTAAAAAGTCAAATGCGTGTGAAGACACAGAGGTTTTGAACAGCTTCTGCAGGATGTTAATACTGTAAATATTAGAAAGTTGTACGATAGTTCCAGCATCCTGGGGTCCACTGGGAAGGGCATTGCCAGCAGATTTAGGAGGTGATTCTTCCCCTCTAGTTGATACTAGTGAAACACATCTGGAGTTTTAGGCTCCCCGGTAAAAGAAAGACATGGACTTACTGGAGTGAGTCCAACAAAGGGCCACTAAGATGATTAAAGTATTGGGGCATCTCTTGTGTGAGGAGAGGCTGAGAAAGCTGGGTCTGTTCAGCCTGGAGAAAAGAAGGCTCAAGGAGATCTTGTTCAAGTGTATAAATATCTGAGGGAGGGAATAAAGCAGTCAGGGCCAGACTGTTCTTAGTGGTGGCCAGTGACAGGACAAGGGGAATGGACAAAAACTGAAACACAGGAAATTACATTTAAACATAAGAAAACCTTTTTTTTTTCTGTGAAGGTTATGAAACATTGGCACAAGTTTCTCTGAGAGGTTTTGGAGTGTCCATCCATGGAGATTTTCAAACACTTCCTGGTCAGTGTTTAGCTTTGCTTTAGTTGACCCTGCTTTGAGCAAGAACTTGGACTAGTTGGTCTCCAGCAATGACTTCCAGCCTTAAAAATTCTATGGTTTTGTGTTCAGATTCTTTAACTTAACCCATTATTATAATTGACTACATTTCATATTTGCTATAAAAGAGGCACTTCCTGTGATCAGGCTATACTTCTAAGGATTGCTCTGTCTATGGATGTTTAGCGCATGTATGGATATGCTGAACAAGATAAAGCAGTGGGGGCATGTGCATAGGCTAAGGCCATGAAGCTACCTCTCTTCAGCAGAACACTTCAAAACAAGTCTATCTTCTAGTGTTGTCCGATATTTTGTTCAACATGTATTCAACTGGGCTCAAAGAACATAATTTGGAGTAAGAGTGTGGAACTTCCACCAATATTAAGAATGAAAGATCAAACCCTTGATTATCAGATTGCTATTTTTGAGTGTCTGGCATTCTGTCTTGGTTATAGTCTGACAATAGATTGCTATAGAAAAACATCACTAATTGCCATTATTTTTTTTTTTAATTAAGAGTAGAGTGGAAAAATTAAGTTTCTCCTCTAGCATAGCTATATTGTTTTTTCTGTCTTTTGGCAGCTATGAATGAAAGACAGCCAAATTTTGAAGATGAAACTTGGTATGTCACTTCCCTGTTGAGTTGACCTGAGTAAACCTGTTTGAATTGTGGGAAACAAGATTGTGAAATAAATCCACATATGTGCCAGTGAGTTTGTCCAAGACAAAATGTCTATCTCCTTTTATGTGATAGGAGAACTTGTGCCTTATTTCTTTTGTAGCTGGACCTTCTTAATGAAGTCTACAAAACAAGACAAGTCTGAGTTCATTTCTTTAACAGCCATAGAAATACAGTAATGGCTAGATCAGTAATCATAAGAACTACCACAGGTACAAAACCATAAATATTTACCTGTAACTTTTGTATGAGTTTTTGCTTTTCTTCTGACTGATTGCTTATTGTTATAGTTCAAAGTTTCTGTTTAATGTAGCAGCTTTTGATATTTGTAGGTGGAAACATATGACTGGGAGGTATCTGGACCATTGCATCGACAGATCCAAATGGGACTCATCTATAACCTTTCACTTTCCACCAGTGGGCTCTGGGCTGTGAGGAAGTTCAAGTATTTCCTGGTGGCTGCTTGCACTGAGATCAGTGTAAGCTCCATACTTGGTGAAGGGGAACTGAAAGAACCAAAATCCTGGTTCCTAGGATTAAAAACTACCAAATGCTGGATTTGAGGCTGAAATTTCATCCTGAATATACCACAAATCTCCCTCAGCCTCAGCTCTGCTCAGAACAGCTAACCATCAGGCATCTAGGGCAGCTTGGCAAGTGGCATGCTTAAGTGCAATGTTACAAATGGACTGTCAGGCTGGTCTTCTGGGCACTACCAGTACAGAACTGGAAGTCCTGGCTTTTTCTGAAAGGACGACCAATGTCTTCTTCCAGACAGTCAGACACATAGACCAGGAATCTTGTCCTCACACATGCGCCTGCTTGTAGCCTAGTCTCAGGTGCATGCATTAGCCTGAAAAACCTAGGAGGTTTTGGACAGGTTTTCCTGTTCTCTAGCTGGGGTAGCTCCTGCCTCTGTATCCGATTGATGTAATACCACGTGAGACCAAGGTTGTGGCTTAGGGCCAGCTAGAGACAGATAGCCACAAGTTTGCTATTAATCTGCTCAGCACGGCATTAATGATGGCATAAGAAATCACAAGTCCTTCTTAAGGACCTTGTCTTTATTTTTATTTTGGATTTCTTTGGATTCCCCCTTTCTTTATATTGAGATTCTACCTCTAGCCTTGACTGCACCCTGAGATTGGGTGTATGCTGTCAATCTGTGAGCACAAGTAGCTCAGATCACCAAGGTGTTCATTTAAGAAATCAGTGAGCCCTTTAAATCTTCAACGATAAGAAACCTGTCTCCCTTCTTATTTTTTTATATGCATGTATGTTTATATGTATGTGTAGAGCTACATACATACAAAATAATGTGTATCTATAATTTCCTTCAATAGTCTAACAAAGTTCTGCACGCCTAATTATTGCGTGCTACTGATACACCAGTGGAAATCACTGACCCCAAAGTTCCCAGGGTTTTATTCTTCTATTAAAACCCCCATATTCTACAGTCCTAGAATTTAGTATATAAATACTACTAGAATAAACATTCCTAGCTGTAGAGGAATGAAGCTGGGCTAATTAGCATTGATAATATACAGCTGTGGGCTGGCTTCAGGGGCGGCGGGTTGGCCGATGTAGATAAGGTGCAGCTGTGGCTGGTTCTGTTAAGGGGTTGGGAGCCAGTGAAGGGAAGGCAGCTGGGGAAGAAGCAGAGAGAAGAGAGAGAGTGTACGTGCTTGTGCCCTGGGTGAGGCAAGATGAGGAGAAGGCAGCAGAGGGACCGGCATGAAAAGTATGCTGGTATGTGATAGTAAAAGACTCTGTTGCAGCCAGCTAGTTTGGAGAGTGCTGCAACACCTAGTCTTTTATGTCCAGATTTTTGCAAACATTTAAATATACCCTCGAGTCTGCTACCTTAAATGAGACTTGCGATGCTGGCCTGAATGAAAATGCTTCCTTCAATTAGTACTGCAGCAATTTAAATTATCACCATGTTTACATTTTAAATCATTCTCTGATTCTTTTTTCATGAGCTATGTAGTAGCAAGTGAAAAAATTACTTACCCTGTGCAAGTCCATTCTTATCTCAAAACATCCATCAACAGAGATGGAAACATCCTTCACACTTGGATCATTCTATAAATTTTAAGGGTGAGTCCTCCTCTTTTAGGAAAGGAAGGCTTTGATAAAATTTGCGTGAGCTGGAAGCCCTGTTCCTTCAGGCTAATTAATGAGATCTGGCTCACATTGTTTAGGCTGGGGCTGAATCCTCAGAGGGAGTGAGTGGAGCTTGGTGTCCAAGAGCTTGTATGGGCAGCTCGAGTATCAGGACCTAAGACTGAAATAGGGATCAAGCCAAACCGATGGTGCATATGCACCCTCTGATGGTTGCTTCGATGCACTCTTTAATTTTTATATTTTAGAGAGAAAGGATAATCAGAGAGCTGTGGTAGGGAGTACTTACTGTGTCTCTATTATATCCTTGAAAACCAAACCAAAATGTTTTCCAAGCACAGGTTTACTTGAAAACTAATCTAAATTAACCTTCTTTCAAGTGTGAGTTCAATGTACTGCAGCTATTGCTGATTAGCTGTATGTGGGGACACGCTTTCCCGGAGACATATGCCTGTCTGTGTTTATCTTCATTCATTCTGAAAAGAAAAGGTCAGGAAGAGAGGAGTGGAATTGATTTGGATGGCAACATGAAATGTTATGATAGGAAAAGTGCTAAACCCAGCAAAAACAGCTAAAAGGATTGAGGCACTGGTAGAAGCATAATGTGCAAAGTGTGAAAAGAGACAAAAGAAACCATGGCTGGATGGTTCCTGTCATGGTGCTTTTATGGTCACCTATGTCCCTCTTCTATGCTGGTTGTGACCCCACCACAGCGTAATGCAGGAGAACTCACAGCATTCCTTCTGGAGGGGTAGGGTTTTGTCTTGATCCCAGCTGTTAGCTTCTTTCTGCCCACCAATACACCTGTCATTTTTACATGTCTTTTTATTCTTTTGAGATATTCTAGATTGAGAATAGAAATTTCTTTAGTAAAATTTTTTTGAAATAAGGAAATTAATGTTTCCTTTATAAGCTCACTCCACAAAATCAGTCTACTTTACTACCTGATACGGGTGTTCAAGCCACGTCTGTCCTGTGAGTGCTGGCTGAATTCAACTTGCCTATTAGTTTTGTTCAAAGATAATCAAATTCTGCTTGTTTATTTTGGTTCACTAAAATATTTAAGACCTTCAGTGCCAAAAGTACACTGAAGATAGTCATTAATAGTAATAGCTTTCAAGCCCAGAAATCTGCAAAATATTTGTCTCTTTGTTTGAGACAAAGAAATATTTACTCTGTGAGTAGTGTGTCAAAATAGCATTCTACAGCTGGTTAAATGTGCCATCATATACAAACGCCATAACGCTTCCAAAACCCTTAGCTTGCTACTGAAGACCAGCAATTTCCTTGCATACATCTGCATATATTATAAAAGTCATTCTCTGCTGCCATCTTTCCGAGGAGTCCACTTTTTGCTTGTAGAAAGCACATATTCAGTGTCTATAGCTCTAAAGTGTGGATGTAAAAGCAGAGAAATACATGAGAAATAAACAAAACCAACCCCTCCAGCTTGCTGAGGGAAGGGCTAGCCCTATTTTGAATGCAATTACTGCATCCAAATCACTAGTCCAGCTGTTGGGACTCACCTGAGGAGTGATGTCTTTGATGAGACCCTTCACCAGTCTTACTTGCAGCACGTCCTCTGTCTTGTAGAGCTTTAAGTCAGGAGTTTCTAGCAGTCACCACTTAGTTTCTATGTCATATCAGAGTTTCCCTGAACTTAGGAAAGCTAATGGAAAACTAACATTGTTAGACCAAAATGCTTACCTGACTTCAGCCCTTTGGTAATGAGTTAAAGAGATTTATTCATATCCCCACTGGAATCCAAAGCCACGTTGGGTCTCCTTCCTGGAAAACCTGCAGCTTCTTCTGTCCTTTGCTCTGCAGTCTTGCTTGGTAACTCCCACATAGCTGGCTTCAGCTTCTTCAGGAAATACATCTTGTTTGTTCCATGTGTCCATGTCACTGCCTCGTGGGAAACACAACTTATAAGTTAGGTTTGCAAGATGCGTAAAACTGTTTATGTGCTGGTCTGTAACATGGAGTTGGTATGTAAAATGGAGTTTTGGAAAGGGTAAGTCTATTCAATGAACCAAGCAGATAACTGGGATAAACTGACCCATAATGCAGCAAGAATAAAACAAGACAAGGTAATACACCTAATCACTACTACATATGAGTATAGTGGTTAAGAAAGTTGTATCACCAATTGCCTTAATACTTTGCCATCACCGAGATCTGCAGTTGGTGGAGAACCCCGGTTACAGCAAGGATTTGGAGAGCCTTTCCTGGCAACTGGGAGGGCCCACACAGTGCATCCACTTATAGGTGATGTCTTCAGAGCTGCAGTAATAGGGTCCAGCTTTTATACTGTTGAATAAACAAGCTCACCTCGTTTCAAATGCAGAAACATTTGGTTTCACTCTCCGCTTAGGTCATGCTGAAGCCTGGTCAGGGAGGAACCAAGGGAATCTCTCTTATCTGCTTGATTTTAACTACCAGTTTGCAAACAAGACCATGCATCTGGTCTCATAGCCTTGCCTGTCTGCCTTTAAAGCAAGGAAGGATGCACTATATCTTTGCTAATGATTATATTCTATCTAAGCTTTCTTTCATGAATGATCATGTATATTTTGCTAATGATTGGAAACTAAATAAATATATATAACATTTGGTTGGCAGGTTCATCTAGAGGTCAACTTTGGCTCAGGGCCTGTTGCTCAGGTATCAGTACTTCCGTTAGTTAGATGAGCAATACAGGAATTGTAAGCATTTTCTACACACTATGACCATTTGCTTTTGGGGAGCTGCAACAAGTCAGCTAAAAATTAGAAATTCATTAAAGCTGATTGCAGATCAAGACCCCTGGTGTCCTTCGTGGTGTAGCTCATCACAGAATCACAGAACAGTTGAGGCTGGAAGGCACCTCTTGAGGTCATTTAGTTCAACCACCCTGCTCCAGCAGGGTCACCTGCAGCCAGTGGCCCAGAACCATATTGAGATGTCTTGAATATCCACAGGGTTGGAGACTCCACAACCTCCCCAGGTGACTTGTACCAGTGCTGGGTCACCCTCACAGGGAAAAAGTGTTTGCTGATGTTCAGAGGGAACCTCCTGTGTTTCATTTTGTACCCGTTGTCTCTGGTCCTGTCACCAGGCACCACGGAAAAGAACCTGTCTCCATCCTTTTTTTACCATCCCTTTAGGTATTTATACACCTGGATGAGATCCTTTCTGAGCCTTTTCTTCTTCAGGTTAAAGAGTCCCAGGTCTCTCAGCTTCTCCTCAGAGGAGAGATGACCCAGTCCCTGAATCATCTTAGTAGCCATTCATTGTACTCTTTCCAGTATGTCCATGTCTTTCTTGTGCTGGGGAGCCCAGAACTGGACCCAGCCCTCCAGGTGTGGCCTCAGCAGTGCTGAGTAGAGAGGAAGGATCACCTCCCTCGACCTGATGGCAAAAATTTGTCTAATGCAGCCCAGGATGCCATTTGCCTCTTTTGTGGCAAAGGCAGCCGGCTCATCTTGGTGTCCACTAGGACCACCAGGTCCTTTTCTGAAAATCGTGTATCACAGGAGGATTTGGCTCTTGGGGACATGTACGAAACACACTTCACCAGGACAAGTCTAGTGCAGAGGTGGGCTGGCAGAGGCTTTCATCCTCTCTTGATAAAATGCAGTTATCGATTAATTAACATTTTAGAATACCAATTTTTACTCACTTGTGTCTTCTGCTCCACAACAAAAGGACCTTTGATTTATTCCTTCTATTGCTACTGCAATCATTTATGTAGTTTACTGATTCAGTCACAGCATGTCATTCACTGCAAACAAAAATCTCTTCTCACACTTTATTATCAATTATTTCCTGCCGGCAGGGGTCACACGACGCCCACAGCTTCCCATCGCTGCTGCTGCCCTAGTCACTGATGCCAGCACATCACTTCTGGGTAAGAGGCGCTTGGAAATGCCTTTCACAGTCATAGAAAAGAGAGCGGGGAATGAAGATCTTATTGCATGTGTGGTTTCTGGGAAAGATCCCATTGTATCTGTAGCATATTTTTTTAAGGTCTTTTATTAATTTATAATACTACCACATAATAATAATAAATTAATTTTAATATTAAATGTTGTAATAGTTAAGGTAAATCTTTCCATGCTGCACTTCACTGTGTTTGCAGGCACTGTTCTCTCTCAGTGTTGAACTTGGCTTAACAATTCCTGCTACAAATGAGTGTAAAACTCCCTCTAGGAAAGGAACAAAGAAGCAGTTGACTGTTGGAACCCCACTAGGAAAAGCAAATTGACAGTTTGGAATGGAAATAAAAAGTATTAATATTTTATGCTTTCATATGATATGCCTGTTAGAATTTTCTCCATAGTGAATTTTGCTTCAAGGAAAAAAGCAGTGAAAACAGAGCAGCTAAAGAATGAAAAGCTGTTACGGCATTTGAAAAAAACACTAGTAAGATGTTGTGTGAAATCTTTAGCTCACTTGTGCATAGTATTAGTATTTCAACTGTAAAAAAAAAATCAGGGATTCCACTGAGGGACCAGGGCTCCTTTGCACAGACACTGTGCACACAAATACCAGAGTGACAGTTTTTTTCCAAGGCAGCCAGAATCCTGAATGGATAGATAGAAACAGTGACTAGAAAAAAAATTGTTCTTGTTACTGTTAGTTATTTAAGGGATTCATAGCTGCTTCTTTTACAAAGATACCTGAATGTTGATACTCCGGGATGTTGCCTGCAGAATGACTGATAACGCTTAGGCTCCAGAGGGCACAAAGTGCTGCTCTCACCTACCTCTATACCTTGCATCATAAAATCTATGAGAACAGCATATTTGACAACAGTGCTGAAGTTTGGGTTTAAATTTGCAGGGGGAAATGGTTCAAGCTGTGGCTGTGGCAATACTGCAGAGGAGGGCAGGATCTCAGGGGTGGGCATTATCCTGCCATGCCAGGAAAGCTTCATGGCTCCATTCTCCAGCTTCAGTCGGGAAAGCTGGACTCACATGCAGGTCTGAGCTACAGGTAGCTTGGTGGTGCTGGGCCTGTGCTCCCACCACCATGTTTCTGCAGGCTGCAGGGTGTGTCTGAAGCCAATTTCCAGCCCTTAGCTGCATGAGGACTTACTCACTTAGATTTAGTTTCAAATAAACAGCATGCCAATATCTCACAAAGAAAAAGGGAAAGGAGAAAGAAGATTCCAATTTAGGACTGTGAAGATACTCTGAACTGTAATTTCTACTACTTGATTGCCCACTAATATTTGCTTATCTTATTCTTGGTAGTGAACTGAAGTGATTAAGATCAAAAAGTGCCGGGAGAAGGAAAATCAGGATTGTCAAAGGGTCAGTCTTTTAGCCAACTTTGAAAAGAGACAAGAAATGAGAGAATGAGTGGGCAGATCTGAAAAGAAAGAACAGAAGAGGGGTCAGTAGAACGGTGAGACAGACATGCTTAGTAATTACTGTAATGGCAGTACTAAGCAGAGATGTGGCAACTTGTCTGTAACAGAAAGCATGAGCTCACTAAATGAAGTTAAGGCTAAAACCTGCCTTACTTTATCTGCATACAACCCTACTTCTTCGAAAGAATTGCAAATGAGTAAATCATTACCGGATTAGACCAATAGTTTTAAAATTCACATTGTAGTAATTTCTGTGAAAGTTCTCATAACCTTCAATTATTCCCATGAAAAAGGCCTGAGAGGTATTAAAACAAATGGAGAGATGCTCTCAGCATTTCTCATTTTGAGACTTTTAAGACTCCATGCATTACTTTTTACAAACACTGAGACACTGAAGTGAGAACAACTGGTGAGCTTTAAACATAGACTTGAAATTGTAAGATGATTGTAACTAAAGAGGTGACACCTACAGAGCTCATTATCTAACTTCCTGTGATCTTATTGATGTTATTAATATCCTTCTGTCAAATAGCCAAAGATAATGTGAGATGCTGAATGACCAGATCATTCCAAGAAGAAATAATTAAACATCTCCAGCTGCAGATGCTGCTTCTTTATATGAAAAATGATGGCCTTTTCATGGTACAAGATTACACTACAAATGATGTTAATGTGAGATATGTTCTAATTCTGTCCTAAGCTGCAGGATACCCATGTTGGGGAAATTATCCATTTACCCAGAAAAATTACGCAGCACATAGCCTAAGAAAAAAGGCGTCAAACATCCTCCCAAGGGAGGTACCCGTTAACATTGTGAATCCTCTTCTATCTGATGAGAAGTCTCAAGCAGGAGGTCTGTCAAGATGAGAGTGTGAGAAAAAACTCATAAACACCGTAAGTGTAGTACCTCAGAAGACATTAAGATGAAGAGATGCAAGGGAGGCAAAGGACTCTGGGTGGCAAGTCTCAGAGAAATGTTTTCTACTGGTTGTGACCTTACTCACATTCAGATGGAGATAAAACTGCTTCTCCTGCAGGAAGCCTCAATGTGGCAACACCTCAGAGATGCTGAGCAACACAAAGTGAATAGGAAGGACAAATTGGTGTCATCTCCTCACCAGTGTTCATAAGGCTGGACCCTTAAAACTAAGACAGCTTTTGCAGAAAAGCATAGATAGAAATCAGAGTGGCTTGGTTCTTCAAGTGCTTTGACAGAAGTTACGTCACCATTTCTGGAGATGAGCTTGAAGTAGTAGCAAGGCACTGTTCAGCACTGTGTGGCAGCATGAGTTTATAATCCAACATCAACCAGTACCACACCTTGGTTCACAAAGCAGCTTCTCAAAATCTGGTTCTAAAGCTGTCTCTTGGGCTCTTCGCATCTACTGCATTACACCGTGAAGATCTGACCTCACTGTCCTGCGTACTTTTGATCTTTTGATAAGAGAAGCTGATATGAAGTTGGGTATGCGACAGACATCCTGAGATATCTGGTGTCCATGAGCCTCTGAGACTACCCAGCCCCCTGAAAGTTTTTGTGGCTGCTTTGTCCCTGTGGAATTTCCAAATTCTTTCTGTAGAGCTGTGAATGCAGAGACTAAAACCACCCTGTGCCCCATAAATTTCGAGTGAGTTTTCCTCTTTCCTTGCTTTGAAACATGTCTTCTGGACACAGTGAATCTCTTTCAAAGGCTAAGTGGGCGATGGTAATGAGCTGTAAAGTTTTTTTTCAGTGCATCTTAATGGTTTGTTTGTGTTTGACCACCACTTGAGGGAATGCTTTATGTGTCTATAAACATCATGCTATCCAGAAGATGCTAAGAAGATAGTACTTCCAGGCAAAATCTTTGAGAACCTGGGTGAAGTTACCTGGCAAATTGCGTTTTAGCACAGTGATGTTAATCCTACTGGGCACAATAATGTCTTTGCTGCTTGTATGTCATTTTGCAAAAGGAGGTCTTTAGACCTCTGCTTTTTTCTCCTCCCTTCTACTTTTATTTTTCTATTCTTAGAAGGAAAATAACTTCAACCCCTTGTGTTGTCCCAAATCTGGGTTCTTCACCCAGTGTGTAATAAGCCAATCGACACACAGAGTGAAGATATTTGTTTTATTTCAGTTCTGCAGAATTGAGTGTTAGGCATCTAAGACAGCCAGCACACCTTTTAGGAAACATGCAGTGTCTTTTATACAAAATG
The DNA here is from genome assembly GCF_023638135.1 of Falco biarmicus. Taxonomy (NCBI): domain Eukaryota; kingdom Metazoa; phylum Chordata; class Aves; order Falconiformes; family Falconidae; genus Falco; species Falco biarmicus. The sequence goes on along the minus strand of NC_079289.1, from coordinate 67,194,547 downwards.
GTAACAAAAAGAAATTACATCGAAATAGTTGATGGGACACTTGTATAAAAGCTCATTTGTGCATGTCCTAATTTCTGTCTGGCTTATTATACTAAGGTGGTCCTACATTTTCATATAAAGTCTCCTCCTAGAGGTGTGGCTTTTTAGTATTATAATTACCTAAGGTAACTAAAAGTTCTATTTTTATCTTTATCCTACCAGCTATTGCTAAGTTACTGGTTAATGTTATATCCTGTTGTGGCTTCTGTTCAGATGATAGCTGACCACAAAGTAGGTACTGGCAGCATCTTATTTCTAAGGACTTTCTGCTCCTGTGCTCCTGTTGGTATGGTCTCAGGACATTCCATTATAATTACTAACTTTATAAAGTTTTAACCCCTTTCAACATCACTTGTGTGGAATAGAGCTGCTTAACTGGCATAAATGCTGACCTAGACTGACAGTGCTCATTACAAAGTTCAAAAATTGATTATTTTTTCTTCTGTTGTTGTAAAAGTAGTCATATTTACCACCCAGTTTTTTATACATCTGACAGACAAATTCTCTGCAAACCTTCCACAACAGCAACATCTTTTGTGAGGATTTATTGGCTGCCAACAGGAAAACAAATGAGCCTGTGTTGACTACTGAAATGCATTGTGGAAATATATACCATTCAGCTCTTCATAGTGTATGTCCACAATCAAGCATCTTGACTAATTTACAGTATACGGCAGAGTAGAATTATATTGCCTTTATCACCATGACAGTAATTCAGTGAAAGCAAGGCATTTTTTTGCATATGCATTTTTGTAGTTCTTGTGAATGTTTACAGAAAAAAAGGACTGTGAAAACAGTGCAGAGATATAAGATTTCAGAATACAGTTTACACCTTCTAGTGCTGCTCGTTGTACTGTGTGTTTTACAAGCTGCCAGGAAAAACAGAACATGGTGGGTACAGCTTGGCCTTTTGTACTTGTTTGTAGGTATTAACAACATGTTTTTTAAGAAACCAAATAGCATCAGTTCTCATTTTGTTCAGAGAAATGAGCAATTGATAACTACCAAGAAAGTTCTGTCTTGATTTCTGAAAAGCTCATTATATTCCAGAGGAAAACCCAAGCACCACCTAAAATTAAATCACCCTTCTCCTCAGGTTTGAAATATCAGCTTTCACAGATATACATGCTTTTGCAAAAAGAAAACATTAAGTGCATCTGAAGAAGAAAAAAACAGCAAGTGGGAACAAGTTATATGACAGTACTGGTAAATTAGATGAATGATAGTTCACAGACAAGTAGCACAGGAAAAAAGCAAACTGTGTTTGAAAAAAACCATGTAAGTGTCAAAAACGGCACCACTGCGAAGTTTTATCTGCACAAACAAAGTTAATACAAAGCTCAAGACAGTGAATGTATTCATATATATTTAATATACACCTGACATTACTGGCACCAAACCCACTTTATGGAAAAAAACTGAGATTCTTGGAATTTTGCTGTAGAGACATAAAGTCGTATACAAGCAATGCCCAGACCGGCAGCTTGTAGTGTCGTGAAGTCTCTTGTACGGAGAATTAACAGAGGAGGAAAAGGATATTACATTAGGTTAGTCAACACAATTAATCTTATGCTACCCTCCATTTGAGTCCAGTGTTAGGTTTTATCTCACAGTTTATTAAACACCAGGCAGTGAAGCTTTAAAGAAGACTCTGGCCATGGTTTAATTGTGTGGTGGTTTTGGCATAAGTACCACCACCTTGAGTCCTGCTCCTCCTCCCCGCCCATGGGCAGCTTTTTCTCTGCACAGAGGATGAAAGGGCAGTTTCTTCCGGTAAGAATAAATTGCAGTGGGACATTAGTGGGAGTCCTTATCCAGCCTTCACACCCTGATTAATGTAATAATGGAAAATAGTTTTGAAGGTTTTCCATTTGAAAGCAGCATTAAAAAATGGGATTTCCTGGGAAAAATATTTTCTGTTTCTAAAGGTGTCCATTATTTGGAAATCTTTTCCTGAATGGAAGAAAGCCATTCCTTAATGTTCTGTGTGATACAAAATTTCTTTATAGGCCATTTAAAGTATTATATTCTTTCAACTCTTTTGAGCTTTTTATAGTTTCACTCAGTGTTGAAAGTTAGAACATCTCAAGAGGGTGACCGAACCTTTTCAGTTTAGACACCTATCTTAGAATGAGATGAACCGCTCTTGGAAGTATTTATCTGTTCCTACTGATTCTAGAAAGGTAGTTCAGTTCACGTGTAATTTTGTAGTGGTTAAAGTCATCAGAGAGAAAACTCAGCCATTGCTATAACTTCGTAAGAATTATGGGATGCCGTAAACTCTAACAATTAGAAATCTTCCAAAGCAAGCATCCATCTGTAGTTGTCTCATGGCCTTGAATGGAAGTGATTCTGAAGAGGTCCTTCTTGTTTCCTTTTTTTCATTCAGATTTTCTGTTGGTAAACATCCATTGGTCACTCAGAAATTTAGACTTTCCAATGGCAAACATATAATAAGCAAAACAATTATTTCCCTAGTTTAGTAAGACTTAACAATGTATCAGAAGGAGAAATTATATCAGACTAAACAGCTGGAGAGAAAGGCAAGAAATCATTATTTCACTGTTTGTGGTGGCACCCAAAGCTAAGAAAAGTGCTTAGCAAAGCACTTTCCAAGCAAAAGAAAGCATAACCTTTGTTGTCTGTAGTTCACAGCAAACTATTATCCAATACAGAAGAAAAGGGGTTTATAGAACGTACGTAATGGCATGCTAACTGTAGATAAACCACAAAACCCATTGTCTAGTGCATTTTAGATCAGAACCACAGAAACTAAATAGCCATATTCAAATATGCATCTTCTAAACTACAGTACCTAATTAAAGTAAAGCAACGATTGTTCAGGTAAATAAGAAAAAGTGAGATATGAAAATCTGGACAAAGAAGTGTCCTTATGCCATTTTCATCCATCATCCCAGTTTCTTTGTGATAATGGTTTTCCTTTTTTCTCAACATATTATCAGTTTCAAAAAGAAAGACATATAATGAATTGTGTAAAAAAAAAACCAACCAGAGATAGAAAGCGTGCATAGGGGAATCAGATGTGTGACATTACGAATATATGAAAATACATTTAGAGAAGATCACTAACTTCCTAAGAATTCTGTTAGTAAAAAAATACATGCGTTGAAGAAGCCAGATTAAAAAAAAAAAAAAAAAAAAAAAAGGACTGAGAAGGATCTCTTTTAAGAATAAAGTTATCTGGAAAATGATTCCTCAACTAAGTTAAAAACAGAGAGAAGATGGACCCTGAAACGTTATGAAAAGGCTCTCCACATCTCCACAGCAGTAGGTCATGTAGACCTGTTTTCAGTGACAGGAAAAGCTATGTCATATATTTTTCAGGGTAAATCCTTCTAAAAAGTTCATGCTCCAGCTTCTCTATGAAGGAGAGTTTATTTTTTCACTTTAAAAATCACACTGCAGATAAGAGAGCCAGGGAAACACAGAAGTAGGAGGATAGAAGCTAGGGTTCAGCAGTAGCAATGCTTTGAAAGTAAGTTTCATATGAAGGTAGACTACAGGCTAGGACAGAAATGCGAATGCCTCTCTCCTCTTTCCCCCAAAAGCTAGCTTTCGTGCAAATGAATGATGGTTACAGTGATTAACTTTCACTCCTTGAATACTAGGGTACATAAGTGCATCATGGGCTTACTTCAGGCTGTTGACATTTCGATGGCAGAAGCAGACTTGCAGGAAGCAAATGCCTTGCTTTTCCCCAACTTCTGGCCACCTACCAGCTCACCTATGGCCAGGAAATTTCCTTCGTATTCTACATTGTTATGGATAACCTCAAATCTACTTAGAGAATGAGAATGAGCCTATTAGCAGTCCTACGACATTATGGGGTTTAGTTCCCAGCCTTGTCTTTTTGTTGACATTGGTAACTAGCGGTCTGAATTCTTTCTTAAGGAGTACTACACTGGACAGACAGCTTTCTGAATGTAGAGAAAACAGCAAAATCTTTAAAATGCCTAGCTTTAAAAGTTAAATTGAAATCCACTGCAGCACTCTATGCTTTTCTGGCTTATTAACACACATTTTCAGCTCTCATTATTGTTAGATAAGTTCAGCCTCAGTGTAAGTTATTTTGACTTAAAGGGATCTTTCCCTGGAATGTATTTAACCCTACCTGTCTCTGCTGTGGCTGAGATTTTCTGCAGGAAGCTTGAGCTGGATTCAGTGATGATATCTATGAATATGTTGTGCTTACACCAGAAGGAAATCAATTATTCTCAGAAGGAAGCTGCTTGGAAGAAGAAAAGATGTATGGGAAAAGGAGAAGGGGAAGCCTGGAGCAAATGTGAGGAATAATGGAATTTGGGAAGGTAGTTCTCCTTGATGAATTATTGCAGTGCCTTTAAATCAAGTGAGACAGCCTTCAGGATGACCTGCTTTGGAATATGGCAGCATGACGGCAGAGTAAAATGTCTCAGCAGGAGCATGTAAGACTCACATTTTCTGCCAGATGTGAATTGAAATTCAGAATAACACTTTTTCATGTTGGAAGAAAATCTTTGGTGTTTTGGATAGTGCTTCTGCCATTTTGTAAACTCACTGCCAGACTGAAGTGCCAGACCTCAGCCCAAGCAGAAGGGCAAGTGGATGGATGCTTTCAGGCAGGAGTCTATGGAATCTGTTCTGCATCATGGTTCGGGATCTTCACCCTTCATTTATTGTCCTGTGCCGGGTTTTGAAGCATGGAAATTCCATCGCCTACGGATTTAATTATCATGTCTCCACTTTTTGGATACTCAGCCGTATTTACCCCTATTACACAGACATCTATAAGAAGGACCCCATTTCTGTAGTTTATATTCATTATCTGTTCCTACATAAAATTGTTTCCTGCTGTTGACAATTCACAACTCACTTTCTAATCTTCCCTTAAGCTAACCCTTACTCTTTCCATTCACCTAGCAGTAAGAGACACACAGGTGCTGGAAGACTAAACCACAGTGATATAACCTGATAAAGGTGATTTTGTGAAGCTCTGAATTAAAGAAGATTGAATTTTGTGCTTCCCCCTGTGGATATATGTTTTTTTCTCCACATTTCCTTATAATACCTAGAGTTGCATTCAGTTGAGTTATGACTATGTTCAGAAGACTACAATGAAGGCATTGGGACTGTGCGGCAATTTTTCTGAAAAGAGCAAAGGTTTTCTGCCTTGAAAAAACTGTAATGTCTTCATACAGCTCCTGGTATTCAGGCACAGAGGGTGTCTTCTCTGGATTTCTCCACTGATGCTGGATCAATCTCCTTTCCCCTGTTTGGCTTCTCTGGTGGAACACGGGGAATGGTTTGCAGAATGCACCCAGCATGACACTAGATTGTAAGCCAGGTACAGAGATACTGTTATGACTTCTCTAAATTTTATCATCAACACTGTGAGGTAGAAAAATAGAACTTTCCTCCAGAAATACAGTTTCTTTCCTCAGCTCTTGCCCCTAATCCTTCTTTTTGGAGGAGCTATGGTTGAGCTGGTGTTGCTGTTTTCAAAGGGACCGTTGGGTCAGCTGTGATGGGAACCGGTCAGGGAATGGTTGGGGACCCAGGCGCTGTGTGTGGGGATGTGATAGGCAGGGCGGGGGCTCAGCATGTAGGAAGCTATGATCACTTGTGCTGGCACAGTGCATCCTTTACAGCTGTGCACCAGGTGTGCCCAAAAGCTGGATCCTGGACACTCTGCCAGAGAATGTGTGTTTGGGGGGGTCATAGGTCATAACTGAGTGAGAAAGGGGAGTCTTGTTACCACTTGTCCTGGGAAGGGACCAGGGGTGACGATGTGCTGTGAAGTGGCAGTCTTGGCTCCTGTTGATTATTTTGCAGCTCTCTGTGCTTGCCTCAGTCTCTTCTGTTGAAATCCTTTTGTGCAAACTTGTTGCTTGTGAACAGACAGGAACTTCTCAAAACACCTTAATACTGTCATTCATATTCTCAGCTATCAACTTCTCTTCCTGGGCAGTTCAGCCCCACCATGGCCCTTGGGCTGTGCTGGCACCAACATTTGTGGTGTTGGTCAATGGACTGGGTCAAGAAGCTCAACTGTTAGAGGCAGGGAATAAAACCTTCTTTCTGAAGAGCTTTTCTTCAGCTCATCCATTCTCCTGCTGTAGTTTATCACACAGCCCAGAGCAGGAGGTGCCATGGGGCTGTGCAGAAGGGTGATGGTGAATATGGTTGTGACATTACAGCTGTGGTATTTTTGTTACAACCTGTAAAAGTGGAACACATTCTTTCAGCTACCAGACAGCATCTAACAGAGTAACTGCACACACAAGATCTCTGCAGGGCACCGTCGATTGAGCACCAAGGGTCCTCACAGCCTGGCTTCCCATGGGCCACCCTGTGGTGCAGCTGGATGTGTGATTGCTGCCCAGAAATGTGCACTTGGGCTGTTTTTAATGCAGTGAGTTCTGGCTGGCAGTGGTGCTTTGTGCCTGATGCACTGCTGCCTTATTTAGCTGAAGCTGAAGTCTACACAGATATGATTTCTTTCCTAGTGGGATTAAAACAAGGTCATATTGCATGTTCAGATCTTCCTGGGGTGAGAAGGAAGATAAGGAGTGTTTTTGTGCTTCTCCGGAGCAGAAAGTGGTTTCAGGCCAACCTAAATGCTAAATATAACGAAGGCCACATGAATTGCTTTCAAAAGAAAACAATTGAATGGATAACATTAGCATAAGTGTAATGAGTGTCTAAGCTAAGGAGGAGCTAGAAGTTGTATCCTATTGGGAGCAGAAGGGTCAAGAGACCTTGCTAGTTTTAATGAGATCCTCTTCAGTGAGTGATTTGAATAGCTTGCAAAAGCAGGGAGCAGATGACATCCTTTCTGGATCTGACTGCGGGGAAACTGATTCACCTCCTCAGCTGTAATGTGCAGGTAAAAAGCAAATCCAGAGCAAAGCCAGAGAATCAGACCGGGGTGATTCTCTTTTATTAGGGCACGCACCAAAGGTAAGTGTTTCTGTAGTTAATGGGACAGAAGAACAACTTCTGTTTTGCTTTCACATCCTCATAAGCCTTTTAGGCTTAAATTCACTGTACTCGCATAGCTTCTCTATGAAATGATTACCATTTTTAAAGCTTAGAAGAAGGTTTGCTGAGCCATCTCTTGGTGTCAGGAAGTTTTCTCCACCCCTGGAGTGGGTGGACTGGCAAAATTTGCAGAACCAAGTGTATTATCATACAGTTGGTGTCAACAATGGTTACAGTTGGCTCCCTTCCCCTTCCCCCCAATTTTGCTTTCATAAATTAGGTCCCTGATCTTAGGCACTGGTAATCTTTTGATTATTCTTGAGAGGAGGGAAACAGCTAGTATGCATATTGAGCCATTACACTGAGCACTGTGTAGTATTGATAAACAATACGGTCAATGATTAGACAACTGTGTGGCACACGTGCAACCTTTGTGCTGCTGCTTCTGAGTGCAATTCATTGTTGTTATGCTTCTTTGTGAGGAGAAAAAGAAAACCCAGGAATCTCCAGCTTTCTCAGAATCTTTTAGATCACAGTTGTAAATATGGATGCAAAATCCATTTACAAATGTATATTCATAAATAAAGTGTTATTTAGGAATTAATTTACCTTCATGTTTATGTTACTGCGTGTGTGAATTACAGTACTATAACAAAACCAGTGAAAAAATATGTAGTCCTAATTATGAATAATATAGCAGCATCTGGGAGGCTTGGGTAGATGCCAACATGAAAGCTGATGTCATTTTGGTTTAAGTGCTGGAAAAGTGGTTTCTGAATACCGAACATCTCTCCTGCATGTTTTATAGCTCTGGGAACTAGTTATGTCAAACCCATTCAAGGCTTATGACTTGCATAAATGTTCATGGCATGAATTGGAAGGTAAGATTTTTAAGAACATGTTTAAAGTTAATTGCTTTAGGTTAGATAGCTCTGTACAGGATATTTAGCAATAAAAGGGAAGACATATTTTAGTGGCAGAAGGAGCGTAATCACAAAAGACAGACTGTTGTCAGAGTGGTGGATCAGTTATGCAAGGTGATTCTGAACCATCATATCAACTGCCTTGGTCTTTGCCAGGCAAAAATGTAAATTTTGATCATAGCAAAACCAAACAGAATAATATAACCCTATTTCGATTACACAAAAGGCTACATCTGCTCATGAAAGATCATTGAATGTCTTTTTTTGCAAACTAGTCTGAAAGAAATAACACAGAAGAAGATTTTTCAAGGATGTTAATACAGTTTAGTACTGTTTTTGTTGAAATAACAAACTGTTACCTCATCATACATGATCCATTTCATAAAAAGTATAGTTTTTTTAGTCATATGAATTTCCAGGCATATGCACAAAAATCACAACTTTGTAATAGTTTACGAAGTGCCTAATCATAGAGATTAGAAGTCCTAACAATCTGTATGTCTGTGCAGTTTTGAAACAGTAAGAGAAAGCAAAGCATAGTGCAGAATAGATAACTTGGTTACAGATCGTAACATGGAACAGTGAAAGCCAAGTCAAACTATTCTTTGTGCTTCCTTTAGGAGATGTGTCTTCCCTTCTGTGCACTTAGTGGGAAACAGCGATCTGTTAGTGTTGATTACTTCAGGGGAAGTCCCACCGCTTCATGTCCTTCCTCAGCCTTCATCTCCCAGAATAGCTATCAGCTATTTAATCACAGTTAAACCCGTGCCTGAAAAGTACGGAGAGAACACGTGTCCTTCTCATCTGGCACTTTCTCCAGAGCAGAAAAGATACTTCCTTTCTAGCCAGGGCATGATGGCAATGGCAGAGGAAAGCACCAAGCTGCTGCTCATGCCCAAGCATGCAGCCACGGGGTCCTGGAGGGGTCTGTGCTGACCAAGGGGAGCAGCATCAGAGGGCAGAGCCAAGGCACCAGCAGGAATACCCCCACTGGCCTTCCAGGCTGCAGCCTGTGCAGTGAAAACAGAAGATTTGGATAGGTGTTTTGTCATTTGTCTGTGCTTCAACAGGTCTGACTTTTCACTGTAGTGGAGGTCTGCTTATATTAGCAGTGTTAGATGGTATAACGTACCTGTCAATAATAAAAACGGTTTTTAAATATTGCACGAGAATGTGTAAGTAGAAATTGTGAGGACTTTACAAACAACTTAAAACACAGCATCAACAAGAGCATTTTAGTTCCGTTAGTATTACCAAGTCAGCACCATCATAAAGCCAAGAAATCATGCTAGATTTTTGGAGGTGCAGATCTGTGCAAAAATGCAAAATATCAATTTAATTTAAATAATTTTAATCCTGACTGCATATAGGCCAAAAATACTGCAGCTTGACTTTCTAATCCTGTGCTGAGTTTGTAGGTTTGGTAGTTAGAAAGCAGATTTGTACTTGTAAACTGCGAAGTTGGTAAGAAATCATTGAGAATATTCAAAGACAAAAGGAACATTTTCACTTGCACTTTCTGGCTAGAATCTTATGTTTATCCAACTCTTCTTATCATGATCTGTCCATAAAATTAAGCCAACTCCTCTCTATGTCTCCATACCAGCAGACATCTTTTTTGGATCTACCCAAACTATTTTGGCCTTGTTTATCACATTTCATCTTCACAGAGTAAATGCAGCAGTTTATAAATTTGAACTATGATCTTTTTATTAGTCAAGAAAACCAGGAAATGCTATTTAAAAAAAAAAATACCCATAACTGGACTATAATTATAATGATTAATTAAATCAAGTACAGAGAGTACTTAGCTCTGACTCTTGGTAGCAGACATCTCAGGCTAAAACACATTCCTTCAGAGAACCTCATTCTAGTAAAATCAGCTCTCAGTTCCTTTCCTTTCCACTCAGTTACAGAGAGTCCTTCTGAATTCTGGGCACGTTCTCCCTGAAAAGGAGGACAGGGCTTCTGCTCACAATAAAGGGGATTTCAGACACATAGCTAAGAAAAATCTAGTTTTCAAAAAAACTGAAAATGATACATTGTTGATTGAAAATGTTATTCATTGCATCTGCTGACCAAGGTAACACAGTGAAATAAGGAAATGTATTTGGTTAGGTACAGTACAGATGAAGTGTAGAATACAACTGGCCCAACTGATAGGTAATACATATTTTTTTTTAATATTAATAAAAATTTGAAATTGACTCTGTCCCTCACCATGTTTCCTTTTCCTTTTTGTACTGCCAGAAAGGCTAGATGCAAGATGTTGTAATTTTTCAAAATTTCAATAACAATGGCACTGTTCCACTCAGGCTATGACCCAGGTCAGGAACATTCCAGGGCTGTCAGGGAACAGCTGGTTGTTTCCACTCTTGTTCCCCACTTCAACCAGTCAGAAGGAGTTCTTGGTATGGACAGTGCCATTACCCACCTTAGCCATTCAAGAGTTTCTGGTATGACCAATGGGTGCTTAACAGCCCAACTCATTACTCAAAATGCCAAGGCCTAGCAGGAATTCCTGAGGTCATAGAAGAGGCCCAGACAAGAGGGAGAGATGCATCACCACGTATGTGGATACTAGTAAAACCACATCTTATCATAAAATACAATTATGTATCTGGGATTAAATGTCGTACAGAAGTATGCATAGAACAGAGGATAGAGAATCAAAGAGAATAGGATTCCTAAACATGATAAATTCTGTATCTGCAACCAAAATAGTCTTCTAAATATTTTTTGCTTATGAAAAAATTGACCAAATACTCCCGATGGCAATGGAGCTTTTTAGATACTCCATTGCACCCTTTACCAGAAGATGCAGTCCACTCAAAAGAAAGCATCACTGTTCTTTGTTTGATTATTGAGACATCTACTGTGTATTTAGTTATACAACAACAAAGACAGCCATTCTTGAAAAACAAATCTAGTTTTTCCATGACTTTCTGAAGCTGATGAACAACTTTTGCCTTTCTCTTCTTTAATTACATTTTTGTATTACTTTTAGTTTGTGTGTGTGTGTGTAGCAGCAATGTTATTCTTGCTTACTCCTTGCATAGAATTTCCTCCTTACTTGAGGAACAACAGCAGCTGACTTACCGTCACTCTTAGTGTTTATGTCCAAGAGATTAAAAGTCTCTGTGGATCAGGGATAGTACAGAGCTATAGGCAAGCATAAGGACTGAAATCGGTGTGCAGAGATTGAAGTTATTTTAGTTCCTAGAGGGTTTGCATGTCTTTTCAAATATAAAATAATTTCTCTGCAGAAGCATGACAGTTCATGACTAATTAAAATGCATTCTGCAGGCCCCTAGAGAGTATATCTGTCAGTTTACTTACCTATCTTCAAATTAAAAAATCCTTTAAAAATACAACCTCCTAATGGATTTTAAAAGCCAAGAATATTCCAGATATATTTTTCAGATGTGTAATATCTGATCACCTTAAAAAGCCCCTGACATCCCTTATAAAACTGAGGACTGCATAATATACAGTCAGGGATATCTTATAACGTTCTTATAGCCTGGGTAAAGGACCCAGTGAACACATCTGTAACATGAAGGGAAAATAAAAGAATTATTTGTATTTGTGCTTGCAAGGGGGAAAAATAAAGTCACATCATACCTCGTTGAATAATGTGTACCTATATAAGTCATGCAGTGGCTTTAAATGCTGCATGTATTATATATGTATTTATGTAACTTAAAAGAACAGTTGGATAAATTAAACTCCTAGTGAAACTAAGGAGAGATAAGAAGAATGGGAGGAGGTAGAAATAAAAGAGAGGGGAAAACAACGCTTGGGGTACTGTTCTAAGAAACTGTACTGCTCTGAGGGCATGATGGATCAGGGAAGTCCTGCCACTCTGCTATTGCCAGCCAGGGTGGAGGGAGCTGCCACATGCTGGTGTCCTGGCTCAGGTTCAAGCTCAGGTATGGGAGCTAAGGCTGGAGGCAGAATTGTTCCTGCATGACCACCATCAGATTATTGGGCTGCAAAGAGGATCCTGAAGCCAAGAAGAAGTTTATCCGAGGTGTGAACATTATTCATGGTGGAGGGCTGAGGCAGTGGGAGAGGGAAAATGTAGGAATGGGAAGTGTTTGCTGAAGGGCAGCTTGTGTATCCCTCCTGTCCCTGGCATGTGTCACAGTTGCTGTGTCCCGTTGCATCAACAACTGCAGTGCTACAGGACCTCAGAAAGTGGGATACACACGTGCTGTCTGTGGGAGAGGTGCAGACAGTCCTCAGCTGAGGTGGCCAAGTGCTATTTTGGTTCTTTGTGGTCAGAGGAGGAAAAAATTCCATGTAATCTGTAAGAGTGTCTGTTTATATTGCTTCTCCCCTTCTTCTTGGAGACATCTCAGTGCTGTATGTGGAGAGAGCAGAGCTGCCTTCTCCGGGTGTTGAAATGATTTACAGGAATGCCACCACTCAGCCCAGCAGCTCTGTGACCGCAGCGGATGCCTGCAGCAGGGACAGAACACTGTAGATGTTTAGTGAAGGAAAAACCAGACTCAGTGCAGATTTTATCTTCTTGAGTGAATAAATAGCCCTTTCAGGAGCAAAATATTACCAGTTCATGAAGCCTCTCCAGGAGCAGGCTTCCATTTTAGCACAAGATACAGACTTGACCCTAGGGAAGCAGTTTTTTACTTGATATCTGATTAATCTTATTTCCAATTTTTCAGCTGCCATTATGACCATATTCTGTCAGGCCATGGCTTTAGTATCAACACTTACATTTATAAGAATAATTTTGCTTTACATTGATACTTTTAAGCCAGACACAGAAAGGACTTTTTCAGATATTTGGATGGTGGAGCAACCTTTGCTGACATCCACAGAAGGTGTCTTGTTGGCTACAACAGGCTTAGATATTGACATTTTAGCTGGGATTAATCCCACTCACCTGAAAAGCAGGCTGCTTTTACAAGCTAGTCATGTAGAGAAAGGCTACTTTGCAGAGTAATTCATCCCATCCCAAGACAAGTAGCTGAACCCCGTTGGAGGTATTGTCTTTCCCAAGTACTATGAAGGTAGCTGGATTGAAAAATGGAGCTGAGGATGTAACTTGGATGGTCGAAGAAAAATGAGATAAAAGCCTTCCCTTAAGTGAAAAGATGTCCAGATACAGAAGTGTGTGTGCGACACTGAAACTCAGCCTCCTTCTGAATCAAATCTTTCATGCTTTGTGGTTTTATACCTTTTCCTGTAACCACAAAACTCGCACAACCTCAGTGTGGTGAAGTATCAGATCAAAAGACATCCAGCTCTCTAATGAATTAGGATGAACAATGCAATGTCTGACACATCTACTGAATTCCACCAGCCTTATTTTAGATCTGCACTATTTTCCACTTACAGCTTCTGAGTGCAGGCTGCACAAGATGAAGATATCTAATTGCCTATCTGCAGCAGAGAAGCAACTGAGACAAAACTATGCTGTCTTATATTCCCCAGGACAAAAGCCATCATCCTGCCTCATCTAAAAGCCATTGGTATTGTTCTTGTAATCATGTCAGCATGGACAATATCTCATGGATTCAGCAGTTCCTCCTTTCTACCCCTCCTTTGTGCCATTGGTCTCTGATCCTGTGCACACAGAGACTGGATGAAGGTTACTTGAGAAAAAAGAAAACCCTGCACCTACCCAGACCTTCATCTAGATTGTTCAGTGGAGCAGAGTAAACAGGAACTAGTAAACTCTTCTGGAATAACTTTTTTGAAAGGAAGCTTCAGATATTTCACACCTCTGCCCTCCTACGATATTATTAAATCCAGGTCAGCATAGTGGGGACCTCAGACTCTCTTGGGTAGCTCCCTAAAGAAGAAATTAGCCCCCTTTTCTCTGCATCACCCTTGGCAGGGATGAGGTTGATCCTCTTGCTGCCGCACAGGTCCCCTCCTGCTGCCTGCCTGCACCATGCTCCTCCTGGCCTCATGAAAGCTCTCACACCCCATGGGGCAAGGCCAGCTGGACCTCTCTCTATCAGGGCCTCCCTGCAGAAGGGCCAGTAGTTGCTTCTTTGCTCCTCAGGGAGTGGTAGCACCTCATCCTCACCCAACCCTTTGGGGACTCCCAGAGATTGCAGTGTTGCTGTTGGTATCATTTCCAAGAACTGGGCAAACTTTGATCATAGAATCATAGAATCATTTAGGTTGGAAAAGACCTTTGAGATCATCAAGTCCAACATGGTCTTTACCTGTGGTGGAGAGGTGATCACAAAGAACGCAGGCTCTGAAGGAATGTCTCGTCTTTGATCTTGCGCTCTGCTCTGCTGCTGAGTGTGATGATATCTGAAACTCAGGCAAGGAAGAGGGAGCTGGCTGAGAGCACACTGGACTGCTTCTGAAAGAGCCCACAGAGCAGAACATAGTGTTATATAGGATGAGAACAATAAGAAGTTTGTTTAATCAGGCAGGAGTTTTATTACACCTCAGGTAATGATAATAACTTGAACAAAACAACATTGTTTCTGTTTGGCGGATTAAGTTAATTATGTGAAAAATAGCTTATTTGTACTAAAATGGTTATAGGGGTTCTCTTATGAAATGAAGTTTACTTTCCTTTTTTTTTTTTTCATGTATGGAAAATATTTCTAAGAATTCACATACCAACAAGAAACTGTCACTGTATGCTTGAATCAGGATGAGACAGAAAACAAGCTGAGTCCTCTGGCAAGAATTTCATGGCAGAGACTGTATTTCTCCCAGTTAAGATTATGAATTGCTTGGACGAGTAAATTAACCTGGGAGAGCATCGAGGAGGTTTGTACTTGGTTTTGGAAGATGGGTTTACTTCAAAGCCAATAGAGTAGGGACTGTATAGGGGTGGCTATTCATATAGCAAAGCCTGAAGGATCACTGAGCCAGAGGGATCCATGGTTAGATAATATTTAGATCCCACACCTCAATAATATAGTTTTTAAATGAAAGTATGTTCTGTACTGTTTGAATACTATTACAAATGAAAGCCAGAGCTCTTCAATAGCTCAACAGCAAGGAGTTTGCTAAGTTTTGGATTTAGACTTAGCTGTGTTTCCATAGCACTCAGACACTCCAGTGAAGACAGACACCTCATTACTTGGTGTTATGTACACACAGACCAAGAATGAGAATGAAAATTGATGGGGAATTAGGCACCCAGTGAAAACAGGGTGTTGACACAAGGGAGTCCTCCCACCAAATTTGGTAATTTGGATTGCTGTCTGATACATTTTTGCTTCTTGCATGGGACACTGTAGTCAGTATTGATCTTAATTGATTTTTGCTGTCCTGTTGCATCCTGCTAGCTATTCACACTACTATAGCGGTAAGTTCCCCCTTCACGGGCCACTGACAAGGTCAATAGACAGAAACTGCTGCCAGTGTACATGTGGCAGGGCTGATGGTACCTGTGTGAAGGATCCCCATCCTCAGGGGCTGGATCCACTGTCCAGGAGATTGTTCTTTGTACAAGTACCTATGCGGCAGGTGACACTAGGGCTTTTTGATCTCCTGAGATGACCCAGATCATAAGACATTGAATATAAACATTATCGACTAGGTGGGCTTGTATTGCTTCTTGAAGTCCCAATAACTGCCTGCATACTATAATCCCTATCAGCCTCAAAATGCTGATTGTGATTGTTCTCATGGAAAACCATGTCCAAAAGTTTTGACAATTTTGTGAAAAGTGAAATACAGGAAAATTGTATTCAGCTACTAATTCCAAAACACTTTCTCATGGAGACACAAGTCCTTTCCCAGACTAACATCCACTTGCAATTAGAATGAGCAGTCAGAAATACAAAGCACACTCCTGAACTCATCATTCCTGAACTCAGCATCCTTCTAGCATGACAGAAATATATTCTATATATATCTCTCTATCTCATCTTGTGGTTCACACATTTATATAGGATCTGGATCAAAATGTCTTGCGTAAAGTAAGCCTTAGACTATCAGCATCACATGGCTGAACAAATGCATTATGAGCTTATCCCATCAAATGTAGGTCCCCAAATCAGGGGGATTATAGACAAAATTTTTATGAGTGCTGTTAGACAGAGAGGAAATAAATCCTTTGACTGTTACAGTGTACATCACTGTTTCATTGCCACAGGTAATAGATTTTTTTTTTCCTTAGCTTTACAGACTTGCAATTTGCAATTGAAATATGGTTTACAGCACTTGTACGGATAGTTCAAAGGAGACCATCCCCAAAGTTGTTCAAGTTTCTAATATGGAAGGACTTTTGTTTGTGGTCCTGATTGCATGAAAATACTGTACATGGAAGGTAACTCCCTGTCATGAGCTGAATTTCTATTAATTTAGTTCATCATTCACCCTTTATAAAAAATAACTTTTAATATTCTTATTAAGTGTTATAATGCCAGGTATTGATGGTGTCAGTTTTGTCATCCTGAAACACCTGAAAGCTAATATAAGATTTGATGGTTATTTCCCCAAGTGACATTATGATTTTATTTAGAATCATACTATTGTTCTGCATTGTATAAAACAGTATCTATGTTCCATTCTTGCACTATGCACCATACGTGAGTTGTCTCATTTCCTAGCTAACACTTGTGTCATGCACAGCAAATAAAACTGAAGCTATACAAGAATGCACATGCTAAAAATTTACTTCTGGAGCCTAGAGTCACCTATCTCATCCTGATCCCAGCAGTATGCATAGCTGATGGCATCACTAGTATTGGTAGAGCTAGCAAAGTCAAGTAAATTACCTTGTGCCTCACAACTGAATAGTTTATCTCAAGGTATAAGGGTATGAAGCCTAAAGCTGTGATGAAAGTTGAAAACAGCTGTTAAGTGACATAACTTTTGTGCTTGCTTGACTTCCAAAGGACTGCATCACATCTCTGCATAGTGCCACTGCTGGGACAGCCATGGGGCCACAGCACACTATAGGATGTGACATGTTCAGCTATGGGACTGTGCTGTCCCAGCTCAAAGCATAGCTGTAGGCAGCACAATTTTCGAGGCCCCTTTGGTGGAATTTGGTTTGAGATTAATACATTTGTCTGTAGTAACCTCTGTTCAGCGTACCTGCAAGCACACTGTTCTGGATCTCTCCTTACAGGCAATGGAGAGGTGGTCAATGCAGCCAGTGGAGCCTGGAGCACAACTCAACTCACCCTGAAGTAGACACCTCATGTTTACTCATCTGCTGTCTTCTCTATTGACTGTAGTGATTAGGGTCTTAGTTTGGTTGGCAACATGTAGGAACTGGAGTCATCTAAGGTGCCCTAGGATGTGACACGGGACATACAGGAAACCTGTAGTCTTCTAGATGGGCTGCTATGGCATGAGCTACGCATAGAAGCAATGGAACTGATCCCCTAGTTTGCCATGACACCACTCGTGTAGTCCTGGGTTAGGTCTTAACCTTGATGGATTCCTACCCTTCAAGCAACACCTATATTCAAGTTATGCATTTGGTGCCCACCTGCCTGTCCAGAACTTTCTCTTGGGCTCTAGCTCATGAACCCCAGCTTCCTACCCGTGTCCACAAACTGCAGACAGCAGATAGTAATGAGTGGGAGTTTGCAATCCGGGGGCACAGCTAGCACAAGCCACAGGCTGCAGGACTCGCTGGTGGATAACCAGACTGGGAAGAAGAACTGGTCACAGGCCTGCCAGCAGGAGTGGCTGGCAAAATGTATGATTCAGGTGCAGCAGTTTTCAGGGATGGCATCATCCAAGTCAGCATCTGGGTTACAGAAGCTGAGTGTTCTCAGCCATGTATAAGAAACTGCTGTGGGCTGCGCGGTGGCTACTCCACCTGCCAGTCACAGGGAGACAAAGGCTGTGTGCTGCAGGTTTTGCCTGGCGAAACTTCACATTCACAGATTGACTTCTCCTTGAGTTTTCTTTTTCCTTCTTCTGTTCTGTTTCAATGAGTTCAAATGCTCCTTCCACAGCA
This sequence comes from Falco biarmicus, assembly GCF_023638135.1. Lineage (NCBI taxonomy): Eukaryota > Metazoa > Chordata > Aves > Falconiformes > Falconidae > Falco > Falco biarmicus. The sequence goes on along the minus strand of NC_079289.1, from coordinate 67,176,676 downwards.
CAGCTACCACTGTGAGAGTTTGTTTCCTAGGCTTAGTGGGGGTGCAGAAAAAGAAAAGAAGTGGAGAGGCTAGGCAGAACTCAAGCTGCCCTGCCCAAACGTTTCTTAAATACATCTAAAGAGAGGACTTAGTCCTGAGTGCCAGCAGCCACTGTCTGGAAAAAGGTTTCCACACATGAAGGAGCTGGGGCATCCTTAGCAGCTGTCCACAAACCTGGAACAATCTCATAGCAGCAAAGCACAGAGAAATGCAGTATACACTCCTTTTCCCACATATGCCTCTTCCAGAAACATCATGCATTAAAATCTCCGAAAACAGAAACCGCATCCACTGAACAAAATCAAGACCTTATTGTGTATTTGGAGGCCAGTGACAATATGCTGACCATCACTTATTATCTCCTGTTAGTCCCCACAAGGCAAGACTTCTCCATGCAAAAATATTAACCAAAATTTTAAACATCCATTTAAATTATAGTCTTTAGATTGTGAGTTCTCCCAGGCTTATATTGTAGACTTGAGGGTTAAAAGAACGGTATGTCCATCACTGCCAATGAAGCAGTCATTGCACTGTATTATTGCTTAGTTTGGGGGCTGTAATTAAACCATCCAAGTTCTCTGCTGTGCTGTTCTTTGGATCTCTATCTACTTGGTAGCAGTTGTAAAATTGTGGTCTCACATGCCATTGCAAAACTCTCTGGTTGCCAGGGGAAACACAGGACTTCCCACCTGAACTTCACTAGTGTCATGTCAACAAATACATTTATGTGAGAAATGTTATTTCTAAATGAGATGAAATGACATTTATATCAGTTTAAAACAGGTCAAACTCCATGGATTTCAATAGGCTTGCTCTTACACTGTGCTATTAACTCCAGATGAGTGTTCTTACATTTGGGTAGTGGTATTTAAAGTTGACTTGAATCATTAGATAAAAAATTATAAAATTAAAGAACATCTGTGTGGAAGGCAGAGCTGAAAATACCGAAAAGAAAATGGCTCTAAAGGTTTGTAAATCATTCTTCTCTCAGGAAAAATTGCACGTCAACTGTTGGTGACCCTACACTGCTTCTGCTTTCCCCAGTCAATAACTAGAGCAATGCACTAGAGCCTTTAAAAGAAAAAGGTATTTTAAGCTGAAAGTGCTTATGGTCCGTACAAATGCCTACAATGGAGCTGCCTAGACTGGGGCAGAGAGATGAGCTTGTGCATCTGGGGCAACGTACTTGCCCCATAAGGATAAGCAACACAGAAGACACTATGCATGGATTCAGAGGGTGAACCTGGGCTGGCCTGAGCCTTGGATGTCAGTGTGTGAGGGAACAGAGGCACTGCTCTCCCACAGCCGGTGGTAGTGGATATTTATTCAGCCTAGGAACCAACATACTCAGTTTTATTCATTGCACCCAGCTTGTTGAAAGTTGCTTCCTCTTTGCCCTGAAAAACTATCAATGCTCTATAAAGCTTAAAAGGTAATGAGTGGCAATAAAATCTTAAAATATTGCTTGTTGTATCTGAGTAACCAGTTAAAACACACATTTAGTTTTAAGTCTGAAAACCAGTGGTGGCTTCAGCAGATGAAAGATATGCATATGAAGATGTATGGCATTAAGGATTGTTTTCCCCGGTGAATAACCTCTGAAGCAAATGAACCATAAGATAATGCCATGTTGTTGGTCTGTTACTGGTATTTGCATCAAAACAATTAGTACTTAAGTAAATAAATGTCTTTTGCTATAGAGACGTCCTCTACCTGATAGGCTTTCGAATGTATAAAAATGGACCAATCATTTATTATAAACTGTGGTGTAATAACAATAATCTCTATAATGTTTTTTGCAGTTGCAGCCATTGTAGATGACAGATGTGTTACAGCAGGGTCGTTCTGAGAGAGTAATACATTAGATAGTCATTGCTCTGCAGGAAATTGCTCAGGTAATTATTATCAAGCTAATTAATGCAGACTTTGGGGGGTGGGGGAAAGGAAAAAAGGAAAAAAAAAACAGAACAAAGGGTAAAATACAGTACTTTGAGATAGGGAAAATCGTAATACATTCTTGGATATTAAGTTTTCCTTCAGCACTCCCTAGTGGTTCATTATAATGTAGCCACATTTTCAGCTGTTGCATACCAACGAAATAAACATTTACCATTTCTGAGTACTTTTCTGATACAACTGTGTATCATTAGGAAACATGGGGCGATGTATAGCCATGGCACATCTCTTTCCTTTTCTTCCCAGTCATCTCCCTGTGACAAGATCCTCCTGGATATGCTTTTAACTTTAATTCATTTCAAAGTGTCTGAGAGCTGAAACTACAAGGCATAAACTTTTCTAATTCCATTAAGTTATAAGGAATGTTATAAGCAACAAACATGGGCAATAAAAAAATGCAGCCTTATTTTGAAAGAGTTGCAGAGGATTTTTTTACATAATATCCATCAAGTGCAGCTGGCTTTACGTAAGCAGTTTTAAGTAGAACTGCCTCCAAATGTGCCACACGAGCAGAAACAATGGATTAAACTTCCTGTACCTCAGAGAATGTGTATGCATTTAGCCTATGTGCTCATTCAAGCAGGCAGCTATGAGAGCAGGGGAGCGCCCAACGTAACAACCATTCTGCTCCCGGATTTTGCTGCAAATCCTGCTGGGCAGGTACCTTTCTTCCCACCTCCCATAATCCCAGTGATTACAAGATCTTTGTCTGGGTTCTGCTCTGCCCTTGTGACCTGCCTTGCACTTTGCAGGCAGGGACTTCCAGCCCTTGCTGTGCCACCCTCTTCTTCTTGGTGAAAGAAGAAAGAAGAATCTCTGTGAAAAGAATTCAAGTATTTGTGTCTGTCATTATCTTTTTCAAATGCAGAAGCCACTGAGATCTGGAAAGCAGAGCCGGTCAGCCAGCTAGTTCAACTGTTTCCTTCCTTCTACAACCAGAGGAGGAGGGCAGCAAACCAACCAAACCCTGTTTGAGGAACTCAGGTGGGGCTGTACACGGGAAGAGGGAAAATCTGCCTTGGGAGGAAAGAAATCTCAGCTCCTTGAAAATATACGAACGGCTACATCATGTCATTTTAGTTGTGACGCTTATTCAGGGAAGTATGGATGTATGTAACTGCAGTCACCAGGAGAGCAGTGGAGCAGGTGCTCTGTGGAGCCCAGAGCTGGCAGATTCATTATACCGTGCATTCCTTTGCGAATCTGCTGTCTATTCCGGTCTGTCCATGGTCAAATCTATTTCCTTGTGTCAGGATCTGAGGGCAGAGTCAGAGCTCTAGCATGCATTTACCTCTGTGCACAGATAGGGAATGTTTCTTATGATCTGCACAGCTCCAGGATTACTATTTTGGGATGAGCGTTGTGGGTATTTGGCAACGAGAGCATGCAAAGAAGATTTTCTTCAAGTACCACCTTATCTCCAGTTGCTCAGACCCAATCAAATTCTTTCTGTGACCGCAGCACTAAAATGCCATGGTTCCTACAGGAGGTTGGAGGCCCAGTTAGTGCCTCAGTTTTCAGTACTACTGGGCTTTTCTCTGTTTGCTTCAGGTTGCTGCACTTCTTGTCTGAGGAAATCGGTGGGGTTTTAAGGATGATTTCTTGTCCTGCTATACTGATGCTCTACTGAGAGCTGGCTTAAACAAGAACAGGCTTTCCAAGAAATGAAAATTCCTCATTCAGTAACATTTCAGGCAGCCCACAGAAGCACTACATACTGGAGTATTTGGCAGGGGAAAGGTGGCCAAAGTGGCAGCTTCAGTTCCTGGCTGTATTTCTCAGATACATATGCCTCTGTCTGGGGTACATGCCATTTGCCAACATTTTAGGGGCATACCTCCTCATGCAGTCACTAGATATCAAAGGTCTTCAGCATCTGTCTTTGCCTTCAGTTCATTTTACATATTTTAAGGCAGAACTGTGTTATAAAGAGTACATCCCTTGCAGCATATTCCTAAATTGAACAAGCAGCACAGGCACACAAACAACCCCTTGCAGATATTTATCTCTAGTCTTTGATGGGATGCCTTGCCATTGACATGTTGTGTTTTTTCAGGCATTGTGCACACTGTCAAGTTGTATCACATTAAGTCTGCATATGACAAAATAAGGCCTGGAAAATATGTGACAGGACTTGAAAATATAGTAATTGTGGATCTTTTTTTAAAGAAAAAGGACGCTGAAGTTTGTGAGATGTGGTCGCAGCTTCCCATAATTTTCTTCAATTGCTTGCCAGGTTACATCTATGGCAGACAATTCTCTGTCAAGTCTGTTAAACCCTTATTGTTGTATGTGTGGTTTATCTTGTATGTCGCATTGATTCCCTTGCAATAATGACATTTCCTTGGTTCAGTTAATCTCATCTCAGGAATCTTGCTTTTTTCGAGCAGAGAAAAAACCTGCCTGGTCTCTGCACCAGTTCCTGTATATTTAAAATCAATTAGTTCCGAGACAAAATAGCTCTTTAAGAGAAGTCTGATGTAGTCTACAACTTTGTATTAATTCACCAGGAATTAAATGCGCAGACTGTGTTCTGTATAACAACAGGAGAGGATATAAAAAAAGTACCTCCACTCCTGCCTCAAGTATCTGTTGCACACTACAAAAAACCTTTCTTTCTTTCAGCTGCAGTAGATCATAAATCATCTGACAGAAAACCTGCATCATCAGCCTCTTTTATAGGATAAAAATTAAGTTATTTATATTTTTTCTTGGGAATTTTGATCTCAGACAGAGGATTTTCATCTGCCTGGAGGCTTGATCCAAAGACTGGGCCATTTTCACCATCACAAGACATGCACCCTCACAGTAAAGATGCAGAGTTTTTTGGACCTAGTGTGGAAACATGTTATTTTATGGCAGAATATATTCCAATAATCTTCCCAGAATGTGTTGGGAAATCAAGGCTTCCCTGTTTTGAAGTATTGTCAGATACAGTGTGCTTATGAGAGAATACAAATCCCCCATGACTGGACACTGGAATGACACTGGTCACGTGCAAATGCTCAGACACAACTGCCTTCTTTCTTCCGAGTAGCAGGATCTGCATGCAGAATTACTGGTTGTTGCTCCTTCTGATTTGCTTTCACCATCCTTCTGTAACTCTTTAGAATAGTTATTTTCCATATATCAATAGCATGTATTTCCTTAACTGTGACCTACTCTTTCCTTCCCTCCTGACACTGCCAACAAGTATCCCAGAGCCCGCCAAAATCAGCTGTATCTCAAAAGCACAGGGAGTGGGATTAGCCTTATTTAGCTTTAGGCATTCACAACATTGGTGTCAAACGGTTGGTGAAGAGAGCACTTCGCTTATATCACAGCTCCTGAGCCTAGGCTCCCTTCATCATTAGTGCGCAAGAAAGATACTTGGACCTATTTTAGGTGCCTACCTTAGGATAAGAAGTTTTGTGTCCCAGAAGGGCCTCCTTCTGTCAATGAGTGCAAAGGGATTCTACAGTGAATGAGGATAACGTTGATTTCTTAATAGATATTTGTTTCACCAGAAACTTTAATAAATGGTATCTCTGACCATGATAATTACTGATGAAACTTCATTGTTTTTAATCCCAGTGTGAGTCCCCCACTGAATTTTACTCGGTCTTGGAATTCACTGTTCCATTGATTTCATTTCATTGTAGCAATTTTCACGTTATTTGGTCAATCAAGATCATCTTTGGTGACATCTGATGAACTGTTTGCCTGGTGTTCCACTGTGGCAGTTTTCTTAATAACAGTGAAAGAAACAGTGTCATGCTGCTAAATGTTCACTGCTGCCCATACTTCTGCCAGTCTCTGCACAGGGTGTGTGATGGTCCATTGCCACAAACAGCTCAGGGCACTGGATCAAAATACTGTCCCTGCTGGCTTACTTTCTGTTGTATGCAGAGACTGCAGCATGCTGACCTTCTCTCTGGAGGTGACAATCCCATATTTTGCTGGTCAGGCTTTGGTAGCTGAGCATGCCTGGAAGCTGCCAAGCCTATGCAGGGAGCAGTGCCTTCACTAATGTCCTCCCTGCTCAGTTCACCCTGTTGATCACACGGTATTTGTCTGGCCACTCAGTTGGTTGGACTTTGTTACAATTCCTGGTGGGAACGTACCTTTAGGAAAGGTTTTTCCTCTCCTTTTATCTTATATCTCTCATATCAACTTGTAGTTCATCATTACACCTTGTATCTTAATCATGCTATTCTGCACACTGTAACCTGCTCTGAAACATCAACCCAAATGCAGCTATGGAGCACCTACATTTCATTACATCAACACTGTTCATTGCTGGCTACAGAAACAACAATCTCAGCACAGGTGACTGTTTCCTATTATGCTATTTAGTTCAGCAGTGAAACACTGAAATACACTTGGCAACAATATTCATGTCTCATTGCACGTTTTAAGACTATAGGTCTAGAATCAAATAGCAGAGTGCATGTTAAGGCTGTGGTTTTACCAGTATATAAAACAGAGTGCAGCTTGCATTCATCTTACTGAGCTGTTTCTTCCATACTCTCCACTGGGAACAGATGGTGGTCCACGCTTTCCCCAAGACCAGCTTATTTATTAATTCCTTGTACATTAAATGTAGGCAGGTATCCCACAGTATACTTCAAGGATTTTATTGTTCTGTTAGAACAGGATTCATATCACTTCTATATGAACAGCAACTCTACGGTGATAATAATATCAGAATCTGACTGAATCAGTATGTTAAAATACCGACATCAAAGTTAACTGATCCCATAGTTGCGTTCTCAGTATGCTTGCTGACAGGGTAACTCTGTTTTTGGTTCCACACACACCTTGCAACATATCCAGGTATTGCTGAATTATGCTTTTATTGCTAAATAGTAACTGTAGTAATAAAAATAAAATTATCTTAATTTTATGTCCAAGAATATTTATTAATCTTATTCTCATGTATCTCACAGGAAAGCTGTTGTTGTTTATATTCTTCGGAAATGAAATACTTCCCTATTTCCACACACATTGTTATACGTACTATCCAAGATACATTTCTGTAAGTGCAACTTACAAAACCACTACTTAGGCAGATCCCTCGGACACTGACCTGCATCTACTCCATGTTTAACAGTGCTTAAAAACTTAATAAATGCAGTGGGGACATTTTTCATTTCACACGTGACTGGATTTTTTGTCTCCTCAGAGCCTGTTCTCAAATAGTAACTGCATTGATCCTCCCTTTGGGTGTGATCTTAGGGCTCCACAGAAGCTGGTAAACATCCTCAGATGTCTAAAATTGTTCTCCTAGGGCACAAAAATAACTTCTTCTGACATCTGATGCCCTTACTGCCACTTCCTGGCATGTTGGTAAGTCTGTTTTCAGTGTCAGCAAAACAAAGACTTGAAGGAACTTCAACTTCTAACCTGTGGGTCTTGCCTTCAGCTTGACTCCTCACACTGCACAGCACAATAGCCTGTGACTCTCAGCTGCAGATTTTCATTCACATCTGTTTCCTCCTCTGCTTTCCTCTCCTTTTAGTTATTTCTCCCATTTCTCTCACAAGAAAGCTGCTATTGCTTATATTCTTTTGATTTTTAACACTTTCCAAAGCTTGATGACATTTAGTGAGTATATTTTAACAAGTTTTATTTCCTCGAGAAACCTCCCAATGCTCTTGTTTTAGATAAGTCCATCTATTTGTTTTTCTTCCACCCCTAGTTCAAGCTCATTGCTTTATAAAGCATACCTAACGGTGAAATGGTCCAGGGTGAAAAAAAAAAAAGTCATCTGAGGCAGTTACATCTTTCTTAAGTCCTTTCCCAAGTACCATGGAGTTCCGAGGCAGTATTAGGAAGTATTTCATCATTACTGTACATATAGAATAAATAAATCATACAACTGTCTATTATTTAAAAAAGCATCATTTTTAGTGAGAATCTATGCAATATATGGTAATAGTGGAACAAGTGAAAGTTGTATGTCAAGAGCAGAAATGAGTCCATGCAAGAATGTGACAGATGTAAGATCATACCTGGTTCTGGCCAATCAATGAGTTAATTGCTCTGCTTCTACTCACAAGCCCCAAGCCCCCACTGTTCAAAATGTTCAGGGTCTTCCCTTTCTTTTCTGCATGAGCACTGACAAAGGATCAAGTACAAATCCAGTCTTGCCTTTTACCAGCAGGTTTGTATGTTGGACTCAATGGAGGGAATGCTGGTCTAGATTAAAATTTCTATTGATACTTTTTTTTAATAAATATTTTATACCAGCAGGAAAAAAAAAAAGAATTTTTTACAGAATAAAGATAACAGTCATTTGGGGGAAAAAACTCTTGAAACGTATCTTGAATAACCAATATTCATTGTCTTGCAATTATCTTTTAATAGCCTCAGTACAAGGGACGTCGAAAGTCATGGTGGCCACATGTGGCGAACTCATACAACATGTACAGAACACATTTAAAGCACTCTGTTTCCAGAGAAACACCAAGCATGAAAGACTGTGTTCGTCCCTCAGATTCTTTATACAGCAGAGGTAAGAATTAGCTTTCGTAATTCTTGAAAGACATGTTCTACTAGAAGGAAGCAGCTTTGGGTTTTTTTCCCAGCAGGGATCCTGGAGTCTCTGTTGCAATCAGGGTCCAGAAGACATGTGCAGAAGGTGATGGACACATTTGTATTCAACAGTTGTGTCACCCATGCCAGCAGAGCCGTGTAATGCCTTTCTGTGTTAGCACAGGCAGGACATGATGGGAATCGTCTCTGCTTACTTTTGCAATTGACTTCACTGTCAGAAAGTGGTTGCAAAGCCTGCCCAGCTGGATTCTGTTAAAAATTATCGTTTCTGCCTGATTTAGCCTGGGCTGATTGATCTGATGTTGAGAAAAGGCTGGGCACAAAAAGGAAACAGTGGCTGCTTATGAGTGGTTGCTGAGACTGTTCCTCCAGGTTATCCATTGAATTCCTACCATTTTTAATGACATGATGAGCTAAGTGTGTCTGGAAAGTGCTTCAGGCTCAGAGTTTACCTTTTCTTGGGGAGCCACTGTGCAAGAGCTTAAACTGCATTTGCTTGCAGGGACCGCTGTTGCTGAGCTCATTTCTCATTGCCTCCACAGCCTTTATCACACAGGGATGAACTGTCTAAAGTTCTGTGGCTATAGCCTGCTTACAGCTCAGTCAGCATCCAAGATGCCACTTAATGTCTAATTTGAGACAGCAGGTACTGAGCTCTTGTCTAAATCAAAATCTTCCAATGTTAAAAGATTGCTCCTCTGAGTAGCCAGGAAGTAACTAAAAGAGATGCACCTGGGTGGTTTTGCATGCTCTATGGTTATTTGTTCCTCTGAGGAGCACTCAGGAGCTTTGTTGACTGTGATCCAAGTGGCTCGAATAATATGTTCCTTTCAGAGCTTCTTATCACAACGACTTTCAACTCATTCACTGAATCTACCGATCCTTTAAAAACTGTGTTCTACTTTTGGGTTTAAATGAGGTAGCTAAACACCAGCAGGGACCAGCTGCATAAGAATGCAGTTTGGATGCTGTGAACACACTCCTTTGTGCTTTTAAGCTGATGCACCGAGGTGTAGCTGAATTCTGTGTTTAAAAGCAATCTAAATTAAAAGTATATTTTTCACTTTGAGTTTCTTCAAAAATGTAGTACTCATGTCAGCCCTTCCTTGGATCTGGTTGAACTAAGCAGGGTGAAACCTGATCACTATGAATGTTCTATATACTTTCCATAATTATGAAATGAACATTTGACATAACAAATTTCAGCACATAGCACATTTACAGGCTCTGTATTTTGACTGTTGGCTGTTCATTGTGTACAAATGCCTATACAAATAACGTGAAGTAAAATCTGAATTCTGAAATCAGTTAAATACAGATCTGACAGAAACCAAACTCCTTCATAAGGTGTCCTGATATGTCGCCCGAGCACTGAATAAGGCAAGGCTTCTCCAATGAAAATAGCGTAGAAAGATACAGTTAACATTTTCTTCACAATATAAGGGGCTCAAAATGGGTTTTCATGAGTGACACTCATTGTGTCATAACATTACACAAAGATATTTGACTTGGTCATAACAATAGTGTTCTCAGAAAAAAAACAGTGATTTTTACTTCTTTCTAAGTTTTTCTATTCACTTGTGCCACCAGCACAGTTTTGAGCCTTCAGACTGACAACACATATTTTGGTCATTTGACCTTACAGAGGCAGCATTTAAATTGTGGATCTGGGAATACTTCCAAATGCCTGGATCCAGGTGTTCACCCAGCTAAACTGTAACCTCCTGTTGGACATGGCTTTGCCCTGATTGCTCCATCACATCTTGGCTTCCAGTGAAGAGAACCCACCCGTGAACTCACCAGACAGGACATGCTCCAGTCACAGCCCAGCTCTAGATTTTGCCTGATGGTGCTCTGGTGTCCAGATATTCCTCTGCTGATTCCTTTCCTTTCCGTACATTCCTTTCTATCTTTCTGATGTGGTATTTCCTTTTATTAACCTGTGGTTTTTTCCTTGCCCCTTTTTTCCGATGTCCATACTGCTCTTCTCATCCATCTAGCTGCAGTCTTATCTCCTCTAGCTCCCCTACTCTTTTCTGCCCAGCTGTGGTCTCCTCATGTAGCCAGTTACCTTCCAGGCGCCCTATCACTTCTCAGGCTCCTTCTGCTCCCTTTATTTCTCCCAGACCCATTTTGTTATATCACTTTTTCTTCCTTTCACCAACACCTTCAGAGGCTGACACCCTCTTTCCTTTCCTCTCCTTGTCTAGATTGTCGTCTCAGTCGGTCCCATTTCTTCCTGCTGTTGGCTCTTTAGCCCCTCATCACTATTATTCCTCACCTCTTCTCCCTCTTTTGCAATCCCAGCTTTTTCCTCTGTCCATTTAACCTCTACAGAGCCCCAGTTCTCTCACTGGGATTGGTATGACGCGCAGTTCTCACCTCCTTGTCCAACTAGTCCATCTCCCTTCTCCACCTCCATTCCATAACTACATGATACATCTTTTACCTCTGTGGACAGTGATCCTGCCTTCTCCAGGATATGTGTTCTTCTCCTTCAATGAGAAAAGTGCAGCACCTTTCTCAGCCTTGCCCATGCACTAGCAAGGAGCTGATGAAGACCCATTCTCGGCTTTTCCCCTGGTCGCTTGCTTCCCACCAGCCATGAGAGCTATCAGTCATGCTTCTAAGACAGGAATGCACTAACAGTTCCTCAGCATTCCTTTATACTTCGATAGTCTGTCCATGTAAGAAAAATTGCAGTTCTTGGCAACTCATATAAAGGCTTAATTTCCATAGCAAATGGATGGGTAACATTTATTTCTTCTTTTTGTGTTGAAGAAGGTTCTCTGTAATGTTATCCCTTTCCCCTCCGTCATAATTCCTATACCTTTTCCCCCAATAAGTACTACACTATGAAAAATAAAATAGCAGTTTTCTAGCTACTGCTGGACTTTTAGCTAACTAGGTCCAAGCCATGCCCCACGGACTTCAGAAATTTATCTGAAGCTCTTGTTTCATTCATTTTTTTCCCAACTAAAATTGTAAAGTGAAAGTTGCCCATGACAGGGAAAGGCCGGTATCTCTTATTGCCTCAAGTTATTCATTGAAGTCAGCAGATATAAAAGGTAGAAATATATAATTTGGTCGGAAAAAAAAGCAGATCCGCCAATACTATTCCATGATGGTGAGACAGCAGAGGAGAAAAGAATGGGATCAGTGTTCACATGTTATAGAGAAGTCCCATTTGGTGAACACAGTCAGGGCAGGATGGACACTGCGATTCCACTGACCCTTCTGGGATCCTTAATCTTTTTAAATATGGAAGCCATCTTCTACTTAGTTATTTTAAACACAGCCTACTCTAGGCCATAGTTTTAGGGAATTCCTGTGGGATTGTATCCATGAAGTCCTTTGTTAGCAGTTGTAAGAATACCAGGAAAGAGGGCTGCAAAGTTCTGCCTTCTGGACATGAAAAGGTTGGGGTTTTGACAATTATTTCCTAGCAAGGACTCCCTGTTTTAAGAGTACTGTTTTAGATCTCCAAGGAGTTGCCAAATTCAGTACTGTGAAATTCTCTCTGAATTAGGCACAGAGGTGTGCAGTATATATTTAATAGTTCAAGATACTGATTCCATAAAAAACATAGCAAGATCACAAGTTTGCAACCTGAGTTCTTAAATTTGTGTTGATAGCAGATGATGAAAGGGAAGTACAAATTAAAGTTTTTACCGATGTTTTGCAAATACACAGGAATGAATTTTAGATGAGCTCAGCACAAATGGCTGATCAAATGCCATACTCTACAACTCCAAAGATAAGTCCAAAGACTCACTTGAAGGTCAACATCTCTTTAAACCCTGCAAAAAGCGATTTAATGTGACAGCAAATCTTCTTGTGATGTACAGCAGAATTATACAAATATGTGATACAACTTTATTTGTCTGGCGTATTGAGATAGCATGTCATGTTTACAGCTTAGTTGAAACTGAGGGGGGATTGGGAAGCACGTCCTATTCCTGAGGGTAATATGTAATTTTCTAATAAGTAAGGAGCGAGGATGGATGAAAATGTAAATCCCTCAGACATTCTGAATTCCGTCATGACTTTGATAGATAATTGTTTAATGATTTCCAGAGGGAAAAATGTCACCTTGTATTTAGAAAATAGTAATCTGGAAAATTTGGTGAAGGAGATGTCCTAGAAAAATTTTGTAGGAATGCAGTGGTTCTTCAGGAGATGTAGCTGCTTTTTGTAAGGTAGCCTGTCTCTCAGGTCTCCTTTTTTATTTCAGGAATAATGCAGCCTTCACAATTAAACATTAGTACACCATAGGTTTTTGAGCTGTTAAATCTACATAGCACTAGGGGAAAAATACTTGGGGATCAGGAATCTGCTAGAATACCTCTAAGCACCTCTAGATAGCTGGGTTACAGCCCAGCTGAAATGGAAGCACTGATCCAGATTCTCCTCCGAGAGGCGCCGTTGTTCCTTGGTGCCTCCACAGAAATCATAGTTATCCCACACGCTTATCGATAAAAATAAAAGATGTGTAAGAAGATTTATAATACTTGACTTGATTTTTCTATTCTCATTTTTTTCCAAATCAGCCATGAACTTAATTATCACATGCAGAAAGCATTACAAAAGCAAGCGGATTTTTTATTTTGTTCCATATGTTATTATCAGCAATATCAGTGTGAGATGGCCAGGTCTGTTTGCTACGGCTGTAATCTCAAGTGTGTTGCATGTGAGTCACTAAAAATCTAGATATTTTGCACTGGAAGTGGCGCATCATTATAACGTGAATATCTGTTGATTTTTGGAGGCCTTGTCGTGCCAGGAATCCAGCCTTCGGTGCACCCATAATGATGTTTCACTTTGGATCAGCAGCGCACTCCTGAAGCAAGCCTCTCACTGCCCGCCCTGCTGTGCCCCGGCTCCCGTTGCAGCCTGACCTCCGCCTGTACAACCTGGATCCCTTGTCAGCCAAGCCAAGTACAAGGCATCCTCCAGCAGACAGCCCATAACCAACTGCAGCTGCAGGTGGGCATTCAGCTCCCCAGCTTGGATGAGCATGAGTTGAAAGTAAACTCCCCCGAGCATGTACCATGCGCTCTGTTTCAGCTCTTTTGGTCTACAGAGCCATTCCCGTTGTGCTGCTCTACTTGCTTGCGGAGGAGTAGCAGGGCACTCAGCAGGTTACCAAATGGAGGTGTCTTTTGAAGTGATAACTTACTAGGGCTCAGGCAGTTACTCAGTCTTCCACCTGTCACTAAGTCACCCCTGGCTTTAGGTTTTCATTAAACAATTGACCTTCTTCCTCCAGTCGTGAGCGAGTAAAAAGGAATAGCCACGAGACTATCTGGAAATAAAGAGTATGAGAACTTTGAAAGTATACACTACTCTTTCTACCAGAAACTACAAGGGAAGAGCAAAACCTTCATATGTGTCATTTAACTCATTCTGTGGCTTGCAGGCCTTGGTATGCAAATAGGGGGAGGAAAAGAATGGGAAACAGATGTACCCAGAAGGTACTGGGCTTTCTTAGGAGACTGGAAAAGGATACCATACTAGATTTTTTTAGAAGCAAAATAGAGAACAGAAACATTCAAATGGAAGTAAATAAGTATTAGTAATGGGGTCGTTACTTCCTTTGAAATGAATAGGTAGAAAATGCTAAGCTGAAAAGATTACAGTAGGGCTAGGGTTTCCACATGGAATGTTTCAGGATTTTAGCAGGAAAGGTGAAATATAATGTTTTGTTTTGAATAAGTGAACTTTACCTCAAGGTATTTGAGTTTACTGAGTAGAACAGAAACCGCATTATGGTGTTATGCTGCCACAGTGCCACCGGGAAATTGTGCTTGGAAGGCTGGCTTCTGGGCAGGCTCAGCTCTGGACTTCATGCCGCACTCTTTTCTCTCTCTCTGACAGTACAGGGTGGGAAGCATAGGTAATTCAGGCAGCATGCTCTGTAGGAATGTAAAAATGAAGAATTCCATGTGGAAGCTTTGCTTTCACAATACTTACTACGTTTTCTTTCATGAGAGTGTCATACTGTAAGAGAAAATTTTTAACCATTTAAAATGTTGGCTGATATTTGGATTGTATTTAATTGTCATTGTCCGAATTTCCAAAATTGAAATTCTAAATTTCACTCAAGATTAATCATGAATGTATGGCAAAGCACCCTGTGAAAACATCTTTTACTGTCAAAACAAGACTCTGACAGCCTCAGATTACATGCGTCTGTAGCATATCTGGCATGGGTAGTAGCAACGAAGCATACCATGCTTGCTGTTCTTTGCGGTCATTCTGGAGGGTGACAGCTGTGAAAGGCAGTCCGAGCTTATTTCTTAGCCCTTCACAGAAGTTGCCATTAAGCCACCAGCTTCTGAGGAGGGAGGTGGTGCAGACCTCTTTGTGCAAAGTAGCGTTAGGAAGACTCACAAGTTTCACACTCGCCAGTGAAGAATTACAGAAGTGGCAACTTCTAACTGCGTAGGTGCAAGCTATTGACATTTGTTGGTACAGGCTAATGAATTAATCCAGTCCCACAAAGCATAACTGAAGTGTCACTGGTACCAGAGAAGGGTGAAAGGGTGGGTTGTTCTTGATAATTAAATATTATGAGAAAACATCATCCTGAATCTGGGCTCCTGCAGCTCATGGATACTTGCCAACTTTGGCCACTCTCTGCCTGTAACTCCTTTCCTCCATTTTAAATGAGGAAAAATATAATTGAAACAAGATTAAGGCTTATGACGCTCTCGGTTACTATGGTGGGAACATCACAGGTTCATCAAGTACAAACTTTTGTGTTCAGTTTGGGTGAAATGTGCTAAACTAGTCCCCTCTGAATGACACGAAGAGAAACACTGAATATCCAGCTACTGCCCAAGACAAAGTTCAGTGAAAAACAGCATATGAGCATGTAATTAAAGATTTATAGTGGTTTATGTGTAGAAGGGGCCATAAGGATACTTTAGAGATTTCTTAAGTGTGCAGCTTTGCAACTTGCACATTTTTAATACAACTCTTTTTTTTTTGTTGTTATTTTTCAAGTCATCCTGTATTTCAGCACAGTAGCAGGGAAAGAAAATGAGCAAATGCTGCTCCTGACAAGACTGTCCATCTGGCATAGTTTTTCCATGTAATAGTGTTAGGAAATGTCAGCTGTCACTTGTAAGTGAATGTGTGCAGGTTCAGCTGCCTAAATTTATCATCGTGGGTGACAGACCTAGAGAAATTTGTCCAAGGCTTCATTTCCAACAGCTGCCACAGCTTAGGATGCAGCATCTATTGTCTATGGGACTCACCACCCACAGTTAGGCAGCTGCTAAACTTCAGCCAGACCCACTGCTGTGGTACAGCTCTCCCCAGCCAGCTGGGCAATTCCCCTTTGTGCCCACGGGGCCACTTCGACGTGGGGAGGTTGCACCCCAGCTGAAACCAAGGCATTTTGGCCTGACCTGGCCAGTAAGGCAGCCTTGTGACAACCAGCCATCTACAGCACACGTCCAGTGCCATGTCCTTGTTTTTCTCTGCTATTCTGTGCAGGTGACTGAAGATTGGGGTGGTGGGTAAAACCCTCTGACCTCCTGGGACAGGGGGGGAAAGGGCTGGGGGAGGCAGTTAGACCATGCTGCCTGCTCTCTCGCATCTCTGTTTTTGACAAGACACCGGGATCCAGCAACATCTTTAGCCACGCCAAGACAGTCCTACTCACAGCTGCCTCCTACCAGGTGCAGCCTTGGGAGTGAGCATGGGCTCTGCTGCACATGGGGGAGGCTCCCTGGTCCTGGGGCTGCCTCTGGGTTGTAGTCCCACCCTGCCCAGCCCATGATTTAACACCTGGGGGATGATCATCCTCCTCAGTGCCTCCCACATCTTTCTCTCATCTTTTCTGACAGCTGGGAGTGGCAAACATGAGCTTTCTTTTCCTGGAGGGCTGCGCTAACACAGAGCAGGCTGCTTGCTGGGATGAGCCCCTGCAAAGGACAGGACTGGACTGGGGGAGAGCTGCCCAGCTTGGGCCAAATCCAGGCAGCGTCTGCACCACAGGAGCAGGGGCTTGCAGGACTGCCCCAGTTCATAGCACAGCACTGCTGAGCTTACCAGTACAGCTGGTGAGGCTGCTGCTGGCAGGCAGGGTGAGCTGTCACTTTGGGAGGAGGGGGCAAAGATGCTCGCCCAGAACTCAACCATTATGCTTGTTCATAGACTGAAGATGCAGAGCACATGCTGACCTAGAGCCAAGTGCTAGAATTGTATTTAGTAAGTTGTGAAATAGGAAAAAATGGACCAAACCCAGCAAGTTTGCAGAGGATGCCAAATCTATTTAAACACAATGCATGAATGCACAGTCTTAAGTTTAGTATAAAAACCTTAATCACAAGAAGCCTGAGACCGAGGTCTGAGGAAATTAAGCATAAAAGTGTGAAGAAAAGGAGCAAAAGAAAAGTGATATCCACCACAGAATATGTTTTATTACTACTCCAAGTTGAAAACTACAACCGTTTGGGGGTTCTAATATCTGTTCTTATTCTGAGAAATGGCTTCCCTATTGAGTCTGCAGGTAAATCTAATAGCAAATTCAACAGCATGATAATTCCTGTATTCCACAGCATCAGTAAGAATTTATTGCTGTATTCAACAGAATTTCTGTCCCTGAGGGCCATTGCATCTTCATTGCAGGCATTTATTGAACAACATCCCTGCTTTGCTTAATGGCTCACACAAAGCAAGATGGATTACAGCATTTCTGAGGTGAAAGCTATGGGGGTTAAGGTGTGATACAAACAAATAAAAGGAAATCCCAGACTTGTTCCCAACAGCTTGCATAAGTGCCACTGACAGGAAAGTAGAAAATCAGCTATTGCTTAAAAATACCACCTAAACATACGTGTGAATCATATCACAAGACTAAATACTTGCGCAAAAAGACCTCAAAGGTATTCCTACAAGAAAGCTCCTTGCTGCACAGGTGCAATGGAAGTAGCCAGCATATTTTTGGAACTGGGCTTTTAATTGCAGATTATCTGTTTCACATGGGGTTAAGATTAGGGAACAATGTGAAACTGCTCGGAAATGCAAAGCTCTAGTGGAAGAAGTTGATATTTGGCTCTTTCAACCAAAGCCCTCTAAAAAGCAGAATCAAGCATGAAAATCTGGATTTGCAGCATAGGAATCTGTAACCCTGTTGTTTCCTTAGCTGGAACTGATTTTTCTTCAGAACGAAAAGATGTGAATATCCCAGAGCAGGGCTGGGGAGGAACAAAAGCTTGTAACATGGAGGAATTTCCAGTTCTGGATGTATTTGATAGTGGAATAATAAATATAAAACAAGAACTCTCAATGAAACCTTGGCATGTTAAATAAATGGCTACTGAATACAAATATAAAAATTGAACAGACACCAACACTTTGAAGTCCCTACCGTGTCAGACAGTGTTCCTGACTCAGATGATGGTTGGCTGTGCATTGTTTCATTTAGAGATGCTTAAGAGTTTTCCATCAGAACAATTTTCTGGAAGAAAAGTAAAATTTACCTTGGGGAATTTTCTATTTTCAGTTTGAAAACAACAGAAACAAAAATAATTTTCCAACTAGAAAGAAGCTTCTCCTTCTTAGGGGCCATGCACTTTTTACTTAAAACTAGTAAAATCAGTAAATTGCATTTTATTGCTAAAATCTTCTAAAAAACCCAGCAAAATCTTTCCAACCATACAGCTCACAAACTCCAAAATTTCCAGTTCAGGGCTGAACCATGCTTTTTAAATATGTAGATTTTCAATAGGATTAAATTCTATTTTTCCACAAGCTCTAGACAGAACAAAATGTTATCAAAACTTCACAGAGTAACAAAGCAATTCTCACATCAGTTCTAAACATGCAGACTTTATGGATACTACCACTTCTAAACTGCTTCTGATACTTCTGTGGTGCTGCAGCACACACTGCAAGATGCAGAGAATTATCTTGCCATTTAAATGAGCCGGCCAAAGATTTCAAAGCTTTTCTTAAAAACTGAGTTGTACTTACAGTAACTTTGAAAAGTACATCTTGCGTTTCAAATTATATTTTTAATGCAGCAAAAGTGATTAAATCTACTTATTATCAGCCTTGCCTGCAGTGAAAAAGTATGCATTAGCCAAACTTGGTTGCTTATTCAGCTGTTTCAAAAAATCAGAAACCAGGAGGGTGACTTTTGGTTTAAAATGGTGTAATTAATTGGCTCACATTTACCTTGATATGAGAAAAATACCTTCAAAGCCATCAGATAGAAACCAGTGCAGACCATTAGTAAGAGCTTTGTAAGGCTAGTGGCTGAACTAAATGCCATGCGAGATCAGATCTGAAATAAGATCAAGGCAGTCCCAGGAGAAAATCAGAAAGAATTATCAGATGTCTAGACAAAAGGGATAAGGACTGGGAATACTAGTCTGGAGAGGAGTTGATAATACATGGGATGAGACTCACCTTACTTCGTCCCAGGAGTTCACTGTGTTGACAACCTCATCTGGGCATACTCCCCATGATAAATGGAGAGAAAGGCTTTTCTGGGACATCATTTTTCCACTGTAGGTACATCTCAGTCTGAAATGAGCAATTACCTACAACTACATCTACTACTATTGCTTTTATTGTAGATGTCTAAAGTGGGACGAGATACATCCTACCATGGGTATTCATATTAAAGATGCTTTATAGAAGAAATAGAAAATACTTTTTCTTCAAGCACTACAGAGAGTACTAGGCTATTTATGAGTATAGGAGTTTCTCAAGATGCTTTGCTGAGCTGGGCATGATTACTTGTAAGACTTTTTTTTAAACTTCCCTGTAAAAGTTTTCCTTAGATGAGGTGTGCCACCATTTCTGGGTACACTTGTGTAGATGATCATGTTGATAACCCTAGACTTCCTAGTTAAAGTGATGGTTTTCAGGTGCTGCAAGAAAGGTAGCCAGGTGTCTCAGGGGAAGCTGAGCATAAATAGCCAATATGCTTACAGTCAATCTGAGTTTTGTGTGGTCCCAGCTATGCTATAAAGCAACCAAGAAAAACATACTTGAAGGAGAAGCAAAGGATACAAATAGCCTTTAGAAGATGTGTTCTTCATGCTACTGTTTACATGTGAGTTAGCATCTGTTTTTCTTTATTTCAGCTGCATGTAGATCCCTTTGGGTATGAGTATCCAGATGAATTAGAGTATGGCTTTTCTGATGACAGAAAGAGTAGCCTGAATTTAAGAATGCTTTATAGGCTTTTATGTTCTATTTTACATTTCTGGAATTGTCTCTACAAGTTATTTTTCATCCTGCTCTCTCTTCTGTGCACTTAATTTAGTACCAGAAGGTAAAACTTTGCAGAAAGTTCTTTGCAACAGGTGACACCAATGAATGATCTTACCTTTCATGAGATTTTATACACTGACTTTGCTCTGACAAGGTCTGAATGCCCACTGGCTTTTGACTTCCTGATGAACCTTCCTAATGAGCTTGTCCTTTGAAGAGAGGACTATAGAGGAAAGAAAATGGATAAAAAAAAATGAGTGAAAAGGAAGGTATGATTAAAAATAGTAAAATGTTTTGATTTTTTTCCTGAATGTATTCTGAATAGTTTTTAGCTGAAAATGTTGTCTTTTTTTTTTTCTTTGCCTATGCCACTTTGAGGGTTTGTTTTTTTTGGCTTAATGTATGTTTGTCCAAAGTTTGGCAGAAAGCAATCTCATGAGATGGAGATCCAAGCAGCTTCCCAAATTTGTTTCTATAATAAAGCTCTCTAAAGCTCCAGCCTTACACAGCTCCCTCTTAACTGGGGTTGTGTTGCTAACATATAATCCCAAATGATGACTGATGCATGCGTGTGTGAGACTCTGAAATCTACCTCAGCTGAGTTCATGGCTTTGTTTATCACTGCTCAAAAGCAGATCAATATGCAGCTTACTGCTGTTAGGTAACAAGATGTGCACTACAACCTCCTCTCTCTTTCCTGACTCCAGGCTTTTATAACTCTTACAAAAATTACTTTCAAGCAACCTCTTCTCCAGTTACCATTTATTATATTCTAAAGTGTATATGGTCCTGTTAGAGCCTATAAGGTACAGTTTCATGAGTCCCATGTGCCTTTCTACTAAGGAAAGACTGTTTTCTCTGTTCCTCTTCCTTCCTTCTTCCTCAGGGACACGCAACCTGAATACTTCAATCCCCCACCTCATTCAAGGTCATATCTACACACCCTCTTCTACAATGCTTCATTGTTTGAAAAAGACAAAAACTGCAAAACCTGACCACAAATAATGTTAGTACAAAGAAGTCAAGACTGCTTTTCTGTGTTCTTTTCTCATTTTTCTACAACGCAAGAACTGTTCTTTGGTATGTTTATTGGAATGACAAATTTTGGTGTTGCATTTGCATGTTAATTAAGTTGTCTTGAAGGAAGGTACCTAATACTCTAAACACACACAGCTACTTGAAAAAAATACACATAATTTCATGTGTGTGTGTCTTTGTCTGAGAGAGACGAGACATGTTACAGAAAGTTATGATTCTTTTGTGAGAACAGCTGACAATCAGAAAGGGACTTGTGAATTTCAAGCATCAAAGCCCTGCTGTTGGTGTGCTCGTGGACAGACCCTACCCTCTCAAGAGCCACTAAACACCACACATCTCAGCACAAAGCAGGGAACTTGGTAATAACGCTTAAAGCCCAGGTCTGCTCTCCAAGATGGCAATTTTCCAGCTTACATCAGTAACAAGGCAAATTGGAACCAGACAGATTTATTTATATGGGTTAGTAAAGACTTCTTATGTGTGATAACTTTCCCATAGGAACAGCTTTTGAGATAGCTGCCAAATGAAAATTGAATGCCATGATACCATGTTTATTTATGCATCTGTTATCACTGCTCTTATTTACATGCTCCTGGTAAATTTTTGTGTTTTACAGTGCAGACACATCTTTATTGCATGTTTGAAGCATTAAGTTCATATTGATGGAGCTAAGTGATAAAAAAGCCTTCTGTTCAGCCTTTTTGAACAGAATATGTGTGTTCACACGTTTCCCATGGGAGCTGAGAGTTCACACAACTTCACAAGCTCCTTGTGCTCTTCTAATCTCATCTCAGAGATCATTTTCATGAAATCCCATTCTGATTCCCACCCATATCTACAGCTATATTCCACCTCCGGATGGTGCCAGGAAGGTGGATGGGAGTGAGATATCAAAGCTATCATGTCAATACTGCAAATCGTTTATGATGAAAGCTTGAAAACTCTTTGAAAGTTGTTATGTCAAAAGAACATGGCAGAAATCCAACAAGGGCAATAATGCCAGCTGAGGGACATATTGGGTCAGGCAGAGCAATCCATGAATGCATCTATAGTGCTCTTAGGTTCCAGCAGTTCAATCTTTGTCCTAAACTGTTTGTGCATTTACTTATTGCAATTGGTACTAGAAGTCATCCATGATAAGCTCCACTGAAAGGATAGATATCCTTTAAATATCCACAGTTTAGATAGTCTAGCAAAGCAAATGCTGAGGGAGGATACACTTGCTCTGTTAAAATACCTCATTGGCGTAGATACCATGGGAAGATGAAATATTTATATAAAAGAGGAAATAAGATCAAATGCACAGTTGCCTAGTAATGAAGTTGGTTTCTATTCTGCCCTCTTGAAAGGGGCAAAACAGTTTGAAGGTGGAGTTATACCAGATTATGAGAGAACCCAAAATAACAGGTTTTCAGAGGAAAGCAGGGAATGGATTCAACAACCTAATAGGTTCCTTCCAGAATTGTGCTTTTAGATGGTTCTGTGCTAGTAATTAATTTTCTCTGTCTCTCTGGCATTATTTGTCATCTTGTGTTCTAAATGGTTCCCATGGCTTAGTGGGAAAACATCATGACTCAATCAAAGGAAGCTTATTTTAGACAAATGAAATTAACAGCAGTATTGCACTGGTTGAAACCCCCAACCTTTTGGCTACAACATAGACGAGAGAGAAAAAATGTCTACAGTTTATCAGATTTTCACAGATGCATTTTTTTTCCTGTGTTTTAGAACAACAAGCCATAAAAAATTAGCACACCTTATTTCAACAAGTAGTATGAGATTGGCTATTTAGATTAAAATGAACTCTAAATTTAAAGACTAAACAAGGCTCCTAAACAGATGTTTGCCTCTTCTGTACAAACCTGGAAAATCCCAAGGCTTAGTTGATAGATAAAATGTTGGGTGTTGAAGTGTAGTATGCATCAGATGACTGGTTCCTACACAGATTGTAATCCATACAGAGCTCCTTCCTGGTTTGGGAATTTTTTTTTTTATTAAAGAGTTTGTAACTTTTATACTGTATTTTTTAATGGCTGTAGATGATCCTCATGCAGAGCTAGCTCCAGCAGAATCCAGGTATGAAGTCCCCGTCCAGTACTTGTTTTGCACACTCAGAGGCAGAGCTGGGTTGCAGGAGACTGAGCCCAGGGAAGGATGAGGACTCCGTGCTCCAGGTGCCCAGGTCAGGGCTGGGAGCAGGCACATTTGGCTTTGTGTTAGCAAGGATATTGTGTGGCACAACAAGGAGAGTCCTGTAGAATGAAACAGCTGGATCTGAGTATCTCATATTCACACTATTTGCATTTGGGGGGGTGTGTGTGTGTGTGCTACTGTGGACTAGGCATGCTAGGTGTGCTCTGGCTGTGTGTCTACTGGCTTCATGTCATCTGCAAGAGTTCATTTTGAGAGACCCCTCTGCAATGCAAACCAAAGTGCAGTTAAATAGTGACAATTGAGATTTCCTTGAAAAGTGTACCCCTGATGTGAAATGAAACACAAATGCAGACCTCCTGCAGACTGTCACCTATTGCTGTCACCTATTAGTGTCATTTGAAGAAACTGAGGGCTGTCTAAAGCTTTCTTCTCAAATTCAGGAAAGAGACAGTGTTGGTATCCCATTTCTTTTTGCCCCATATTCTGCAAGTTATCCATGTTCTGAAGGTCTGTATTATGCCAGAGGTGTGGAGGTTTGCAAGCAGGAGCACATGTTTCTCTGCTGTGCCTTGGAGTAAGCATCAGGCGTATAGGAGGGCGTACAGCAGGAGCTGCTTTTTCACAGTGGCTGGATGCTGCCAAATAGGTGATGTTGCCAGCAGGGAGGAAGGTGATGTGAAAGCAGACCAGAGTGCCTCTACCTGAAGCAACAGCAACAGCTCATGCAACAAAAGGTAGTGGTACACACTTAAGAACCATTTGCCCTTCATCACCTGCTTCAGACATGACCTCATTCAATTTATGTGTGTATTTAACAAAACCTATTTATTTAATAGAAAGGAATCACAGAGAAGGTGTAAGAAGCTCCAGCTTAACTTGAAGCCCTCCACCACCAAGGAGATTGACAACTGCCACACAATGCCCCTTCACCTTCCCAGTGAAGGTCTGCCTCTGTGCCAAGGGATTACAAGGATCATGGCGTGCGAAGAGAGGACCCCCGAATGACTTGCATTTCATGGGGGAAGGGTTGGAAGTTTCTGCTTTTGTTTTACACCACGCTCCATTCAATGTCAAAGGCAAAGATGCCATCAAGGATAAATCCAGGAATCCAAGGATGGATCCAGCATGGATGAAGACTCCTCCAGTTGAGTTTGTTCAGGTGGGAACCACCGTCTCATGCTGAGGCAAATGGGATTTGGCTTCTACGTGAATGTCTCCATTGCAGTGAGGAGTTAACATGGCTCGCTCACTCTGGTGCTAATATGCTGTAATACTGCTGCTGGTGTGAGAACTAGCTCGGGTATCTCTGCCCTGCTCTTCACTGCACTCTCTCAAGTTACTGCTAGCTTCTGAGACACCAGCCAGTGTGAGCCACTTACTGTTTGACCAGCACCATTCTGGATGGATGCATAAACAGCCACAGACTGCTTGGTAACTTCACATCAAACACAGACCTCTAAGATCCTCTTTGGAAATCTTCTGAGTTTGGTGGATATGGAGCAAAAGTCTCAGATTCATGCATTTGGATGTTGCAGCCAAGTCCTGCCAAACCTTTCTTTGGATGGGAAACTTATTTTTTTTTAAAGCTTAGTCAACTTCCCCCATCCAGTTCAATGGCAGTGGCAGCACTGACTCGAACAGAGACTTGGCACAGCAAAGTCCTTCAGGAGGACAACATCAATTGTTACAGGTGACGTGAGCTACCCTGCCCTGCTGGCCAGCACAATTTTTAATTAGCAGCTAGAGTCACACAAAATCCTTGAGTACATCTGACTAATTTATAGAAAATGTCTTAATAGAAATGTATGACTGCAGTATATAATTGGGTTTAGTGCCCATTTTAGCTGTACCGGGAAGAAAGCTTTATGCAGAGAGACAGCAAAAGAAAATGTAATCTGCTAATCAGAGGGATTTAACGATCTATGGTAGATCTTTACCAGCTTTTACTTCTCAGCTACTTAACTGGAGTGGTATTCTTTCACTTTTTATTAAGAATTGCAGACATCTTTCTGACAGGCCTCTTGAGAAAACCAAGGGAAAGCAACTATTATTCTTTATGATAAATGGAAATCTTGGAAATCTTATCCTTGATGGATAATCAAGGATGCTAATGAAGTCAGTAGAACTTTCAGGTGGAATTTTAACATTTTTGGTAGCCCAAATATAATTAGGGGTGAAGTAATGGAGAAATGAACGCAAACAGTGAAATTCTGTAATGCGTAAGACACCCAGTACACTAATTTTCACACATATAAAAAATGGTTTGCCTTCTGTTCTGGTGGTGGAAAAATTTTAGGTGCAATAGGCTACAAATGAGGAACAAACTATGGCAAGTATTGAAAAATTTAAACCTACTAAACGTCATGAACTTTCAAAACTATCAGTCACTTTTCTCCAGTACTTCTGGGACTGTATATATAAAAGAAACACCTGTGACAAAATGACCAATTGGAACATACTCTAAAACTTTGGGAATGAGGAAAACTACATCAACCTATTCGCTTGTCCAAATGGAAGAAAATCAGGGTCTTAAATCAACACCTGAGTAACACAAAAATTATGGAAGGAGGAGGTTGTTCGTTCATTTTTCTGCCCAGATACTGTGGTGTCAGAACTGCATAAAAAATACAAGTTTTTCTTATAAGTGACACTTTTTAGGACTTTGGGTCCCAATCAAAGTGATACAACTCAGTAGAAATATGCAAACACAGAACTGTGGCATACAAAAATCTTTCAGAATAATTTTATTTTCCATTTTTACCTTCTCAGATTGCTGCCCCTGCCTTCCTAGGGGAAGGTTCCCAATAACTATGGGGTAGAAGCATGGGGGAAAACTGCATCCAGTGTGTATGTGTTCTCCATCAGCTCTGGTGTGGTCCATATTCAGAACAGGGTGGAATTTAGGTTACAAATAGTAGAAAAACTACATTGGAGAAGAACAGCTCTGCAGTCTCCAGGAAGAGTAACCATGTCTTCAAACTGGCTTTGCAGAAAGAGGTGGACCCACAGCTTTGCTTTCTTTCCAGCTGCTTGCCATTGGAGATCTAACAGTTGTAACCTACAGCTTCTTTTCCGTTCCCAGTGGAAGCTATGGCTGGCAGAACAGACAGGCTCTATGTGCTCACTGGCCATAAACTAATCTCTAGACAATATTTGCTGTGTTGAGAATTATTTTCAAATGGATTAACTCACTCTGTGTGCCAAGACCTTATTTCATGAGATTGTGATTTCAGCTGCTCTCAACTTTCCTTTGACAATAAAAAAAATCTCAAATTAAAAGCAATGGATGGCTTATAAAACTGCATAACAACTCTTGTATTGATTCTGATTTATTAACCCTTTTGAAACTTGTAATCTTGTTCATTTTCCTCAGCAGCCCACAGCTTGACTATTTAACCTCACATGGCCAAAGCTCAGCACATCAGTGACGTTATTCCCCATTGCTTCAAAGACAAGTGAGTGTGCAGTTTGGCCTCCAAGGAGCAAAGAGGAGACTTATCTCATGTTAACTAAGTCACAGGATCAACATTGAGGACTTCCAGCTCCCCTTCATTTCTTTTGTCCCACAGGGCAGTGGTTGCTCACACCCTCAGTCCCATCTGCCTTAATGATACCTCTTTTCAGTTTCCCTATAGCAAAGATGTAAAGATCACATGAACTTACAGGGGTTGAACTGTCCTTTACACACAACACTAATTGTTAATGAAGTTCAGCCATAAATAAAGTATGAAAAGCCTTTTTGGTAGCATGAGCTGTCTTTGTAACATCTTGTGAAATGATTTCCTGAAAACCTTGAAACCCATTGCTAGTTCATGTCAGCAACTTCAGCTGCTCTCTCACCCTCCGGCTGGATTTGCTGACCATCTTTAAACTTCCACACAGCATGTTTTTTTGTAGGGTTTTTTTTTTTTCCTGTGCTGCAAAACAGCTTGTCATTAGCTGGGAAAAATGTTTTCAGCTTTACACAAAAGTGTTAAAAGTTGATGAAAACCAGCAAACAAAAGGACTGCACAGTGCTGGTGAAAGCCTTTTACTCACAGTCCCTGTGGGGATTCCAGGCATAGTGAAGGATAACCTATTGCTGCCAGGCTCCATGAACAGTTTGCAGCTGAGTGCCACTGCTGCAAGCACAGACACATACTCACACGAGCTGAGAGGGCACTGGTGCGCTGATCCAACAGTAGCAGGTGCAGACATCTTCCAGGCATCAGAGATGGAGTATTCAGCATGCATCACCCAGGCTGCATTTGCAAATTGAAATTTCAGCCCTTCTAATTAGGCTGATAGGCCTCAAAATGTCAACTAGTGCCCAGGAGGCTTTTTGAGCATAAAGACAAACAGACAGCAGATTTAAGAATGCTTTCTGTTCCTTCATCTGAATTAGCTGAGTGACTGGGAAAGGTTTTAAGACAAAGTGTCAGTAATGTTACTGCTATTGCACACCAATACGCTTAAATCCAGGTAAACTTAATCAAGTGTATGTATTACAGGTGCTGATCAGCTATGTTGCCTATGTGAGGTTGCAAATATCATCTGGGTATTAACTGCAAGCACTTCAGCAAATCCATTAGCGTTCGTAAGTGTGTGGGAGAAAAACTAAAAAAAAAACAAACCAAAAACCAAACCAAAAGTTAATTATTTTTTAAAACTTAAGATATAAATAACCTGATGTTTTTAATAGTGACAGCTAAGCTACCTATTTTTTTAAAGCTACTTGTATTTTTGAGAGGTCCCTTTATAATGTGGTCCAGAAGCAAAGGCAATTATGTGCATAAACTCATAGTACAACATCATGAGTCACCTCAGGCTGAGTTTTCAAGCCTGTTTCACACCTGCAGATGCAGAAGTGTTTTGTGGCATTTGTAATAATGTCTGCAGATACCCAAGAAGAGTGCCAAGAAGATACCTGTTAAGAAGCCAGATAACCTTATTTGCCTCGCTTTCCACATGCCTGTGACTGAAATAATGCTGATCTGCATCCACATGAATGGAAAGTTTGCTAGAAGTCATAAATATTAAACAAAAAGTCTTTATAGGTTTCACTGCAGAGAAAGCTCTTATGGAATTGTCAAAATTTCCCATGTCCCTCCTTTCACATGTCCAAATTTAACAAAACTGAATTTTAGGTCTGACTGCAGCTGTGAGTTGGTGAGCAACACAAAGGTACGCAGAAAATAAATCTGACCACACTAAAAAAACCCTCCACGCCATTGTGTTCCCAGTCTCCCACAACAATGGTTCAACAGTTTTAAGTAAAATTGTTGAAAATATACTTTTCCATTCTTATGGTATAAAAGCATTGTGGAATGGTTTATATTTAGCAGGGATCATGAGAAAATCCTGACTACCCCATTAGAAGCTGCATTTTTTCAGTCAGCCTGTAAGCAGTTGCAAGGTTCACACACTAATGCCGCGTAAAATGCTGCCATCTTTTGGCTGCACTCGGCAGAAACGGGTAGAAAAGACCAACGAGATTTTATCTTGGAAAAGACAAGCAGCAGTTGCTACCTCCACAGTAGTTGCTCCTAAGACTGTTGTCAGCAGCTGTAATCCCATTATCCTTGTCCTTGGTCAGGGACTGTAACTCCATAGGTGCTGTACGACCCCTGAACAAAGAGCAGTCGTGTTCCCAAATAACGGAAAATACCCACCAAAAAACCCAATACCAAAACCAAAAAAAAAAAAGCAAAGGAAAGGCAGATACAGGCCGATGTGGAAGCACAGCAAAACTGTGAAGCAAATGTAGGGATAAGAGGTGGTGGTTTCAGTATACCTGCAGGGCTGAGGAAAGGTTTCTAGACACTAAATGGATTCTCTCAGCTCTAAAACCAAGGTCCATGGAACCTGCTTTTTCATGACCTTTAAAAAAAATAAAGGTTTACATTAAATAAGTGGTGGGAGAAGCCTAACTCATTTTGATAGGAATCATTCTGAGGAAAGCATGTCTTGAAATTCTAAATACCACCACTGTTAGGTTAAACTTTTTTATCCCTGGCTTTGCTTTAGTGGTAAAGCAAGACTAGCACAGACACAGGCCTTGCCTTGGAAAGGAAATTCCCTGAAAATAGATTTTTTTTCCCCACCTGAAGGCACCAGGAAGACTGAGCCCTGGAGCCACTAAAAGCAGCTCTCTGCTCAGGGCCGCTTCTGCAGGTGAAGCCACTCGTGTGCACTTGCTCTAATGACTTATTTCAGTCATTTATAGTTTAACACCTTTCCTCTTTCAGGAAATTACCTTCTGCTACTTTAGTTTATATGACACGACATTACTTTTCACAGGAGAATCCATCTAATGACAGAAAATCCTAGGATACAAGCAAAAATGCAAGGCTGTTTTTCCTCTCCTTCCATTCTGGAATTCAACATTTTTGTTTTTCATGTTGACTACAGCCCCAGGCCCTTCCCCTTTCCTACTGTACACAGATGACACCTCTCACTTGCAGACAACTGCAGCATGCTACAGCAAAATTATCTGGTTTTAAAACACAACAATCCATAAATCCAGCTGATGATTAAGCGCTACTGTTAAAATATTTGTTATCCTTCCGCATACTAATGAATAGAAAATATTAATTGCCTATTCTCTTGTTAAAATGTAATTGCCAGTCGTACACCCAGCAGCAGTTAGCATCTGCCCAGCACATAAATATTTCCCAAGTCTCCTTTTATATTCTAATACTGTCCAGGGACTCACTCTGTCAGAAAAAATTAATGGCTATGCTTTGCCTGGATCATTGCTTATTAGGTTGAGGACTACTCATGCATGCATACACCTGTATTTAAGGCTTTTGTAGAATTTAGCTTGCTAGTGGTTGAGTTGCATGCATTACACATTGGAAAATGATCACTGATCGGCCTCCTGCAAGCATTCAGGGATCCTGTAACACAGACTGGTATTTTCTGAGACAAACTCAAAACAATATTCACCTAGAAAAAGTACTCATTTCAAACATATATAACTCAGATTAAATATATGAATTGTTAACACAAGTATTATTCCACAGGTATATATTTGTTTTGTCCACATTTTTACTGAACTCAGCCTAATGTTAATCATAAGGGCTAAAGCTTAACTTTCCCACCACTGAATCTGTAAGTCAGAGACAGATGTTTGCTTTTAGCCCATGGGAGCAGCTGCATCCAAGGTAAGACTTGTTCCAGGGGGAAACAGCTACCTCCAGGTTGTGGCACTTCCAGGTTGCTGGCAGAAACCTGGCTGAGAGAAGCTCTTTGTTGAGCCCACAGCCTGATCCCATTTGCATCCCTGAGCACAGGTCAGTTTCTAGGGTAACAGCAAACAGGAGATGAAGTCAGTTCTGGGAAAATGGTTCAAAATTAAACCCCGAAGAAGTCTCTTCTCTTTGACTCTCAAAGCCCAAAGACACCAACGTTTTAATGCTCTGCTGCACTGGAGTCATGTCATTGAAATGAGTCACAGAAGCTGTAGTGGTCTGCATTGTAGTAGTACCTCCTCCTTACACAGTCCTCTTCTCTCAGTCTCTATAGCCCATTGACGGTCAGAACTTAAAGACACATTGATTTCCACCACAGCTGGAACACAAGAAAGCAGCATCAGCAGATCTGACCTTCAGAAACATCCAAGTCCCAAGGCCAGGTACCTGAGCACTCATTAATGCTTGCTATCTGGATCATTACTCTGGATTAGGAGAGGAAATAGTGTCTGAGGACACATCCTGAAATGTCACAGTGATCCTGCTGTCACATCTTCCAGCAGATCCCAGTGCAAGGAAAGCATGCCACAGCCTCCCACTGATTCACTGAGGAGAGAAGGAAGTAAAACCCAGGCATTTGCTATTTTCACACATACCCCTGTAAAACAAACTTCTGCATAATGAAAGTGAACACCTCAGTAGCCCTGGCTGTATTGTCCACCTCCATCATTGCGTTCGGCACAGAACTCCACCTGATGTTTACCATACGGGTATTCACCCAGCTGGTTTCCTATCAGCCAGCTAGTTCTACTATGGATTTGCTGGTTACATGCCCAGCAACTATCTGACCGAGTTGTCTGTTCCTGTTTTCAGGAGGAGGTAATGCTAACTATGGAACATGACAACTATTTGGCAAGTTGTT
The DNA here is from genome assembly GCF_023638135.1 of Falco biarmicus. Lineage (NCBI taxonomy): Eukaryota > Metazoa > Chordata > Aves > Falconiformes > Falconidae > Falco > Falco biarmicus. Next base: position 67,145,619 of record NC_079289.1, on the reverse strand, counting down.
TTTTGCAGAATGTGAATGTTGATCTCCTCATTCAATTACATTTTTGGCCGGGATTGTCATACAGCCTTCAAAGGGTTCTTTTAGGGATTTGTAATCATGAATGCCAAGAAAAAACAGCTGTCATGTTGCTAAAAAAAGTGCTGAATTTTGTAAGGAACCTTGCTCTTGTATAACATGGCTGCTCTTGTTGGCACCATGTATTACATCCGTTGCAAAATCTTGTTCTACAACTAGATCTAAAATAGGAAATAGAAAACATATATTCTAAAATGATTCCTGCCTAAAACTTGCATCTGAGCATACATACTTCCAGAGCGTAACAGTCTTAAATCCCTCTAATACCTGAAACATGGGAATTCAAAATCTTTTTAAAATATAATTTAAGTACAAATGATGCCTTGGATACATCTGAGTGTCAGATGTGAACTGTATGGGCAAATGTTGATGGGCAATTCAAGTCAAAAGATGAATGTGATGCATGGATGTATTGTTCATGAAGAATGTTAGTGAAAGCCAATGTCAGTTTTTTGTAGGCAATTAATGAAATTGTGGGAGGTTATAGATTCCTAATTCTGGAATCAAAGGAACAATAGCTATCTCAGCTTCTCATAGAACAAAATGCATACTTAGCATTGACTTGTAATTTAATTAAAGAGGCCATCAGTGTCACTGCTGGACATGTCTCCACAGACCAGCTTCAGCACTGTCATCTTCTACAGGTTCACAAATGAGTAATCCAGAAGTACGGCAAACACTGTTTTTCCCAAGTGGTGAAAAATGCCATGGAGCTGATATTTTTTGTGGGACATCATCTGATACATTTTTCAGAGAGAAACATTATGAGAATGAAACCATCTTCCTGCACCATTTGTACCAACTTTATTTTTTAACCGCTAAACTTTTGGAGAAAAAAAACTTCAAAAGATTTGTTTTTAATTCAGCTGAATTGAAATCTTACCCTGAAAATGGAAAGCCATATTTTAGTACCGCTCTATCGTGACAGGCTTAGAAGATTTGAGATTTTACCTGCCAAAAGGTTATACAGGAAGACTAAGAAAATGGAACTTTGGGGGAGGTCCTAGGGAAAAAAAAAAAAGTGGAGCTAAAGCAACAGAAAGACATATGAGAGATGCATTATCCATTCTCCACCTATATTTTTGACAAGAATAGAATCTACCTCCAACTAGGATACAACATTTCTCTAGCTGAGAAACATTTTGCTGGAGGGACCTGTGAGCACGGGAAAAAGATGATCTTTTTCCCTAAGGATAGGCTGGAGTGCTAAGTACAGGGATTGGAGTTGAAAGTATTCTTTTTAAATTCGCTGAGATGCCTGCTCTTAAGAAGTTCAGTTTGTGTTTTATGGGAAATCTTGTTACTATGTTTTGACAGATTGTGCTTTGCTTTGAAACGGATGGAAATAATTTTTGTCCTCCAGAAAACAGAATATGTTGATGGAAAAACTACTCCTCCAGGACCAATTGCTAAGAAAAAGGAAAGAACGGGACAGCACTTTGAGAAATATAGATTCCACTCCTGACTTATGCAGACACAAAAATTCACTAGCTAGTAATTTTGAGTCCCTACCCAGATTCTTTGAATATTAATGAAACCCTGAGAATGACACAAAATGTGTCTTTTTTTATGTGTGTATAAACCAAAAGAGTATATCCACTGTTGGGGTTGTTGCATATTATTCCATTTTAAAACCAATAGTTGCTTCAGCTTCATTTAACTTCTGAGTTTCCCAGATTTACTTACATTGTTTGACATTTTCTAAATTACCTTTTCAGAACTAAATATATATATAAAGCCAGTAACTTTGAAGTTCTTTTCCTGTACTTTTCATCAGCCAGTTTTAACTGAAGTCATGTTTGAAACATCTTTAAATAAGCAAAAGCTTTTGTAAGATATATTTTTGATTCTCACAGAACTAAATTAATATAGATACTAGAGATTTAAGTAAAGAAAAAAAAAAGGGGGGGGGGAACCCCCAACAATAAGCCTCTCCTTTCACCAAGGAAATCATGACAAAAAATACAGTACTCATCATCAGGAACATAAGGAAAAAAGCTGTACCTCTGTCACAGCACTCTCCAGACTAGCCAGCTGGAACAAGGTCTTCTACCACCACATACCAACATACTCTTCATACTAGTCCCTCTGCTGTCTTCTCCTAGTCTCTTCTCATCCAGGGTATGTGTTCTCTCTGCTTCTTCCCCAGCTGCCCTCCCTTCACTGGCTCCCAACCCCTTAACAGAACCAGCCACAGCTGCACCTTATCTACATCGGCCAACCCGCCGCCCCTGAAGCCAGCCCACAGCTGTATATTAACAATGCTAATTAACCCAGCTTCGTTCCTCTACATACCTCTACTCTAGCTTAAGTCCTGATTCGTGGGGATGACCCTTTATATCACCCAGAACATAAGCAGTAGGAGCAGGTAGATTCTTAGGGAGAGATCCAAAACCCTTTGTGCCCTTGTTCCCACCATTTCTATTACACAAAACCCCTTGTGCCTTTGTTCCCACAATTTGTATTACACAAGTACTACTCAGTCATGATGTTGACATGCAGCAGTCTGTGTCTCAGCTGATCATTGCTTGCCTTGCAGCTCCTGGTTGACCATCTCAGAGATGTGGATGGGGTCACTTGGGACAAGCAGCTGATTTATACCCTCAATTCTCCTCTTAAACCAGGAAGTCAAAAGAGCTGTGGGCTGACTCTTACCCTTGAGGGGATCTAGGACTTGAACAAGGTATGTTCTGGATCTCACAGCATGGAAGGTCTCTGTAGCTATGACAAACCCAAAAAGTCCTATATATGTGAGAAAACTTAAAGAAATTGGAGCGGGCAACCATCTGCTGTAAAATGCACCTGATCAGTGTTGGGAAGTAATGGACCTGGTTGTAAGCGCATTAGTGTGGGTAGCTTTAGCAGCGAAACCATGGAAGCAAATATTTCAGGGTTTGTATAGAACCAGCCAGGCCCAGATGGTTGATGGCCAAGTCAGCGTCGCTTACAAAAAGCTGTTACCCAGAACAGCTAGGATGACAGGAACAAAAGCAAGTGTCCACAGGGTAGAACTAAATTTCCCACTGTAGTGTAGACATAACCTTCTAGCTACTAGATAATCTCTATGCTGCAAAACAAATTTAAGACTTGTGTCAATCTTTTAAGACATGTTTTCATCCTCCTCTGATCCTTTTCTTCTTCATAGTCCATTCTTCTTCTGTACATCTAATTCTGATCTTGGTGAGCTCTACAGCTGCCTGCCTCCTGCTGAAAACAGATTATCGGTTGAAGGAAGCATCAGCCTCACATCCAGTATGGAAGGTAACTGCTGTAAAAAAAAAAATAAAATCATTTTTCATTCAAAGGAACTGCTAAGTGGTTGCTAAGAAAACTTTGGCAAGTTCAGAAATATGAAACAGCTCAGTGCTCTGCCTTCTCCCTGTGGCAGATCTGACCTTTGTGTGCGTTGCTGTCTTGGACTGACAAATTACCCAGTATTTTCCATTAACGTGTGCGCTGCCAGGTCTTTTAATAAGTAGAGAGATACTGGACTTCAGCTGAGCTGGAGATGATGTTAGACAGTAAACTACCCCAGCCATCTACCAAATTACAAACAAGCTCTGACTGCTACCCAGGTTGTCTCAGCTGCTGGTGTGGGTTAGGGTGGCCAGACAGGACAAAAGAGAGAAAAATAGCACTAGCACTTCCCCATCCTCATCTCAAGAGATGGTCTCTGAATAGGAATCAGGAAGCGTAGAAGTTTTGTTATTTTTCTATTTCCCAGGAGAAAACTTTTCCTCAAAGGAAAATCAGAGCAGAAAATGGTGCAAGGGTGAAAGGTTCTGTGTCTTCGCCTCCTGCAGCCCCTAGGACTTTGATAAAGTGGATGCAAAACTCCTTGAGGTGCAAGAAGGACTGACATAAGAATCTGGGACGCAGACGTGGTTGGTGAGGAGAACTGTTGGGCTGTAGCATCACTCTGAAGAAGCAGATGTAGGGGAGGCTGTTTAGAGATAGCGTTAGTTCCTGGGTACACAGTGAACAGAACGGATACGTTTGCAGCAGCTAAATATGTAACAGTGAGCATTGCAAATACCCCTTTCTCTCTGCCACTTGCACACGTACACAGGCACACGCCTACCTCCAGAAGGGCAATGCAAGCTGAAGGCTCAAATAACCAAGCCTTTGTTTAAAAAGTCCTTTTTGTTGGAGGGAGTCTGATGTGATTTTTGAGCCTTTATTATTTGGCATATTGCAAAATACAATCCAATATCCTGCTTGTCTCTGAGCCACCTTTATTGTGGCCAGGCAACAAGGGAAACAGAAGGTGTCTCTGGGTGAGGCTGTGGCCCATCTGATTTCCAGCAGAAGCACTGGGAGTGATGGAGCTGACAGAGTGTGGATGGAGAGAGAAATGCCTATAATCTGTTTTTCAAGGGTACACCCCGGCAATGAGGCAGGATGAAGAATATCTCCGAGGGACTTCTGTTGGGGAAAGGCTCTGCCAGCCAAATGGAAATACACAGAGTGCCTGACCTGTATTCTGTAGTCCTTTGACCTTTTTTTCTCTGCTGTCTTTTATCTTCAACCAGCAGCTGCACTGAACATCTGCCTTCCCTGGACCACTGTCAGCAATGTATGCAGTGCTCTCCCTTGGCTACCCAAGGAGGAGAGAGATGCCACTAATGGTTTGGAGGCTGAAACTTGTGCCGTATATGTTGTGCCATACACTCAGGACCAGCTGTGTGGCTTTGCCACCCCTGGTTTGGCTTTGGTCAGCCCTGTTCTGAGTGACAGCAGGTCAGAGAAACACATGATCGTCAGAGGGAACAAGAATATAAGCTAACTCCCATATTGCACAAAAGTAAGGGAAGTTGGATAAAGCCCAAGTAAGAGCTTCCTCCATAGTTCCCACTCTGCCTTTTTGAACAAAAAGTTCCTTCTGCTGCCTTTGTTTCCCCTTTAGTGCAGCAAAGAAAGGCACTCCTCATATGTCCCCCACTACAACAGTGGAGTGAGGCGCAGACGTCTGTGTTACCTGAAGTCTCATGCCTTCTGAGGGCAGTTCTAACTTTGTGCCTGGATTTCTGAAAGCTTTCCTGTTGCCTTCCCCTTACCTGCTGATGGCAGGGGAATCTGGGCTTGAGTTGTAAATAGAAAAGATCATCTTTGGCAACTTCAAAATAATCTGAAGTAAGCATTTATTGAAGTGCAAAGCTACAGAATAAAATGGTTTAAATGTACTATAACCTTCAGAAAGAACGCTGCTGGAAAGAGAAAAATTCTAATACTGCTGCCTGCCTAGATATGCTGTGTGGTGCCCCTGAAGCTGGAGTATCCCTCAGGCACCCGAAGGAGGGGCTCACTGAGGTGGCTGGATAAAGAAGAGGGGACATGACCACAACCGGTGTTCCCCCACTATGGAGTCAGGGAGCAGCTGGGATCTGCTGTACAGATCCAGACCCTGGGAAATGCTTCTCTGTCTCACAGCTTAGATGCATCTTCAACATCTGTAGGTAAATTAAGCACCAGCTAGTTGTGGTTTAGACTTTCAGATGAAGTACAAAAACAAAAAAAGTTTTTGTAGGCATTTCAGAGCCTTGCAGAAGCCTAAGCAAAATCATCCCCCAGAAACAAGACACAGCTGAAAGAACTGGCTCACTGAACTGTTGTGTTTCTCTTGCTGTGATAGTCAAAGGCCAGGTAAAGCAAGGTTTCTAGAAAGAGGTAGTGTCTTTTATTGGGCCAGATATTACACTTGGAAAATCAGATAAGCCTTACACACACATGTTCTTGTCTCAAGTACAGGTAATGTCTTTTATTAGACCATCTCTGGAGACCCACACTCCTCTGGTTTAGCAGAAGAGGGTTGGACAGGATTCTCAAGGATGTCTCAAAACACATAGGTACCTCTGTGTGAGTAACAGAACCTAAAGATTGTTTCTAAGTAAAGAACATTGAGTTTGACTCACAAATTCTCTCAGTTTACAACAAATAATATTCCTCCACCATGTTCAGAAAGCATTTAAAAATCTTCTGATGGTGGTTTTATTATGATGCAATATACTCTTCTCTCTTAATTCCAAAAGAGGAATGACTAAATTTTTGTATCTAAATTTTAGTAGCTGCTTTCAGGGCCTTGTCATCATAACCTTTGTGCAGAATAAGAACATGAGCAATTTCAGTCTTGGACCCATATCAACTGTTCTCTTTCCAGACTCACCAACTGTGAAATCTGTGCCACCCAAACCATCTAAATCTGGAATTGAGGCCAATGCATTTGTTATCTGATGCCATTTTTTTATAAGTAATCAAGTAGTTGGGTTTCAAAGTATAGGCTATGGGATATTGTGATAAATCTGAGGATACTTTGGGTTTGCTTCCAGTATTCATTGGTACATACCATTGCAGTAAAGATCTTAAGAATTGTAAGTGTTTGCAGCTGTGGACAGGCAGAAGGGAAGAGTTTCCCTCCCTTTCCCTTATGTTTCCACCTTATTTTATCACTGTAATGCAAAACAAAGTTGTTGCAGTGTTAATGAAACAACTACTTGGCAAAACCATGCAATGTGCCACAACTCTAGTATCTCAGGGTACACACAATATGTCACGGAGCTAAGCAGCTGCTCATCATATATTAAGCCAATGGAATTATGATGACTGATGCAAATTTGACGTGTCTTTAATAAAACCAGGGAAAGAGTCAGGAAATTCTTTTTTTTTCTTTTGAGAACATCATAATGGATGTTACTCCTCAGACTAAGCTGGAATAACTGGGTCTTTCTCAAAGAGTAATGGGAAAGTTAGAGAGATAACATGCGAGGACACTAAAAGCAGTTCCCATAGGAACGTAAGAAAGTAACTTAAACATCTCTTGGGTTCTTTCTAGTTTAAGGGCAGTTTCTGAAAGCAGGATATTACTAGCACATGGACACAATCTCAATTTCACATGTGAATCCTTATCCGTTGCCTGCCCACCTGGCTTACACGTTGGTGTCCCCCCAGTTCTCCACCTTGCTATGCATCTCCAGCTGCTGCAGCCGGGGAACTGGGGCGGTGAGCTCTTGGGCATCACTGTGAAGGACAGTGCAGGCACAGCTATTGACTGCTGCACTGAGGGAGCACAACAGCAGGTGTTCTCAGTATTGCTCCCCACTCGATTCATTTACTGTCCCTTCTTCTGTACGATATTAGACACTTTACTAAAACAAAATTTGTTTGGAAGCAGGAGGTAAGCAGGAAATTCATGGGAGATGCTGGAATTCCCTAGCAACTTCTATTTTTTTGTTAAACGAAACAAAGGATTCAAATAAAATGCCCCAGTTTAACTTCTGAAGCTCCACCAGGTCCTCGGAATTGCAAACCCAAATGGACACCCCCCAGTGCATGGCAGCCTGCCCGCCCTTCACTGACACGCACTGGCAGTTCCTAATGCTGCCAAAGGGCTCTGAGTCTGTACTGGGTGAAACAAAAGGAGTTTCAATGAATCAGGTAGGTAAACTGCCTGACGATTTGTTTGTGTTGACAAGTTTTTTGACAGCCCACTTTTGAAAGCTTCAAAGTTCATAACAGGTAAGTGAGCTTCGAGCCATTTTTTAAGCCAGCTATCTTTAGTAAGTGGTTTCATTTGACTTTGCACCAGGCAATGAAGTACAGTTTAACATCTACGGAAGCACGTTTTCATGCTGCCGAAAAATTAGTAGAAGGATATGCGTTTGGTAACTGTGGCTGGTTTTGTAACTAAGTGCCACAATGGAGGATTTCAGAGGTACACATTTCATGAGTGACATTGAAAAAATGACCCTTTACATTTTTGTTTTTAGTTAGGCATCTCTAAAGTACACTTCTGTGCTCTCTCTGAATGTGACATTAGCACGTCATTTTTGGTTTTGTTTTTGTGTTCTGGGAGAAGCAGTTCTTGTTTACAGTGGAGGTCTAACCAGCAAAATTATGATACTGTGTATTTTCTGAAAGTGATGATATCAGATGTATTCCTCATTTATTTCTTTTGAAGAGTCTTACTTTTATTTAATGAAATAGATTTACTTAAGCTGAATTTCGGAACAAAATTTTGATGTTAATACAACAAATAACACCTAGGAGGTCTGCCTTTAGGCTTCCAGTGGGGAAGAGATTTTATGAAGAGACTCCACATCACCTTTGTTGCTGGGCTGTTTTTCTATAATGATAGGTGCATCCGTTTGAAGGTTAAATCTAGCTGAGGTAGAATGATCAGACTATGAATATCACTTTGTAGGCTTTAACTGTGATCTACCAATTTAAAAGACTTTTTAGAAGTTCAGCAAGAACCAGAACTAAGAGATGTTCAACAAAGCAAGGTATGCTCCAGAATGTGCTTCCTTTAGTGGATTTATCCAGCAATTCACTCCTCATACTCTCTTTTTTTTTTTTTTTCTCCTGTAGAAAGACCAGAGCAGTAGAAGTCTAAGGGACTAGTAGTAAGGAGTAGTAGTAACAGAAAGACATATCATTACGATTTTCAAGCCGTGTGCTATTTCGGTGACACACATAGCTCTGAAAGCACAGATTTCAGCATGCAGTCACTAGTGCTTGTTCGGTCTGCAAATGCTTAATGTGTAAAGACACACGTGGAAAATATAGACAAAGCAGACAACTGGTAAATTAGATGCAAGACGTGTCTGTTAACGTTTTTGACACATTTTTAAATTGCATTCCTGATCGGCTGCTGAACAGGTATTTACACCTGCTTGCTGACAAAAAAAAACCAAACAAAAAAACAAAACCAAAAAAGTCTTTCATAGCAGTAAGCCTGCCAAGAGCGCACGACCCAGACCTACCGAGCAGACTGCCCCTCGGCCAGCGATGCAGGCCCCGCGGGGAGTGCGGGAGGGGGCAGCCCGAGGGTCCCGGCGCCCGCTGTCCCGGTGCCCGCTGTCCCGAGCGGGGGCGGCCCCGGCGGCAGCACCGCCCCGGTGCGGGCGGGGCGCGGCGGCGGCCGGGGCTGCGCGGGGAGCCCGCGGGCGGGAGGGTGCGAGCCGTGCCTCCGCATTCTTACTTTTTTATTTATTTTAAATTTATCTCCAACATCGGTTTATTCTCCCCCCGTGCCATCCCGATCGGAGGTCCTCTCACCCCGCCGGGAGGGGAGCAGAGGGAAGCGGGCGGGCAGGGCGAGCCCGCCGCCGCCGTCCCGCGGAAGGTAAGCGGCGCTGCCGGCGGGCAGCCCGGGGAGCCGCGGCCCCGCGGGCGCGGAGGGAGGGCGCGGGGGATCCGCGGTGTGTGTGTGTGTGTGTCGGGACGGCTTTTCCGGAGACTTGGGTGGCTTTTCCCCCTTGGGTTGCCCTAAATGATAGATGTAGGTGGGTTTTTCTTCCAGTTTTCTGTGCCAGCTCCCCCTTCCCCCATCCCCTCCCTCCAAATAAGTGTGAAAAAAAGTTTGTGAGGGAGAAATCCTCAGCTGAGATGGGCGGCAGAGGGTTTTGCTTGGTGTGATGTTTAAGGGCTTGGGAGACCCGGGGCGCTGGGTATCAGATGCTCCTTGTTCCCTCTGCTGCAGCCGTCCCGGCCGAGACTCCGAGAGGCGCTTCCCATCCCCGCAGCGCCGCGCAGGAGCGGGTCCGGCTCCGCGGTGGGCGCAGACACCTCGGTGCGAAAAATCCCTCCTCGCACATAGGAGGGGTTGCCTCAACTTTTTAAAATCCTAAATAAAAGCAGCTTTTATTTCAAAAGCGACGGCTTAGGGTTTTCTCGCACTTTCACCACGCCGTTAGAATTTGCCCTCGAGGAAATGAACAGCACGGCTTTCCAAAGTGGCAGACTTCACATGCATTCTGCGCTTCTGTTATTCTCGTTTTCATGTCTGTCTTTTTCATGGATGTGAGTCCCTAAAAGTAAGGCTTTAGGTCTGAATGCAAAAGGTTCTCCCGCAGGCAGCAGGTTTTGGGGAGCTGGGAGATACCTAAACATCTGGACCATAGAGCCTCCTCTCGGTCTTCCAGCTCACTTCTGCAGACCTGCCTCTGGGTCTCCAGACATCTTGCAGTGTGACTAAGGACATGGAAAAAATAGTCCAGAACAGATGGGAAATTTGCCTTCAGTGTTGTGAAGCCCCATGCAGTCCCCTGCCTACCAACTGTGCCTGCAAGTTTTACTTTTTTATTTTATTATTTATTTATTATTTTAGGTAATACCACTGGTTTTTGGATGCTTCCTGTTAAAAAATAATTCAGTTTCTCATCTGGAAGACATGGTTTAATGTATGAAAATTTAAAAATATAGTATTCCTGCTATAATTCTGGCATCAGGCCAAAAAAATTGATTCCTCCTGCATAAAATTTCATCTGGGATTGTCTTTGAAATATTAGGAATTTTTTTAAATTTTAACTTTTCAGTAGAAAGCTGAGTTCATAAATTAAGGACTAATCACTATTTAAAAATTGATTTTAATATGAACTGAACAGCAGATTGATTAAGGCTCTGTGGATATGTTTTTTATAGCTCCTATATATCACAAGAGAATAATGTAAGTACAATGTAAGAGAGTAATGTAAATTTTATAGCAATATGATTTTGAAGTTTTATTTATTTTATGCAATTTCATCAGCTATCAAATATTTAAAGCAAATTAAGCATCATCTTTGGCATGTTGCACAACTCTGCAAGGGAAGATGGTAAAGAATCTGCCAATTAGAAATAATGAATGAGTTCATTTAAGAAAAAAACCAAAACAATCTGAAACCCTTAAAGCTAATGTGTTCAGTAAGTTAGTACTAATTTGGGGGCAAAGTGAGAAAGAAAAAACAGCTTCAGTGGCGCAGGGTACTGCTCAAACTAATGTATGGTGGCAAGTGCAAAAAGAAGCCTTACACTCTCAGTATTAATGCCTGTGTTCCCAGAAGCTGATATAACATCTTTTGAAATCTATTTTTCCAACAGACTGCTTCAGAGAAAAGTGCAAGCAGTGATGGGTGTCTGTTTTGCTGTATCTTTAGCTTACTACTGTCAGAACCAGTTAACAGATGAAGCATTTAATAACTGGTGACGTCAAATGAACTTTTGGCCTGTTTCACCTGGCCATATGTTTTGTATCACTTTGGGTACGTTTTCCCTTCCATGTCAACTCAAACAAATTCAAGGAGACAAACTGGATGCTCATTGATTTGTTTTGAATGCAATTGTATGTTTTATTGGTTGGGGTTTTTTAACATTTTTTGAGAAGAAGAATTGGCAGAATGAGGTGGAATTCAGTTCCACAAGCTCCTGAGTTTGCTAGAAATTAGGAGGGTTCAGGATGTCCTGCTAGATCATGGAGACCTGGAGAGTGCAGTGTCACCTGTAAGACAGATTTGTCAGAGTTGCAGAGTAACCTCTATTAAACCAAGATAGCTGTCTGGAGGAAAAAAGTAATCAAGTGAACCTTCAAGCACACAAGCCCATCTTTGGCTGTTTTTCAGCAATAATGTTTATTATTCATTTAAATGATAACATCAGGTAAGAATGAGACACATTCTTCAAGGGATTTGTATGGGAGTTTAGAAGTTTTATTGAAATCTGAAAGTGGCTTGTACTTCATCCAAAGGTGTAAAAAACTTAGCACTTTATACATGAACTGCTAATAAAAGTTACTCCCACACAGACTGGATCTTCAGATGTTTTCCTGTCTCTTCAGTTCACCTCAAACTTTTTCAAGCACATCTTTGTGCGTCCTTTTTGTCATCTTTTGATTGCAGGCAGCTGCATGGCTTGACCTTTGCAGTCCGCTTACAAGCTTTTAAAAGTGTATCTTACATTGGATTGCCAGGGACTGCTCCTCTTGCCTGGGCATGAAGGTATCAGTCACCTGCGCACCAGGGCAGAACTTGTCCTGCTGAAGTTGGCTGGGTGGCAGTTGGTGGAGAAGTGACCTGGGCTGTGCCTGCACACTTGGTGTCAGACTGCTCAGTTTTAGTCAGTTGAATTTCATCCAGGGGGTAAACATCATCTTATAAGCACTGTCAATATGAACTCTTAGTACATCTTTAAGAATGCATGATGTATGTGACTGTGTATAAAAGATCTACATTTTGTTATTTGTATTTTGAGCTTAATAGGGATACATGGGTAAAGTTATTCATATTTACTAAGGGGATTATAACCTTTGGCTTTGTTTCACATCAAGGCTGTGATTCTTTAACGATAATATTATTCAAACCCTTTGCCTGTGATTATTCTGGCAAAGTTAATTCCCATGTAGAAACATTTATGATGGCATACTATAATCTTTGCAACAGGTTATCTAGATGTAACCAGTTCAGCTGGGGAAAAAAAAAAAGCATCTGTAACTGAAATTAATCAGCATATATATCAGACTTCTGTCTCTTCAGATTTTGAAGCCAGATTCTGCAATATGCTTTGCAGAAGGGAGGAGCAGATAGGACTACCTTACTTGCATTCCGTCAATAAACAGTCACATGTAAACGGATTAGACAAAACTGCCTTTGAAGTGGTGGAAAAAAGATTAGTTTGGTAGAAGCTAGGTGTAAGCAGACTTATTAAAAAAAAATCTAGAAATGATTACTTATTGAGTTTATTTCACTGTACATCTTGTTTTCCTGTGAGTTCTTCTTTCTGAAGCTTTCCGTCAGCACGATGCCATGATGCTTTTTGCCTACCAAAATAAGGTACAGCTATTTGCCTTTTCAGTCATGCAATTGGTGACTGAGGTATGCTCAGCATCATATTTTTTATTCGGTTGTTAGATTATTTGGGTTTTATTCCACTAAACTTTAACTCTGTTCCTTTAAAAACAGTTATGAGTAAATATAAAATATATTGACAGTTACTCCTAGTTAGTTTTCTTCTATAACCTGCAACCAGAATTGGAAAGGGGTTAATTTTTTTTCAAAATGGTAGAAAGAGGATTTCAAATGTTCTTTCTCTTAGATATGCTGCCCGAGACCCTTACCAATCTAAATTACCGTGTACCTCCCCCCTAAATGGGGAAAAAACCAGTAAGCATCAGCCTTTCAGATTGTCAATGACCAAACAGTTGAACATCTGCAAAGTGTACATAATTTACTCATCAGAAGAGAAAGTAAAGACAGACTGTATACATTAGAGCTCAAAATCACCACACTAATGAGATGTATTTAGCACAGTGAGTTTGTGAAAGTAAGGAAATAGTAACAAGAAATACTTACAAATGTTTACCATGACAAAAAGATATGATAAAGGAAAAAAACCCAAACAACCTCTGTCTTCAGTAAACTCTGAGCTCCCATTTTTCCAGTTGGTTAACACATCTTTTCCTACAAGTTCCAAAAAGAAGTGGTTAGGAGTAACACAGAGGATGCTCCATTTTAAAATGTGCATAATCATTCTAGGGATGCATGAGTCATGAAATAAAAGTTTTCATATTTTGTAGTTCAGCAGACTATGGGTGTCATGTATTTTGCACCAAGGAGTTGAAATTCCTACACATATATATCCATCTCCGTTTTTATTGAAATGTCTGTGCAGAATTTGCCCGCAACCATGAAAGCTGGCTAAGCGGTTACACATCCACATTAAGCACTCTGCTGTTGCTTCACAAAATATACACGGAGTCTATTCACTGTGTGCAGATACACAAATTCATGTCTGTGGTGAGAGATGTGAGGCTTTGGGTGTTTGGCTGCTTTATAAATAATGAAGGGGAACATCTGTCTGCTGGTAAATGTGGCAGCAGTGAAACTGGTATCACAGCCCTGCCAACCTTCGTAAGCATGAGGGCTTCAGGGTCGGTACTTGAAATTATTCTTTGTGGGTAAAGAAATACTTTCTCCTTCTAACATATCCATCATTTTAATTAAGGTCTAGCCAAGACTGAAGTTTTTGCTTTGTATGGATTGACTTAATGTGGAGGAAGATAGAGTTCTTCCTCTGGAAGCTACTGCAAGAATTATGTCTTACCATGCATTGTCTCACCTGAGGAACTTTGCTAGGAAGGTACAAATAACCTTCTCCATGCTAAACTGTGAACCAGGGAACAACTTTAGAACAGCCAAGGAAATTCAACAAACTGAATTTTCTGTTGAAAATCAGAGAGAAAACTGAAAAGACAGAAATATTTGTCACAGTTCGAAAAGGGAAGAACTGTTAGTAAATAGTGTACCTACTTTTTGGTCTTGGTATGGAAGGAGTTGTTTTGTTTTTTACCATTTGTTTTCTTCTGTGCTTTCAGAAAGACACCCACTGTCAGAGGAAACAACAGTAGCTGCCCGTTGATGAAAGGACTGCCCATTTGCTCTGAAGGAAGAGACCATGCTGAAGCACATTTTTAAGATGCCTTTCATTCTGAGCCTCAAAAAAGATCATCTAATATGATCCTGAGTTTAAATTGCAAAGATGAATTTGAGGTGATTGTTTACTTGCTTCTGCTGCCTTGGAGTTAGCTGCAGAGTGAGCACTGGAAAGGCACAGTGCAGGAAAATATTCCTGTGCTGCAATACAGTATTTCGTACCTGCATAACCATCTAAGAGGTATCAGCTGAGTGAAGATCACAAGGCTGCTGAGATGATTTGACCTGTGATGGAGGGACGCCTCTGGTAAACTACTGGAGAACATCAGCACAGGGCACCTGGTGTCTCTGCCCTCACTGATCCATGTCAAAGTCCAAAATGAACCGCACTTGGACATACAACCTGAGCTTTGGTGCACCTACAGATCCTGTTGAGCCAAGGGCTGGACTCGCACGAAGTGGGTACACAGTAGTGGCTGTTTTTCTTGGATTTATCTTGTTTTTTGGTTTCGTGAATAACTTGATTGTCCTCATCCTCTTCTGCAAGTTTAAAACTCTCCGTAACCCGGTCAACATGCTCCTCCTGAACATCAGTATCAGTGACATGTTAGTGTGCATCTCAGGCACTACCCTCAGTTTTGCATCTAACATCCATGGCAAATGGATCGGAGGGGAGCATGGTTGTAGGTGGTATGGCTTTGTCAACTCCTGCTTTGGTAAGAGTTCAGAGATAATTCTCTTATCTTACTCTTTTGAACACTGGCGTGTGAAGCAACTTGGATCAGTGAGCTCATTGCTGCTCTATAGCAAACGGATGCTTTGATTACCTTGTTACGGTCAAAGACAAGTGAAATATCTCGTTTAAAATGTTTCAACAGAAAATTTTGTGGAAGAGTAGCACAGATCTGATAAGTGTTTCTTAACATACCCATTTTTTTGAAATTGCTTGTTTTTAAAAGCTAAAAATGGCATCTAGAAAGAGGCAAGCCACTGGAAGGAGCTTGCCTGTTATGAACATATATAATACTGCCCTCTTTTTCAGGAAAATCTGTGCCAACGCTGAGCTACAGGCCCTGTAGTGCTGCTTCTGCCTTGAACAGAGCCTCTTGAATGTACTCCATTTACCATTTGTAATTATCTATCAATCTATAATATGAATTCTCTCGTGTCCCAAATAATGACAGTTTTCATCATTAGATTCTTTCTGTTCTCCCCCCAAGCAAAATCTTTAGTCTAAAATTACATGTTTGCAGATTCAATAGTGAATTAAGTCATAGGACTTAGTTGGAAATATTCAGTGTGCATAAGCCGTGATAAAGAAGTGTTCAGTGTTCTTCTGTCCAAACAAAACTTATCCTGCATCAAGCTTTTGAACTGCTAGATTTGAGTGTTTTAACTGAAAATTATTTTAATTATTAAAAAAAAGATAAAGGAAAAAGCACAGTCAGAGGGCAACCTTCATCCCTCCAAGGTAACCCATTGTTTTAAGAATTACATTACCAAGCACTGACCCTTTCTGCACTTATTACTACATTCAAATAAAGGTCTACTAAAGCATAAACCAGCCTGTGGGTGCACATCTAGATGTGATCCTTATCTCATCCAGACTGGGGGACCTGGCTCGCTCCCTCTTGCTGTATGTCCTTGCTTTGGTGCCTCGAGGCCACCAGGCCAGGACAGAGTGCATCGCTGGCTGTTCTCCCACGCTGGAATTGTGGTGTGTCTTGTGCAGGCACTTTGGCCCAAGAAGTGCTCCCACAGCTCTTGGTGTAGAGTCGGGCTGCAGATCCAAATCCACATTTTCTGCCTGAATTATAAGCTCTTGATGTTTGCAGTGATGTAGCTGTTGGTACCCTTCCCTTCCTTAGATGTGTGCTCCACTGATGACAGTTAGCGCAGCCTGGTACCTTCCCCCGGGGAACTGCTGCTTTGCCCCAGGGGAGCTCTCAGGAGTTAGCAGTGTTCTACAATATGAAAGCACTCACTTCGGCCACCCCAAAAGAGACCCCATTATCAACAATATATTGGCTGGTTTTGGCTTGGTTTGTGCAGAGCACAATGATGTGCCTTCTCCCACGGTTCATTTCTATTTTTGTGAATTTCATGAATTTGAATACTTCAGTAACTAGTCTTCTCAGGGAGAAACAGGTTAAGACTGCTTTTTCTCCATCCTTTGATTTAGCTTCCTTTTTGTTATTTAGGGCTGGGCTGGGCTAATAACATTTTAAGGGACGAGAAAAAAAAGTATATGTTTAAGGGATTAGAACAAAACTATGTTGAAGGTGCCCTTTGAGCCCGCTGGCTTCTGTCAGATACAGTAACTGGAATTAAACCAGTAAACAGGTAAGTTTCTCCTGGGGTGACTTGCTTATGGAATAATTCTCCTAAGTCAGATCTTTTGTCTACATTAGACGGATTGTGGGAGTGCAGATTTCTGTGCTATAATGATACCTGTGTTCATGTGAGAGTTTCTGCTATCATCATAAAATTGATTAGATCATTAAGGAACAAGCAAGCAAACAAAACCACAAAACCCAGAAAGCCAAAGGTGACCTCAGCTCCTCTGAGTGGTGGTGGTGCTGTCAGCAGTGTTCTGGGCAGCTGAGGCAGCCTAAATGCAGGTAGTTATTGAACCGTGCCCATGGAAAATTCTCATTATAGTGTTAAAAAAATTATTTCTCAGTTTTTTTCTTGAAGTCTTGCAACATTCAGAACATTTTTTCTTTCACTAGTGTGTATAAAGGGCATGCTGAAGAAGTTTGCTTGCAGTTGTAATTAAAAAATGTTTAGTGGAAAATGACATAAGTAAAAGCAAATAAGAGTAGCAGGTTGCCTAACATTTCTATGTCTCTGTGGACAGATTATATCTGCTGATCAATACCATTATTAATCAGGTTGAATTTTTGTACTCCAAAGTGTGCTAAAAAAGAGCTACTGTAGGTGTGTAGTGTGTTGATGGCTTCTCCAGGTCTTCATAGCACTTGAAAACAAAATGCTCAGGTATACAAATTGGTGGTTTTGCATTTAGCGTGTGCTGAAAACATCACAGACTCAACAAGGCTCCATTGAGTAGAATGGTTTATTCTTTTTTTTATGGCGACTGGAAAGTGACATGAGAGAGTTGTGAGCTTTTTTTTGAGACTTGCAGGTATTCTTGCTAAAAGAAAAAGCAAATGGCATCTCATTCATTGTAGGATTACTTGTTTTCTGTGAACTTTGGAAAAATTGTATAGAACTTATCAAAGTGATTCAGAAACTCAAGAGGCAGAAAATCAAGTATATTCTGTGTCACAAGCAGGTATCTTAAGACCTCACTGATCTGTGCAGTGTATTTACTGAGGATAAGGAAGCTTTTTGTCAACAAGAGGAGTGTTTGACACCTGAGCAGTCCAATTTGGGTTATAGCCTTTGGCCTGTTCACAGTGACTACCTTGTGAGTGGCACAGCTGACTAGCTTTACAAACATAAGAGCAAAAGCTTCAAAGACTACAAAATACTGTATGAGACTGTGGTATCAAAGGAGCATGTAAGAACACAAAAATGGCAAAACTGTATAGGCTGGGAGGAGAACATTTATTTGTGTTATTTAAACTTTCTTAGCTGTTCTTAAAACAAATATATATACTTTCTATTTGCTAAAAATTAGCTTACCGTCCTTTGTGCCTTATGTCTGATTTTGGCCCGTCAAGGCTAAGAGGGATGGTCCTAATAGTAGGAAAGGTAATTAAGAAGAACTGAAGTTCAACATCAAGCTTTGTAAGAATAAACATTTCAATATTCTTTTCCTTTTTTTCTCATGGGGTAGATCCTATCCTACTTGGATAAACATCAGTATAGGCCAGGATTTCAGATGATGTTACGGTAAGTTCACTGGCTGCAGTAGAACTGCACTCTCATGTACCAAGTGGAAGTATGTACCTTTTTTTTTTAACTGCAGTGTTTTCCTAAATCATGAAGAAATTGTGAGTGTGCAACTAAAGTTCATAATTTGGTGAGTATTTGGTGATGTGTAAAACACACCTAGGCCAACTGTTTAACCAACATGTAAACTGGTTACCAACAGGTAAACTGTTAAAATATTTTTAAATACAAGTAATTTCTAAAAGGCTTCTGAGAAGCACTGTATCTTCATGGGTTTAGTAGTTATTTTTTCCCCTCCCACTTTGTTTTGTGATGCTGTGAGAGCCTCTTTCCTCCTGTTTAAAACCAAATTGAGCATGAAGGTATTATCCCCCAGGTCTGTGACCTGGATGAAACCTGAGCCAGTGAAAGTAGGAAGCTGAGATTTGTTTCAAATGGAAATGCATGATAAGACATCACTTTTTTTTTTTTTTTTTTTTTTTTAATCTAAAGTGTCTTACCTTTTTTAAAATCACATAACTGTTACCCTGGGAGGTGATCTGGAAAGCAGATCTGATTCTCCTCCCAGCAATATCAACAGGGCAATGTACGTTCATGGTGCTTTCTGTGGAATTGAGCTATAAGTTCTTTACTGGGCAATCCATTGCCTACCCCAGGCACTTAAAAACCATGATCCAATAACCAGCACCAGGGGGTTGCTATGGGCACAGTGGAAAAAAATATGGACAATGTATGGGTGGAAAAAAATATGGGCAAAGTATAGGTGTTCATTTTATTTGCTGCTTTCCACATGTCTGCTTTGTGGTTTCAAACCACTTGCAGAAAGCAGAAGTTTCAGAAGCTAATGGGAAGTACAGATGCTGATCAAGAAACAGGTAATAGGGATTTTAAGGAGAACATTAGATACCATGAGACCTGCTATGGAAGCATTAAAGCTGTTTGGTCTTGAGCTGGGGGGGCATTAGGGATGGAGCTAAGAGGAGGAACAGCATGGGCTGTTCCCAGCGTAAATGATTTTACCCTGATGCTTGTGCATGTTTGCAGCTCTGTCAAGTAGGTCACTGCAGTGGAAAGTGCACATGTCACTGAGCTGGGGAATGGATGGATTTGCAAAATTTGCTCCCATTACCCACTACTTAGCCATGGTTTGACAGGCTCATGGTTATACTTTTAAGCAAACATGGAAAGGGACACAGGGACAGGACACATTTTCCCTGCTGAACTCTGAATAAACTTTGCAAGCAAGCTGAAACACAAACTGATAAATATATCATGAAATGATTAAGCATTAGATTTTAATTTAGGAGAAAATACATTATTTACTAACACACTCCCATAGAGATCATATATACGCAAAGAGATACGCTATCCTAAGACGAAGTTCGTTATGCAGCTTTGGCTATCTCACACATAATGTCTCCAGTGCCTTATTAAATACTTCAAATCTCTGATGAGATGAAAACTTTCAGAAACATTTCAGCTTTTCCCAAGATACTTGAACTAATGTAGACTTCCCAGACATGTAGGACAGGAAGAATTTGGGCTCAGATGACTTCTGGAGTTCATTTTCAGAATTGCTACTTTATGCTATGCCACATCAGGATTAAATATTAAATAGATTAA
Organism: Falco biarmicus; assembly: GCF_023638135.1. Taxonomy (NCBI): domain Eukaryota; kingdom Metazoa; phylum Chordata; class Aves; order Falconiformes; family Falconidae; genus Falco; species Falco biarmicus. The sequence continues at coordinate 67,125,880 of NC_079289.1, read as the reverse complement.
TACATATGGGAAAGACAAAGTTTTCTTTAGCTCAGGAAATCCAATACTAGATTCTAATGCTGGAAAAGTTTCAAGGCACATCACTAGCAAGGATATTTTTGTGATTGTTGAATTCTTAGCTCATGTTTTCAGATGTCTGCAGTTGTTTTCTGTTCCTCAACCTTCACAGTAGTTAAAATTACCTGGCAGTTTGCCCAAGAGGTTGATTCCAATATTTCATTGTAAAAATAAATTAAATCAGATTAGTGTTATGTAAGTGAATATCACTATTCTGGAGGACACAGAGATTTCTATGCCATGTGAAAGCTGTGCGATTCGAGGCATGCTTTCCTGCACAGCATCCTGGCTGTCCTGGATGCAGGAGAGGGCTACGATCTGAAACCTCTTCTAACTGAAGTAAAGCATGTATATGTGTCTTAATGTCTGTTGATGAACCAAGGTCCTATCTAAACGAGGACTTTAAAACTAATCTTTTTAGAAACCCCATGGAATGCAACTATATGGGTAGGTAATCTTTTTGGTCACATTAAAGCAGTTTTTGATTTATTCCCTTGGAAACTGCCAGAGAACACACTGAATAAGGCATGGAGCTGTTCATGATTTTGTGACCTTAAGCTGCCTTGTGACTTTAAACAAATGATTCTCTTCTTGATCTTTTACCTCGATTTTATGTGCTGTGGCTTAGACTCACTGCACTAAACTAAGGTACCTAAATTTAGAGTACAGACTTCTAATGTACTGGAAACACACTGTTTATGAAGATGCAGTTGAGACCTCAGGTGAAATGAATGGCTGTTCTGTGAGAAGGCACTTGTATTTCTGGGAGTAAAGACATCATCCCCCTTGGCTCGATCCTGCAAAAGCTCAAGCCTGAAGTTTTCTGAGCTCTGATACAGCAAGTACTCACCTCCCACTGCAAAACCACTCTTAGCAGCTTCTCACCTGCCCGCTGAACATGGGTAGCTCCTTTTCCAGTGGACTTCGGATGGGTTTAAAAGCATTGTATTTATTTTAATACAATGCCATAACCGATGTTTTGTCCTTAATTTACCCCCTTAATATCAAGCACCTGGTATGCGTTAGAATGGTTAGTAAATGGAAACACAAAAGTACTTATTCAGGAGATATATAATCTGAATTCCTCTTTGGCAACCCCTCTCTAGGGAAGCTGCAGTTAACCTGCTGTTCTTTTCATTTAAATAATTAATCAGTGGGGCAGTGGTGTATTATTAAATACATTTCTGAGGGCCATATTTACATGGGAAAACGAAATGCTGAACGCCTTAGAGACAGATGGGAATCATCTGACTAAAACCAGACTTTTTCCAGTCCCCCAGGCTTCTTTTATAATCAATAGAAAAACAAATTTGTACTGCCAGCATGCAAATTTTCTGACATATTTGAGATGTTCTCTTCAGGGTGATATGAGCTGTGCTCTACAAGCACCAGTTTATCTCCATCGGCTATGAAAGGAGCCCAGGCTCAGGGGTAGATATTTGCTCTGTTCCTCTGGAGTCAGGAGGTGACCCTCACAAATGGGTGCTTATTGCTTCTTTTGTCTTTCTGTCATTTTCTTGCTTTTGCTTATAATTCCCTCCCCACTTCAGTGTCCTTTTCCGGAGTGTTTGGTTTATTTCTTAGTTTATTTCTAGTTCCTATAGGCATTAAACACTGTGCAATGTTGAAATCACTTGGAATAGTTGTCCAAGAGTGAGTATATGGAAGACATCTTTTGTGTTTCCATGAAGAGGTGCCCAAGTCCTCTTTCAGAGCTTAGGATCCCACATTCATCATGTAGGGAAAACGCTGTCTGCTCCTCATACAGATAACTTGTAGAGCACAAGTATTGGGCTTCTGTGTTCAAGAGCTTGAAGCAGGAAGTCAGCATGGGCAAAAGTTTTGGAAAACCTGACAAAGAGGGAATCACGCCATATAGAGACAGTGGAAATGGAAGACCTAATGTCGTACTTTGAGAGACCTCACTCTGGCAGGTGCTTTAACACCAGTTTAGGGTAACAGAAGGTTTTGCCTGCATTACAACAGAGCATCACCTAAGGTATCACCGTTTGCCTGTGTTTTTGAGTCATTACAGGCTATGGGCGTCAATGCTAACACTATTAGGTTGGACCTTGTGGTGTGCAGTCACTGTCTGTATTAGCAGGCATGGTTACTTCTCTTCCCTGGTCGAGGCAGCCCCAGATGAGCCCCATCTCCATGACACACCGCAGTGGGACTGTGGGGTGCACTGCTCCCTAACACCCACTTTCCTCATCCTCGCCCCTCACAGCTTCCAGCACAGCTGAAATGCAAGCATGTGGCTCAAACAGGAGCTGGAGTGTGCTCTGAACAGGTCATTTACCCCCAGGTGCCCTCAGCTTGCCCATGCAGCCATGTGTAGGTTGAGTCATCATTTTTCCCTTGGCCGCCACCCTTAATGTGTTATGCTGTGTTTTGTTGTGTGATAACCTAGAGTCTATTTTCCTAATGCCTGACCAAAAGAAAAGAGCAAAAAGCATGCAGAGGTACCAACAGCGAAGGGTGGACAGCAACTTGTGAGAGTGTCCCTGGAAAGAGGAACAGGACAGAATGCTGTTCTTGTCAAGGAAATCAGTAACTTCTTTGCCACTTTTTGTGCATAGTTGTCAGCTGTCCATGTAGAAAAATGCTCTGCCCATGCCCAAAGTCTGTTTCTGTGCGTGTGCAAGTGACCAAGTGACTACAAATTTCTGCCGGTGTTGGACCCTTCCTTACTGAGCAGCCATGCTCACTGTTTGGTTGTGTACCTTTGGTTTTGGAACATTCCTTTACGTTATGGCCACATGTTGCAGAGCCCTAAGGACTTTATGCAAGGAAGTACACAAATAGCATCACTTTATATAGAGACCTGGAATAAGAGCTTTAAGGCAAAGACCACATCAGATTTCCTGCAAAATTTTCCTGATGGTGGATGAGTCTAAAAGGTCATGGCTGTAAGCTGTGTTGGAGATGATGGAACTGCATTTCTGTCAGAGTTAAGTTTAATCATTTGCAGGCCCTTTTCCCTAATCCTGCATCTTGATATTATCCCAGGCAACACTATGCTTGATGTCAGTTTTCTATTACTTTAGGAAAAAGCAGAAACCAGCTGTGCTGGTAGTCAGGCCACACACTGAAGAAATGTGTTATTAAAATGTAGCTGGGTTTCTGGTCCCTCGGTGGGTAAAATTAAATAAAATAGAGCACAGTAAATAAGCAACGTTCAATCAAAGAAAGTATATTAAAGAGCGATGGACTTTGCTTGTGAAAGGCTATTAGATTATTTTCTATTTAACTACGTGTTTAACAGTCTCTAGTATCTCTTAATATTATCTGCGTGTTCCCACACCTGAACAGAATTCATAATCTTTTGAAAACACTTAAACTTCTCGTGTAGTCCCAGAAGTATACTAGAGAGAGGATATTACCTCTGGCTATTTAAATCCAAGTTTTATATTTAGTGGCTCTCTCTTAACTGATGACGTTCATTTTCTATGTCCATTTCTTTTTAGGAAGCATTTAAGCAGAACGCTACATCTTCCAGTTTAGTAAGCAAATGAATACTTACAGGCTTTTCAGTGATAAAAGGGATACAGGACCATTGGCATAGTTCCAGATAATGACATAATAACAGGTAATAACGATCAACTTCATTTTGCTTCCTTTTTCACAGCTGTGGCCAATACTTCACTCCTAAAGTAATCACTAGGAGGTTTTAGTTTGAGGTGGGTTTTTTTTCCTGTTAGTGTGTTTGCCACTTTTCTGATCAGCAAAGTCTATTAAGATGAGAAAATAATTTGCAGTCGTTTGTTAGAAGAGTGTGCTGACATGGAAAAGTAAGCTTCTTTGAAAGCTGGAGCCATCCTGTTTACATCTATATTTTTCTAGGTATCAACACTAGCTGAGAAACTGTTTCTGAAACTAGAAATTCAGTAAATGTCTATTAAGTTAATAAACTACAGCCTCTATTGATGTGCAGACCATTGCTTCTGTTGATTTCACAACTAACGATTCACTGCTCAAATAATCCAAATGCCTCCTATTATTGCAAGGTTTGTGGGTTTGGTTTTGTTGCGGTTTCTTTGTTTTGTTTTTTAATACTAAGCCAAAATGACCTCTGGCTGCTGTAAGTTTTTCCACAGTGGTTAGAGGCAGGGGGAACATTCGATACCTGCAGAGAGAGAATAGAAGGGAGCCCCACTTCAGGTAGCCACTTCTCCCCCTGGGATCCCACCGTTACTGTTCTGTGATGTGGCCTTGTACTTTGACTCCCAGGTGGCTGGGACCTCGTTGCCCCTCTCTCCCCCCATGCTGTGCTGGCCCAGCACGGATCAGGGGAGGCAGATAAACGACGGGTCACCCCATGCAAGGATGAAGCCTTGGGTTCCCTGGGGCTGCTCAACTCCCCTCTCACCCTTCAGTGGTCCAGGTGGCAATGCTTCTCCTCAAGGTCATGCGGGCACCAGCTTTAAAACTGCTGTGTTATAACGGTGCCAGACTTCTCGTGCTTCAGCTGAGGGTTTCTCATGCCAGCTGTCAGCATCAGGCTCAATTGCTCTGGGCAATTTCAGCCAGCAAGTCTTTCCAAATTGTGGTAAAGTTGTGTTACTTCACCTGTTTGCAGTTTCTTAAACCTGTTTCACAGACAGATGCCAATATGTTGGAAGTACAATCTCATCCTGTGGCCAGAAACAAACTCCTACTGTTTCTTATGAAAGCATAGCAGCCAAAATGCAGAAGGCTAGTGAGTCACTGGGGTAAGCTGTACATCTTTACATATATTTTTCAGTGTAATATATAATATTTTCAGTCTAATAAATAAATATATTTATTAGAAGCAGACATTCACTACGTGCTAATTTTCTAGTGCTGTTTTTCAGTTGTATTTTCCATTCTGTTTCTTTCTCCCCGCATTGTTCTATTGTATCTATTGGTTTCAATAATGCAATCCAGAGCAAAAATAGTAGATAACTGTGGGAAGAAGGGATCACATTAAACAGGTTTCAAGTGAGTCAATAGATGGAAACTGGTTTATGCTGAATTATTTTTGTAGAGATTTATAACGATAAAAGTTTGTTCAGGACCAAACAACCATCAGAAAAAAAAAAGGTAGAAAAAAGCAGACTTGATTGTGAAAATGTTTCATAAGGAATAGCTGGATCATCTTTAAAAATCAAAAGCAATGTAAAACTTTGCTTAGATTTGGACCCTTAAAAATTTTTAAGATTCAAGACCATTAGTTAATTCAGAATGTGGCATTTTATTGCTTGAATCTAGGTGTTGCCCGAGTGTAGTACAGAACTCTGAGATAGTACTGAAATAGCACACTAATCTGGCAAGATTTGCTTTGAGCTAAGAAATGGTACGAATTTTACAAAATCATACATAATCCCCTTTAACTTTTCATTACAAAAATATGAGAACACACAATGGTTGAATGCAGTTGGGTCTGCATTAGACTTAATTCTTACATGCATATGCACGCTGAAGCATCATTTTTTGCCAAATTTACAGTTGGTGGGTAATTTCTGTTCCGCATTCAAGCTGTTTATAAAGTTACCGGGGGACCTTTTTACACTGACACATTTAATCACCCTAATGAAATTATGCAAGCTGTTAGCACACGGCGCAGCAGGCAGCACAAGGCAGAGTATCCTAGAGCAGGGATCTCGTGGGGTGGTCGGGAGCACTGCCTTCCCCTCTGCCACATGGGAGGCTGATGGCCATCAGCATGAGTTAATTAGAAACAGTTCTAGGGTAGGAAGTAATATCGTAGGGATGAGGAGTTACAAATTCATCAAATGAAAGGGTGGAGTATCTACATGGTATTTGGATGCGTATGATGGTGTTCCATACGCTGACTATGACGCACAAAGCAGCTCTTCTCCATGCAGTCTTTTAACAAATCCCAGCAGTTTGCCCTAATTTATCCACATGGCCAAATTTTGTTCTGGTTTTGGTCTGCTCAGTTTTCAGAGAAAGAGTGTGTGGCAGCAAAAAGGGCCAAGGTCCAGTAAAGGCGGTGTGAGGATGTTGAGGATTGTTCTACTGTATATACTTCTTAAAACTGAAAGCGTATTCCTATTTAATATCCTTGTGAGAGGGAAAGACTGCATCAGAGGAGTAAGATAAAAGGCTGCTAGATAAATATGCCAGTCAGGATTTAAATGGTCTTTTTCTAATGGGTAGAAAGCAGGTTATGAAGCAAGACAAAGCCATAGTTTAATATTCTTTGTGAGAACAGCAATACCCATTCCACCTTATGGTTTGCTCCATGTAACAGCTTTTCTCTTGTGGTCAGTGCATCAAGGGGTGTTTAACAAGGAATTTGAGGATGAGAATAAGTAGGAAGTTTACAAGTGTTAATATATTTTTTGGAGTTGGGGGCACTCAGACCATTGGGAAAGAAATATTAATAGCAGATACAAGCAGGTAATGGCCTCTTACTGTGCGGTAATTGTTTCTTCTTGTCATTTCAGTAACTAAATAATAGTTGCACCTTGCAAAGGGTTGTGTATATACATACTAAGTATTTGCCATTCAAAAATGTGCTGCCCAGCTATGCTTCCAGAACACTAAACTTAAAGTTAGGATAACTTTCAGCATCTAATGATATTTTCCCAGTATATAGTCCCAGTAGCCTGTGATTTGTGGTGTAGGGACTTCATCCCTGAAGTAGTACTTTTGAGTCTGATGGGTCTCCCTGCATTTTTCTCCCAGGCCGCTTGCTTTCAAGAACCCAGCAAAATTTTTGTATGCATAATATAATATGTCAAAGAATTCCACTTACTAACCATGTACTATGCAAAGAAAAGAACCTTCTCCTGTTCCTTAATTCTGAGTCTGCAACATGATGATCTTGTTTGAACACCCAATTCTTGTATTATGAGAAACACTAAATAATCTTCCCCCATCTACCTTTTCACATTTTCTCTTCTTTTCTCTGTTTTCCTTTTCTAATAAGCCCTGGTGTTTGCTTTTCTAAATGCTGCTTTGAGCACTGCTGCTTAGTGAAGTGGTTTGCATAAAGCTATCTATCAAAACTCTCTTTGCAGAGCAGTAAATCAGTCAGAAACAATCACTGTGTATTTAAAGCTAGGACTGTTTTCCTCCACATATGGCAATTTACATCAGTATTGCATTTCGTCTGCTCAGTGACTCAGTTTCATGTGGTTGTTCTGCAGTACTTCGCAGTCAGCTTTTGTTGATTTTGAGTTATTCAGTGCCGTATAATCAGCAAACTTCACTCTTTACCATCTTTTCCAGATCATTTATTAATGTGATGGATAACCCAGGGCCTAGCACAGATCCATAGGGGGCTTTGCTGGCCAGAGTTTCCACTGAGAAAACTAATTATTTTCTCCTTTATTTCCTGCCTCTGATCAATTATTTATCCACGTGAAGATTTCTGTTATTGCAGGGTGGCTTAGTATCCTCAACAGCCTTTGGGCTAGTCAGAGTTGTTTGGAAATCCAAGTAGGCTTTATTGAATGTATCAACCCTGTCTGCACAGCACTGCCAAGGACCTGTAATGAATTAGTAAGGCATGGCTTCCCTCCAAGCCACGCTGGCTTGTCCCAGTATGTCATACCTCCTTATACATCTGCTGCTATATTCTCTAGTGCAATTTCCACCAATCTACCCAGGGTTGCAGACTAGACTCATCAGTTGGGTGAAATTTACTGCAAAGGATTTCTGTCTGCATCAGTTACAAATCATCTCTTAATGGATGTATCAAAAGATCTCCTCTTCTGAGGTCCTTCTGAGGGGTTAAGGAATGGACAATACTGCTTTTCCTCCCTGCACATCCTTTAGCCAACAAAGTGATCTTGGATGGAGATAGGAGCAGCCTTCTCTAGTTTTTCATCCCGTCTCCATAGCACTTCAGGTTGTTGGGCTGTAAAACTGCACAAGAAATTCTTGGCCCAAGGGCAGTGTGAAGGCTGGTCAGCGTATTTTGACCCTACATTTATATTATCAGATATGACTAGTTATTTACCGGTTAATAGCTAGTTATTATAAAAAACCAAATTTGACCACTAGATTTTATGACAGAAACTTGACTGAGAACAGTAATTATTTGTAGTATTCCCTCTCTAGGAATGGTAACTGCTGAAGAACACAGATTATAAAATAATTTTCAAAACTTTAGAAATATACCGTTATTATTAAAATGAGCAGTTGCATTCAGTGAAAAAGCAGAGGCTCATAGGAAGGACATTAACTAGGTGTGCTCCGGTGGAAACGTGGCTCCCTGACTGGTAGATGATAATACTCTGTAATTTCACCTCTTGGCTTACTTGGTGCTATATCCCATATGTAGAAAACCCCTGAGATTACATGCTATGTGTTACATCTGTGCAGATGCTCAATTTGAAGGCAGGTCCTTGGGATCCTACTGTTTGGAAAGCAAAGGAGCAGTCCTGGCAGGAGATGGGGGGTCCTTCAGAACAGTGTGGGCATGGACATAGGGATGCTGCAGTGAACCTGACTGCCTTGAGAGCATCCTCCTACTGCGCCAGCCCTGTACACCCATTCCTACTTTCCACATGTGCACAAGCCCCAGATTTCTCCCGAGATGTTGCTGTACAGGAGCTCCATCTAGTGCTGACATTATTTCTTATTTTGATTTCCTAAGGCAACTGGATTAATACATTGATATGGAAGCAGCCAGTTTAGAAGGCTGAATTTGCAAGTGCTATCCTGCTTTCCAGAATGCAAAGGGATCCTGCATAACATATGGAAAGTGGGACTGAAATTAATATTCGTTGGGGTTTTTTTTTGGTTTTTGTTTTATTTTGTTTTGTTTTTTGTACTGTGCTGTTATCACTGAGATCCAAAAGGGAATTCTTTGCTATGTTTATGCCACTAGGAGTAGTTGTTAGTTGGTTGATGGATAGGCATATTAATAACATAGCAGAAAAGCATAGTACTACTACTAAGTGATGCACATCAAATCACAAGATACAGCTAAGAAATAAGGTCACCCTTAAAGCACAACAAATACACATTTAAAAATTCAGCAAGGGGGGAAAAAAAGAAAAAAACAGAGTTCCTTACTATTAAAGGTAATACGTACTGTCTGTATTGAAGGTATCACCAAACACGAAAGGAAGAGTATGTCATACGAAGGAGGAAACAGAGAAATCACTGTTGGGAAAAGAGCAGGGAAGATTTACTGAACAGGACCTGGAATGTTTGCTGTCAGATTTGTCCCAGCAGGCTTAGTTCCAACAGTGATTTCACAGTGATTTCTTTCAAGCACAGAGTTAAACTGTGACTCTCATTAGAATTAAGCAGGAAGAGAATTTTTCTGGGAAAGGAATGACTGCCTGCTCAAACGGACTCCTGACTACAAGTTATCTAAGCAAAAGAAAACAAATAATTGCAGGCATTAGCTAAGTAGCAACTGGTGTATTAATTTCTATTCAGAGTGAATTGTTGGTATTTGAAGTAGCCTGTATTTTGAAAGCCTAGACTGCCAGCATTTATAACCTGGTTGTAACTGCTAATGTGTAACAAATGATTGTGAGAAATACTTTCTTAATTTTAAATAAGTAGAAGTTCTTTTAATGCCTTAAAAATCAAAAGGAAATGGTGAGCTGATCACTAATACATGGGAGCATTCAAGGAGAATATGAGTCACCAAATGCAAGAATATTTAGATTTTTTTAACAATTGATTGTGTGTTTATTGCATAAATATTTAATAGGATTATCCAAATACAGCCAATAGTGTTTTGGAAGCATGTCCCATTCTCAGCTGCTTCTGTCAGTTATTGAGCCATCCATGCACTCCTCTGCATTCGTATCATTTATATACTAGCACTGAACTTACCAGGAGTTGTTATATTCACATTGTGATTTTGCTATATTGTAAAACAATTATGATTTGTTAACGTGCTGAAGTGTAAATACTGAGCTGTGAAGTTCAAGAAAGTCAGGCTAGTACTGGTTGGTTGTCCACCAAGGCCAGTGCTCACTTTGAGTCTGTTAATCTTAACTCTGGAAAGTCTTCTTAGTTGAGTGGGCTTTCTTTTTAACTCTGGAAATGTTTGGGGTCTTTTGCCAACATCTGTTGGCAGCTGGATTTTGGCCCAGAAAATATGTATCTCTTTTTTTGTTTGGGAGGGAAAAGGAAAAATGGATAATATTGTGGGGGCTGGCGAGGAAGGAGCAGCAATTGCATGTCTACCACTCTCCAGACCTGTTTATGTCCCCTCTAGCTATTAATTTCTGCTTCTGAGCTCAAAAAATGCCCAAAACCCTTGATAAAAATGATTTTGTGAAATTCCATATTCACAGTCTGTCACTTGTTCCTCTCTCAGATTTGCTCATGTGATGCGACCTTTCCGCTAGCACCAGTGGCTGTGGAAGTCATTAACTAACTTAACTGTGTTCTATTAGTTTAGCTGTGTTTGTTTCATTGGGGGCTGCCTACCCCAGATTTTGCAGGACAGTCAACATCCTCATTGCCACTCGTGGCAATTCCAGTATCATGCAAGAAGATTATGTACCCTGCAGAACTTCACCAGAGACTGTGTATGAGACAGGTTTCTCTCTGTCTTGACTGTAGGAATGAAGTGTGTGCTTTAAGGCTTGGAGCTAGAAAGCAAAATGGACTAAGGTTGGGTGTTTTTTTTAACAATTAACAAGTTTTGTTCTTTCTTCCTCCGTGATGCTGTGCCTCAATAGTTCCTGATTTTTTACAAAAGGGCATATGCTGTGAGGAGGTCAGGGATCAGGTCAACAAAGCATAGAAATGCTCCTCTGCTTCTGCCTGGTGAGTCAGCTTTTGAAAGTTTCTGCTTTTATCTTTATAGTATTTTTATCTCCTCACTTGCAAGGAAATATCTGATGACAGCACCTGCTGTCGTGGGAATTATTGTATTTTTATGGAAGAAATGTTTTGACTTTAATGTAAGCAGAGCCCAGTAGTTTCATTTATTAGTATTTACAATAACTAGTACTTAAAAGATAGAAACAGAGCTGATGGTATGATGGCCTGCTCCATGTGCATGCTGATAAAGTCTCCGATGTCGTGGCAGGTGTTAGGTAAGGTGCTTTGGCCCAGACCTGACAACGTTTCACCTGAAAATTAAGGTACTATTAGAAAGAGAGCTGGTTGCTTTTCTCCCTCTTGCTGCTTCCAAATGTCTCATGTGAGTACTAGACCTACAAACTGTATCTCATTCACAGTCCCTGAGGAATGATACTAGGGTATGTTTACAGAGAAGCTTCTAAGGAGATATGAAAGTGCAAATATGTTGGAAAGGTCACGTCTTTTAAGTTGCTTAAATTGTTTATGTTTCATTTCCATGTGTGCAGTATTTTATTTCTCTAGAGAACTAATAGAAATTCTCTTATTTAAATCCAGGAAAGTTATCTCCCTTGAAAACAGCACTGAATCACTGATCAAGCTAGTTTTGTATAACTCAATAACATATTTATGTCATACCATTTGGTAGCACAACTTGGAATTAAACTAGAAACCTTACAATTGAGGTAGTAAGAGCCTTCATTTGAAGGCTGTTTCTTACTGCTGTTCTGTGTTTACCTCTAAGTCCTCGGGCAAGTGTGATGAAAGATGACAGCCAGAAGAAACAGTAGAAGAATTCCCCAATATTCCCAACTTGGTGTGCATTTAGTCACAAAAACCTTTTCTTCCTTTTACATCTCATCTCTGACTCATAGTGCCACAGAGCATTTTAGCATATTCTCCAGCTAATGGAGCAGCAGATTTAGCAGCTGAAACCCCAGGGACTAGAGAGAAGGGAACGTAGCTGTGTTAAGACACATAACATTTCTGAGAAACCTACCTGCTGCTTATGTTGGGTATTTACCAACACAGCATTTCTGAGTGGAGAGCAGGGCATGCTTCTTCTAGCCCTGCAAATGTCCTTGCAGCACTGTGCTTTCTTGCTCGCTGTGTTCCCGAGTGCACTGTCCTCCACTGCATGGTAGCCTGGCTTCAAAAAGAGAAAAAGAGAGGTGCAAGGGATAACTTCTGGCGAGTCCTAGCCCACTGGCTCTCAGTTCATGCTCCTCTCCCACTTCCAGGTACATGTGGTCCTTACCAGCACATTATGTTAAAGCTGCCTCATGGGAATAGGTATTATGTACACGCATGTGTATGTATGGAGTCTCGTGAATATATGAAACACCGTTTTCTCTTCCTTCAGCAAAACATGTAAGCGGTGGTGGCTGGAGTTGCTGTTGGTTAACCTTTGCTGTTGGCAGGTCCCTCTGGGATTAGCACAGAGTCTGTAGGTGGCGCGTGGGAACCCCAGCACTCAGCGTCCCCCCGATTTCCCCTTTGCACTTTACACCTTGCTGGCAGAGAGTCTGATGCATGTCCAGGGGTGTTCAGTGGGCTCTGCCACGCTTTAGGGCAGCAGCGCGGCCAGGCAGACTCTGGTTCCCTGCCTTGGAGCAGCCTCACAGCTGGGTCTTGCCCTGGCTTGGTCTCAGCAGCTGGGTTTGGGCTGGCCGTGGGCTGCAGTGATGCGGGGAGGTGTAGGGACCTGCCGTGGAGATTGATACAGCCACTGTGTGAAGGGAGAGAGGTGTAAACACTTGAAGAAACCACAGAAGAGTGAGAACAGCCTGCGGAGGTGATGAAGAATGCTGATCCCAGCGGTAAAACTGAGCGTGTTGACTCGGGCAAACCTGAAGGACTGTGTGCTGATAAGAGCGCACAACAACTCATCAGTGGAAGACCCTGCGCCTCACTGAGAGGAGCATGGCATGAAGGGTACAGCACATCACACCTGCCATTTCTTTCCCTGGCAGCTTGCCATGACAGAGATAATGCTCATGCAGGTGGCTGTTCTAGGCAGAGGTACCTTCCAAATGAGGAAATGCAAACAGGGAACAGCAGCCCTGCCTGGCACATACCAAGGTTCACGTGGGCAGGATTCGTAAGCAACGGATCGCTTCATAATGACAGTGGACTCCTAAAATGTGTAAAAGCTCTATCCAAAACCCACTTTGTTGCCAGGGAGGTACCTGTAAGCAAGAGGTTTGACAAACTGATAGCCAGAGTCCCTCGTTCTCCCTGTTGCACAAGAGATCCTGGACAGACCTCTTGAGCACAGATCCTCGTGCTTGTGGGTTTGTGGGTGTCTGTGACTGAATGAAGGCTGTGAGAGAGCAACTGTGAGTGGGTAAAATCAGCCTGCATGGAGACTGGGTGCGATAAAATCATCTTGGCCTTAGATTTAGTGAGCGCTTGGATTTAGTTTTGTTCTATTAATGTCTTGTCAAAGATGATGCTATTGCATTTCTCCAAGCTCAATCTGCCTAAGCTTACCTGTGGCTTCTTTTCATTGCCCCTGGTCCTTGCTAAGCAGAATACTGTGCAGGATATACATTACATCATGCAACTGTGATGCTTCAGGACTCTAATCGTGATGTAGGATAATGACCTTTGGGAGCTTTAAGAGGGCAAATATACATAAATTAGTAGTCACAATGTTTACCCAGTGTAGGCTGAATCTCTGGGACTCTCAGTTTTTCATAACCTACAAACCATCAGCAAGCAGCATCCCATTTCCAATTACTACATCGGTGATCAGCATAAACCAGCAAAAACTAATATGAAAATGTAATGCTCTTAGCTGGGACTCATAGGAACAAAGCATAATGATTTGCTGTGTCCTTCACAGCATACTCTGTGCTGTGCTGCCAGGAAGAAATGTACAGGTCTTTAAATAAAAGTAAATAATAGATAATGTCTCAGATGATAGTCTTATAAATGAGTGCCTGTCTTGGTTTATGGCTTGAAATTGAATTTCTTGCACTCTACTCACTGCAACTAATTGCTGTGTAGAAAAGGTTTGTGCCTCACACCCAGCTTGTCTCAAAGTAATTTATTTCCATGGTTAATTTTTGAATAATTATTTGTTCCTGTAATGCAGTCCGCTGTGGATTTTTATGTCATCTTTCAGTACTGTTCAGTGAGAACCTCAGCTTTATTCCTGTATATGCATGAAATGGTGGGGAAACAAATTATATTTCTCACTGTGATTGACTCCTATGGAGCTACTTGCCTATGTACCAGCTTGAGGCCCTAAATATTTGTTGCAGTCAAAGTCTATTTAGATTTGCAATTCCTGAACTTAATTTTGTTGCAATTTTAGAAAACATGACTCATCTGAAATTAATATCCGCAGTCTACCCGGTCATAAATGTTAGTGCAAAATAAGAATGAAATGTTGGCATTAAGTGTTGTGATTAGCTTTAAAATTATAATTATTTTCTTCTTTTTATAACTTACATTATTTTTTTTACTTGTTTTCTGGTTATTAAGACTATGGAGATTACATTGAAGTCTCTTCCTCAGCCATAATTCCAAAGTATTTAATTGCTTTTTGTTTTATAGCTGAGATTCTCACTAATTCCTGTGACTGCAATAGATAGGGCGTGAAATAGAATATGAGATAACTGCAGGATTTCTGGCAAAGACCACAACAGTTAAATGCATATGACATTGAGAAAACTCTGATGAACAAAAATAGGTAGCACAATGAAAAGTGAGAAGCTTTATTCTATTTTATCCAAACTGTATTACAAGAAGGGCATGAGGAAAGACTGAGGAAACAACAGACCTCTTAGTCTAACCTCAATACCTGGAAAAATTATTGAGACTATCATACTGGGCGTTATTGAAAGGCATGCAGAGGACAAGGCAATAATCACTTTACTGGCAGCTCATTCACTGTTACACACTGATCCCTGTTTTTCACTTCCACCCGCTGACAAACTAAATACTGAACACACAACCTGTTTTTGCCTTTGTTATGAAATTATGTTGGGTTTAGTCCAATAAATTAGCTCTGTGTATCTAGTAAAATTGATCAGATGATAGTGCTATCTTCCCAAGTTTCAGCTATTGAATTGATAAAGGAGTGAGATTAAAACCTCCCCACTTTTCAAATTAAAAAGTTGAGGATATTCTTAGCAAACAGAGGAACTGAAGCTGATAATCTACTGCAATATCAGAGCATGGTTATTCCTTGGTGTGCATCCTGCTTTGGTTTTGTCCAGTCTTTGTTTCTGTGTTAAAGTGAAAGGCCCATCATCAGCAAGGTTGGATGGAGCTGCAGTGTTGGGTCCTAGAGGGTCAGGACATATCACGTGACTTTGTGTATACTGCGCAAGGTCACACAAAGTAGACAGAAAGGGTTGCCATGGCCTTTGTGGCTTCTGGTTTTTCCTGACCTGGGTATTAGATGTTTTGATTACTCTCAGATAATTCAATCAAATGTATCTCACTGTTGGAAAAAGCTTTCTTTTATTTAAAAAAAAAAATTGTTTATTTTTAGTTTTGACTCTTAATTTCATCCTTCTGTATCTTGCAAAACATCAGTTTCATTCTTTCTAAGTACTTCTAATTTTTCTAAAAAGTTATTCTGGCTTAGTAAATTTTAGCCACGTGAAGAACATTGAATTCTTTTAATATCTCCTATGAACTACCCCTTCAGTGCTTTCCTCTTTTTCCCTTGTTGTATTGAAAACATTAGAAATCAATGCAGAGTAGTGTTAATCTCAATGCTATTAAAAGATTCAGGTATAGCACAGACCTTGAAGTCTTACTGTGGCAAAAAAATACTGGGTTTTTTTCTGAACTTTTGTTGTCTGGGGTTCCATACATCACAGTTCTTGTCCTCCAGAGAAAAACGTTGTGTGTCATGCCAGGGGAACTCAATAATAAAAGGTGAGTGAGGATGAAATGGCTCCTGCCAAGATGCGTAGTTAAGAGTCTCCAATTTTCTTCTGTACAGAGAAGAAAAATTATTTGCTATAATTTAAAAGCAACTTTTGTGGTTCTGTCTGATTGGTAATATTTGGTTTATTCTTGACTGACATCACCATAGTCCTAATTTAATAACTGAGCATTAATTCTGTGCCAGTTAAAGACAAGACTTTTCTTCAGCTCAAAGCAAGCAATATTGCATTCATGGCCAGTTATCTTCGGATCTGCTCCATAAAGCCATCCATCATAAATAACAGTGTGAGATAAGCTGAGCATCTTTCTCCTGTCAGGCAACAGGCAAAAATACGAGGAAGTGTACATGAGTGCTATAAATCCTGACAATACACACCCTAAGAAGCTGCTGGGCAGCAGTATGGCCACAGGGACGAGCAGGCAGAGCTGGCAGCCAGACTTGACCACAGACCCTGATGGCTACAGCAGCTACGCAGGAAGCAAGGCCCTGAGCTGGCAAGGTTTGAACACCCCATTTGGGTTTTCTAGGTACCACCCCCCCCAGGACTGTAGGATATTCTCAACAAAAGTACATCTCACCTACCACCTGGTCAAAATTGGGATGTTGTGCCCTCAGAGGTAGAGCAACAATAATACAGCCTTGCTGCAAGGTACTCACCTGGGAAGGGAGGGATTTCTTGTTCTCAAGCCTGTTTTCTGTTAGTACATGATGGTCTCATCTAAAAACGCAGAAATGGATCTATATCACCATACTGAGGCCTAAGTTTCAAATACAGAAACTGGATTTTTGCCTTAGACACCTATATGAGGTAAATGTTTTTGATAGCAAGAAGCTCTATAGTCAAGCAGATAAAAGCGTGGAAAGAGGCAATGCTATGAAAATGAAGATAAGTAAGTGTGGGCTGAAGGCAAGGAGAAAGCAGAACATTCTTTGCTCTTGAGCCTGTAATTGAAGAACTCGCTGGTTTTTTTTTCTATGTTGAGATATGTATTTAATGCAGGAATTATGGCCAAGGGCTTTCAAGAGCTGTGTTATGCAAGAAATCAGATTAGCTGGGAGATGATCAGAAAGTCTCCACTGCCACTAAAATAGTGTAGCCTTAAAGCAGGTTTAAAGTTAGACTCTTAAGCAGTATCATCCAGTAAAATTTGGTGGAGCTGTGTCATTTTACAGCCATAAGCATATCTACTTTTTAGGTCTGACTTTGCAGTAATATACAGAAAACAATTTAGTAGGCTTTTGTAACAAGAAAGATGTTTTTTTCATCAGAAGTTGCCTTCTCCTCACACATTTTCACCTTCTCTTCCCCTGAGAAATAAGACATACTACTGCAGCAAATAATTCTTGCTTTGCCCCTGGGTCCTTTGCGATACCCAGCCCTACACAAAGCAAATTGTCAGGATGGCCAGAATAGCTGCACCTGCATCCAGCTAAACAGGAACCGAGTCACTGATTTGTAGTGGAAAGAGAAGAAAAATGCTGTGCCTGGGGAGAACATCCTACTGTGCCCTGTGTGGGTATGCGCTACAACACAAGCAAGCTATCAGGCTGTAACAAGGCTTTACCTTTGGCCAGATTCTACTGTCCATGCTGTTTCTCCTTCCTCCAGAGGTCAGACCACACTGCTCCTCCCCCACACGCCTCGGGACTATTTAACTACTTAGCAGGAAGGAGCTACAGCTGCACATCATCCATGTCAATCAACCCACTGCCTTCAGGGCAAGGCCACAGCTGCATATTGTCAATGTTAATTAACCCACTGCCTGCATCCCTCTACAAGTATCTAGATACAGGATAGGTAAGTGCTATCCCCAGGGCAGTCTCTGACTCACCTTTATTCCACACCTGCAAAGGGCCTATAGGAGAAGCTGACAGTTAAATAGGGAAAAATGGATCACAGCTGTGGATTCTTCTGGAGGTCATCTTTCCTGCTAACAGATTTGCTGGAAGTAGGTACTACTCAAAATCAAAGAATCTGGCAGTGTAGATCTCAATGCTACTACATAGTTGGCTGTTACTAATGGCAAATATCATGGAAAAAAATATCCTGCAAAGAGGTGGACTGACATTGGTCTATTTAGGTTTTTCATCTTACAGGACCAAAAGAAGGGGCCTGGAAACCATGGGAAAAGATGGTGTTAAATTCTTCCAAGTTCCTTTGGTCATAAATCCTGGGAAGTGATATCCAGTGGCATCCAGTGTTGCATCACCAAGAACTGTAAGGAAGCTGCAAGGAGAACAAAAACATAGGAAACAGCCAAAAAAACCCCCCATTGAGTCATGACTAAGAATCTGCCATGCAAATCCATAAGGATTTGTAGAGGTGGATGGGACCCTGAACCTTGAAAAAGAGAGTGGAAATGTCTTATGACCCAGATTTTTGAACCTTCCACTGGGAGATATAACTGGTCTCTGACATCTAGATCTCTAATATTAACCTAAATAATTTTTAAACTTGATTATATGATGTATGTGTAAATAAAGTTATGACCTGCAATATCACGTCATGTCAAGGGTTGTCTGTTGTTTCCATATATGAGTGGTCAGAACTGAAGATATATCTGGCTGATGGGGCAGAAGTACAAAGCTTCTCTTATTTTGGGGCTCTTACTTGAATATAAAGCCTTTTACATGTATAAAAGTCAATGTAATATTTGAAAATGCTCGCAGATGTTAAAAATTGAATACTTCATAGCAAGGAAACCTTTCAACATTTTATTAGTTCATGTAGAAAATAGATTTTCCTTGGGTAATACTAAGACCAGCTAAATATGAAAACCTGCCTAGAAGAAGAATATCTCTCAAGTATAAAAATCTTCCAATATAAGATAAATATGAGTTAAACAAAATTTGATATGGCAGAGAGAGCATCCAGGTCCAGTGAGGATTTAAGAGTAGAGAATAATGAAAATTTTCACTGTTGCTTCAAATATGTAATAACCAGAAAAGCATCTTGGTTCTTGGGGTTTCAAATGGATACCGTGCAAAATAATGAAAGTAAGCGTTTAAATTGCTTGGTCCATTGCAGGCATTGTGTCCCTGATCTCCCTGGCTGTCCTGTCCTATGAACGCTACAGCACTCTCACCCTGTGCAACAAGCGCAGCGCTGACTACCGCAAGGCTTTGCTGGCAGTTGGTGGTTCGTGGATTTATTCCCTGGTCTGGACTGTTCCACCTCTGATCGGCTGGAGCAGTTACGGGGTAGAAGGTGCGGGCACAAGCTGTTCGGTACGTTGGTCCTCGGAGTCAGCTGAGTCCACATCCTATATCATCTGTCTCTTCATATTCTGCTTGGTTATCCCTGTGATGGTCATGATGTACTGCTACGGCCGCCTCCTGTACGCTGTTAAACAGGTAAGCAGCTACGTGCTATTGATAGTGCAAACTGCTCTGAGGCACATGTTGTATTTCTCTTCTGTCAAATTTGGAAGTACTGACGGATGATAGAGAGCAAAACAACAAAGCAAAATGAAACTAAAAAGACCACAAAAGGCCTCAAGGAAGGGGCAGGAGGACTTCACCAATCTTTTTCATTCTCCTGAATGAAAGTGCCAGTCAGAACAACCAGATAACATCCATGTAGATACTGATTTTGCAGTTTGGAAATACTGTGTTCTAGGAAAACCAGCATATCTGGGTGAAGGTTGCATTTGTAATGAAGCCAACACACACCTGTCTATAAATAAGACATCTGTGCAAACATTTTTTCTTGGTTCTTCCTGGATGGTGACATATTGCTTCTCAGTCTGTGCAGACCTAACTCTACAGTAATGCAGTTCCACTGCAATTTGCAGTTATCCCAAGGATCAGCTTCTCCTTGTAATTCTAGGCCACATTTAAAACTACTACTGCTGCTGCTACAATGATGCTCCCCTGACTGGTAAGGGGTACTGCATCCAAAATGAATGTTCCAAAAGACACTGCCAAGGGTGTGGTATTGTGAAGTTTGGATACTCTTAGGACAGTAGCAAAATGGTTTAATGATGGATAATGCGAAAGGAATGAGTGTATAGGTGTTCTCTAAGAAGCAGTTCTCTAAAATACTCAGATGAATTAACTAAAGGTGTTAAATTAACAAAGGGAAAAAAGGCAGTAAATCCCTGAGTAGAGACTTTCATACAGAATTAAAATGGACGTAGTTTACTTTTGATTAGTCATAAAGAATTAAGGTTGTGTGTTTCACATGATTTGTCAAAACTTTCAGAACATTTGAAGCCCAAGTGGGAAATCTTTTCCCGCTTGAGTACTGAGTGGGTCAGTAAAATCCTTTGATGAGTCACACATTAGTACTCCTCTTAATGCTATGCAGTAGTAATACAGAAAAAAATTTCCTTTGATTATAAACCATTAAAGTGAAATTGCAGATCATATCTGGTCCCTGGGCAGCAGTATTCTTTGCCATCACCTTGAAGAAAGGAGCAGGATCTTGGAACATGTGCTACTAATAATATGCAGAAGAAACAACTTAAACTTTTGTCTCTTCTTTCCTTCAGCCCTCACTGCTCTTCCTGACAACAGCCATCACCCACAACACACAAATACTTGTATGGCTGAAGTTTCTTTAGCATGTGCTTTTAGCTTCCAGTTCTACATGTAGGTGTGGTTTTTTATTCAACTTTTTTTTTTTTAATTCGGTTAGATTAAAAGTAATCTCACTGATCTGCTTGATGGGTCTCAAGAAGTTGTGGCAAATATGCTGAAGGAACAAATTATTATAGAAAAGATATGTGCAATCTATAGCCATTTTGTATTTAGACATAAAGACTGGGTCGACTAGGGGGAAAACTAGGTTGATTGATTTGATTTACTGCCCAGAGGAAAAAATGGGAGAAGGAATAGCATTTTCCACAGTTGTCTCTCCTCCATCCTCTGTATGCCTTCCAGAGTGATTAGGAAGCTTCTGGGGTGCTGAGGTTAGAGGTTCCTGGGAAATTACTTTGTAAACGGTGAAAATGAAAAAAAGCTGAACCTTGCCTTGCATGACCTGTTGGAGGACAGGTCTGAAGAAACAAAGGCTTGTTAAATGCAAAGGAACTGCAGTGAGGATTAAATCATATCTCCTCTCTAAAGTTGTTATGACTAAGGGTCACAACAGCTGCCTGAGCATTTCTGAAGTCTTGGAATAGCTAAACCTTAATTTTTTACACAAAACATCTAATGCTTGCCAGGTGTTTGTTAAATATTTCCTTGATAAGTTGTATTTCAGCAAAAAGAAATCAGAAAAATCATCAGTCCTCAACTTTCTGTGATGTATCAGAAACTGTTTCCAGTACTATAATCCTGAAATCTTGCACTTCATAAATTTCCTGTGACATATATACATAAATTTCCAAAGAATGTATCATGACACGGTTGCTGAAACACAGACTGTTTTCCCTTTGATCTGAGGTCCTGTAGCTATTCTGCAATAAACAGGTTTAATTATGAAATGCTAAAGTACGTAATGTTTCAAACTGAAGGAAGAGATGAGAAATACACAAATAAAAATACAGTAGCTCTTACATAAAACTACAAAAAGCAGGTAGGGTAATAAAAAAAAAGTTAAGAGAGGTTGCTACATCCACTGTAATGCTGTTAATTTCTCATGTGGGCAAAAAATTATCTTGCAATGTTCTGGCCTCATAGATTAAAGTCCTTCTGTGACCCTCTATGTAATGCATTAGAAGAAATGTGGGAGCATTGCAAACACAGTAAGTGCATCATCCCAGCTTCAGCTGCTTGGTAACATTTCTAAAATATGCATTTCATATTTTTGCAAGACATATAGAAGTTTTTATGTTAGAGCATTGTAGCGTTAATGGTATTGCAACCTGAGATCAAGAGTGCAGGAGTTATGCCATTATTAATAGCGCAATGTAAATTAATTGAGGTGAAAGAAATATCTTAAAAGATCTGAGATAGTTAATGCAAGAATTGGCACACTGCCTGCATTTTCCCTTTGCAGGGACAGTAATTATAGGTCTGCCTCTCTCTTTTTCTACTCTAAATTTACTCAGGTGCTGTAGCATTCTGTCACTCAAGGCATTAGTAGATCCTACGAGATCATCTGCAATCCGTGTAATAGTGAAAGACGCAAGGATTGCAGTAATACAGGTTTTATAAAAGACAATCTTTTCAAGGAGTTACAGGCCGATAGCATCCTGGTATGAATAATGTTAACAGCAAATGCCATTAAACAGTATTACAACGTGGCTGCACTATTATCTCAGAGCTCTTGCCATTTATCAAGCTCAAAGGCCCTTAGGAATTGCTCAAGTTATTTTCTTTAAAGGTATGGGGTTTTTTCCAGAATGGCTTTATTATCTGGAGAGTTGAGTGTGGTTCTGCAGATAGTCTTTGCTGCCATCCTTGTGCACCTCGCTCAGAGGAGGAAAATACTAACTCTGGATAGTGAGAGCATTTCAGAGATGCTAAGCAAAATAATGCTCAAAACAGAGAGCTGAAGAAAACAACTATGGTTTCAGAAGCTGTTAGGGAACTTGACAGTGCATCTGATTTTAAGACATAGAGAAACACAAATATTTTATTAGACTTTTCTTCCCCCTGAGTCCATATTTTCACTCATGCTGATCTCGTTTCCTATGTTTGAAACCTGTTCTTCTATTTCTGCAGATGCAGAAATTCAGGTTTTTGTTTAAGTTTTCCTGTAGAGGTGATGTGCCTGATACTTGTAAGTAGACAGGGGCAAAGTTTTCTCCCTCAAAAAATAGACACATACATTTCATTGATGCACATTCTAAAGAACAAGGGAAAGAAAGTGAGAATGGTTTATTTCTCCTAGTGCAGTTAGGTTTTGGGGTTTTTTTCCTAGTTTTTGGCTTATGATGCTTCTCTGTGACTCTATCATTGCATTCCCTCTGGAAAAATGTTCCTTATAAAGTCAGTGTCAGTTGTTTACACTTTGAAAAGTGAGCTCCCAAACGTGGAATTATAGAGATTAGCATTGTGATCACTGTAGTGCAGAAGGCACAATATGATTAAAATCCTCCACTGAGGGGCCCAGCGAACTCATATGAACCAGCCTAATGAAAATTAGTAAAAATTTTAAAAGAGATCTCTTCAGTCTGCATCTCCCATTTGCACACAGAAATCCTCCCCAAGGACAATAAAGGTCCCAGAATGTTGTTTCAAGAAAAGTTTTCAGATTGATTTTGTGGAGACACTCATCTTGGCTCAGCTCATTGCCAGTCTCCTTTCATCAAAAGCTGTGCCTGAACAAAGCTCAGCAACTATGTATGGAATGTAGCTAGGACATGGAAAACGATAAAAAAGACTGTAAGCAGAGCACAACAACTTAAACACGTAGTGTAATACACATCTGACCGTGCAATTCTTGCTCAGTGCCACAAATAGTGTGTTAAAAGTGGGCAAAGGGCCGGCCAGTGGTCACACTGTCTCGTATGGACTAGATGGACTTGTGACCCCTGACCTGATAGTACTACTTTGTAGGATTTTTTCTTTTCACTTGAGCACAGTGAGGAAAAATAAGAGATGAATAACATTTATTACACCCTTTCACATCATCACCCCAGTTCTACTTTTACTTTGTTTTTTGACAAAAAAAAAAAAAAAAAAGTTCAAGGCAGATTCTAAGACTAGCCCATATGAGGCAGAAGTTGGCCTTACCAGTATGCCTTGTGCTCCACCCTTTGGTCCACCTCATAAACTGCTAGTTTAACTGGTAACCAAAATGTGGGTTCAGGTAATGGAATTACCTGACTATTTCCCTTTAGAGCAACTTTTGTTGTTTCTTCTGAAAAGTGCCACATGATTTCTGACTTCCATGTGTCACAGGAGAACCAGATCACCTTTTTTTATCCCATCCCCTAACCTTCCTGAGTCTTGTCACCTTGTAGGGGAATGGAAGCAGTAAAGGTTGCACTCTAGAGCTGCCTGGTCCTTTCTTACTTCTCTTCCAGACCTCAGAGTACCAAAATTAGTGGAGGTAAAAGGCTTCTGTCTCTTATTTAAGAAGTAATGCCCCAAAGAGTGAAACTGAGACTCAATTACCTGAAGAAACTAATTTTGAATTCTGCATGGTGAGATTTTGACTCTAGTATATTTTTTAAAGCGCTGGATATCAACAACAGTGGTGGTTTCAAAATCTCCTGTGCCCACAAAGAAAGTCTGAGAGAAAAAGGAAAGAGTAGATTTTTATGACTTCTGATTCCTTAATACTTTTTTATGTCTGTACTATTTTGTACAGTTAAAAGTATCTGTAAAAGCAATTATTGCATCATTGTTCATCAAAGTAGTCAGGAAAGCATTATAAAGTAGAAGGAACGCTTCTGTGACTGTTTCCAGTTCTCCAGCTCATTTGGAAATGATTGTAGGAAGACAAAACATTAGGGCAGAATGCTCAGCGATTTAAACTGAAATTAACATAATACAAAGAGTAGGATGGAAAAGTAATAATTTTTCCATCATCCCTTCATATGCTTCATATGTCTATTTATAGAGAAACTTGATTTTCAGAAACTTTATTTTTGATAGCACTGAAGTTATGACTTATGTTGAGAAAACCAATAAAGCAATTATGTACCATTAACTCTTATCTTCTAAAAGCCCTAAATAAAAACAGATTTGTAGTCATAGGCCTTATTTTAGAAGCAAAGCTCAAAATCTTTCCAGTTATTTAATGAAACAAAGAAGTCTTGTGAAATGTAATTCAGGTGCAGATGATGTAGACTTGATCCTTTGGTTCCTGTAGCTCATCCCGTTCAAATGTGATTAAGTACATTTGGGATTTGACTTAATTCCAAGTATTCTTGACCCTTAACTACATCAATGCTCAGTCAGACAGCTATACTCATTAGACAGCCATATCTCATTATTTTTTACTCTGTGTTCATAAATTTTATTTCTTGCATTTGGGTCTTCATGTATACTTTCTGTCCTAGCTTCTGGTGGTATAGAGGAAGAATGATAAATAACTTTGCCTTTCCTTTTTCAACCTTGCCATAAAGATATAATGATTACATATAAATCACAAGCAAAAAGAGATTTAATTTGCATATGAATAGATAGATGTCATATCGTCATGAGGATATTGGAACTTCATTGAAATAAGTCTCAAGTTAGGCTGAGAGAATTGGAATAAAACTTAGCAAAACGTAAAGAAAAGGGTCTGCTGGATTATCAAAATTTATAAAATAATTTAATCATATAGCCTATAGCTGGCTTCATCAACAAAAGCATCAAAACCAGTATTTCCAGATTTTCTGTACAGCCTTCAACTGGCACACAGCAATCAATATTCAACATCTGACTAGGAAGTTGTTTGACCTTTGCAAAATTCTGCACGTACAAGCTATTGCACAGCTAAACAAATCTGGCAACAGGGCATTTTTTAGATTCTGTGATGACAGGAACATCCTGTTATACCAACACTCAGGACATGCATTTTTATTGTTTGGTCTGGGATTTCGGTATAAGAATGAGCTTTAAATTATGAGAGCAATTGACATTCCTATACAATAGTATTTTTTCTCTGAGTTTCTAAATAATTTCTCAGGTTGGAAGGCAAAGCAGCTGAGGAGTGCAGAGAAGCACTGAAATCCATTAGGTTGCACATAGTATGTATCAGTGATCAGTTCTTTGAAGATCTGGTTATCCTCAAGTCTTCTTGGCTTCTGCCATGAAGAAATTTCTCAGAGTCCTGTAGGTGAGGTGATATCTAGGACAGCTATTTTGAAAATTATTAAAAAAAAGTCATAGAATACTTGAGAAAAAAAGGCAAAAAATCATTGCTCTTGCCTTTTCTTGAGGAGCTAATTAATTCTGTTGATTATGTAATTTGTTTAGAATCAGGTCACTATCTGTAAATCATCTTACATAAATATAAACATCTTTGCATATCAACTCTTCCTGTTTAAATTTTTTTCTGATCTTTGTGTAACCACTGCCATCTTTTGTAGACCATGAGTCCCATTGCTTCCTTTTTCTCTTTTACCCTGATGCCATTTTTTGCATACATAGATCTTATTTCTGTCAGTGGAGAGATTTTCACAGAATTTTTCCTTTGATGGCTTGAAAATGCTATGAATGTACATAGATCTTCCAGTGCTTCATACAGCTGATCCTACAATTCCTATTCTACAGAAGGAAAGCATGTGGTATTGAAAATTTGACTCTGAGAATTCAAGGCATTTTTAGCATCTATCTAGCTTAATTTTATTCTTTTTTCTACATTCCGTCTTTAGACAATAGAGAAAGAAAGTCACATCCAAGGAGGTTACTCTCAAAACAGGCAACTTTTATCAGCCAGGGACATGTAAGATGAGTCCCACTAAAAGAAGCAAATTGTGTAATAACAAAACAAGGAGACTCTTTGACCTTGAAAAGAGGATACAGTGTATTAGTCATTTATTTTTTTAAAAATAGTACACGTTTTCAGTGATTTTCAAAACAATGGTATGGTAGTTAAGTGATTATGCCATTATGTTGTTGTTACTTTGTGTCAGGTCGTAATATAAAATACAAGCAATACATAACTTTTGAAACAAAATCCATAGCATTTTGACATTGGATTTTGGCATTCATTGGATGAGGATTTTATGAATACTGGTTTTCACTTTCATAAAGAACAATTCTTAGATGTTAGCATTTCACATTTCAGACCGTTCTATTGTTACATTTCTGTTCAAGTATATTATAATGAAGCAAGCACTGAATATTCCTGTTAGCTGATTTTTTTTATTTTTTTTTTTTTTAATGGAAAGCCTGATGGAATAAAAAGTTGATTTGATTAGCTCAGAGAAAGATTTACTAGCATGCTTAATTTTTAAAGACCTACCTTATTCTTGTATTCTTTCATAACTCTTAGGGCTTGCCCAGCAGGTGAACAGATTGCTATGTAGCTATCATGAAGACACTATTAATATAACATTGACTTTTGGGGTTCACTGCTTTCAACTGTAAAAAGATTTCAGTTTTGCTCGCTACATTAACACCAGCTTTTATTGAAAGAGTCTGTCTCAAGGGCATAAAATTCAGTGTTTTCTGTACCAATGAAGAAAAATGGGAAACCCAGAGAAATAAAGGAGACAGCTAACATTTTTTCCTTGTGTGTAACTGTGAGGCTTGTAAGTTCACTGTCTCAGCTTTTCAGAGAGTAAAAGTACGGTGAGTCAATCCAATGTAAAATACCTTTCAAAGTGTCTAGTGAGTTCAGCTGCTGTCAGATCTTGCATAGACACGTTGAACACACGGGTAACAGGTATGTTCACTTGGGGCCGTCCCCTGTATTTCTAGTTAAAAAGTGTCAACTGACTGTTGAAGCACATGTGACAAGATTAGTCTTCATTTCTTGAGGTCTGAGCATGCTGGAAGGGGAACAGGCGTGAGCAAAGATTATGATGTTCTTTCCCCTGTGCTTGCATAAGCATAAATCATTAGCTAATTGTTTGTATTTTGCAGAGAAACAGTGATACAATGTTGGCATAAATCAGGCACTGTACAAATTCATTGTAAATCAAGTTAATGGCTGGTCAGAAAATAGGATTTCATTGGGTTTGCCATTTTTCATTCTTTAGATAAACTAGGAAGGAAATAAGCCTGTCACAATCTTTAATAACAGGCTAATAGAAATTTAAGATCTGATGCGTTAATCCCTGGAGTCATTATGTCCATAAAGAACAGGCTGCAGCCTCACAACTCTTTCGGTTTACAGCAAATGGTGTACAGCAGGACTAAGCACTCACTTTGTCTCAGTTCAGGTGGTAGTTTAGTAAAGTTTTTTCCTGATAGGTAAAAGCATAAGATGTTTTGTTTTGCTCCCCAGTTATAAAACTGGAAAGGTTAAATGCAGGGTAAAGAATGTGGGGGTTTTTGTACTTATATTTCAGCATGGAGAACTGAGCCACACTTACTCACCCGTAGTTTAACTCCATTTCAGAGACTAACTTGTGACCTCAGGCACAATCCCTGGCAGAAGACTTGGAGCAAAATAAATTGTCCTACATGTAGCACTGCAGCATTGTCCCCCAGAGTAACACTTCTGAGGGTGTACCTGCAAAGGAACACTGCTGTGCAGTGAAGAAAGAACAAATATGCACTGCCCAAGAGCTTCCCTCGCTGGCGACTGTCATGCGCTTGGTATCACATTAACCGTGCCATGTGTGAGAGTCCTTATGCCGGTCCCCAGTCAGTGCACTCTGGGTGTGTGTGTGTGTGTGTGTGCCAAAGCAGAGGGCTATCACTGCATGTAAACCATAATGTATATAGGGAAGCCTTCAGTCACAATCGAAAATGCAGTTCTGCTTTTTCCTGGTGGAGCAAAGAAGGTTAACAAGGATGTTTGCTCTGACTTTTCCCACCCTTATTCCACCTCCATGTTAGTCCCATGTTACTTACAACTACAGGGTTTGCCCACAGACATTTGTAGTAGCTATTACCATTCATTGGTTCCTTGATTTTACCCCTCTTCCACTGCTGAAAATCCTGAGAGCTCAAGATACATTGCCTGAGGCAGTATATGTTGGCAGTAACAGAGGGAAAGAATTTTACCTGAGAACTTAGTCATGTAGTGAAGAACAATGGCATGCCAGTTTGACATGACAAATCGACATGGTACAGCGATATGAAATGGATGTGAATGATGATTATACACTTACAGAATGAAAAGCAAAAGCACCTAAAAGAAGAAAGGTGAATATGTAAAGTTTTGATCAAACATTTTTTCAAAATTCTAATCCATTGTTTCATTAGTTTCTAATACTACCAGCTAGGTAGGATTTTTTTGCTAACTCGAATAACTTTCACAACTGCATAGGAACCTATGCATAAAGACAGATTCAAGGTTTATGGCTGGAGGAATGCAACTGAACTGTCAGGCTTTTTTAATCTTCATAATAAAATCTATTAAACTATATAAAGTTATGAGATTGATCATTCTTTTCGGCCACAATTAAAAGAAGGTAAAATTTAGATTCCCTGGCTACTTGGCACTAAAGCTGTTTCATCCACAAACAAAAGGTGAAAAAGGCCAGTTCATCTCTGTCTTACATCTCCAATGTTTTCTGATCCTATAGCTTCAGCTTAACCTGACTAAAGCTAAGGTGGCCTAACCTGTCCGTAATCGATACTTATTTTGTTCAACTACTACTCATATTCTTACATTTTTATCACCTACCATCCGTTTTTTTTTGTGGTGAACATTATACCCTGCTAAGACTTAAACTTAAATGGTACGTGCATGCTTCTTCTATGAAACCTACCTTTATTTTCAGTGGAGGCAAACCCAGGTGTAATAGAAATATAACAGATTAAATGAGAATAAGTACAAAATTTTGGTAGTGATGTGAGGTTATGTTGTCTTCACAGTTTATACTTCAATACTTAACATTTATGTGAAGTGGGCAGGTCGCTCTTTCAGATCATACACACTCTAGAAGCTGAACAAGTTTCTTTTTGTACTTGTGTGGGCTCCATATGCAGGAGCATGCATGCAGGTAGCCAAGGAAGGTTCCTGACTGTGTAGAAATGTGTCAACATTGCCCTGAATAAAATAGCTCTGTGAGGTAACTAGGCACCAAAAGCCCAGGCATTTTAGATCTCTGTAAGGCATATTGTCAAGGAACAAGAGAAGCCAGGGAAACTTGGGTACCACCAGAAATGTCTCAATTTGCGTGTTCCCACAGGATGTTTTCATTTTTGTGAATCAGTTTCCCAGCACAAAAATGTCACACTAGGAATAATTTTGACCTTAACTGATCTGTAATTTGGCTCTTTTCAAATGAAACACTTCTGTTGTTGCAGAGCAGCCAGCTTATAAAATGCCAAGAGGGTTTCTGTGGTTCTACCTAAACCTTTTTCCACCTTCTCCTTCTTCACCACCTTGTTCAGTATGCATGACATGATACAGTAATAAATGTGCAGCTCTCACATTCATGTAATAGTTCATGGCCCTTGGGGATTAACAAAGGTAGAGGTGCAAATACTGGTATTCAGCTTTCTGAGATCAGTATGACAAAGTGTTGGAAAGTCACACTAATTTTGATGTTCTAATTATGCATTCTGTTATGTTCATACAGTCAATCCAAATCAGTATTGTTACAGTGTGGTTTATTTGGGGTTTTTTTGGTCTAGACTTTTTTCCTTTGTTATTGAAATAAACAGCCAGGGTATTTTACGGAATTCTTCCCTTTTACTAAATCATCACTGCTTTGCACACTACTTGGCTCTGTCTCGTGGTGAGTCAGTAGAAATTAGCTTCTGTGTTCTGTAGTAGATTAAAACTGCAGTCATACTTGAATTTACAAGTATCTTACTATGCATCTGGCTCTTAGTTATTTCAGCGGGCCTGATGGTAAAGTGAGGGCCACTGTGACAAGTGAAAAATGATGGCAGAAATACCACCAATAATATTTTAAAGACAGAGACTTTTTTATTTTGTTATTCTGAGTCAATGAAAATTAATTGGAAATACTCTGAGTGCCTTTAATTACTAGCCTTGATAGAATGTAATCCTACAGGACTCAATACCTTGTGTAACTCAGTTGGATGATACACTGAGGCAATCAGCTGGCTGAAATTTTTTGTTTGTTTGTTTTTGCACATATGGCAAGGGGATAAGGTGGGAAGTGGAGTGGGAGGAACGGAGTGGTGCCACTGCCTTGACAGCAGCAAAGCCTCCAAGCAGCTTGTGCGGGTCGGGCAGCTGCACCTGGGCAGGTCTGGGGCGAACACACTGTGCCCTGACAGAGAGCCGCTTCCAGCAGGATGAGAACCACCCTCAGAAATACCTAGAGTAGAGGCTTTTTTTTTTTTTTTAATTAGGTACTAACATATGGCTCTTCAAAACATTTGGTCCTGCTGAAAGAAAAAAAATACTGTTCAGGCACTTTCCAGTTTGCACCTGATACTTGTTTTACTGGGAGCCTCCTTTGCTGAAGGAGAATCTGTCCGAACCTTCCCAAGAGAAATAATACCAGTCTATCCCACCACACACAGAGTTTTACATCTCTTATCAGGTATGTGTTTCATCTGAATTTCTCTTCCCTAGTAATGTGGTTGTCAGATGAACTCTTCAGCTGTTTAATCGTAAGATCTTCATAACTCAATATCCCTCTGGACATGAGGATATGAGAGAAAAAAATGTGATTGTATCTTTTTAACAGCCCAGGTTTCCTTCAGAGAAATAGGCATAAGGTTTATTACTCTATTTCTCAAGTTACTTCAAGAAAATTGTGCCTAATCTGTTGACGCTTTAACTTTTCTGTTTCATACAGTTTTCATTGTAACTGAACCACTGTCCCCTTTGTGGCCTTAATTAATTCTTCCTTGTTATTAAAGATATAAAGCTGAAAAGAATGAACATTCACTGTTAGTTTTTAAGATTTAGAGGTCTGAGGCTTCATTTTCCTGTTTGTTAAGCATCAAAACGTCTGCACTGTATGCATCTTAAAACAACAGTCTCTAGACTTGAGTCTAGACTTGAGTCAGTCATCTGAGTTTACAGTGAATGAGTGATTATTTGACTTTTAGCAGTACAACTGACCTGCTAAACTGCTAGCTTAATCACAGCTGAGTATGTGCTGGGGCTGCCTTTGGGGTCTATTCCAGGCCTGAAGTATTGAAGTGTGGTAATCTAAATCCAAATGGGAGATCTCTCTGCTAAGAAGCTTCTCAGCTAATAAAAGGCACATAAGGTGTTTACTAAGGGAATCTGTAATACTGGACTGTTTTGTTTCTAGTCACATAGGAGGCAGAAGAGGCACAATATTGCAGTGTTTGAGAAAGCCATAACATCCATTTTATCTGGTAATGTAACACTTTGCCTAAAACTGCCCCAAACATGTGGAAAGAGAAATTTCCATTTACCTGAGATCTTGTCACTTATATCTTATATATCACCTATTAAAGATGAGATATAAACAAAGTGTGAATAAAACCAAGTTATAGCATATATAAAACCAAATTATATTTCAGCAGAGAAGTAGAAGAAAAATAAATCCATAAAAATTCTGAGCATAAATTAAAAAGAAAAAAATTAGGCAAACAATTCTGTGATGGAGGTTTCCCTACCTAGCAAACACTGAAGTATATGCATTTTTTTATTCCTATTAGTAATCCCTTTGAAAACGCTTAAAGGTTGGTTATGTCTATAAAACACTGCATACAAGCCATTGGCTTGCACAGAAAATAGAATGAGCGCTGCCACTAGTTTCTGATAGCAGCTATTGTCAGTGAAACACCAGTAGCACTCTGCTCTCGTGCCTTTGGTAGGAGCTGAGCCTTTAAAAACACTTATCACTGGGGAAGTTTAGTAATTCACCTGGGTATTGCTTTCTAGTTTCTCTGTTGGCATAGCTTGAAAGCGCTCACTAAAAGCCTTTAAAGGCCTTACCTGATACTTTTCTCTCTCGCTTGCTGAGCAAGGTCAGTTTATCAGTTCAGTTTAAATGTCAAGCTGAAAGAACTGACTTTCACATCGTTTCAGCCTGGCCTTTCTGCATCAGTCTTTGAGCTCTTTATGAAGAAAATTTGTAACTGTGGTTAGCAATCTGGCCTTGGCCTTTTATTAATTGCACACTACTCTTGGGAGCCTTTTCTTTCTGCATGTTTTCTTTCACTATTCAGCAGTGAAAAAGCTCTTCTACTCTGCTACTGCTTCTGCATTCCAGGATGGTCAAGGCTTAGTAGGTGTTACTCATGTCAGCCTGGCACATTTTGGATTTTCTTGATATAAAACTAAATGGATTTGCTTTGAGCTCCATTGCTTGCTGAGTAAGTTCAGGTTGTTAATTCAGTCTAAATGTCAAGTTAAAAGAAATACAATTCCAGCCTGCTGAATCATCTTGTTAACTCAGTATTCTTTTTAGTTTGACCTTTCCTTAGGGAGGTGCAGGTATTGCTCGATTAGTTTCAGTCTTTCCAGAAGAATGGTGGAATTTTATAAGACTACGTCATCCTTTTCCCTCTGAAGTGATAAAATTCATACTGAACCGGCTTTATACTGGCTCTGACTATATCCATCCCTACTTAGACTATATCCATCCCTACTTACTCATTGAACTCTGAAGGATTCTTCTGTCATAAAACTCAGAAATGAAAGTGTTGCTCAAAAGTGAGCTGAATTTGCAATATCTGTATTTAACAAAGACTGACTTGAAGGGGCTTGGGCTAATTAGTGAATCATTGCTAGAGTAGCTTGTATCTTGGTACTAACTGTCCCAGACATGTGTTGGGCCCCTTGAAATTGGAATTAGAAGGAAAACTAGAGAATTATTTAAAATACCTGTGTCACTTTTCCTGGGTGTAAATATCAAAACCAACATATCTAATGCAGAATTAGCTGTAGAAGAATGTTACAGTAGTGCCAACCTCTTCTTTGGAAGATAAAGGACATTTTTTGCAACTGGGAGTTGTACCAATTTGCAGACTGAGAAAGTGAAACAAGGATCTGACCAGTTGCCATGTGCAGGGATGCAGAACCTCCATCCCCAGTGTGACATTCCCAGTAGTTCTGTTACACCTTTAGCAGATGTGAAAACAAACAGTTATTTTAGCGAACATCCATGGAGACCATCAGATGGGAAATGAGTGCAGTTGATCATGAAAACAAGGAACAGTGGCCAACAACGATTGTCTGAAGCAAGAAACCTGGGAACAAGGGAAGTAGCTTTGGCAACGGTGTTACAGATTAAGGGTGGGGTGGGCAACACCAGCAGTGGTACTGCTGGGAGGAGAAGAACCAAGTTGGCAAAGCCTACAAGGGCAGTAGGTGCTAACAGCACCTGAGGGGCAATTATTTGTGGAAAAGTAACTGTAGCATATATCATACATCATACATACACGTACATATACGATGAAGGGCTCTCTGTTACCACTCTTCAAAGAGATCGTGAAGTTAGTGTGAGTAATTTCATGGAAAAATTCAGTTTTCTGTTAAGGAAACTCAAAAGAATAAGTAAGAGATTAGAAAGTACAAGGAAAGGGATTGAGAGAAACATCCACAGTGTTATATCATTGTATAAACTTGAATATTGCAAAGAATTCTTGTCATCTATTTGAGAAGGATATAGAAGAAACGAAAAAGGCAGAAGAAAGGGTAACAAGTGCAATCAGAGCTACAGAAGTAGCTTTAAAGGAGAGATTAAAGTGAGAGAAACATCCTTAGAAACCAGTGTTCAAAAATTATCATCTTTCAGTTGTGGTGCTACATTTCAGAGTAGTTCCATGTTTTGACCCTGTCCTTCATTTTGGTGCTTGTGACACAGTTGTACACATAAAGAGGAAACACACACAAAAAAAGGTTGAATCATAGCAATTAACTAGTGTTTATAATTGGCTGTATTTGTGATTCTAAACATAATCACTTCTTTTCACTTAAATTGCCTTCAGTTTCAGAAAACTAACCTGTAAAGGAAAATGAAGCTCCAAAAGTCCTGTTTCTTTAAGATGGGTTTTCTACATTGTTTTTGTTGTTGTTTTGTTTGCTTATTGTTCATATCACGCTCACACATTTGGTTTATTTTAGGAATCTTATTTACAGTTTACAAGAATTCAACTCCAGAAAGGATTCTTAGATTATCTAGTCTTCCAACCTGTGGCCAAAATGCTTCTCCGAGTTCCTCCACATTCAAACTGATACATGTTTGACAAAGCACAAATTCATCATCCTGAAGTGCATCCATACTTGATGTAAGGAAATCACAAAATTTTCTACAGCTTTCCTGGAAAGCCTGTTTCAGAGGTTAACCACACCAGCTGATAAAAAGAACAACCTTTATTTTGAAAATGTTTTTTTTCTCACTTCAGTTTCATAGCATTGGATACCAAGTAGTGTATGAAATCCTTCAGTTTTGGCATTTTCTGTGGCCAACTGGAAAATTACAACACTGTTAAGCAGCAATGTGATTCCAGATTAAATATAATGGAAAACTATTTATTTACTCAAACTTACTATTTATTTTATAATTGGTTCTTTATGACCAAGCTTATTTATAAAAATATTTACATGAAAAGATTTGTCTGTGAAGGATGTAATGCACTGACCCTTTCATCTCAGCAGAGAAAATTCATTCCAAAACGAATTTAGGCAACTGATTAAGAAAACAGCAGAAATGTGGCTCAGCATTTCCTTTATCTTTAAAGTAAAACCTGTGATTAATTTTTCAGACCTTTTTAATAAATAAAAAATAATCAACAAGTAAAAAGGATACAGGTCATACTGCTACATTGCTTCTTTTTCAGTATGCCCTTTGTAGAGGAAAAGAACAGACGTAACTGCTGTTGAGAAACTGATCACTGAGCTGGCCAGTCACTTCATCACTGAGAATAACTAACCAGGACCAAAAAAATTTATTTTTTTTTCTGAAAGAGACAGTCAGCTTCTTCAAGCTGAAATCCCAGACTCCAAGATTATAATACGATCTAAGCTGGAAAGCAGCCTAATGTCTATACAGTCCCACTGAGTTCCCTACATATATAGATAATGTTATAGAAGCATGGCATCAGCTCTGAATTTCCATGTACACCTCTATAAATGATCAAAAGCTGTGTCACACCAAATCCTTTCTTCCACTTCCCTTTCCTTTGTTCCTTTTCTTCCCTTTTCCTTTCCCTTTTCTCCTCCTTTCCCCCTCCTCCCCCTCTATTTTCCCCTTCTCTTCCATCCTCTCCTATCATTTGCCCTCCTCTTTCCTGTTCATGTTAGTGTCAGTCAACAGAAAGCTTGCTGGTAACAATTTTTTTCATCTAAATTAATGCAGATGTTAAGGTATAACTACCTGATCATGTTTGCTGACTGAATCATTCTAATGGCACTGTATCTTTAACCCCTGTATTACTCTTACATTGCTCCTGAACAAAACCTGGCAGCTGTATGAACTGATACCTTCTTAGGTATAGTCAGTGGTCTCACTGGTAGAAGACCAGTTTGTTATCTGCTAAACTGCCACTTCACTCTTACAAGGCTTTAACGACCACACAGAAATATTAAAATATGCTAAAGCATACCCATCATCTAGTTTTAATTCATAGAAGTCTGCTACTGCGCTCTTGTGTTTATCCCCTCAGGGTATGTGAGGATGTGTGGCAAAGAGCTTAAATGAACCTTTACAGTATGCTAGCAATTTTTCTGCTTGGATACAAAATTTGGAATCTGTATTGATTGTTTTCACTTGCCATCAGTGCTGTGTTATTCTTGTTCCCTTATAACCCACAAATCCATGCTGCCTGCAGAAGTCATTTACAAAAGTGCTACCTTTTGTACAGCAGCAGAGTAACAACAGTATAGTGAAGCACAGCATACTCATCCCCCTCCACAAACTAGAAACAAATCTGAGGGAAAACCAGTATTATTTAGAACTAAAGTTCCAGTAACAGCTGTCTTACATCCCCATCATCTTTCAGTCTTTTTCTTACTGAAATTGGGGTTTTGCCTTAATAATGCTAATTTACAAGCTCAGAGCACTTGGATCTGTCAAGATTCAAAAGAATGAGTAGTATCAAAGATATAAAATGTGATGGGCTATTGGTGTTTTTCATTGTTTTTGTCTGAAGTGAGTCTGCCTATCAGTAGCCAGTCATCTTGTATGTTTTACTTTACATATGATTACAGTTCACAGATAAAACTGAAATGGAGTTTGCCAACTAACCAGTTTTTGCAAAGTTGCACATTCTAGTTTTAACATGTAATATGTTTCTTTTCCCTATCAACACCATCATTCAGTATCAGCATACTTTACAACTGTGCTTCAGCCCTAACTGTATCATGCTCTTTCTGCAGAGGAATGGCAAGGTTTTATCTAAGTATGGTAAAGTTAACGCAGCTCATCACTTTTACAAATGCTTGGCTCTCTCCTAGAAATGCCAGTAGGTCTCTAGCTGGGCTATTAGTGCTATAAAACTGCCACTTCTTCCCTAAGTGATGATGGTGTCTCTACAGAAATTACTGACCTGCCTTAAAGCGAGCTGGGGGAACTTTGTTTCAGTGAAGACCAGTAGCAGCCTGTTGCAAAGTCAGTTGCAAATGTTCTGTAGGTACCCCCTTCTCGAATGAATGCTCTGTGCTATGGGCAATTGTAACAATTACCTGGCAGTGATAAGCATAGGAGCTGTCTAGCCTCTTGTTCAAGTTACTTCCACAAAAGTATCTTTGAGAGGAAAAAAATAATCTTCTGGTTTTGTCTGTCTTCTTCATTGTGTGTCCACAAGATGAAATAGTTGTGGCTGTTGCCTTCAGAGGAGGATTAATTTATTTCCTTGATGTCAATAGCATACATGTAAAAAAGAGTTATTGCAAGAACAAGCAACGATGGTGAAGTAAATTATGAAGTTAGGAGTGCCTCTTCAGCGTAAAATGACACATATAACATCTGTTATTCTGGAATACAAGTAGATCATGGATGGGGATTCGTCTTAAAGATCCAGAAAAACTTTAGACACAACAGCTGAATTGTTCATGATCTCTAGCTTATTTTTTTTTCATACAAACATAGCAAGGCAAAGTCTACAATGAGACCATTGTGCTCTATGTTGAATTCTGTATGCAGATTCCCTGGTCATCCCTCTGATACATAGGAGTGCCTAACCAGTGGTCCATCACCTTGGTATTCCACTCCTGACAGTGACTATGGCAGATGCTACCTAGGAAGTGTGTACAAACCTGTCCCCTCTCTGCAACCCATTCCCCTCTGGTTCCCAGCATTCACTAACGTATTTATTTGGTCTAATACTTCTTGCATTTTTACTGGAAATTGATCTAGGTCCTCTATTATATCTATTACGAAGAATTCACAGGATCTGCCCAAGATCTTTGGCAGTGAAGACTGATACAAGGAATACATTAGACTTCTGCCCTAGCGCCTTCTCAGCCCTAAGTATATCCTTTTTACCATGATTGTCATACAATTCCACCAGTTTTCTATCTGACTTCCTGTTTTTCTTGTATTCAAAGAACCTCTTAATGCTTAGACGGATCACATCACTTTTATAAAGAGAGTTGGAGACGATATGCACTCACGAGAAGAAAGAGCAATTTTACCCGTTGTGGAAAATAAGGATTTATAAGAGAAGACCATCTTTGCTATCCAGCAGTCTGGGCATTTACTGCAGAAATGTCTGCCAAGGAGTTTTGTTTCCCAAAGATTCATTACCTAGACGTTTTCAGCTACCTCTTTTCTATAGATACCCCATGAAGTAATGGTTGGGCTATACTGAACAGGAGGTAGAGGTTTGTTTTCCTTTTTTAAGTTTGTTCTTTCTCTCACAACTCTTAACAAAGGCTTCAGACTGTTTGCAGTTGAATATTCTGTGTCAAAACTGCCAGCATGGGTTGATCAAAAGTTGGCCAAAATAAACAGTACTCATTTCCATTTTGACAGATCTAGTGGATAGAGGGCAAACTGTAGTTGTGATATAACTCAAGTTCTTGATACATGACATGCTCTTAGCAACGAGGGAAATACTGTCTTAAAAGAGTCCCTATAAGGTGCCATATCATGGAGTTCTGTCAAGTGCTTTCAGCATTTTCATTACCAGTTTGCACGATGGAGTAGGAATCTATGTCCAAAGCTGTCAGTGGACAATCACGGTTGATGATGGCAAGTGCAGTTTTGCTTAGATGGCAGAAATCTTACAGGATGGATAAACACAGGTTGGGAATCACTAGAGTCTAAAGGATCTAATTGGAATGGTGAGTCACAAATGGTATGTGGGTTTGGGAACACAATACCTTTGCAAACAGAATAGATCTTATGGTGGGACACTTGAGCTTGGATGTGCTCTTTTCTGTGTGCTGGTTTTGTTAAACCAAGATATATAAATATTGAGAACAGACGTGAACCGTTTTCAAATGTAAAAATGTGGCTACTAAAGGAAAGCAGTTGTGATTAATTGTGTTTGCGGACCCTTACACTAATGGAAAGAAAAATGAAACAATTTCTAGAAATGAAGGTTTAGATCACATGCTACTGAAAGGTTTGTAGGATGTAAGTATCTAAATCATGGAGCAGGTGGTTCAGAGATATGAAATGTCTATTAGACAGCAACTATCAGGCTGGTTGAGGCGTACTTGTCCTGCATTTAGTGCGTACTGTGGACAGGGGGGTGATGGACACTGCTGAATCTCCTAAGAATCCTTCCAGCCCTCTGGCTGTATGATTTTAAATGCATTAAAAAAATCATGGCATTCCCAACATTTATTTGCGAAATTGTAAAACAAGCTCATTAAAGTAGCAGGAAATTCAGAGTACTAGAGTATTTTATGGCAATATGAAAATGAAATGGTAGAAAAAGCAGATAAATTCAATCCTTTGCCTTCACCAGCTGCTATTTATTTTAATGTGCATCTGACAAAGTAAAACAAACTTTCAGAATGTCAGATTTTTGAATATGTAATAACGGCTATAACCCAAAATTTTGCAGAAAGAGCTGACTGTCATGCTTGGCATTCATTTTCAGTTAGAGAATACTTTATGACACAGTTATTATACTTTGTGATGCATTTTTCAGTGTTTCTGTTGCATTTGAAAACCTGTATTTCCTTCTTTCTTCAAATATTATTTCCAACTTTAGAAGATAGACAAAGGAAAAAATCTGGCTTAATCTAGAGGCAAAAAATCACATTGACTGGCAAAAATATAACTCAGACACATTTTACTAAAAAACATCCCCACGTACATATGTTTTCTCATACTCCTTTGCTCTATTTTGTTTCTGACTCTGCAGGAAAGACATCTAGATGGCTCCACTTTCAGTCATGATTTGGTGTAAAACTGAAACAAAGCAAAACATGGCATATGTATCTATAACTTACAAGATTTCTTGCATCATTTCTTCCACAGACTCCATCAGAGGGGATACATGGGGTAGAAACTGCAAGTTTGTCAGCAAACCAATCCTTTTAAGTTGTAAGCAACTGGAAAACTAGAAGGTTTTGACCCATACCATGAAGCATCTTGGTTTTGTTGGTCTTGTTCATAATTCTAACAAGGAATAGTAAAACCCAGCTTCCCATCTTTTCTGTATTTTGTGGGACCCATAGTCTGTTTTTACCCATCTTGTATTGTATATCACAAGCCTGTGGTAAGAACATCTAAATGAGCTATGCCACGTCTCCAAGTCAACCGGCCATGGATAGACTCCTTTGTATTTGGCACTACGACACTTGTTTTTTCTGCTCGCCTTCTTTGCATGTCATATTGCTGCCCTCCAGCTGCCTTACGCTGTATCTGACACCTTCAAAATCCTTCCCATCATTTACATATGTTTTCCTGGTGGCTTCTTGTCCCTTTTTGGAGTAGCATGTCTTAAAAAGCCTGTAAAAGCTGTTGAAGTTTATGGGTTTCTGCAAATAGTGAAGCTTGCCTTTGTGAAGGCCTAATGATCATGAGTGTCGCAAGCTTGGACAAGTCACACCCACAATTTCCTACGTCTTTTTTCATGCAGAGTGATGGCTGGCTGCCCACAGTGAACAGGATTCTTCCCTCTTAGGGAAGGTTTCTGGCTATGTGTGTATATTCAAGACTGAGAGATTTAAGAGGGCCGCTACCTTCCCTTTTTGTTGGGATGTAAAGATGCCCTGATGTGAAGAAGAATGCTGCTTCATGGAGGTGGTCCTCAAAGCAGTGTTAGAGGGATAGTCAGAGTAGATGTTTCAAGACTGAAGACCTGATGGTTCTCCTGCAAGGGCGCAAACACCATTGGGAAGGGCAGCATTACAAGTGTGGGGCCTGTAGCATCAGAGTAGGAAAACCTCTATGGAGGAATCACTAGAAGAGGCCACATACTATGTGCTAGAGAATGGATGTTGCTTCCTCCATGTCTATTCAAACATTCTTTCCTTCCTTACTCTGTGATCTGTTCCTCACAGCTTTTTATGCTATCTTCCCCTTGTAGCATCAAATCTTTGGTCTAATATTGGTCTGTTATTATTAATATCCCAATTCCAGTATTAACTGTTTATTTTGTGGGGACAGAAATTAAACTTTTAACTTAAAAAGCAATTGCTTGAGTGCTTTTGTTTGGTTGTTGGTTTTTGTTTAGGTTTTTGTTTTGTTTGTTTGTTTGGTGGTGGGTTTTTTTGTTAAATAACTATATTTATTCAAGGTAGATTTTAAAATCAGCCAAAATACCTCATACTCAGTTTATTTAACATAGCCACTGAAGATACAGCTTCTGAACTCACAAGGCAGGAACAATTAGTTTACTGAATGTTTTTTCATAAAAGAGATTTGTTTTACTTGTGTAGGAGCCTCTTCATGAGTAATAATTCAAGAACTGAACACTATTTTTCCATCTTTGTTATACCTGTACCATCTTTATTAATAATAAACGGGTTTGGGGCCATCTCTATATATGCAATTCTACCATACCTATACATATATCCAACATAGCATCAGCTTGTGCAAACTGACCAGATTCAGAGGACTATTTGTAATGTACTGCATAACCTTAACTCTCTTCTAAAAAAAAGCCTCCTCACCATGCTGTTCATTTTCTTGCAGCTTAGGTGTGCCTAGCAGGTGGTGGGACTGGTTTGTATCTGCATGCGGACTGTGTTCTGGAGACACCCTGCCCTCCTCACCTGTCTAACGGGTAGGGGGGGTTGGAGAGAGGATTACAGAGTATTTAGTATGGGTTTCAGTCTTGCTTAGTCCTGGATTATTTTGTGTTTAATCACAAGCACAGATTGCTGCACAGTCAAAGACTGCCTTATGGGGTAATGTATCAAACTCATAAATTTTTAACAGTTTGGTTTTGCTTACCTTGCCTTTTTAGTAATGTAAAACAAATATGATGCTTTACCACATTTTAAGTATAATTTTCCTAACTGAAAGTCTTGAAACAATACATAATTTATAGAGGGCTGTCTGTAACACACCAGCTACAGAAAAGGAATTTATCTTCATTTTCTGTGAACTAACATAAATATTTATAAACACCCATGCCGGGTACAACTCACTAAGCCAGTTTCCTCTTGCTTACCCTCTCTGGCATATCAGTGAGGGCTAGAGAGACTTAACTTCTTCAGGTACAACACAGTCCCGGGTACACAGTCTTCTGAGGGGAAAAAAATATTTACACCTGACCTTCAGTCTTACTGCTTAAATCTAATTCATCTAACTTAGCAGTTTACATGTTATTTCTCCCTCCTACTTGTCATTCTGTGTTGCAAAAAGGATGACGTACTGTAGAGTAAGGTTAAAATTCAGGAAGGTGTCAAGGCTCCTATTGAGAGGAGAGGGACTGAAGATTTCCAGACTTTGCAGGGTTTGGTTTGTTTCGGTTTGGCTTGTTTTTTATCAAGTACACCTGTGCCACGATAAGTGTGTAATAATTTGAGGGAAAGGGTCTGTCATGAGCATGGAGGAGAATGCTTTCAGGCCAGTTCCAGCTTAATTGCTATATTTTTAGAGATGCCAAATGAGACAAGAGCTTTGAAACCACTTTGGATTTATATTCTGTGTAGAGTCTACAGAATTTGACAGGCAGATTCTGAGCACATATGTTAGGCTTATTTAAATATAAATAGCTACAAATCAAAGGCGTACCTGCATGTCCTTAATGGTGCCTTGCTTCATCTTATATGTCAGTAGAAATTTTTAGGAGGGTGGGATGGGATTCCTCAGTAAAGTGTAGGAAAACTTGATCTCTTCCTAGGAAAAGGGGTAATTGTGGTTAGGTGCTGAAAGACTGATGCCTGGGATTTTAACATCTAATTTCAGTGCAAGGAGAGCAGCTACCAATCCAAAGGAAAGTAAAGCTCAAGTTCTCACCCACATGTGCTAGCCTGGTGAAAAGTAGCGTAAATGCGAGTGAGAGCTTTATACATGCATGCAAAAATGGATTTAAGTGAATACCCAAGCTCCAGTTTTAGGGAAAACATCCTGACACTTCTTTTTTTTAAAAAAATTCACACCCCAGATTCAGAGGAGGTATTGGTATTAGTGTGGAAAAGGTTGTTGTTAATCTAATCCGAGAGATAACGGGGGCAGTGAGTCATACTTGCATCACAGCTTTCTCCTCTAACCTTGGATGACCCCTGTGAAAGACTTCTCACACAATTACGGACATATATAATGTACAGTGTGTGTGTATCATGTATAGTGTATAGATATGTATATAAAGCATATACAGTATGTGGTATGTATACATTTTTTACATATATGCATATATATATTCATACATACACTGCCTTTTTCATTAAGAAGGTGGAGTGTGTGCAAACACACCTGAAGGATGGGGAGAAGGTTTTCATGTGTTCTGGTTCCAGCTGAATAAGTTTTCCGATCTCGGCTGGCATTGACTCTTACATTTATTGTCCTTGCCAATTACAACACACAGGCTGTTATTTCCTACTTTAGCTACATCAGTGTTCAGTCTTTCGAAGCATCACTTTTTTTCACCTTTGATTGAAAACACTTTTCCTTTAGATGCGGGCCAATGCGTACTCCATTTCCTATGTAAATGGTACCATTTTATTGCTTAGCATCAAGTAATAACTTTGAAACCTGGAAAGAAATTTTACACCTGCCAGTTCCTCTCTTTTGAAGAGTTCAACCATATTCACAATTTTTTGCAGATACAGACTCTGCATGGTCCTGTCTGTGGAAGAAAGTACAGGGAAATCAAGAAGGAATTGACATCTGATGTTTTCTCCTGCACCAGAAATTCTTCAGTGCAAAACACACTGAAGTCAGCTTTAAAAAACAGAAATATGTTTTCATTTTTCCATTCCCTTAACTTCAGCTGGGCTGTGGGTTAGTCATAGCCATTTCAAAAGTTATTAAAAAAAACCCAACAAAAAAAAAAACCCAACAAACAAACCCACCCAAACCCAGAAGTGGGTTATTGGAAAAGTAAATCTTTTAAAGATATAATTTGTTGGCAAGCTTTTCAAAAGGAGGGGTCTTAAACTAAATTACTGGCTTGATTTTCTGAAAGTGATCTCAGCACCTTCCACCTTTATAATAGCAAGTTGTGTTGCTAAGCAGCAACATATATAGTAGTATTCTTACATGTTATCTTTACGAAACTAGCAGCATTTTTATTCTTGTATTGGAGAATATCCTTCAGACCTTCAGCTTTTCTCTCCCCAAGGTGGAATTCCTCAGTTTCACCCCCACAGGCAAACCTAGTATTCTGTGCCATGGGTACAGGGTCATTCTGACTTGGCTCAGCAGCTGCTGAATCTCCTTCAGGAGTCTGTGTTGTATTTGCTGACAAAACATCCCTTTTATTACCTAATTATGGTTTAATTCAACCACGTAAAAAAACCTACTTTTTTAAAAAATACCTACTCCACACTGTTACAATAAAAGCAGCCTACACTTATTGATGTCTTACCATGAAAATCCTCTAACCATGGGATAGATAAATTTGGACACCAACAAGCTTAGTTCCCCAGAGCCTGTCCAGTGCCAGTCTTTTGCCAAGTCTCCAATTTTCCTTCTGTCCCCCTGAAAACCACATGATTTTCTGTTTTTTAATACTTGTTTTGGCGATGTTATCACTTTCTGGACCTATACTAGTGTAAAATCTCAGGTTTGCTGGGTACTATGCAATGGCAAGAGGAGTAGCTGCCTCTCTGTCCCCTTCCTGCTCTTTTCTGGGTGAGGTTCAGCTTGCATAACCTGAGCCACCAGGAGATCAGGCCAAATTAGTCTTCTAGGCTTCTTCTGCAGTCTAAAGGAGGAGAGCAGATTTGCTCAAGCCTTGTAGTTCTTGCTGCCAAGTGACTGACAGTTGCAGTCTGGATGCTCAGCACCAGGTCAGAAAGGATTCTGGCTTTTGGCCATCAGAATATGTACTAAAACTCCCTTTCCTGAAAAAGGTGCAGATAGACCTACATCCAGATAGCTGCAACACTACCTGGGACTGACTTTCAGCTACTTTGAATGAAAGGACCAGAAAAAAACAACTGGATTTGCTATCAGAGAGGGCCCTTCTACATTCAGTTCTTCCAGGGCTCTAAACTTTTAATGCTAATCCCTACATAGGGTCCATTGCACCTTTCACAACCCCCAGAACCAGAGACAGCTTTGGTTTGTCAGGCCAAAATCGGCATCTTCCTTGATCAAGGAGGACTCATCCTCTTTGTAGCGCATGCTGGAAGCAGAGTAGTGAATCTTGCCTTTAAAGCTTCAAAGTTTCTTTATCATCCATAGGATATAATCTGGTTTTAGGTGAATTCAGGCCAACATGATCTTCCTGAGCCCATCGATAGGTTGGTGTGAGTCAGGGCTGGTTATAACATGCTTGCTAGAACTGGACTCAGACAAGCAATCAAAT
This sequence comes from Falco biarmicus, assembly GCF_023638135.1. NCBI lineage: Eukaryota > Metazoa > Chordata > Aves > Falconiformes > Falconidae > Falco > Falco biarmicus. The sequence goes on along the minus strand of NC_079289.1, from coordinate 67,080,894 downwards.
ACAAGCAAATAATACAGTTTGTGATTGCTATCAGTTTGGGAAAATTAGACCTGATGGCTTCAAGGGAATGACTTACTACCTATTACAGTCTCTCAAATGATCTAGGGAATTCATAAAATAGAGTAAGTCATGTTACACACATGAAACTCCAACAACCTTAATATTTTATAGCAGACAATTTCTTTTGATCATCTGTTTGATACAAAATTAATTAGAGTTTAAGTAACTTTGGACATAACATTTGATGCTTCTTACATCCCCAGTTTTTTTCAACTAACTGTATCTTCCAGATAGCAAACACGCTTCACTGCCCTTTCAGTTTCCATTTTCCACATATCTTATTTTCTACACATTTGATTTGTTTCAGCCAGTAAGTGCCATAGAAGTGTCACTGCCAATATCAGAGAGAGCAGCTCTGTGCAGTCCCACAATTACTGAAGGACATACATACAAATAACATTTTTGAGAAATGCATATCATCACGTACAATGTATCTGCTTAAATGAGCTTCCAGGGCTGGTGGCTCTTCAGTGGTATGGTGATTCTATTTCACCTCAGAAGCATTTTTTTTCTTTATTGGGCATAGTTCCAGATTGCTATACTTGTCGCTGTTGTATCCATTCAATGAGTCAGTTCCTTCGCATGAGTCACTTTCTTGGTGTAGGCTCCCTAGAGCATGCCGGAGGCAGTGTTTCTCCTGGCTCTGTGCTTGCCATACCAGAAACAGCAGCCTCAGCTGCTGGGGGCAGCTGCTTGGGTCTGTCTGTCCTGGCTGCTGCAGGGGGAAGCGCACTTTGCCTGTATCCCACGTTGGTGAGATATAAGGCAGCTGCAGACCTCCCATGTCTGTGTTAGTCCACTGCTGAGCCCAGGGCACAGGCTGACTCGGGCAGGCCAGGCTTGTTACTCATGGCCAAGTGCAGTGCATGCTCAGCTCTTGCATGGGAATTGGCTTGTGTCCTGGCAGCTGAGTGCATGGGTACTCTGTCTGTAGCTAGAGAGAAAAAAGAGATAAGCCCCCACTTGTGGAAGGTATGAGTATCTAATGTACTTCTCTTTCTACAACCAAATTGTTAATGCTGATTGAATGACAGCTGTGCATAATGCACCTTTAATTTTCTCATGCACACTGATGCTAGAAAATCCACAGACGGGAAAGAAGGTCAGGATAAAACATGAGTTGTGTATGATGGAAGTGACACCACGAGCTGCTTCTTTAGTGCATGGGAGTGTGTTCACTGTGTAAGTCAAATTGCTGCTAAAAGCCCTTCAGCTAATGCAGTGAAAGAGTTCCTGCAACTAAGAGGATTATAGTGTTCCTTAGGTCCACAACAGAACTCCGCTGATATTAACAGCAATAGCAGTTATGCTTCAAGGGCAGTGTACAAAGCCATAAGTTTTGTATTTAAAACATAGCTTCACTTCACCTTGAGGCAGTAAGATGACTATTCCCATTTCAATAACAAAAATCCCAATAAAGCCGGAGTTCAGTTGATAAAATATACTTCCCATAGACTTCAATTCCTAAACTTAATAGTGACATCAAAATAATTAACTATAAAGCCACTTGTGTAATTTTATGGCATCCTCCCTCTGTACTTGCTGTTCTTAACTCATTATGTGGCTGCAACTGAGCAAAGTGCTCATGTGCATGTTTAAATCTCAGTACAGTCAGCGAACTATAAATGTAAATGTTTTGTAGAGTGAGGGCCCATTGGATTCTAAGATGACCCAAAGCAGATGGTTCTGCTTAGTCCCTGTTTCCACAGAGACTATACATCTCTTCAGTGTTCACTCTTGTTTTGGACTTAGCCACCTAAATGCTGATAAAGAAGGCATTTATTTTTAAGCAAGTGAGCTCTCTTCTCCCATGGTTGTATATCTTAAACAACAAACAAATTATTTCATCTATCTTAGTATTAATCCATAAAGTTATAGTTCTGGGGTAGCGCACATTGAAAAGAAGATTACTTGGAGCTTCCATTTCCAATAGCTTTTCAGAGCTTTTCGTGCTTTGGAGTGAGTGGTTTTGGCTTTTTTTCCTTGTTTTCGCTTGAGAACAGAATCCATAGAGATGGGAGAGGAGAAAGCTCATCATAACTGACATCTGAGTCACTGCTTAGTTTGAGACACTCATGGGTTTGGTAGAGGGTTATTCATGCCAATAAATGGAGGAACAAATTTTCTTTTGTTAGAAATGTAACAGAGGAGACTGTCTTACTTGACTGGTTCATGAAGGAAGAAGAATGAAGTTTTCCCAGCTTCTTCCTCTACTGCAGTTTTTGCATTAAAAAGACTGTCTCCTTTCTGTTCATTTCAAGAAGCTGTAGCAGACTAAATGTTCAAAGATTGGCAGACTTCCCTCAGGTGATTATGAATATTTCGTTTGTCTCTGATTTTGGTAATACTGTTGAATATTTGATCGTGTCAAAACAAACACTTACAACAGACACCTTGGCAACAAACACTGCTACTCATAAATAGCCTTCTCTTTACTGTGTAGTTCTGAAGTAGTGAAGAAAACATGGTTATTTGAGTGTAAAATGTACAAAGACAGATCCAGGAATAATGCATCAGTCATTATTAAAAAAACCTTTTGCACCCTGTTTCAATATTGCTTGTTTAGAGTGGGCTAGGTAAAGGATGGTTACAGCATCCACTATTTAGATACAGAATATAATAATTGGCATTATTTTCCATCTTAATAAATAGCTGGAGAAAGAGGAACTGAAGTGACTGACAAAATGCATAAACAGCCCCCTTGATGTTTAAGATGCTGTGGTGCGCATCCTCTACTTGAAGTGGCTCTGGATGCTGGATTCTCACTGTGTAGTCTCTCCATCTAGTGGTTACATGGATGGGATGCCATATATCCTTTCTAACCTTTTGAGGTGTTCACAGCTGAAGATGACTGGGAGCTCTTAAAATGTGAAGCAAATGCCTTATGAGAGAAAGCACATAGCTACATTAAGGAAGGAGGAGAGACTAGGGTAAATGCTAAAAAAAAGGAAACAGGAATTCACTGAAAACAATCAGATTAGATCTTCATCACTGAAGCTTTGCCTTCTTAGTAGCTAGCTTTAGTCCAACTCCCTTACCTTACATATATATATATATATATTAAAACCCAGCTTGCCCATTGGTGTAGTTGTACAACGTAACAGTTCTACATGTTAATGCCTTACAGAGGTAACCTGGATATGTGCCTCTGGCACTGTGGGCCTCACAGTTGCTGCAAGATTCAGCAACACAGCTGCTGTGTACAAGTATCCTTCAGGTCTTTCCTCACACCTGTGCCTTCTGAGCTGGTGAAGTGCCACCGGTACTCCCTTGGTCCCACAACTCATGGCTAGCTAAATCCAGAGGGAGCTGAGCAGCAGCTACAGTAGGTCAAACTTTTGGGTCTGGAGCACAGGAGGGGTCGTCTTGGGCAGGGCACTGCCCAGGGCTCTTCTCCCATACGGAGCCATGTGGTGGCTAAGAAAAACATTAAAAGCAATCAATGCTTCACCAGATGCAGGGAGCTGCTGCCCTCTTCTGTATGGACTGGAAAGCTCCAGTGTTCAGCCTGACAAAAGCCCGTGGGCTGGCTCATCTATTGTTGCCACCTGGCTGCTCCCTCCAGTAAGGGGCTGACTAGACTGGTTGACTTGGCCAGTGGTGAGGTCTGGACCAACCCCTGCATGCCTAAATTGGGTAACCTGTTACCCTAAAGTCATTTCATATGGCCCATAGCTATATTCTTTCCCATACCATTGTACAACAACGTTCATGTGTTTGGAAGGTGCTGGCTTAGCTTTCTGGAAGGAGAAGGACAGACCCATTCTCTTTTCCCTTTAAGGAAATGACAGACCCGTTCTCTTTAGGGGGAAGATGAGTTTCCTCTAGGCCAGGGGTCCTCAAACTATGGCCCGCGGGCCAGATACAGCCCCCCAGGGTCCTCAGTCCGGCCCCCGGTATTTACAGACACCCCCCCTGCCAGGGGTTGGGCAGGGAACCAAGCAGCCGCAGATGACTGCCTGCCATTGCATCCGCACGCCGGCCCCCTGTTCAAAAAGTTTGAGGACCCCTGCTCTAGGCTGTGGCTTTTCCCCAGGTCCTTGTGAAGACAGGCCCACATGTTTGCCTGCTCCCAGTCTAAGTCTGTTCTCTGAGGTTCCTGGCAGAGTACCTGGCTTGGCAGATACCTGGGGTCCTTTTCTTGAACCTCCAACCTAACAAGCTTCTCAGTTACAGCAAAAACTGTCTGCATCCCTTTACTAACCCCCTTCATTTTCTATTGTAAGGTCCCATTTTCATTGATTTATGACCCCGCCAGTCTTTGACCAGTGCTGTTGAAATTTTCCATGCTCTTCCCAGAGCTCCCCAGTTTCTTCTTTTCCAGTGCATGAAATAGCACTGCAGCCCATCACTTGGTAAGTGAGGTGTCTGCTACATTGGGGGATGCAGCTTTTGAGGTCAACCAAACAACACGTCACTCAGGTTCTTTTTGAGGAAACTTCTGCCACTGCCATCCTCCTTACTGAATACCACTCTGCCTTCTCCCATGCTCCATGGTCCGTCACATACAATGTCCCTGCTCAGCACACTGCCATAGTCATCTAGCTAGTGGTGTCTTGCATGTCAGATTGAGTGGAAAAAAAGAGTATTGGATATGCACATGGGATGCATGTTGGCTGCAATCCAGATGAGGGCTAATTGGGCCAGTTTTACACTGAGTCCTGAGATTAGACAAGCTTGCCTGTTCTTGCCTCCAGCTGAGTTCTGAAAAAACAAAACACTTCTGCTGCTTTCCAGGATGAAAGTAGGGGAGACGCATAATTTTCTCATTAATGAATGAAACCTCAACAACACACCCCTTCCTTATTTTCTTTAAATATAGTGCTTTCCCCACATTTAGACTACCAAATTTGGCAGGTTGTGATCTTAGTTCCAGAGAAAACAGCTGAGTTTACAGCAAAGACATGTATTTTGCAGCCATCCTAAATAAATACCTTTTGATCCCAATGGGCCAGTATTTCTCATGCCATTTTAAAGATGTGGTTTAGATCTCCTGTGTGTTTTAAATGCATATTGTATATATCCTATATGTTTACATTTAGACTGGATTTACAAACTTGGCTATTCTAGAAAATTATTTGAATCTATTTTTTCTCATCACCATCTGACGCTTCTCTATCAGCTGGCTGTCCAGACACTAGGCATTTCTGAGAGGCGCTTCCATTTGACTGCTGAAAATACAGTGTAGCAGTTGCATTGAAATGTCCAGTAGTTTTAAAATAAGAAATATCATAATTTTAATGTTTTTCATAATGCTTTTTCACCTGCAAAACTGTAATCTTTCTGTAGGTTACATCAGCTATGTTTTGCTGGAGGCCTTCCAGCACCTATAAACAGAGAATTATTAAAGATAACACCTTAAAGGCAGGCAGCAAAGCTGTGAAGGCAATGAAACCAAGAGTGTGTAGATAAATGTAGTACGTAGTTTCAAAAACAAAACTCTGGGGGCACTTCCTACAGAGTAGCCTAACACTTCTTGAAATCGTCTGGCATTTCTTGCATTGTTAACATATCCCAGAATGTACCAGTGTGATACCACAGCCACGCTGAGATTCTGCTGCTTGCCTTCACCACTATCAAAACATCCATGTTTGTGCTGCCATGTCTTGGAGAGACAGAAGGAGCACAGCAAACAAGATCACGCAGTTCAGCCACTCCCCAAGATATGGCACAAGGCTAGTCACACAACAGCCCAGCAGCATGCTCAGAGGTATCAGGCAATACAACTGTTCTCCCACCCCTTCAATTGTGCAAGCACAGCTCCAGCACCTCATGTGTCCTACAATTTACTGAGATTAGAACACCAAGAAAAAGTGAGATTACTGACACAGAGGGAGCAGATTAGTTACTTAAGCATAAAATATAGTTAACAGCTATAGCAAATTTGAACATCAAATAAAGTCAGAGAGAAGCATCAAGTACATTAGGGGTTCATTGCAAGAGATGCCTAGAAGTCATTTGTCCTTTGGACTTTTACTGTCCTTGTCCTCTCTGGAAAGCTGGGACTTCCAGGTCACCTGGGATTTAGGAAGGACATACTTAGGATCTTTCCTCAATTCTGCTCCTTTGTATTTCTTACTGCAATTCTGTGCTTTTAATCTCCTTTCTGCAACAGTGGGAACAGAAATTACTTCTGGGGAAAAAAAAATCCTCAAACCCAACAACTTTCAAAAAACCCTAAAGTTCTAATTTGCTTGTCCCCAGGATCTGGACTGTAAATAAATCATATTATAGAGTTATAATATGAGGCATATAAAAATCAAAACAACTGGCTGTGTTGGTGTAAACATGGAAGTGAAAGACTCTGAGCACAAGAGCTAACTAAGTTTGCTTTCCAATAGGTTTGTCTCATGACAAATGAGTTTTTAAACTCAATTATAGAAGACTGCAGCGGAAGGTCATCCTTAATAGATACTGGGGACACATTAAGGATGTCCTGTTTCAGGAACAGCTGTGATCAGAGCTTTCTCCTTTTTAATTATCAGAAGATGATGAGAGGAAAAAAATACACACAAAACAGAACTTAAATTAGAGTGGATACTCTGGTGTCTAGTTTGAGTTCATTTCACATTGCATTAATAATGATACTTGTCCTCAAGTGACATGTGAAATACTCGGTGTCAGAGACCTCTCTCCACCTAATAAGTTTCAAAACCTCAGTCAAATTTACAAGGCAGATATTGGGACCAACGGACAGAGCTGACTGATGCCTCTGCCTTTATTGAAGATCTTTAGCTGTGGGTGCCATGGCTAGATGGGGCTTTGCGTTCCTTAGTTAATATTAAACATGTTACATAGCTGAAGCTAACATGGTATCCTGTATCCTTCAGTCAGAGAAAATTCCCATTAGTCATGAAAAATTTAGTTCAAATAAGCAATACAGGATTGGACCATTATCTATTATTAATCCTTTTTTTCAAGCTAAAGTAATTATGAGATAAACAAGTTCTGTTCTCGCCAAAAAAAAAAAAAAAAAGTCCCTAGTGTTTTCAAAAAGGATGGGTTTTATTTTCCAATTGCCTTTTTGCAGAAAATCATGAGACTAGGCAGGAAGAATACTTGTTATTTTTTGGCAGATTAAGTTTATGTGTGTTTTATTTACTCTCAACAGGAACATTTCTACTGAACTTCAGGTAGATCTAGAAGGCTAGAATCATAATTAACTAAAAAAACCCCCAGTGTCACCATCTTATTTTCCCTTCCAGATGTAAGTAACTGTATTTACACCGGTACTAATATGTTTTTAACTCACAGTCCAATACATAAACACGTATGTTATGCAAAAGCACCCACACCAGAAAGAAGCAGGTAAAGCTCTATTTTCCACTGCAGTAACATGTGCAAGTTGTCCTGCAGGCAACAGGAGATGTCATTTGACTGGGGTGATTAGTGGCTTCCACCTTTAACTGTGTTCTATTCATTTACAGTTACACATATCAGTGTTCTCCTGCATCAGCTTAAACCCATTAGTTTCATACTTTTTTTTCTTAGGTAAAGTTCGGATGGATTGCATTCCAGGGAGTTGCCTTTTTGCTCATTTATATTTGTAGCTTTACAGGGCTTAGTTTCCTCGGATGCAGTTTACTCTCAAGTATCGCATTCAGGAGGCAAAAAGACCTTGAAGTGGATGTAAATTACATTTGACTGAGTACAACACTCAATTAATATAGTTTAAATATTTGAATACTTCCTGAAATCCTGCTGGCACATGTGGGTTTGCTAAGCAGATGCTGGGGAGAACCTGAGGAATTAACCATAACCTCGGGAAACCAGTGTGCTGGGGCTCCATCTAGTCAGTGGAGAGAGAGTGGCTCCAAAGTTAGCCTCCTTGCAGAGTCTGCTTATCCTTGCTGGCCGCAAAGATACTTAGAGAGAAGAGACCAGCTTTGCTATTCTGGAGTTAATCTTTCTGAATGTTTCCTAAGAACTTTTTCATAATCCCTATAAAATCAGTCTAAGTGCCCAAATCCGATCTGTACCCCACCCAAGCTTGTGCTGACTTCTATGGGCTTTGGATCAAACTTAATGGCCATCTCACAGAACTACTGCATGGGAAGCTTGCTTTTAAATGATTGTGCATAGCACTGAATGTGCATTCTGTGTAGGAAATGAAGCTTGTTCCCCACAGTCATCACCAATACACTCAGCAGTACAAACACACGGGGAAAGTGTTCTGTAGCTGCAGAAAAATGCTTTCACACCAAAGTTTAAAAATAAAAATTGGCTGCTATTTTAATATTTGACCTCCATCTTAGAGCTCTAGACTCCAAAAGGGCATGATGCTTCAGACCAGAACAGGTCAAAGGTGAATACATTTTGAAGCACAGACTATAAATACTTCCATAGTGGAGTTGGGTTTGTCCACAGACTGTAAATATTGGTAAATTCATGATAGCAGGATGGGCTGTTGTACCATCACTTTGAAACTGATCATTTAAATCTGTGCTTCCTGTTTACCCAGTTCTACTCCATTTCCCCAAAACCCCCAAGGCAATAGCTGAACTATGTCAGTATTAGGCACACTTTTAAAGAGCACAAAATCCTGGTTTTGGTGATTATCAGGAGTGAGGTCTTTTTATCAGAATTATAAAATACCTGGAAGAAATAGTGTAGAAAGGGTGAATCCTACAACTTAAAACTTCATAAAGTGTTGTTTGCAAGGCTTCTCTAGCGTCCCGCTCCAAATGCAACCATTGCCAACACTACACCAGGCCAGCTGAGGCTTTATCTAGCCAAGCCATGTAAACATCCAAGGACACAGGTACTAAGCACAGTCCTAGATTTGCTGTGCTCTTTCCACACCCCTAACAGAAAATGCTTCCGTTGGTTCACTTGTGCTTTGTAATGCTTCTCAATCTCAAGCAAGCCCACTGTACTAGAATAACCTGAGTGAAAATGTACAATTATACAAAATGCCATACCTGAAGAGCAAGCGGAGGTGACCTACCAGCCATTAAGGACTTTGTCACCTTTCTGCTTTTCCTCCAGCCTCCACTGGGGCTCTGGTTTATGCTGGCATACAGCCTGATGCCTGCAGGCCTTCCCCTAGTGCCTGATGAGGACAATGAAGCCTTCCCACTGCATTCACTCACTTTTGGGTTTGTGTTTATTATGCTTCTGGAACTACAATGTTGATTATCATTGCTGACCCAAGACCAATAGCTGATAAAGCAATCAATCCAACAGCTCAGTTTCTTAAATTCTATCTTTTATCACATTTCCTTAGGTTGGAAAAATCCACAAGAACGCTGCCCGCAAAAGAGAATTCCACGTACTGTTCATGGTGATCACTACAGTTATCTGTTATCTCGTGTGTTGGATTCCCTATGGAGTTATAGCTTTACTTGCAACATTTGGTAAGCCAGGTGTGGTGACGCCAGTTGCAAGCGTCATACCTTCCATCCTGGCAAAAAGCAGCACTGTTTGCAATCCCATTATCTACATACTTATGAATAAGCAGGTAAGACTTCTATTATTTTTGTGTTTTCGTCAGGGTCTGTCCGGCATACTTGACCGCTGTGACTACCAGTCCTAAGGTGTGTCTTTACGGGAAGGACATTCAAGGCTTGTCCAAATGATATTACTGGAGGCTTGGGGTGGAAGTGTTTGCAATCAACAATCTATTGCTAGATAGGAATAACAGATAAACATTTGCTTACTGAAATTGCTTGTGTTCTTGTGAGGGCACAGCGGGTGTTAATTTGTATGCTGCAGAGTTAGTTGCCAAAGGCAGGCATCTATTTACAGGAATACTGAAAACATTGTGTGTATGTGTCGGGGAGGGGAACAGAGATGAGAAGAAGAAGAGATTTCATTACCTTGAAAACAATATAAAGGAGGAGACCATTTGCATGACAGATCACCTTGAAAACAAATGGTCATTGCAATTACAGTTCTTGTGGACTTCTACATCCTTCCTGTTAAATTCCCAGTTCACCTATATGCCAAAATAGTTAATTAATTTTGTCTCATGAGGACCAAGGCCAATTCTAACACTTTGAAAATGCTTACATCCAGTTCAGGTCCCTCATTCCTGTAAATGGCTTTTCAGTACATGAAAGTGAACTTCCTAATGTTTCTGTGTTGACAGTTCTAAAGTTTGATAATGGCAGATCTGGAAGGTTTAAAAGTGTTTTGCAGTGAGGAATCTGGAAAATATGCATGTTCTGTAAGAACACCTTATCTTTTTATTACATTGTGTTTTAGAGGTTGTTCTCAATTTCCTTTCTTCATTATCTCCATTACACTATTATAAACAAATAAACCTCCTTTATCCTTTCTTGTTCAGTGTATGCTGGAGCTTGCCCATAGTATTTATCAACAGCAGTATTATATTACTATGGAGCTGAGACAAGGGAAAAGCTGAATCTAACAGCCAAGTACATTCCAATTTTGCCACAGCCTGAGATCATTCTTGGTCTGGTTCATGTAACCTAAAGTTCTTAAACAAGGAATGAATCTACTCCTGGAGTTCAATGGAGAGATCTCAGGCAAGCTGTGAAACCTCTCTGAAATTAGAAGGAAAAAGTACTATTGCCTTCCCCAAGACCAATACTTCATTTCCAAAGTTTAGTTTGAGCTGATGTTGAAAAAGATAGAGAGCTCCATTTGAAAAGTGCTAATGCTGAAGCAAAACAGTAACTTTTTCTCCGTCCTCTTACCTTTTATTGTATTTCATATGGAAACTTCTCAACAGCAGCATCTGTCTTGCTTCTTTATTCTCCTTGCATTTTGACTGAGGTCCTTGACTTCCGTGAGATCATCTGACTGTGCTGTGGTCAACTGGAGCAGGCTATAACAGGGATCACAAGGACATTTTGGTATTGTCTACACATGGAACACATCCCAAATAGCAAGAGCATGGATGCCAGGGTAAAGAGATGCATCCTAAAACACATGAACTCAGCACAGAGCCTTGGGTGTCTTCATATGTCTCAAGAACAGTCACATGCACAATTACCTGTGCTGACAACCGTGCAGCCACAGATAATACACAATTAAGGCTGGTTTTATATTCTCAAAATGCTCCTTGCAGATATTGAGAACTGTGTTTTCTGCAGCATCAAAATCATACGAGACAGTCATGCTGCTGTGGGTGTGCTGAGACAATAAGCAAAGGCTCACTTGTTAAGAAAAAGTTCATTAGCAAGAATAAAACCAGGGTGCTTGCACATCACAGGAATGTAGCACGCTGTCTAAAATCACTCTTTCCTTGCAGTAGCTGCCTCTTTCAGCTACAAAGGAAATACTTCTGAGTGCTTGTTTCTCAATATGGGGTTTACTGTTGATCCAGTTTATCATCTCTTAGAAGGACGGATCAGTGTGGAATGATCTGTCTGCAAGGGGGAGACCTGTTAGGACAGTCTTGAGGCAAAGCAGCCTGTTTTCTTAGTGGCAGGAACTGAAAAGGCTGTGCAACAATTCAGGAGCACTATGGCAGAGTTTCTTAAATGTCTGTCCTTAGTCTCCAGTCACATGCAAGAATGATGTATTAAATTTCTCTCTTTGAACACTGAGAATGTTCCATTTGTTTCCCACTGCCTACTGTTCCACAGCTGCCACCATTTAAGAAAAAAATGCAAGGGGGCAAAGTCAAATCAGTCTTGGATGGTGGATCATTAGTTGTCAGCTGGAAATCACTGTATGGGTTGGGTTTTTCCATAGTTAGCTGGCTTACTGTTGCAGAAATCAAAACAAAAGTCCCTCCTGAAAAGGAGCTCGGTCAGATGTGGAGTAAATATGTTTCACTGTAATAAACCCAAAATACCAGCTAATGCCTAGCGTTAATCTACAGCTCTCATTGGCTGTGCCACTGTGTATTAGCAGTAAAAAGAATTGCTTTTACCTGACACTGAGGAATGAGCTTCACTCAAAAGGGTGAAACCATCTCTCCGTCTGTTCTCCTTCCTTTCAGAACAGGAAAAACAATGACATCCTCATCCGATGCATCACTGGTATTCTCAGCACCTCAGCTACTCTCTAGTTGTTCTCATTCTTTTTTTAAAATTTAACATCTTAGAAAAAGCTGTCTTCTTCCCGACACTCAGCTTTTCTGGTCGTCATGCTTAGCTGAGAATTTCATAGTAGGCTGGTGCCTCCCAACACAGAAATTATGTGGGCTGCATTTTTCACAGCGCTCTGTTCAGATGTGAGACACCCCAGTAGGCTATTTACTCTTGCATCTTATAAATACACTGGGAACATATGGCTTAATTTTTAGTTCTCCAAGCGTAAGATAAATTTTTTGCTTTGGGACATGCACTGACGATTGCAAAAAGGCATTGGTTGACTGCAGCTGTGGTGATAGCTTCCAGCTATCATAAATCAATGTGGAATACTGGGGAACCACCAGCCTCTGAATCAGCCTTAAAACTCATCCTGCGGAGCACACCCTTACGTTAACTCTCAAGCAGGTCCTGAGTCACTTTCATAGTCCAGGAACCCCAGATAAAAAGTTTTGTCCCTCCCATTGCCTTTTACACTGACCTGAGGTGGTAGAATACTGAGGAAAATGGTGAATTTGACCTGCTGGAAGACAGCTCTACAGACAAGGACCAGGGAGTTCTGGTGGACCCCAAGCTGCCCACGAGCCAGCAGTGTGTCCCCATGGCCAAGGCAAATGGCACCCTGGGGTGCATGAGGAGCAGCATGGCCAGCAGGTCGAGGAAGGTGATCCTCCCCCTCTGCTCTGCCCTGGTGAGGCGACACCTGGAGTGCTGTGCCCGGTGCTGGGCTCCCCAGTTCCAGAGGGACAGGGAACTACTGGGGAGGGTCCAGTGGAGGGGTGATGAGGGAATGGAGCATCTCCCTTGTGAGAAAAGGCTGAGAGACCTGGGGCTGCTTAGCGTGGAGAAGACCAAGTGGGGATCTGACCAGTGCGGACAAATATCATAAGGGCGAGTGTCAAGAGGATGGGGACAGGCTCTTTTCAGTGGTGCCCGGTGACAGGACAAGGGGCAATGGGCACAAACTGCAACAGAGGGAGTTCCACCTGAACGTGAGGAAGAACTCCTTTACCTTGAGGGTGATGGAGCCCTGGGACAGGCTGCCCAGAGGGGCTGTGCAGTCTCCTTCTCTGGGGACATTCAAACCCGCCTGGACACGACTCTGTGCAACCTGCTGTGGGTGACCCTGCTGTAGCAGGGGCTTGGACTGGGTGATCTGCAGAGGTGCCTTCCAACCCTGACCTTCCCGTGAATTTCTTTCCAGGTCTGGGGACTCCCTTAGGTGGGTTGGCATGGGACACCCCGCTCTCCTTCTTCTGCTGTCCTCCAGGAGGAGAGAGATGCACTTTTTTAAGCTGGACTGTTGCTGGGCTGCTAATATCATGCCAGGCAGACATTAAGCTTTGTTGACAAAGCTGTAAAGCACTAAACTGCCCAAGACCGAGTGATGTTTGGGGGGAGCTGGAGGAGACAGTAGAGAAGAAGACTCCATTTTCCCTGTTCTCTTGCTATGGATAGCTTTTTTGCCCCTTGGCTACAGGGCCGTATGTGCCTGGGGCAGCCCTTGTCAAAGGATGGGTCCCCAAAAATGCAGCACACAGGCCCAAGTAGCATGCGGGCAGGGCTGGCACTGTGCCCCAGTTGCCAGAGCAAGCTGGGCAGGGTCAGCATGCTTAGGCTTTCAGTGCATCAGTCCTTTATATTTATACAGTTAATGTGGTTATGCAGATTTTCTGTTTCATCTTCTCTTACTTCTCTTAGTGCCTTTTATTCCTATCACAGCTCCCTGTCAAATTTGCATTGTCGCTCTTCAAACTTCCATCTGTGTAGCCACCTCAAACAAATTTCTAATGACAGCTTCAACTACCTTCCTTTTACCATGTCAGTTCTGACAGAAACTTGCTTTTGTGCCACATGCAAGCAAGTAATAAGCATTCACCCAAGAGATATAGAGCTTTCTTGTAGCCATGGGCTTGCTGTTGAGGAGACGATCACTGGAGGCATCTTGCTTTCATGGATTCCACAGGAACCATGACATAGAAGAGCTTTCTGCCTAGTGTAACTACGTGAGGACGTACTGCACTGATTACCAGGGATCATTAGCTGGATAACATAATGGTGTAGCAGCTTTTGAGGTTAAACTTATCGTATGTATCAGAAGTTGACTTTTTATTGATACAGAGAAGTCAAGATATGAATAATGAGTGCTTGAGAGGGTATGGATGAGACAACAGGGAGATTGAGAGAATCTGCACTCACTATTTCACGTAATTTCCAGTCAGCACTCAGAGAAAATAGGAATTTGCTGCAGTGCTACTGACAGCCAAATTTGAGCCAAGTTACACCTGTATCACTCAGAGATCTACAGAACCAATTGCTTGGCAACCACTGATCAGATTACCTAAGTCACAACCTTTTTTGATGTGAAATAGCCTTGCTCCACTGCAGCTCGTGAAGGGCTTCTGGCTAACTACTTCCACACTTCAGTCACTTCAGGTAGCACACCTAAGGCTCCCTGGGCTACCGAAACTCAGGCTAGCACATCTTACACTGTTTTGCGTATTACAATTGGGAAGAAAGTCCACTCAAACACTGAATCAGCAATGTGCAATTTCTGGTGTCAGAAATGCCTCTGAGCAAAAGGAGGGAGATGCCTGCGGGCCAGATACGGCCCCCCAGGGTCCTCAATCCGGCCCCCGGTATTTACAGACCCCCCCTGCCCTCCCCCCGCCGGGGGCTGGGGGGAGGGAACCAAGCAGCTGCAGATGACTGCCTGCCACTTCATCCGCGCGCCGGCCCCCTGGTTAAAAAGTTTGAGGACACCTGCTGTAAGGGAAGGGATGTATTATATGTGAGCAAAAGGCCCTGATTAGCAGTTTGATTTCTACTCTCTGTCTTCTTGTATTAAAATCATTGGACTTTTAAAAATAAAAGCTGATGCTGTCATTTTCCCCAAGGATTTGGGGAAGTGATGCTGAAAAGGGTATATGCACTTACTTGAAAATAATTAATATTGTGATCTTTCTAGATCTATCATGTATTGTAGGGGGGAGGCTGGGTGAGGGACAAATTAAATAGAAAGAATGGAAAAACTAAGCCAACTGCAAAGACTTTTTTTTCTTTTTCTGGTGGACAATGAGTTTGGAATAATAAAAATGTACTTAAAGAGTGTTCCTCAATGAGACCTGAACCTCGTGTGTAGAACTGTTATGCCTTTGTAAAGTTGAGAGGCAAAGACAAGAAAGGTCTCAAGGACACCTTTGCTGCTGTCATAAGGTATAACTGCATTTCACACAGTGAGCTCAAAATTACTTTAGGAATTTCTCTCGAAGCTCATGACAAAAAGATCAGTTCAGGTAAATAATCTGGGCATTTAACTAGGGTCCCAAGCATCCCAAGCCAGCCTTCATGTTGCCCCAGGCTACATCCTTGGTACAACCTGTATGAATATGTTGACACGGTCTTTTCCAACCTAAATGATTCTATGGTTCTATGAGCTCAGCTTTGTCCTGCCTGTCACGTGGATGCTCTCTGGGGATGAAACTGGCTTCAATATCACAGAAGGGTTTAGGACTTGCTTCTTTAGACCCAGGGCAAAAGTAGGAAGCAGGCAGCCAGGCCACCTCTCATGCAAGCAAAATATTAAATGAAGTTGGAAACTAATACACATGAATGAACACAAACACAGGATAAGCTCATGTGTTTTAGACTATGTAATGACTTAAAACTTATGGCTAGGGAATGCAGTAATGGAAATGAGATCCAGTTAAAAGATTTTCCTTTCTGGAAGACACAGAAGGTAACAGGCAGCAATATCTCTTTACTTTATATATGATTTTAAACAGCATCTAGTAAGTTGATGTCTCATCCTATATTGCTCTTTTCATAACAGTGGAGAAACATGGGGCTTTGTGGAAGTGGGAAGAGACATCCATATTAGATGTCTCTGGTCTTCAAAATAGCATTGCCAAGCCACACTGAATGGATGTTACGGGATCTTCTGTTGCAGTGATCTCAGCTGCAATGCCAGGTCAGGAATCAGACTGAATTTTACCCCATGCCTTGGTCTCACTAAGGTCAAGCATTAATTTAGCCTCAAAATTCCCCATTTTAATTCTGATGCTTCTGCTTTCCTATAATATGCGCACATTTTACAGGTAGGACTCCAGCTATGTATTTGGTGCAATTTAGCATTTCAAAGCTGAATGCAGGCACAGGTCAGCTGAGGAAAAAAGAATCTCTAATGCAATGCAAAAGATTATGTAAAGAAAGAATTTAGTTGCTTTATGAGGACAATCAAATTCAACAGATGAGAAAGATTTGAAAAACTAAGTGTAACCCTGGAGGTAATAGAATCTCTCATTTTCCTCTCCTGTTCAATTACTGAATAATCTCTACTGATGTGGCAGTGGCATAATACTAAAATTTTATCCAAAGCAAGATGTTTTTTGTATATTTTGTGTCAGCTGACATTACTTCTCAGAGTTTTACTGTGTCCACCAGGTATATCTTTGCAGTCGTGTATCCAGCTAACAATTCAAGAAACAATCATTTCAGATTAGGTGGATGGAGAGAAAAACAAAATGAGATTTCCTAGTCAGGGACTTATTTTTTGGCCTTTATGTAACCTCCTCTAAACAAATATTGTTGTGGATTAAATCAATTAACATTCTTGTAAAGCAGTTAATTATCATCATCCTAGTTTTACAGCAGGAGAAATTTGAGGATCAAAGGTTAGATTACTGCTCAAAACCTCATGAACTTGCATGGCAAGTCTAATTCAAATCTGTAGAACTTTATGATTTAATCATGATGTTCTTTTTCCTTCAGGGCAAAAAAGCCGTGGTACTCAAGGAAATAATGGTTGCCAGGGTATGGAAAATACAACATAAAACTATACTGGGCCTGTAATTCATTAGAATAAATCCCTTTTCATTATAAACTGCATCATTTAATGCAATTCAGAAATTTGACAGTGTCCAAATGAAAACAAATTTGAAGTTCCTTGTCTTGTGAAGTAGATGTTGCAGAGCTTTGTTACTGTGTTTAGCTTAGTAACTGCTTTCAAACTAAATTTATTTGTAGCCAGTTTGTAAACCTTTATTCCTGATTTACTCAAAGAGCCCTCCTTCTTTAGTAGTTGCTTTCTCTTCATACTTGGACACCGCAAACAGTTAACCTTCTGTCTCCATATTGTTAGGCTGAACTAGTTTTAATTCTTTTCATTTCCCCCAGTGACCTAGGCTATTCATCTTTGCTGATCTCTTCTGCCCAGTATTCAGTGACGGGCCATGTGGGAACAGTTCAAAGCTGCATGAGGGGAGGACCAGACTAGATACTGGGGTTCATTTATTTACTGAGAAGCGATCAAACACTGGAACAGGCTTCCTAGAGAGGCAGTTGATGCCCCAAGCCTGTCAGTGGTTAAGAGGCATTTGGACAACGCCCTTGATAACATGCTTTAACTTTTGGTCAGCCCTGAAGCAGCAGACAGTTGGACTAGATGATCACTGTAGGTCCCTTCCAACTGGAACTATTCAATTCTATCCTATCCTACTGATGTCAAATCTAAACACAATTACAAGAATGTTTAGTACTACTCTTTGCTACACATAATCTCATGCTCCAAAGTAGTCAGTGCTCTTGATACTGGGCAAACACCTGTGACCAAGAATATGCCCAGTTGCCATCACTGTTGTGTAGTCACGGCAAAAGCAGTACTGCAAAGGTCCTATCTTTCATTAGTTGTATCCCATTGCTTTGTAGGCCATGGATCACTCTTGTGGCATGGGCATGTGGTGGCAAAAGCAACACTCCAGGGAATGACACATTGGCTTCATAGTGCTTTCCTCTTCTATATTTCCCCTGTAATAACTCTTAGCTTTCTGAAATTATGAAAAATTAAAATAAAACCCCAATTATTGCAATTTTATAACCCTTTTGGTAATCATGCTTGGCACCATGTAGTTCATCTGTGAAACAACTTTTTAGGAGTTCACTGGATGTTAGTAGAGGACCAACACTTCAATGCATTAGGAGTTATTTCCTGTTTCCTTGTTTTCTTCTTGCAGTGCTTAACTCTCTTTATTATTATTATCTTCAGAATCTGAACTGAAAACACGAACATCAGCTCTGCAGTGACTTCTTCAATCCTTTTATCTAAATTAGGACCAGATTTTCAGAATGGGTGTACGGAAATATGCAGGGGTGCATTATATAGGGTACAGCTACTGTATACGGAGCACTTTATGGATGACCCTGCTTCAGATGTAATATTTTATCCCTTTAGGGGAAATACTTACTCAAGACCTTGCAACTCATCCAGGGCTTTATTAGACTTCTGTGTGTGCTGGTTTTAGGCCAATAGGAATACACTACAAATAGAATTCAAAGGTTAACCAAAAACATATATAACTTTTCTTCCTTTTCACTTTCACTGTCTTCTCTCTCAGTGATGACCAGCATCAAAATCAAGGAATTTCTGTGTGAGTTATAAAACAAAAACCAGGCAGTTTTTAATTTGCTGGGCAATTTCCCATTAATGCATTTTCTCAGTGCAAAATGTGGTTTCTGTAAAATTAGAAGCTGATAATTTTATTTTAAGCATGGAAAAAAATAAGGATGAAACGTCCCATTTCAGGCCAGATGCCCATGCCTAATCCTCTACACAATGACTGCTGTAAAATATGTCTTCAATGAAAAACACTGTCCTTCACCCAGGCAAATCAAGGTCTCTTACCAGACTGCATCCCCCATGCACCAGTGCAGGAACAGTGGTGGCTCACTTAGGGGATGACATGCAGTGAAACGTAGCCCAGCCCAGAGACCTAGCTTATAGGGCAACAGGCAAAATGAGGCTGAACCGTAATTCCCTGAAGGCATCTACCTGTAATTGGATATTTTGAAAGTCTAAGGTTTTGTCTGGCTTTTTTTTGATAATTTATTTTGATTTTGTCTGAGATAAGAAAGAAATTGTAGAAGAATTAAAAATTCTGTCACAACAGAAATTCTGATTCCCCAACCCTTTTTGTTCTGTTGTTGTATTACTTACACATAAAACCAAACTGCTACCAAAACACAGTCACAACTCAAACCACTCCTTGGTAATTTCTAATTCTGTCTTGTGTAAAATCAATACCTAATTATCTGCAAACCAAGATAAAGATTAAAAAAAAAAATACCACAACAGAAAGACTTGTTCCCATCCCTTATAGCCACTTACTACACTCCAGTTCTTATTGCCTGAAAAACAGTGTGAGCTCTATAATAAGAGCCCTCATCCAGCAGCAGGATGCATATCTGGTAATTAAAAGGTTCTTCTAGCATACCCATATCAGAGTGCCTCCAGTATGTCAAATATAGCAACTGATGGAAAGGTCATATTAGACAATAGAAGCTGTAGCAATGGGGCAGGTGGTATGGGAATCTGGGGGAAGGGAGAGCTCATAAGAACCTCTGTTGTAGCCAGAGGCAGAATGAAAGATAATGCTAGGGAAGACTCAGTAGATAACAATGCTCAAGAGCTGCTGAGGCTTTTGTGTGTGTGAGTGTTAGCAGAAAGCAAGACAGTGACCCACGCTTAAGCAAAAAGATCCTGAGTAATTCACAAGGGAAAACAGAGAACAGTATCATGCTACAAAAAATAATCTCATGATAATAAGGCTTTGGATTTCCTTGCGTGGTGTTCTTGGTCTCGGCCTAAGTGAAACTCTGTAAGGAACAACTGGAAGAACTGTTCCCTAAACACGCGTTACACACAGAGCCAAGAATATGCAGCTCATAACCCACAGAAAAAGAAGAACGCAGTAAGATCACATTTCTACAAGTATATATTAATGTACTTTAGACATAGCAGAATTGTGGGCTTATCCAGAGTCCACAGGTGAAGAACTGAAAATACAAGAAGAAACTGGGGAAATGAAAATGCAAGAATAAACACATTTTCAAGTGTCAAAATACTTCTCATTGTTATGCTTTGAGCTTTCAGTAAAATGGCAGTTATTTCAAAATGACCTGCAATCACTCATCCCATATTGCAGTAGTAATAGACCCTTCATTTTTCCTCATGAGCAAGATGTTACTGTAGGGACTGGTATATTTGCTGCTGCCTCAGTCAGAATCCATCAATCACACTGCAAAGCCCTAAACAATTCTGACTTAATGAAATGGGAATACGAAATAGAAGCAGGATCCATTTTGTTGCTATTCACTGAAGTTTTTTCCTGGTTTTGTTCCTCACATTGCTTTAGGAAACTCTTCTTAAGTTTCTTTTAGGTAGGAGGAATTAACTTCACATACGCTACTTCTTTTGTATACTGAATGGGTTTTAGCAGCTCTGCTTAAGGCCAGGGAAAAGCATGTGTGAGAGAAACAGGACAACTGGTCTTTTTTTCCTGCAGTGATAAACCCCATTGAAAGCAACAGTGATGTGCATTGAAGACATAGTAGCATTGTTAATATTGTGCTTTCATGTGCAGAACCAGTCCTTTTGAAGTTCAGCAGCCATGCTGGTTACATTAAAGTATGGGTAAAGAAAAGTTCCTCTCTGTTTCCTTTAAGAAAATAACTACCCCCGGCTTATGATCCCTGCAGCTTTGATCTCTCACTTTGTTCACTTCATGTGAAAAAGCATATTTCATAAGGAGTTATCTAAAAAGAATACTTTTACACGATCAAGGGTTATCTGAATACTATGCTACATTCCTGAAAATAAGGTAATATTTCTGACATTGGTATATGCTCTTCTGTTTCTGCCTTCTCTGCCCTTCTACCATAGAACAACTTCGTTAGTATTATTTTGGTAACAGCTTATTGATTTTTTTTTTCTTCTCATCTCTACTATTCTTGGGATGCTCCAGCTGCGCATTAAAATGCCTAATGGCCTGATAGCTACATTCAGCCCCGTGCATTTGTAAAATCTAAATTAGTTCCATCAGATAGCTTATAATTTAATTTATATAGAAGAAAACAAGCACTGAAAGTAACTGAAAAACAACTCGACACCTCCAGAGAGGAATACTGCTGGGGAAGGAAAATAATGCTTTGTCCAGTAGGAAGCTCCAGCAAATCCTCCTGTCCTCTTTTCTGAAAAAGCAGGCTCAGAAACCAGTCAAGAGCAGAACTTTCCCCACCTTTCCCTCCCGGTGATCTGCCCATACACCTGTCCTCAGGATATAGCACCTTATAGAGCCTCCTGGCTTACGTGCCTCATGGGCAGTAAGGCTGGACCTAGGGGTAGACTTCAGGCACTTTTAGCTTGCACAAGAAACCCATCTCATGTTTCTTGCCTTAACTTGCCAAATGATTATTCCCGCTGTCCCTGTTTTAATCCAGGGTGTAGATACTTTGGATCAGAAATGTCACTTAGTCTACAAAAGAGACAAGTCATGAACTCTAGCTTCTTGAGGCATGTTCATATTACACCTTACTGAACTCCTGTAAGCATGACTAAACTATGCTTAAAAGAAAATTTTTTTTTTTTTTCTAGCTTTATAGAAAACAATCCAGAAACCCCCAAACTTCTTCCATTCCCCACCCACCCCAGCCCCAGGACCTCACCAGCAGAGGAGACATACCTGTTGCACGTAGTAGCAACAGTGCAGGATGAAGCCAGTACACCATTAACCAGCACTCCAGGACAGAGAGTGGAAAAACCCCACTGTTCAGAAGGTGGCCAGCAAGATGTTTTAATCAGGGAGGTCACTTGCAGTCAGATGACTGTCCGGGAGCAAGGCAATTAACAGCAGCTGAAGCAGCCTGAAGTCAGTACTGGTAGCAATTTTCTCCTCTGGCTGCTTCCATAAAATCAAGGCAGCTGTGGTGGCTGTTGCTTGTCCTCCTGAATCCCTCAGGGTTTCTGGAGTCCTCTCACAAGCATATAAAGAGTTGTTGCTACAGTAATTACCCCTTTTCTGTCAGCATCCTGTAAGCAAGAGGGTATTTGATTTGTATTTGTCTGTGCACAGAAACAGATCACCAGAGGAAATGGGTTTTCTTATTTCAGTTATCATACAGATGACTGTGAGCACATGGGGAACACTGTTCAGTGTAGCAATGTAACCCTGTTAGTCTTTCCTCAGTCTAATTCGTGGGATTCATGAGTTTACAAAGAAGCTGAGCACCAGCAGAAGTCAATTACTGTTCTTAACTCTACCTTAGTTCTTCTTCATTTTAAGGTCACACAGCAGCACACTAAACCTGACAGAAGCAAGATAAGCACCAACAGATGAGTTGGGTTCCTCTCCAAATGTGCAGAAAGAAAGACAAAACAAAGAGCCAAAACCAATTAAGCAACTATTAGGAAAGAGCAGCAGTTCTGTCTTTCCATCTGGTATGGTACCTCTCTCTAGACGTTTCTTTCTCCCTCCTTGCTGTGTTTTGTCATTCCTTTCTCTCCCTTCCTTGCCTGGACCCATTTCTTACTTTTGTAATTTTGAAGAATCCAGCAATCACACCATCAGTCTCCTCCTGTGATTTGTCACAACCTGCTTGCACTGCTGGTTTTCTGTTGGCTACTGTGCCTCCAGTGAAAAACCCACACCATATAACTGCATTACGGTTAGTTCTCTATCATTTTAATATATTCAGTTAGCATTTCCATCAAACTTAATAAGCTTTTACTTGAACATTAGCGTATTTTTAGGAAAAAGAAGTAAGAGGGCATGCACTTCTAACTTGCCTTGGGTATCGAGGCATGAAGCTAAGGGGTCAGGGTGTACTTCCACAAAAGTGCAGTAATTTATTTGAAGGGCTCTATCTGGAGAAACTTAACAAGGAAGTAGAATCTGAATATTAAAAATAAGGAAAGATACATGTATGGAGTGGACATCGGTAGGTTTTGGGGTGCAGCAGATAAATTCATGCTATTTTAATGAAACAATCAAATTATCCACTTGTTACCCTGGAAAGATCAAGATGCCAGGAGAGCTAGAACAGAAGTCCAACCAAACCACAAGCATTAGTGAACTCTTTATACTGACTGATGAAGTAGTCCCACAGTAAGTTACTACTAAAACACTGCTGCAGGTGCAGTTTCCTGCAGAAGAAGTTGGTGGGTGTGATGATAGCAGAAGACTGGCTCCCTTGCTTGTCTAGCTGTTTTTACTATATAGTTAGAATAGTTTGTGTTGGAAGAGACCTCTAAAGATCACCCAGTCCAACCCCCCTGCAATGAGCAGGCTCATCTTTAACTAGCTCAGGTTGCTCAGAGCCCGGTCCAGCCTGGCCTCGAACGTTTTCAGAGACGGAGCATCTACCACCTCTCTGTTCCAGTGTTTCGCCGCCCTCATTGTAAAAAAAAATAATCTTCTTTGTATCTGGTCTAAATCTACCCTCTTTTAGTTTAAAACCATTATCCCTTGTCCTGTTGCAACAGAGTCTATTAAAAAGTCTGTCCCCATCTTTCTTATAAGCCCCCTTTAAGTACTGAAAGGCTGCGATAAGATCTCCCTGAAGCCATCTCTTCTGCAGCCTGAACAACCCTAACTCTCTCAGGCTCTCTCCACAGGAGAGGTGTTCCATCCCTCTGATCATCTTTGTGGCCCTCCTCTGGACCTGCTCCAACAGGTCCATGTCTCTCCTGTGCTGAGGGCCCCAGAGCTGGATGCAGCACTGCAGGTGGGGTCTCACCAGAGCAGAGGGGGAGAATCACTTCAACAGGTTCATGCTGCAGTCAGGACAGAAAGTTGGAGCACTCATCCTGACACGTCTTTCAGCCAGATCACAATAGGCAAGCTAATAATGCAGATAAAATGGGCCAAAATGCCTGTATGAAGTTGAACCTGTCAGGGAACTATGCCCTTCAGCTGCTCAAATGAAACACAGATGACTTCTATGAATAAATAGATAAAAGATACTTCCTTCAAAGGCATGTTTTTCAGAAAAGGGCAGTCAAATTTTGGGAATAAACCTGAAAATGAGTTGCCTTCAAGGTTCCCAGAGATATGATCAGAAAGGTAATGTCACGCCTCCTACAGCTGTAATTGCTAAAGAATAGGGAGTACAGCAAGATGTTCTCTGTACCTCATCCAATATAGTTCATGGGTTTCAACCTCCTCCTGTAATACTGGTTTGTTTGCAGTAAGAAAAGAATGTCCTCTCTCACACTGTAGACAATGAAGTCGACTGAGCACTTTATTAGATGGAATAGTGATAGTGTTTTGTTGTTGTTTTTTAAATGGGAAAAAAATACAGTAAAAGCAAAGTTGATCAATTTGAAAAGCATCCATTAGTTGCTTCGTTCATGCATCCCAGCATTCAGTTTATCCCCTAGCGGAGCTCATTGTTCTGCATTTTCTGAGAGGTGTTACTTGCATATCATGACATATAGTAATTAGCCCCTCAACACTGCCTGCCAGGAGCTGGTGTAATACATGGGATGAGCTGCACGATTACTGGCTGCCGGGAGTTTATGTGACAGCAATCCAACTTCCATTGTTCCACTAATGTGTAACTAGCTTTATTGTCAGCATGGACTCACGGTGACTCCCTGGGATGAAAACAATGACTATCACCTCCACCGGCCCAACTCCGGCCACTGCACAGTTCAGACTGCCAAAAGCAGCAGAATGCCTCACATTTAATGGATGTAAGCAGACTTGTAGTGGTAAAATTTTATGGTATTTCATCACAAACTGAATGGCAAGTTATGTTTTCCCTTTAGGAAGTTGTTTTTCATTTTAATTAATAACTGATAAAAAGGTCTGTTCTTATTCTTTAAAACATGACACTGGATTCCTTGAATGGGTGGCACAGCCATTTAGCTGAAGTTTACCAGAATTTTGAGTACAGTATCAAGTCATCAGAACGTGACCTCCTTAGAGGGCTTGACTAGCCCAAGAAATTTACTGCCAAACATAGAGCAGTATGGTGTATTCTCTCAGGGGAATCCTAGAGCAGCTGCTTGGGTAGACATACTCATTTTGAAGTAAAACTGGCTTTACAATATTTGCCTCTTTTCTGTAGTTTACTGTGAAAGCTACTTGTCAGTCTGTCTGTTTCCATTTGAAATTTCATTGCAATTGTGGGCAGAACAGACGGGCACCTTCCCGTTTTGTTCTACCTGCAGTTCATTGTCATTCACTCAAGGCTATATGAAAAGACCAGCACTCCTAAACAAATGAAAACAAATGTTTTATTTACAGGAAAAAATCTGTACACTGTGCATACATAAAAATATACAAAATCATAATAGAAAATATAAAAAGTGTTAAAATGTATACAAACACTGCTTAAAAATGTGACTCCTGTAAAATCTTCAGCTTTGTTATTAGAGTACACATTCATTTAAAAAAATCATCATACAAAATAATTCTCAAAGCTATTAAAAAAGTACACAGTCTATATTTGAATAGTTCAATGACTACACATTATAAGAGTGATGAGATGATATGAATAAACGTAAGGCTTTTACACACAACTCTTTATTTCAAGAACAACACTCTGAACCTGATCACTAAGCCAAAGAGAAGAAATTTGCAGTGTCAAAATTCATTCAATGATGCAGGTACGCCCAGGCATGGGCTACTTTAAATTTCAAACAGTTAAATCAGGTATCCTCCTTGTGTGTGAGAGGGTACTCCCGAGAAACATTCAGATGCTTTCTAATGACAGTCTTCTGAATTACCTACTTCAAAACCCAATTTCATTTACTCAATAAGCATCAACTTTAGAGAGCATGAAGGGAAGAATAGTAGCCATTTATTTTTGCAGTCAATGCATTTAATATTCCTTTTCATGGTATGTCTGTATCACTGTCCAAATGGCATTTATAATCCTTAAAAATTGCTGAAGATAAAGGAACTAAAAAAATAACCCCCCCACTATGGATTGGATTGGTCTACAAGAGTTTTGAACTGTTTAATTCAATCTGTCTTTAAAATGACTGTGTTCAGTCTATGCAACCACTGAGGGTAGACATTTGTCTTCATTTAAGAATAAAACTGTATCAGTTTTCCTGACTTTGGCAAGAGATCTACAGCAACAAATTCAGAATTTGCATGTTTTTACCAAAGATGAGTGTCCTAACCAAAGACATGCAATGATTTATCTAAATTTGTACAGAGAGAGTGTGGATCAGACTGTATAAATCACCCCTCTCTCTCTCCAAAGGTACGTATTTCTTGTACCATGGTAATTTCATTGGCTTTACCAGAGTTTCAACAACATAAAACTTCACAGCAAGGTGAAAAAAAGAAGATGTAGTAGTTTATTCCAAGGAATGACCGACCGAGCTGTGAATTTACACTCGGGTAACCTTTAGAACTATAAAGTAATGGAAAAAATAGTATTTTTTCCTAGCAAAACCATTTTGGCTCAAAATGAGGCAAAATCTTTCATATATTTTTTTCTTGAATAAACAGAAGAATACCTTAATTTAACCATCCAAAGGCTGAATGCATAAAATGATAAGCACCGCAAGTCAGAAAAGCTACAGAAGTCACAGTGGAAAAAAAGAGCATAATGACATTCAGCATAAACTCAGCATGTTCGTTAAGCTGCTGCTGTGTTTCCAGTTTCTTTCAGCTAAGTTCAACTGCTGTCCACAGCAACAGGGCACAGAAATGAGCCTCAACAGCTTTTGAAGGCAACTCACTCCTACTTGCCAGTAAAACTCCATAAATTTTAAACCTGCATTATTGCAACAAGTGTAAAGGGAGCTCAGGGGCCCAACAGCAAAGGCATTTGCTTGGCTGATGATGCACCTCAAGAGCCGGGTTTATGCAAACCTCTCTTGTCCACAGCGCCGTTCCATTCTGTTCATGTGTGACAGCCACACGGGAGAGCTATGAAGCCATGCCTGTTATCTTTTTCCCAAAAAACCCCAAAATCTGGGGGGGGAAATGCATTTCCTTTCACATTGTCTGTATTTAATATACGTATCTGAAACTACCATTCTCATGCATTATTATTATTATTATTAAAAGATACACGGTCCAGTGTTACTACACGCTCACTGTTTTAAGTTCACTGAATGTGATTCTTTGTAAAGATCTCCCTACCCTCATGAGGGATGGGGAAATGCCCATCAATGCAAAAATACTTGGTGGGCTCTTACAAAAGCCAGCAATGCTAAAGTCTCAGAGTGTAAACAAGTGGCGAGGGGAGCACCTCTGTAGGTCCTTTACATTCCCCATTTATTTCTGCTCCTTCCCCTCTTGCAGCAAGTGGAGGTGAGCCCCTCAGCAGATCAGGCACGCTTGCACTTGTGCCAAAAACCAAGGGAGGCCAAGACAAGGTAGGGGAGTAAAATCAGTTTAAGCAGCCAGAAGGTGTTTGAGCAGGCAGACCAGTGAAACATCACAGTGGAAACCAGTGTTGGGAGAACATGCCAGAGATGCTTATTTTTTAAAGATGGGCATCACAAATTGGTCTTCCTCCTCTGTGAGCAAGCACACTTTTGCAGCACAGCTCTGCGGCATCTTCTGAGGTGATGGCGCTACAGCACCCACATCTGCACTTGTAGAAGGAGCACTGATTGCTGTATAAATCAGGATACAGCAATGAAAAAGTTTCTGCTGGGAGGGCTTGAATGCACACGGTCCAGTAAAATAAAAATGCACAGTTCATTTTATAACATCTCAGACCTGGTTCTGCATTGTTATTTAAATGATGTATTAAGTAGGTACGCTGAGCACTTGTTAAATGAAACTTTATAATTTGCCTTGTTCTGTACAACAGCTATGCTGATTATTCTGACAAATTACTGAGGGAATAATACAACATAGCCCTGCTGTGGGTAGTTGAATAATGCAGTTAGTATTTTTCTTCTTTGTGGAAAACAAAGTAAAAGGTTAGTGGCTTCAGACCAAAGTGGTATCACTTTTTTTTCTTTTCAGAACTGAGGATTTCCTGCTTATGGAAAAGTAGTATACTCACTAGTCCTAGAAAGCTAATAAACTCCCTTCCTTTACAAACATGTGGTAGCTAACACAGCATACAGGAGGGACATGTTTGATCACACTGTTCAGACTTAGTATGTTTTGCAAACAGGGTACCAAACATATGGAAAAATAGAGATTAGTTCCATGTAGGTTATCTATTCTCCACATGATTGAAGAACAGTGTTACTGACTTCAAGAGTAAAAGTTGCTGCCATACATAATGTTAAAAAAGAAATTAGTATGTAATAATATATCCAGAATCTAAGGCTAATATGGGTAAAACCTATTCATCTTGACATGTACAAAAATGATTTATGGACATAACCATTCACACAACACAGAAGTACAGTTTTTAGATCATCTGGACATATTTTCTGTCAACAAGAGGAATCTTAAGAGGATCATAAAGCTCAAATTAAGAGACTATATGCAAAAAGAAGGCTAAGTCCTATATAAGACACATACATATATTCCACTTTTGAGGAAGTAAAATCAGATGCAAAGACCAGAGTGAAAGAAAAAGGATTTTTTGATTATACTTACATTAATATTGAAAAGGAAATAGTGATTAATGTTTTTTGCACTCTTTTGCCTTTCTGTTACTTAACACAAAACACAAAAAGTACTTTCCACCACAACCACTCAGCTATTCTTTTCAGTGCATCTTTGAGCTGTCTGCTTTTTACTGAATGGCCATGAGTAGGCTATAGCTGTGCTTTTGTGTACATACATTCCTGCTGAACTTACCCTAAACCAAACAGTACAGTTACAAAAAAACCCCCAAACTCACAAAATAACATTAACCTCCTTCTACTCAGAAAATCTGAAGCTGAAGTCTTGCCATGGAACGTAATGTTTTAACTAGATTAGCAACCAGGTGGATTTTTAGAAGTGCCTTAGAGAATATTCTCATTGTGTGTTATGAAGGCAAATATCAAATTCTCCATCTGCAATCCACAGTCAGTTTTTTTGCAGGCATTACAGCTTCTCTGGGGTATAGTCTTGCAAGTGTTAAATAAAAAAAGCTGATATCCTCTTCTTTTGTCAGAAAAATATACTTTCTTAACAGCAACATCTTGTGAACAAGTGAGTTTGATTCAGATCCCAGTGAAATACCTAACAAATTATGTCTGTAATCCTGAATGCTATCTTTGCTGCACAAAGGTGAGCTCTCTCTACACTTGCTTT
Source organism: Falco biarmicus (assembly GCF_023638135.1). Classification (NCBI taxonomy): domain Eukaryota; kingdom Metazoa; phylum Chordata; class Aves; order Falconiformes; family Falconidae; genus Falco; species Falco biarmicus. The sequence continues at coordinate 67,051,820 of NC_079289.1, read as the reverse complement.
CAGTGTGATGTGAGTGCTGCACAGACTCCCTTGGCTTTCTCTGGATCTTTATCAATGCAGACCAGGGGAAAGCATCATTTCCATTTCACACCTTTTGATAGGCTTCCCAGAGAGATATTTTTCCTAAATGCGTTAGAAATATATTTGTGGCTCTCTAAAGAAATGAGACATTTCTCTTTTCCCTCTGACCTGTGCAGTCAGTGTAAGCATGGGAGTCTGGCATCAAAAGTACATCCAGTAGTTTAACTGGTTTAGCTGTGTGTACGGCCGTCTCCATCTGCACTGATTTCGTAGCCACAATAAGGCCCCCTACACAGTTGGAGGCCTGTAACTGAGCCTGCGTATGAAGGGGAATTAAAGTCTACTCTAGTCAATGACAGCACAGCTCAGAGTAGTGATTACTTCATTCTTGAAGAGTGAAAATCCCATAGAGCCATGAGAAATGCTGCATTGTTCGGCTGGCTGCTCTCTGCATGAACAATACAGGCTGTTTCACAATGCCAGGTTTGACACTTAAATTTTAAGTTCATTAAAAAAAAGTTACAGTCTAGCATATGTGGCATAAGAGACCATCAACAAATTCTTACAGTCACACCCACAACAATACATTATATTTCTGCCTAAGTATGTCCTTTGCACCTTTCATGAACTAAGCCTTTTTTTTTTTTCTTTAACTATTTGCAAAGCAGTAATAAATACTCAGGCTCAGAAAAGAAGTATTTCTCATGTCTGCTACTTAATTACAATTTATAGACTCAAGACTAGATTGGTCTACAATACATTTTTCAAGTATTCTCTTGTTTATAGTACGACAGTAGTACCTTATTGCACATTGTTTCTGAAGGACTGTCTTCTACAAGTGTGGGAAATTATTTCGCTCAGGGCACTTGACAGCTTTGAACCCTGGCAAAATGACTTTCCCCTTCCGATACAAATCATCCTGCAAACCTTTGTTCATCCTCTGCACCAACAGCTTCTCATAGAGCAGTGGGTGGTAGGCCCCTAAGGTACAAGCTGCATCATAGTAGAGCTCATGGTAGTGACACAGGTCAGTCTGTCGGACTGAAGGGATGTATTCGTACACGTGTACTTCATTACACATGGACATCATGATGAGGATACCTGGAACAGAAAGTGAAAACAAAAGTGAACCCCAAATTTCAGCTTTCTCACAGAAATTTCCCTGTAGTCATCCAGTCCGTTTTTCTTTCCTGCTTTCCTTTGCTGTTGCACACCTGAAGCATTACTCCTGTAAAATCATTAAGCGTTGTAGTAGTTCCTTTTATTAAAGCAGCTTTCACTTGTACCTGATACATAAAGACTGCGATCCCTGCAGAGCTGACAGGGTAGGACAAAAATCATAAGGAAAGAATAAAAAGCCTATACAGGGCTTGCATAGCACCATCAGCCTCCTCGAGTGAGAAAACTGTTCTCTCCCACCTTCCCCCCATTTACCCTATCCTGTCTACTGAACATCCCACACAAGAATCAGGGACCTAATACAGCTGCATGCTGATTTTTTTGAGTCAGCTGATCATTTTTCTTGGTTTTCTTTTATATTATCAATTCTTGAAGCTAGTTAACAGGACAGTTCAGGTCTTTACGTTTGCTGGCAGAATACAGAACACATACATACACAAGTGCAGCTGTTTTTCTATGGAGCTCTTCTTGGTACTTCTACCACTTCCACAGCTAAATTCTGATCTGCCATGTACAAGAGATATAAAAAAAATCCAGGTATGTCCCTTCAGTCCTCCTCCTCTATGCTTTTGGATATCTGTGTCTTGCATATATTTACACACATACTAATCTTCAAGGCTATGAAGAATCTGATTGACCTCCCGTTACGTTTTTGTACACCATGGCAAAGGGAAACAAGAACAGAGAGATGGGCCAGTGTCACCCATGTTTCTTCCCTTGACAACTTTTGGGTGGTTCATTCAGATCATTGGCAATGTTAGGGCATCAATGTACTCCCTGAAACATCTCTACCATATTACAATGTTGGTCTTTCTTAGTCTGGAATTGAATGAATTCCACTTTTCCCATCCACTTGCTTCTCCAGGAAGACAACACCAAGAAGGCAGCCTAATACATGCAGAAGGGCATATAAAGAAACATCAGCCATGTAGCGGTGGCACAAAACTCCACAGCTTCTGACAGCTTGGTGAAGAGTTTCACAAGGAGAGGCTGAGGAAGGTGAATTCCTTCCTAGAGCAGTGCTGTTATGAGGAAAAGCCCCTGACCACCTCCTGCTCGGCAAGCAGGAACCCACAAAATAGCAACCCATTTTTTCCTGCCACATGTCAATGGCAGACTATCATTTGCAATGTCAACAGAGGCTAAAAAAGGCCATGTGGAAATTAATTTCCTGTTTAAAGCCAGGCAAAGTTTCACTTTGATCTTAAGATGCTGTTAATCCCCTTATCCCATGCTCAAGATCAAAACAAGACCAGGACAGATTCAGGAGGAAGATAGGTGGGCTTATGCAACCTTTGTTTTCCTGCAGCACAACTGTAAAACCATACTAACAGAAGGCCTTTGTAGCTTTAAAATGAGAAATCTTGCTGTTGCAACTGCAACATTTTCAAAGGGAGTAATACCACATATTAATCAACTGCAATACTTTTCACATCAATCACAGCTTCCGGGAGCCTTTTTCTGTTTCACTTAAAAATATGTAGAAAATGTGTGGAAGTACTTGTTGCGCTGCTGGTATCCCTACCCGTTGAAAATGACTGTCAGTTCTCAGAGGAGACAGCTGTATAATTCTGCTCACTTTGCACTTACCAATGAGATCTGATGGAATTGTTTTTTTCTGTACAACAGCTTTAGAATCATAAAGCATCAAAGGTGTTTTGGGTAGCTCTCACAAGTGAAATGTATTAACATAAAAAATTAGTTTGGTTCATTAATTAAGCAAAGCCATTTTCTGAAGTTTAGTTTGCAGTTCGGGAACACAGAGATTTCAATGGCTTGCTAATGAAAAGAACCTTATGTTCTCCCTGCTGTGTATCATTAGATTATCAAAATGATTTTTCCCTGCCTGATGTGTGAAGTAACTGAAAACCAATTACTTCTGTGATTAAATCTTCTTTTAGCATAAATGAAAGGTTCTGAAAATGTTTTAGATTGTTCTACAGCTTTACACTCTACAGTCTATGGTCTCAGAAAAGCTAAGCATATCAGTTTCTAAGGAAAAGTCCACAAATTTAAGTGAACTTTAGTCTCAAGCAGCAAGAAACACAGATTCACAGTGAAAAAATACTTAATCCCTATTTGAGCAAAAAGTGTGAGCTTAATAAACCATGTTTCCCTGCCTCCAAGCTGTTACAGAGATGCTCTAAACTTCAGCCTGCCTAGCAACTATGGCTAGAATTGTTTGTTTGTTGTTTCAGTTTTACAAATGCTTTCGTCAGCTTTTCCACTGCCAGCGTCCCTCCTCCACTGATGGAGAGCACACCTGTCACTCCAAGGTAACTGTTATCCAGCTGAATCAGAGGACGGATGGTGGGAACGTGTGCAATAATGAACCACGTCCAGAAAAAGACAGTAAAGCGACTTCTCTCCTGCACCCCGAACCAAGCCTGGAGCCAGTTTCAAAAGCTGCAGCACCAATGTCTTAGGAAAACTGGCCCTGATGGAAAGTACAAGCCTTAACTGGAGTGTGTTTCATTTCACTGCCATATTACTCAGCTAACCTTGAAATTAACAAAGGGAGTTGCCATTTGTGGAATAGGAAAACTCTCAAGAACAAAAATTGGGACTCTCATAATTTTCTTAATAACAGTAAAGATGGCCACATCACTGCAGGTATGGTTCAATAATGACAAAATTTTAAGCATTATCATTGATTTTCCTGTAAATTAGTTAATGGAGCACTTAGAAGCGGTAGAGTGTTAGGGAGATCAACGTCCTCCAGAATCAATCTAAAAGGCACGCTGGGCAATCTAGTTTAGCTTCTTGCCTTTCCTGTCTTGTCCATCCAGTCATTGTCTTGTGATTTCAGATTAGGTTGCTCATAAATAACTTATTTTTTGATAGTCCGCTCAAGCTTTTGCTCATGCTAGGCAATAATGTTTCATGGGAGGAAAGACAGTGACTTAACAGGCTAGTTTCTGAGTGGTAACAGCTAATTTACAGCACATCTTTGTGTTGAAGTCTAGGGTCAACAAACTGAAAGATGAGCTTGAACGATGACTAGAGATTACCACATACAGAGGTGTCCTTGGGCTAAAGGCTTACCTGTACTGGTGGAAACGGGAGTGCTCCAGAGACTTCCAGACCCAGTGCACGTGTCAAATGCTCAAACACTACTCTGGGGAAAACCCATGGTCAGTGCCAGACTTTTTGTCCTTTAGCACCCCTAACACTACAGACAAAGAGACCAACAGTGCAGTACAACCATCGCCCCCATCCCAACCACCTATGGGTGAGATCCCTGGGCATGCAGGATTACACACTCAGTCTACATGAACATGAGGAGGTAGGTCCCTCCGCAGCCCCCAGACTGTCCCTTGGAAATATATGCTCCTGCTGTTTCATTCAAAAACAGAAGGTAGTATAGTATTATTAAAAAAAGGGGAGAGGGGGAAAAAAAAGATAAGTCTTTTTGGAAAATAAGCTGTTTTCTTTGTATGAACACAGTCCTCACTAAAACAGGGGAAAAAATGGGTTCATTTCTGTCTTGTGCATTAGAGGATGTGAATGCCCCTCCACAGGGGACAGCCCTAGTGTTGTAGAGCTATTACTGCCATGTAAGTTTACAAAAAACATTATTTGGAGCATCTTTAAAAGAACAGCAACAGTTTAGACCATGAGGACATTTAAACCAGTCCATGGATTAGGATATATCCAGTTTTTATACTATTTACTTTCTAATGCCATGTCTGGCTTGTTTTTCTTAAGTCCCTAGAATAGGGCTGCCAACGGATCTCCCTGGGCTACGGGTCTCATGTTCCAGCCCATATTTTATAGCATCACTCTTTCACTCAGTTTCTCTATTTGCTTGGTATTAACATTGCAGTGAGTTACTGACATCAGTATCCAGCAAGTATAAGTGTGCCAAGCTGTCTGTATTTTCATCTACCTCACAACTCAGTTTTTCCATCTTCCCTTCTCTCCTCCAGTTACCTTCACTGATCTTAACATTTTTTTGAAACTACCAGTAGCTTTTTGGCACTTACATGATCCCCAGAATATTTGTTACATTACAATTGAAGCTTCATGCTTTGGATGCAATCTCAAAGATAAAAAAAGGTATGCACCTGACTGCTTACTGACTTGATCTTGCTTCCGTTAACCTGTTTTGCTTGCCAGTCTACTCTGAGTCGTCCTACATTGTTTCCCGTTTGTTATCTTTACACAGCTCTTTCTGTATTAGCGCTTCCCAGGTTTCTCTTCTGCGGCTGAATCTCTTCATGTTTCCTCCTGCATGTATTAACCTGTAGTTTCCAAGTGTCACTTGTTTAGTTCCTTTCCCTGTATTGCCTGCAGAGTACATGCCTATCTACTTATTTTGGCCATGTACTTTTCACATCACTGCCCAATTCAATATTATCTGCAAATTTGTTTCACATCTCAGCACTTCTCCTTGATCATCAGCACCGGTATGAATGAAAACTACACTGTTTGATAGCCTGTAGGGTGAAGAATTTCCATATGATACACTTCAATATTTGTCTTTGCTCACAGTCCTTAAGTTAGTTTCCAGTCAATGCACAATTACTACTTATAAAACAGCAGATTGGCTTACACATGACCTAAGGAGACATTAATGAGCATGATGAGATGGTCATTGTCCCAGCACTTTATAGTCTGGACAGAATTAATCTTGCTGAGATGTTCATGCCCATCTCTGACCTAGCTGGTCTCAAGCACTCTTTATAGACAATGCAGGAGATGGGCATTTCTAGGGCACAATTCATCTGACTTATTTTAGATGCCTACTTTAGGATGGGATGAATTGTTCCCAGTAAGTGTTCCTCTCTAGTGACTAGGCAGAAACTGAAAGTACGAGTCTGGCTCTTGCTATCAGGCACCTTCTCCTCCACTCTCCTAGGTCAGAAGCTTTTGGAGCTTTGTAAAAAAATAATATAATTGGCTTTTCCAGGAGCACTGTGAGAAGAAAGGAAAACAAGGTGTAATTCACCTGACCAAATGTGCCCACTGGTGCAGTTACCCACACCTGAGATAGGTATCACAGGCTCCTTTGCTGTCAGTACAAGAAAGTGGGCACCTTTAGGAAGCCGTACATGTCTACTCATCCCAGAGTAGACATTTAAAACCGGATCATACAAGTCATACCCCAAAAGTTCCTGTTTCTTTCTGTTGACTGTACAGAAAGCCTGAGCGGCTGCATCGATACCTGTACTGCGTAAGTTCTACCTGCACTCCCAGTATGGGATGAAAATTTCACATGTAGAAGGGAACACAGGTCTTAAGAGGTGCCCATTTTTTGCTCTACTAAGTCTGAGGCTGACTAACACAAATACGTACCTGCACTGGAGACAGCTAAAGCTAGATGTCATGAGTCCTGTTCTCCGACTGACTTAGCCATGGACCATAAAGAGAAGTAAATTTTACGTGCAATGATTAAGCTGAGAGGAGATGGTTGTTGTTTGGTTGGTTTTTTACACTCATAAGGATTAAGTTACAGGAATAGGAGTGAAGGCAGTGAATTACAAAGTATTTAGGGAAGGCAAGAGGACATGCACAGCTTAGGAAAAACTACAAAGTGAAAGGGAAAGCCTATAGGCTATCTATAGCATGCAAACATCAATAAAGGGTGAAGTACTCCTTAGAAAGAATGCCGAGAGAAGTCCATGGGGCACAGCACAAAGTCTGCTTTTCATTAGTGGGCCCTAAAAAAGCTTGTAAAAACTAGGTTAACTAGATTAATTGGTTTAATCTAGTAGTAGCAGTATTATTACTGTGCCTAGGGAATCTGGTCAAGAACCCGTTAAACTCCACTACAAACCAGCAGAAATGTTGCCATTTGTCTGAGTCATGACATTGCCGTGAGATCTGTGGAGGGGGTCTGGAGGGAATTGTACGGGCAGTTCAGAGTCCCCTCAGAGCAGGGACAACTCTGAAGTCAGACCAGGTCGCTTGCGGGCCTGTCCAGCCCAGTACTGCATAACTCCAAGGATGGGAATGGAGCTGTTGAATCTTTCCAGAAGTTTACTGAAGCATGCGCAACTCATACTGTAGGCATGACTCTGAAACCAGCAAGCCCATGTGAAAACGACCATCAGACTTGGTCTCTTCCAGATCTGATGTTTAACCTTTAAAACTTTTAGAGCTTAAATATCCAATCTAAATTTCACAGCAATGAAAAAGTCAGGATATCTGGCATGATTTTAGCTTTGGCAACTATGACTGGTGCAACCATACACTCAAAATCACAGCTGAAGGTGTTTCTGCATAGGCCACTCTAATTCTAATACCCTTGCTGGATTTTTGAAAGTCCCATTTGGATTACAACTATGAAAATGGAAAAATGGAAAATAATTCTGCCTGTGTGCAGAAAAGTTGTTTTATAGTAGATCATTCAAATCTGTGCTTTATGAATGTTTTATAGGTGAATGGCAATGTTCCTGGATACCACACTGGACAAAAAAAAAAAAAACCAAAACCAAAAGGATTGTGAGCATAGAATATTCTTTTAAAAATATTTTCCCAAAGAAATGATGTGGCTGTTAGAGAAACAGTCAACCTGCAAGTTTGTTATAACAGTAGAATATTAGATGCTAATAAAATATTATATATTTAAAAATATTATATTCAAATACTCTAAACATTATTTATAATATTTATTATATATGTGAATATATATTTGAATATAAATATTCAAAATATTAGTATTTCAGAATCCTTAGAAAGATGTGTTACTTTTTCCCCTTATTTGGCAGATATCTATGGTGTCAGGGAATGTTGGGTATGGCTTAAACTCAGTCCAATTGGCACAAATAAACTCCTGAGCTTTTACAATCTGCTCTGAAAATATTTAACTCAGAATTAAATTAAAATTAAATTCCTTGCATTGATGATTTATACAAATGAACATATAATCTGGATTCTAATCAAAAGGAGAAAATGTTTTTCAACTTGTTCTTCGCAATTGTAATGACTCAAGAGGTTTTGAATTTCCAGCATGCATCCCTTGTACAGTACAATTAGGCTTTGCGGTGAGCACACTAATTTAAAAATAATGTTCTCTAGTTTGCAAGTAAATAAAATATAGTTTAATATACCTGAATACAACAGATTCTGTATGAAAGCATCTAGAATAATAAGTGTAATTCAAACATTCAGCAAGAACTCAGCTTCATTTCAACAAAATGTAAGAGATACTGAAAACGTTTAAATACATATAATGTGATTATTATACTCATAATGTGTCTCATTTCACACACACCACAAATTTAGTTACAGAAAACAATTTAGCCAGACACACTAGTAAGTTTATGTTTGATAATCAGTGCACTTGAAAGCATTATGAATAATCATAAAGCATTTAGAATGTACAGTCTTCTATGTGTCAGTCTACTATAGTCTCTCCTGATTGCATTTCAGGTCCCACAAGAAAATCTGTCACCCCTTGAAACTGGGCCAAATCTGCCTCAGTTGTTCATTGGAAGAGATAGTAAAAGTAGTTCTGCCTTTTAAAATACTGTATTTCTAAAAATTTTTTCTTTTACCTGTTTAGTTCATGAACTATGACAAATACCAAGCACAAGAAAACCAGATAATAAAGAAATGTAACTGTCACCAAATGGCCCTGTGCCTAAGCTTAATAAATTGTGCAATACTTGTCATCTTTGATGTACAGAACTCACATTATATAGTGGACCTATAAAATGACATATTTATCACTTAATGTTGAACGCAAAAAGCTATGTTAATCCCAATAATATATTCTGTAATATGAGCGTAGACTGGAAAATGCTGGCCAGTAATATCATATAATTTTAAATGCATTATTCAAATCTGGGTGATACACTATGATAGTAAAGATTTTTGAGTGATCTGGGGTGCTGTAAGAGAAGAGTTTGCTCTTTTATCTCTGTATTTCAGGAAGTTGGAGATGCTTAAATTTTAGAGTGCTTTTTATTAGAGCAAGAAGAATTTCAACCTTACGTCTTTGGAGGTATTATTTATTTGTGTGATAATACCTGAACAAAGTTGGGCTGGAAAGAGTAAGCACTGTTCTGTTCCTTTACCAACTGCTGGCGAATAGCAGAGTAAGTAACAGTAATAAAGGCAACTCTTGGTATGTCAAATTGTTTCTTTCAGTTCATCCAAGCGTATTTTTTGTAAGCAGAGCTGGAGATCAGCTGCATCCTTCTACTCAACGTGCTCTCTGAAGCCATTTTAAATTTCAGTTCTTAGTCATACAATGATCTGACGATGTCGCAGTGTAATGATAGTCTTGCTTGTGCTATTGTCTCGATGCATGCAAATGAAGATTAAAATAACGTTATCAACTATTAACGATGCATAACTTAAATCTGTAATGTCAACTGTAAAGCCTCAAACGAGTCTTTCTTTCTAGCAACAATAAAGTAATCTGGGCTTAATTATAACTTTGCGTTTAGTGGTTCATATGTGACACTTAAAAGCTACAACACGCGGCAGATTACCACCTACACAGACAACGTAAAATGTAAAAATCTACACAGGTCATGTTTTGATTTGGGAGTAAAAAAATAAAAAGACAGTAAGAGCTTTTATATAGCTTTTTAAAAAGATATAAGCTGCTGAGTATATAAGGGGTATATAAATGTGGATTTCAAGTAAAATCACCTCTTAAGAGGTAAGCTAACAAAATGTACTGACGGACTATAGTAAGTAGGAATTAATAGAAAATCCAGTTAGTAAACAACAGACAGAAGCAAAATCTTTATAGAAAAGCTTGTCTATAACCTAGACATTATTAACAAGCCTTCAAACTTTCCTAATGCTAATGTACCATCCCTTCCAATGCACACAGAATGCTGCTCTTGAGAAACTCAAGAAAGCAGTTACCGTCTTGGTCTTCAGGTGACAAAAATGTAAGGTCAGAACTAGATTGTTTACACATTCTTCCAAGGAAGTTATAGAAACAGTTTTCTTATAGCAGAATGGTAAAAATAGAGACAGGCAATTTATTCATTATCAGACTCAACTAAAACCTGAGCTTTCATATGTTCAGAAAATGGGGAGGAAGACCGTTCATATTTCACAGTGAAAACTGTATTATAGGAAGTGAAGAGGTAACACTTGTCTGTACCAAGTTAATCCTTCCTAGACATTACACCTCCAGAAGTAACACCTAACAAACGGGATGCAACCTGGAAGGCAATGAGTTCAGCCTACTTTCAGCAATGTCCTGAATTTACACCCATCAACAGGTTGGATAGAAAACAATGTCAAAGTGATAACAAATTTAGCCGAAAAGACTGTGGTCAGATGTGGGTCTGTGTGTGTAGGTTGTTAAGGTGCAGCCTGGCACCAGTGACGGATGGGATGCCGTGAGCTGACATGCTACTTAAACGAAAACCAAAGACAGCAACATCTACAGTTTAGAACCAGATGGAGCAGAACAGAGAAACTCTGTTCTTAAAGGAAGCTCGTCTATGTTGGGTAGTATTCATCTGACCTGGTTTTAGACCTCCATAGTGTATGCGTGCTGTGTGTAACCATTTCAGAAGTGGCTGGAAGCACTGACATGTTTAAAATGTTTCAAACTGTATGTGAATGTACACAAAATGCGGTATTACTGAAGCGTTCAAGACTTGTGCCTCAGTTTGTACACAACCTGTAGAGCATAAGCAATCCTGCTCTGTGCCACACTTCTCTCCCCATCCTCTCCTCTCCACTCCTCTACAGCTGGGACATTCCCTTACCCCAGCCACCAGATATCACAGTGCTGTTGCCTCTCATCAGCAACATGCTGGTGCAGAGCTAATGTACACAGGGTTTTGGGGAGCCAGGGGCTCCAGGAGAGAGTTATGCCAAGACAGGGTATCCCATACCCCAAAGGAAGTGCAGAAAGTGTTTTCCTCCCTAGCTCCCACGCGGTGGAGCAACCAGGAAAAGGTCCTACCTCTTCTCACTCTCTCATTCCCCTGAAGTCACAGCACGTGAGACTACCTCTTCCCCACAAACGACCCACTTGCCCCTTTTGCAAGAGAAAAAAAATTAATAATATTGTGAATTAAGTACTTTAATACAGCTATTATAACAATGTTAAAAGATTTCCCTGACATCAATCACTGCTGAAGGATGCTGACTCACTGCTGCAGTTCCACGAAGCATCCTCCCTTTTGGAAGACTCTTGTTTCTTATAAATACTGCTAAGCAGCAGAAATAGATACAATTGTCAGGTGAAAAATGTAATTACTGAAGAAACAGGCTACCGCTACCCTAAAACATTCCTGACATTCCTGAAAGGCAAGTCTGATGTTTTCATGTTTTAATTTATACACTTATCCAATTTTGTAAACTGGGGCTATAGAGAGTTAAATAGCTTGAAACAAAATGCTTCACTTGATCTAGAAAATTTTATTGTTTTTTTTTTTACCTTTTCCATGCTACTGGCAGCAACAATGATTTGAGGAACTACTGCTCTTCTTCCACAAGTAGCTGCAGCTCACAGAGAGCTCCCTGACCTTCTGCTGGTGTAAATATGGACAAACTAGGTCCTTGCACAGAGCCTGCATTTGTTCTAATTGCACAGCATTGCACACAGACTTGCAATAAGTTACTCTAATGAACTGATTAGAACCACTATGGTCCATGCTATATGCACACAGACTAACAACAAATTATTCTAATAAAGTGATTAGAATCACTATGGTCCATGCTATAAAGAGCTCAGATTCAGGGATACAAGTCCCTCGGTGAAACTTCAGACCCTCTGTTTAACAACAGCCTATTTTCCTTCACACAGCTGTTTTGAGCACAATGGTATGAGCAGCATGGCCATTTAACAAACCATCTTCTCATATGTTCTTGAAATCAAGACGCCCATATTTTATGATGGCCATCACTTACCCATTCTTTCTATTAATTATACAGAAAAAAACTTCATAGATTTTATAAGAATCAGGTAGAAGCTCAGTATTCAGGATAAGCCTTTCATATAGGTGCACTCGGTTGTGCCTGCCAGCTTCAGTTCCAACTGGATTATTTGCTGCTTGAGTTGTTGAGAGAGACCTGATTGGAACACCAACATGACTTTTCAGTTTTCTGCCAAGCTGCATTATATTTTTTACACTTTATCTTGCACTTTATGTCCAGCCTTTTCTGTGCTGTCTCCCAGTTTATATTACATGTGTAATGCATAGGCGTAAGTTTACCAAAATAGGAAGCCTCTCCCCAATAAAATATTTAAAATGCATCTCTCAGAACAGCAGCTAGTTATCAAATGAGGTGGATATGACTCCCAATAAGCTTGTCTTACTGTATGGTTTTCTTCAAGCTAATAATAGTATTACCAAAATGTCTAAGCATAAAATTCCCATTAGAGGAGAAAGAGTCAAATTTGCATTTGTACACACAGAGTACATTTATCTGTACAGCTTTTATTGTTAATGTTTTTGCTTGTTTAATGATTGATATTTTCAAAGCTTTCTCTGCTTGAAGGGTATTTTTTGTCAGGGACATTTAGATTTGACGTTGAAGATTACCGTTCTATTCTTATAGTGAAATTAACTCCACTTCTTCAAAGAAAGCTTTAGAAGTATTTCTTACATATGGTAGAAGTACAGATTGACAGCACAGTGATGCTCTTTACTATTCTTACTATCAGCAGCTGTTAACCTATTTTTATCAACTTCAGACTCCACGAAATGCTTTTGCAAAATGTGAATGCAGCTGGTGAGATCATTCCACAAGAGTAGTCTTCTCCTTATGAATTTTTACAAGCAGGTTCCAAAAATTTCACTTCAAGAATTAAACAACTGTCAAACCAGCTTCCTCTAACATACAAACCTTCCTCTTCTTTCCACTCATGCTCCAGGTAAGTTCAACCCACTCAGGTCATAGATGAGCATCCCCTAGACACCTTCATGTCAGCCCTCTGAGAGCTTCAGCACCCTCCCTAAGGCCTTTGGTTGGCTCCACCATATCCTGGGATGCCACTACTGCACACAGAGCCCAAGATAAGTGCTCAGAACTATTTTTCCGATGTCAGACGCAATACCAGGTATCTTTGCTTGCAGTTTCAGATAGAAAGAATAAAAAAAAAAGCATTTTCTGACAGCAGCAAATACATAGACTAATATTACCATGTCAAAGAGGAAAGGATGGAGTTTCCAAACAGAAGACAGCATTTGGAGTTCTATGGCTCTCTGTGCCTTTAGAAGCATGAGTAAGGAAGACCCTGACTCAGCCTTGCTACTCTTGATTATTTGCATCCACCAGACATTCACAATCAGGACCTGCTATACATCAGATAAGTCGTTATGCTGTATGAACTGTGGGCACAGTGCCAAATATCCCCCAAGAAATACTACGGAAGGACAAAAAAATACAGTGAAACTCTGCTCCTTCAAGTGTAAGAAAGAAAAGGGATGCTTTGGGTGCTTACAGATTGAGCACTGGAAGCCATGACTTGGCATGGGAAATCCCATTCCTTGATCTGTGTGGGAAATACAGCTTGGCCTGCCAGTGATTTCATCCTCTCTCTATGATCTGTCATATGCTTTCACTTGTCTGATGCATCTCTGCTCTGTGATCCCAACAAAGCACTTCAGAGTTGAGCAGGTTCTCAACAGATAAATTAACACGGAATAATACAAATTTCTCACAGATCTACATATGTTTTATAAATCGATGTAAAGGGCAAGAAAGCAGAACATTAAATTTACCCAATTATTTTCTAGCTCTCATACTGTGTGTTTTAGCTAGCCATTGTTTCCGTATAGAGCACCAAGAACAAACAGTATATGTTTACGGACTTGATCCTCATGCAATATACACATTTACAACTTCTAAATTTTATTTTAATCTATCATGTCTACTGAGCCCATCTTTGATACACCTACCAATAAAACCTGAAGAAGGAGGATTGGGTTGTATTTTCTCTTTAGTGTTCTCCTGTATGATGTCCCACAGCTGCCATATAAACTTTGGATGGAGAATGTAAAACGGCTGGTTTGGATGCTTCCTGCGATGCTGTACGTAGGGAGTGAACAGATTGTAGTCTGGCTTCTTATACCACTGGGAGGAAAAAAAGGTAAGAATTCTTTTAATCTTATAGTATCAAATGTGTTTTGAACACTACCTGTACAATAATGTGAACTAGCTTCATTTGGGTGCTTCAGAACACAACCAAAGGTAGCAAAGCAGCCTGCATTGGTGGATGCTTCTTCTAGAAAGCCAATCCTCAGTCTGGGCTGTTCCGTTGCCTTTCTCCATACACAGACTCCCCACAAGCAACTCACTGCAGGATGAGCCAACCCCATCTCCTCCTCACAGGCCCATGTTAAACAAGGGGTTCAAAGAGCCCTGACACAAGACCCGGGCATGGGGGTGAACCTTCCTCTGAAAGCGTCCCTCTCCCTGATGGAAGCAGCAGCAGCACGTGAACAGGCTGACATCAGCCTGTGTAGGAGGCACGCAGTCTCTGGCATCTGTTGCTAAGGGAGTTCAGCAGATGAAGTTTACTTTCTACTTTGCAGCCTGCTCAGACCCGAGCTCCCCCTGCCAAGAACCGTCAGATCAACTGGTCCACTGGAGCTGCAGCACCAGCCAAAGCAGAGACTCCCCCAGTGACAACCAGATGGATGTCTGCTGCTCTCAGTGAGGGGGCAGACGGCAGGGCACAGATGGCTGTGGGGGAGTAGACACAAAGGGAAGAATAGTGGGGAGGAGGCCTGAGAAATGGGGAAGGTGCCAAGAGAGGTTTTCATTAAAGTGTTCTATTTTGTCTGGGAAGGCAGAGGGTAAGGTGGGAAAAAATGGATGCAATTCTTCACCATTCCTGATAAAACTTCCTGAAATCTAGCAAATTCCCTCCTTGGGAAAGACAGAAAACTCATTGTTAAGTGAAAACAGCAGTCTTTTATCAAAAAACCCCACCATCATCCATTTACCCTAGCATCTCAGAGCAGTTCATTCCAGTACAAGTGCTGGCTACTAAAAAGCTTTGGACCAATAAACCAGTTTTGACCAATTCATGCAGAAATAGTATTCCCCACTCCTTAGATAAAGACAGAACTTGGGGTTCATTGTGATCAATGAGAACCAGGAGACTGCAGTACAAAATACATTCATTTTCTTCAGTGTTTTCAGAGTGATTGGGAAGGAAGGTCCAAGCAGACATCTTACCACATTCAGATTTGCAGAGTAGGGAGCAGGATCCCAGGCTACTAAGATAACATCTTTGTACAAGGAGCTGTCAACAAAGTGATGGTTTGGATTGGTGAGAATCTGCAAACACAGATGCAAAGAATGGCACAGCATTAAAAGCAAGTGGGATAAAGACAAATGGCATCCTTCTTTAAAATGAACACTCCTCCTCACGCTGCTGTTTGTCCTGCTTTAATTCTGGTTCATTTTAAGCATCTTGTTTTGTTAAAAAAATACAAAAAAAAAAAAAGCTTAGCCATAAACATTCATGACAGTTTGAAGTAGCAGTATGCTGAATTACTCTCCATCTGTGAGGGATGTGATGGGACCACTTGAGATGCTGCATAACTGTTTATCAACATTAGTGTGTATCCTGGAACTTCAAAATGAAAGCTACAGTATTTCAGACAGCCTGCAGGATCCTCTTTAGACTCAGAGCAGCTTTCTTTGAAGGGCTACAGCCCCCAAAGATAACGTCTTTCCCTGCCTGCCCCCACCCCCGTAGCCTTCGGTTGATTTCTCATTTCAATAGCAAGTCAGTCTCTTTTTAAGTAACTCCAAAAAGGCAAACAGACCATGACTGTAAAAGCTGGTATACCTAGCAAAACAATTCCAGGAACAGGCACATGATAGGGCTATTTTGGAAGTCACGTTGCTCTGATCTACTGCTCTCATAGAAGTCCCTCCCACCTCTGCTACTCTGCCTGATCCTCCTGCCCCACTGGAAGTTTCCTCTTCATTCCTCCTGGCTCATCCCTTCCCAGACCCTCCATGCCGAACCAGATCTCTCTGATCCCTGGTGTATCCAATCTCAGGAAGGATTGAGCTGAATGATTTCAGCATTGGTTGAAACAGCATGAATCTGGCTCCAGCTGTTAAACTAATCAACATTCCAGACAAATAAATTCATACTAATTTTCATTTCCCTTTAGGATCCAATGAGCCACATTTGATTATGCGTATTTTTCTTCAGAAAAATAATATTGTTTCCATGGCAATATTCTTCCTACCATAAACTTTGAGCTTAATGACTTTCCATCAGCCTTCTACAACAAGAACAGAATTAGTCGTGCTGCCATCAACATCCCCAACTCCATTTCTCAGAGCAGTTGTCGCTGAGAATGTAAACTCCTTTTTTGAGAGTATAGAGCAAACAGACCAAAAGGTCAAGCTTTTAAAAGCTCAATTCCACAGTTATCACACAAAGGCGCTCTTACTTGCCTTTCAGTAAGCAAGAGCCCTTTGGAGGTGTTGTCCACACAAATTTCAGTCTTAGTGAATCTGCATTCATATGTATGAGATGAGTTTCTTCTGGAATAACAATATCTGTTGTGGCTGCACCAGTTTCCTTCACCTCCTTTGGGCTTTCACAGTGGAGAACATGAGGGAAGAAGAGGGCCACAGCAGCCTTTTAATCAACTGAATGCAGGAATTTCCAACAGCAAGGAGGGAAGGAGAGTCAGTAAACATGTATGGGTAACCCATCTTCAGTACTGGTAGGGAAAGCAAATTTTATTAAGTGGCCTGTGCAGATTTCACTCTGGGAGATGGGAGGACCAGTTTCTCAGCAGGTGGCCAGAGCATCATGGGTGGCTTCTGACCTCTTTCTTTGAAGGAGCAGAAAGGTGGTGGGAATACGAACATTTGTGAGGTAGCTGTGTGAGCTGTCCTGCCCTGAACTTTAGCCATGCCCTGTGTTTTCTTGAGAGGCCTTGTGGAAAGCAAGCAATGTACAGCACAGCAGAGAATACCATGGGACCCTCTGTTACCACCCCAGTGGGAGAGTACTGCAGCAGCTCCGGGAACCAGGAGGACCTCAGCTTGCCACAAGCAGCGGAGAGCAGGACAGCAGCCTAATTGAGCCGTTTAGTCCCTCTGAATTCACTATGGAGCTAACAAAGCTCAGAACACTCCCTAGAGGCATTTCTCTCTTCTCCTACAGGGAGCCTACTGAGACTAGTCAACTAAAAGTTTCTAAACCCTCCTCCCTGCCTGGCACAGAAGTTCAGGCATGGTCAGCACCAGGATGTTTGGCTAACAGTAAAACAGAGAGCAGGCAAATATAAGGAAAAAGACCCAACAAAACCCAAAAAGTAAAATAAATGACATTAAGATCAATGTTCTTTGATACATGAATTTCAGCACTAAAGCCTGAGGAAGGTATTTCTGCTCTCTCCCCTTGAGCGAACGAAAGGGGGCATATTTAACCCAGATGACTTCAAAGATCTAGTCTGTCCTTGCAGCCTCAAAAGAGCTACAAAATGAGTGTGAAGGGAATAACAGTGAACAATCCTCTCTCTGGTAGCAAAGAACATGAACTTAAACACACAGAGAACACACCCACCAAGGATGGAATTTGCATGGGCATCCTCAAAGAATAAGAAATTGATTCATAAGAAATACAGTAAATTAAGGTTTTGCTCTCATTCAGCCAGAATCAGTATGTATAGAGCATGCTACGTTGCCAACCATACTACTGGTGTTAAGTAAACTCACCATTTCAATCAGTCATAAAATTTTACAGCAATTCTGTTGTTGGTTTTTGGCTGCACTTTCATAAAGAGGAAAGCAGCTTGGTTTGCCCAAGACCAGAGTGCAGGCAAGTTTTTTCAAAATTGAAAAACTACTCTCAACCATAAGGTGTCACTGTAGCTCAATGCACAATTATTTGTTGACACCCATATGCAAAAATTCCCATTTTCCATTTCCATTCAGATGAACAAACCCATCTTACGTGTAATATGCAGTGTACATTAAAGTTTTTTACTAGTTCTTTCCACATTTTTAAAGAACAATTGACTTGCCTAGAGTTTTGTATTAAGAAAACTTAGTTCCCATTTCTTTGGCCTTCCAGTGAGGAAATAATTGGGGATCTAGAGAATATGAGAAAAGAGCTTTGGGATCCCCACAGCTCAGGTTTTATGAAGAACCCTGAGTCAGTGTGGTGAAAGTTTTCTGTACTGATGGCTCTGGCATCCTGCAGAGTCTTTACCGATGTAGGACAGAGGAGAAACTTTACAGACCAATTCTTCTGAAGCAAGGATATCAAGTAACTACTGCAATCACTCCACACTGACAGCAGTGTGAACATTCCTGTAAGGGAGAGCTTTTACCTGCTCTACGTCATGACTCTTAAATCACTAGCTGTTTCCTAGATTACTCAACACTTTCTCAGAAGTTATTAATTTACTGTACAGAAATGACATTGATTTGAATTCACAAAAGGAAGATCCTACCTGAGAGTTAATGATCCGCATGGTTGTTTTATTTCCAACATCTTTTTCATAGCCACGTGTTGGAGCAGAATTAAATCTTAGAACGGCATCATGAGAATCTAGGTGCATAAATGAAGGAGTAATTTGTTTTTCTTAGTAACATAAAACAGTAAAATAAAACAAATTATCTAAACGAATGTAAAACTTACACATTCCTAATCTTGATATTCTAAGAATGATAAATGTTCTACTATGTGCAAACAAAAATCCTCTTGCATCTTACATACGTTATTAACATTATCAAAATCCACTGGAAAAAAGTTCAGAATCATCCATTCATTAATTTAGCTTGCAATACTTAAATATTTCTCTTAATTGAATAAAGTTAGTATGGGAAAGTTATTAGTACACATAATTGCTCGCTATTTGTATTGCAAAATCTACACAGAATTACTCCATGAAAAAGCATGTTAATTGCAAGGATATCTAATTGCACATTTGAACAAATAACAACTTAACTCTAAGCTTGTGGTTCACAGGCTTTTATAATACTTGAAAATCTCAGACTACCCTAAACCTATTAATCATACAGTGTACTTACTCTCAGTGTCAGTACAAGTCTTAATGAGTCTCTGTAGGGAAGTCAGTCCACAAACTTGTGCACACACAGAAACCAGAGGATCTCCCTTGGTAGCAAAGATCTAGCAGAGCTGAACTGTCAAAGTCTCCCCCCCGAGCTGTTGACCTCCAAGTCATGCAGAATAGAAAGCAGCTATAGGTCAAGTACGAGTCAAGGGTGGCACTATGGGCAAGCCTCCACTGGATAAAAGATAATCACCCTTCAGTTCTTCTCTTAAGGGGATCTCAAAGCCCAAAAGGCACTGTCCCTGTCAATAGGCCCTGGTCTACTTTTATCCCTTCTATCAATGGAAGCAGAGAATATGATTCAGGCCAAAACAGGCATGTAATGCCTTAACCTATAGGTAGTTTATACAGATGGTTTTCCCTGATCACTTCAAAAGTGTTTGTATGTAGCTGAAAGATGGAGGAGGCAGAAGTTTCCATAGATAACCACCATGCTTCAATGGAGTTCAGATCTGCTCCTATCAGACTGGGATTTTCCATCCTTTCGTACCTTTAGTCCACATTTCTTGTACTCCAGACAACAAAACATAGTGTGACATAAAGCCAGCGGTCCAGCCTCAACGATACTTGCTTGCTTGAACATGCTGTGTCTGAAAAGAGAGATTTCTGCCATATCTCCACCAAGCCCAACTCTTCAGAAGCTAAGAAGTGGAGACTTTTTCTATGTCCCTGTGCAGGGACAACCCTAGCCTCAACACCTAGCCTTCACCTGCCTAAACATAAGCTTCTTAATTGTGTAGGAACTAGAGAACATGAAGTCAATAGAAGCTGCTGGTACTCCACATTTTTGGAGAAGGAAAAGAAAAACAAAGGTCCTTTATACTTGAAACCTGCTTATGAATTTAAGGACATAAATTTGGACCTGTATTTGACAAGTTTTTGTCAATCTGTTGTCTGAGAACTGGGAATTGGGTCAGGCAATGGGAACTGTATGGTTCACAACCTAATTGAAAGACAGTGTGCTGTATTTCCAACGTTACCCGTGCTGGTTCTTCATATCAAGATATAAAACCTCTCTGTCACCATAAAACACATGACCAGGATGCAGCTGAACACTGATAATAGCTGGTTTTAAGTCAACTAATTTAAATCTTATTAAGTATTTGGAGATATCCACTTTAAAACCATAAGAAGTCTGGGGTTTCATCACAGATCCCTGTTACTTTCTGATGATGCCAAAATAATTGGGTCTCCCATTAAACAGTATGACCACAACGGGAGTGTTTGCTGTACCCATGTGGTATTTCCATAGCTAATTTAATTCAAGAACAATGGGGGGAGGGCAAAAGGCAGAACAAAAATTAATATTTCTGCCTGTGTTTCTGATAGGAACACAGAAGAGGGAGCTAAAGGCCTATGAAGAGAAAGGTCCTCTGCTCCTGCCTTCTTAGGCCTGTTTTTTTCTTTTGGGAGGATAAATACTAAAAGCCTTTTGCCTGCAGCAACTTCACCAACCAAGGCTGTACAGCCCATGGCTCAAAACTCAGAACTCACACATGGGGTGTTTTTTCCCCACCGCCTCATGATGCTGACTTTGCTGTGCCTCTGCGGACACACCACAGCTGCCTGTGGTTACCTCCGAACTGGCAGGTTGACTTGCATTTTCAACCAAGAGCTGGTAGCCCTGGTGCCAGCTCGGGGAGAGGAGAGTCTTCTTCTACAGCTGTGCATGCACAAGGGGAAAAGAGCACTTTGTACAGTCTGATCTTTCTTTTCCTGGTCAGACTCTTCTCCCTTTTTCAAGGACTAGAAGGGAGGAGTGGAAAGGCACAGCCAAGAGCTCAGCTGTAAACACGTACTGTCTGAACTCTGCAGGGGAAGCGTAACTTCCTCCCCATGAGAATAATAATACAAACAGATGCTGGAACTTCCATTTTCCATTTTAAGTGGGGAAACACTGGCACAACGTCTCCAGTATATCAGCACTTCCCAGGAGCCGCACTGACCACTAAGATCCGTACGTTTGCACCAGGCCATGCTGGGATGGCTGTAAGCAACCAGATGGCGCCCCTCCTAGCCCCCAGTTGTGGGCCAAATTCTCTGCTCAGTCACAAGTACCTGTCAGTGTCCTGGAAAACACTTAGAAAAAACCTTCTGTGACAGAATCGCAGGAAGGTCAGGGTTGGAAGGCACCTCCAGAGATCACCCAGTCCAAGCCCCTGCTACAGCAGGGTCACCCACAGCAGGTTGCACAGAGTCGTGTCCAGGCGGGTTTTGAATGTCCCCAGAGAAGGAGACTGCACAGCCCCTCTGGGCAGCCTGTCCCAGGGCTCCGTCACCCTCAAGGTAAAGGAGTTCTTCCTCACGTTCAGGTGGAACTTTCTGTGTTGCAGTTTGTGTTGCCCCTTGTCCTGTCACCGGGCACCACTGAAAAAAGCCTGGCTCTGTCCTCTTGGCACTCGCCCTTATGGTATTTGTCCGCACTGGTCAGATCCCCCCTCGGTCTTCCCTTCTCCAGGCTAAACAGGCCCAGCCTGTGACTCCTGCTGCCTCACGCACCATCCTGTACAACAGGTAGGAAGAAACCTGAAACTTCTTTGTAGGCCTTACTAAACACCATCTCTTCCCTTCAGGCAGCATCAGATGACAATTTCCCAATTAAATCAAAAGCTCTTCCTCAGAGAACAGCATAAGCTTTCTGTGCCCAGAGTGCTCCTGAGAAACTGTGTATACACAGGAGCACACAGGCTCCAGGTACCACGCCAAGCACCAACACCCACACCCCGGCTGCACCCGCATATGCAAATATGCCATGGCACATGCTGTAACATGTAATTATGCAAATATGTCACAATGTGCTATGGATTCCCCAGTACAGCACTAATCCATACTGGTGTAAACCGGGTGTACTGGGGAACACTGACAGAAGATTTTGTTTCAATCAAGATAACACACTGGAGAAGGAAGGAACTGTTAAGCTTTTTAACCCCAAAGGTTTCTGAACCGGTGAGGCTCCCTGTGAAATTGGGGCCTGCCCTGGTGTGATTTTAGCTGCAGGCTGGCCAGGCACCCATGCTCTGCTGGAAGCTTATTAGTTTGATAATGATAGCAGCTCTAATACATTCCAGAGATTTAAAGGAAACCCATCTGTGTCAAAGAGATGATACAGTGCCATGAAGCAAGTACTGGGATGTGAAGTCCTGGAAGGTAGGAGGATTAATGAGTGAACATCAAAAGGTTTTTGTAGAGAACGGAAGGAGATATCTCTTCTTGCTCCAGAAGCAAGTCTGAGACATACATTTCATCCTTCTTTTAGTGCTTTTAGCATACTGCACGTGTACTACTAAAACGAAAAACTACTGAGATGTTAACATGAGTAGCAGCACTCGTTCTTGAAAACTGAAAATAAGACTGACCTGGATTAGTTTTATGGCTCCACAATCCTTTTCTGAATAGCTACCAAAAAAATCCCACCTTGAAGTAGGGAATTCTGTGTGACACTTGTAACCTCACTGACTCAGTGCAGCCATGGAAAAACAATGGGCAGAGATACTTGAAATCATTTAAATTCACTCTTGGAAAAGAGGTCAGGGGACTTGACATCAGCGTATGAAACTACTCAAGGGTCTGAATTCTACGTCTGTGAACAATAAACATGCAAGAGGTGAAGAGGATGCTCTGCTGCTTCTTGGCAGGGAGACAAAGTTCATTCTGGGACAGCAATATAACAAACAGTTTCTCTAGGAGCCACCACAAAACACAGACAGGTGTAACACAGCTTTGCAGAATAAAACCTGAACATGGCTCTTAACCTGCTGAAGAAATACATACTGCAGCAAAATGTCAAATATGGCAGATCTGATGAAACCAGTGTTTCCTTTATGCTACAAACTGTAATATGATAAGTTGGCATCCTTGTTTCCTTTAAATCAAATTATGACTTCAGGCCTGATTCTCCTTTCAGTTATATTGTCACGAAAGGGAATAGCTTCACTGAAGTCCACAAGCTCATATTCATATAATGCTGGTGAGAGAGAAGAACCAGACTTTACAGACCTATGCCTGAGAAGAATGAACCCTTTGAAAGACAAACATACACACACACATGTACATACATATGCACATGAATAGATGCATTTCACCCACCTATTTCATCCCCTAGAGAGGAGTTCAGTATTGCACCAGCAGACATAACTACGGCACAGCTCCCAAAGCCATGTGTATATAATTTGCCCAGTGGAATTTGGGGAACGTGCTTTTCCCATCCAAGTGTGGAGAAGGGAGCCTCCTTGCCATCTATTGTTTTCACATTCACCCTTTCTTTTAGCTCACAGAATAGCTGGTCTCCTGTCAACTTAGAGTTTCGTTTCCCCTTGAACCGCACCCCATGCTTATTGGTGCTCAAATAATCTTTCATTGCTTTCTGCAGTCGAGGGTTTAGCATCTTGGAAGAGACATCCCCTTTCCAAAGCTTGTAAAGAAAGGATTTTGACATTGTGGAATATAGCCCATCCCAGTCATCAGATTCATCAAGCATCTGGCTTCTCCTGCGCTTTGTGCTCCTTCTCCTCATTCTTCTCTGATGGCTCCAGTTGTTCTGTAAAATATTTACTTTTGGATTATCCTCATCAGCTGAGATTAATTTTGCTATCTCTTGAAGGTGGTTGTGTGACCGAGGCTGACCAGCAGCAAATAAATAATTGTCATTCACTTGGTAGAAAGCACTTTTTGATTTTCTTCCTATCTGGGATGGAAAAAACTCATCTTCATTTCTAAAGGCATCTTCCAAGTCGGTCCATTTCTTAATACTTCCAGTCCCCGATTTAAAAGTACCTAAGAGATCTTCATTAAGAAGTACCTCATTCCCATCAATGTTTTCAGAGAATGATGGATCATGAATGGCTCCCATGATGACTCTCTGCTTGCCCTGAAGGGGCAGAAGCCTCTTAGTTTCAATGTAAGAAAAGGAACTCGGAACTGGTTCAGCAGTGTTGCTATCTGTAAAATAGATGAATATCACCAGAAAAAGGAGACCCCATGCAAAGATCCCAAACAGCATGAGTTGTTTCCATTGCTTCAAGTTAGGTTTCATGGCAATGCCTTTACCAGCTCTTCTGTGTCTTGAAGTATTGGTGAAGGAAAATGAAACCTGGAAAGAACATCGAATATTAATCAAGAATGGTTCTAAAATTAGATACAATTCAGAAATACCTTAACACATTTTGATAGAAGCTGCAGAATTAATCTCCAAGCTGTAGCACAGAGGATTCAGAAGCAGAAACAAACTCCAGAGCCTGCAGACACTGCAGGAGTGACATGCTTTGGCTGTAACCACACCATGACAGCTGCTAGCTACAAAAGAAGCTGGTGGCCAGTTTCTACAGTAACACTGGATCCTGCCTTCAGGGAGATCATGTGCCTGCCTGCTTCTGCTATACTGAGCATAGCATTAAGACAGCAAATGCAAAACACATGTCTGGCTGTACGCACAGTGGGGACAGTATTAGCTGTCTTCTCTTTTGCCATTGAAAGTCCTTATGCAGTGAGACTGTGAGCAAGCCTGTCCCCAGAGGGACTGGGCAGGGAGGACAAAACTCTCAGCTGAACAGCCCTCTATCCACAGCCCGGAAGGGATGGTGCTCTGTGGATATCATCATGGGGGAGTAGGGGACAGCATCACACCAGTGGGTCGGAGGGGAACCTTTTCCTCAGCTGGTATGAATGGGCACAGAGTCAGTGGGCTACATCACTTGTTGCCCAGGGTCAGACATAAATAAGAATGACTTTTGTACCTCTGCTATGGATGCTGCATGTACACTGAGGTGGCTTGAAGGTGTTCTGCATGTCAAGGCGTGAGAGGTTTGCATTTTCCAAGAAGGGGGATGGATGGCACAGATAATTAAATATATGCTTTTAGGATAACCATAGACATGTACACAAAGGAGGTGGGCAGGGAATGTCAGACCTAGGCTTGGCAATCTGTGCTCTACTAATACCTGGGGATTTTGGACAGCTTGTGCATCAGTGGAGGGATGCATGGTCCAAAATGAAAGAAAGTCTCACTGAGGGAGGTCGTGTTCCAAGGAAAATACACTAACACTTTGCTAGACCGTTATGCACACTATGCCATTACATGAACTCACTTGCTTAATCAAGTGGTACGGGCATCGATGGCAAAGCTGGCTGAAGAAAGTCTGGTCCTCCCCCATCATAAGCCTCCCTGCACTATAGTCATCATCAGTCTTGGTTGCTGCACTGCAGTGCAACTCAGTGTACTACTTAGTGATAGATCACTTACCTGATCTGGATTAAAATTAAGCCCCTTCTTCTGGAGTTTTCTTTCTAACCCCATTTATTTCAATGACCTCTTACTGGTGGGACTTAAGAGCCACTTGTACCAGCCAGCTGTGATCAGAAAAGGGGAATGGGAGTGGGAGCAGGCTTAGCTTTCATTAACAGCCCATGCCTCAGGAGCCACCATCTCATCACATCGCATCCTAACAGTACACACAGCTTACACAGATCTGATAACACACTGCCTGCTTACACCTGACCATCAGGAGGGACCAAAACCACAGTCACCATATGCTATTACCTTTCTGCAAGCTGCTGAAGTACATCAAAGCTGAGTGCAAAGTTTAGACTGAAGCTGTAACTAAGGCTGTGTTTTCACATCAAAAAGAAATCAGCAATAACACCGAAGTAAGGAGTTCTCTGCCCTGTCCCTCATTCCTGCACTGTGCCTCTGCCACTGCCAACAACCCTGCATGTGGGGCTGGCATATTACAAACTGGACCAGTAAACTTGATACAGCAGGGGTTACAGTGGTGAAAGATATCTTACAGGGTTTTTTGTTTTGGTTTGTTGGGTTTTTTTAAACTGGGTCAGCCCCTTTATGCACTTAGTGTGGTCACACATCCAGTTGTTTCAGCACAAACAAGGAGATTTCCTACCACAATGCAGAGGAGAGAGCAAACCGCAGGTGGTATTAGCAAGGATACTTCAGGCTAGCATTTCTGCTGACCTCCTGGGAATGTGAGGCCACAACATTACATTTCCAAACACAGGCTATTTTAATGATCTAGACAAAGCATAGACCATTAAAGAAAGCAAGCTGACTTTGGGACTCAAGGCAGTGTCCAAACAGAGAGAGGATTCATAATGTCACATTTGGATGACCAAATTTCATTGCAAACACGTTAGTTGCTAATACACCTAAAAAAAAAAAAAAAATCATGAGTGTGATAACCCTGTACTCCACAGTCATTTGGCTTGGCTCACACAAACCACATGGAAAAAAACTATTACTCCAACTGACCCATTTCCTACTTGCACTCCACTGCTACAAGATTGCTCTCTGCAGCACCTCGATGCCCCCCCCCCCCCCCAACCCCTTGCAATTTTAAATCACTGCAGGGGATGTCCTGTGGGAGTCAACTTACAGTATATGACTGTTGTGCAACTTAGATCTGCCCTGAAGTTATTGCAACCTGCCCACTCATCAGTGTTCACATGGTTTGCATTTTTAAATCAGCATTCTTTGCCCATCTGAACTGCTTTCATCCCTTTTTATCATTTTCCCTGCTGTGTTTCCCCAGCACTTTTCAACACGTGGCTTCCAAACCACTGTGTAAGTTAGTCTTTGCTCAGTCAGATGTTTCTCCTGCTGAATATACATTTCTTACAGGATCCAGAAAGGAAGCATCTTGCAGAATCTTTTTAACAAGCTTGCAGGAAGTTGAAGCTACAAAGGAAGAGGTCACTAGTATTTTCCACTGAGTCACTTAACAAGTCCAACCACAATTTAAAGACAATCCGTTACAAAATTTCACATTTTTCTAAATTTTTTCTAAGCTTTGTTGTATCTTTGTAACTGGAAATTGGTAAGAAATAGAAAGGGTTTAGTCTTAATTCAGTTGTGAGACTATGAAAGTTTCTGGTGCATGTGCTTGTTGCAGCGGACTGCCATAGCATGAAGATTTAGTCTGGACCCATAAATTTGATATTCAGGTTACAATCCGAAAAGGGAATGAGTTGCATTATATATTATTTTTAAATTAAAGCAAATGGATTTTTCCCCCCCTAAGACTTACAAGGTCATAAAAGCACACTCGTTTTTATCGGTGTGCACATACATGCACGCACATGATTACCTTCTTCATGCAGCAATGTGTAAAACAAAAAATCAGCATACAGCACTGTATATGTCAACACCGCAAGTAGAAGGAGAGACACTAGTGAGAATAAATCTGAAAACTTTACACATTAACTACTGCAGAAGCTTATCTACGATCCCTTGTTGAAAGTGGGGCCTCAGAAAGGATACTGAAATCTCTTGAAGACCGGAGTTATGCAGGCAAATCTCTGTGCTGCTTTAATGTTTTTTGCTCACAAGAAAAGCCTTGTCCTCCAGCAGTACAGCTGAGCTGGAAGCGAATTCAAGGTCATTACTGTATTAGTTGCAAGAGGACCCCTACAACCTCACAGAATCTTGAAGGCTGCACATGGAAAGCTGTAGTAAGTCCAGAAAAATATCAATTTATCTTATCTCCCTCTGCACTAAACATCCAGTCCTCTCCCCCTCAGCTGCTGCGGCTTCTCACACCTCAGTCTCAGCTTTGGGGAAGTCTAGGAGGAGAGGGCAGCCCCTCTGCATCCTCTCCACTCCCCATTGGCAGAAGACCCCTCTGCTGCTCACTGGAGAATCTCCCGCCCCTTGTACCACCTGGGGATGTGCTCCGGCTCATGCCCTGTGTTGCTGGCAGTGCATCTCAATTGCAAGGAGAAACACATCTGTGTAGGAAACCAGAAACGATGATCATAATGAATTACACTGACTAAATAAATAAAAGCAGGCAGTTTCATAGGTGTAATTATTGAAGTCCACTGGATGCTTCAGGAAGAAACTTCCACCCCTCTCATCTATGCTGATCATACAGCTTTCAAGCTGTTAAAGAAATTCTACACACATTATAAAATTATCATTCACATTGCTCGTTGCCTCCACCTTCACCATCCCTGCTGTAATAATCCTCTTCACGTACAAAGAATGAGACCACTGGAGTCAAAGCTCCTGCCAAGCAGGACCCGAGAAGTAAGTCTGCACCTGGGGACAACACCCAAGACAACGCAGCCCAGCTTCCTCTTCAGCAAAAGTAATAAACCTGTTTAACCCAGAGGCTGAAGATGTCATTTTCCTACACATCTCCTTTCTGATGGGCTCTTTCAATCATTAACTGATTTAAGCTCCGACTGCCATATGGAGAGGGGCTTTTTTCTTATCCAGTCTGGTTGTTTGCATGAAAGCCATGGAAAACATGAGGTAAGGTACAAACCAGGGAAGTGGGCAGAAAAGGGGAACTTACTTATTTGCTTAACAGAAGTACTAGCAGCAGCTATGAAAAAGAAAGGTAAACCCCAAGGGTATCTTTGAAGCATCCCAAGAAATAAAGCCAATTCCCCAGTGGAAATTAAAGGCAAATTTTCCAAAAGCGGCACCCATTTATAGGAAATTTCATTTTGCTATGCTAAAATGCAAGAAAAATACACAAAAATGTGCTCCTCCTCCCCTTACACAGCCCATTGTTTTGCAACAAGGAACACTTCTAATTTTTCTGAAGTAGGCCTCCTGACTATCTCTTAAATGAGAAGAGATGGATGAGGGAGATTTTGTTATTATTATTCCTTTGAAACATTCCTCCCTTTCAGCACTGTCTATTGTTAAATTAATTTGTACAGACCCCGGCAGCTCAGAGGTCAGGATGGTTCAAGTTGATGTTCTAAGATGTGCACTGTTATGTTAAACAGGTTTTTTCTTGGCTGCAGCTTTACAGCGAGAAGGTCACCTCAGGGTTATGTGGGGTAGCAAATGTTAGCTGTGGGCAACCTTTCCCAAAGGGCTGAGAATCTGACCAGGGTTTATTTGATGGAAAGCTTAGGTGGCCTGAAGAGATAGCAAATGCTCCTTTAGTTTGCTTCATCTCTTAGTCAGCTAATTCCAGGGTATTAAGAAACCTCTGGCATAGGGCAAAACAGCTGGAGGCTGCATTTCCAGGGTGGGGAAACAGTGTCATCCTCTCACGTGGGAAGTGCCAAATCGGTTTTAGCATTATTCACATCATTTCTGTGGTGCAAGCCATACAGTAGGCAGCAACAGAGAGGCAAATCTGTGGGGAGTGGTCACTGCCAAAAGACGTATATTAGTCTGTTGATGGCCTGGGCACTTGTCTTATTGGCTGTGATTAGGCCTCCTAATTAATGAATCTCTTTTGGACAACTTGTTAGTCCCAATAAACCTGGCTCCTTCCTTCAATGTTATTTTCAGAGGAGTCAAGCCACATTCAGTACTAGCTGTAGCAACACAAGAGAATGTCTTCTGAAACAAAAAAGAAACATCCAAACAACTCAGAAGCAGGATTTATTTTTTTTTTCATTTTTTCAGTATTGCTCAATGTCTTTTAAATCTATATTTAGTTATCTTCTTAGGGAAAATTCCTTGGGAGGTATGCAAACAATGGTATTGCTAACCTGAATCACCCATTAAATGTGAGCCAAGCATCCCAAGCCAGGGCATTTGGAAAGCAGTCTCCGGTTCTTGTTTGCTTTGGGGATGCAGGCAGTGTGCCTGTTCTCAAGTCCTCTGATAAAACCTAGGATTTCAAGTTAAAGAGGGTGGGGGTGGAGTGGCTTTTTTTTTTTTTTTTTAATTATTTTTACTAATGACCCATTTCCAGGAGCTCAGACTGCAAGAAAATTACCAAATATAGTGAGACTTGCAGTAAAACTCACTTGAGCTGGCAACCCAGCAGCTGGAGAAATGCTCAGTGGGGTTTCTGCCAGGGAACATGTCCTAGATTATTCTGTAGGATCACAGGAGCTTAGATGCATCAATCTCCAGGTTTTAGTGGGAGGTCAAAGCTATCTTCTATGCATCTGATACCCACTCTCCACACTCCATCATCAAGTTCAAGCTGACTGGCATTGAAGCCAGCTATCACTTTCCCACAGCCCACAGTGCTGCCTGCACAGCCCAGAGACCACATACAGGTTATAAGAGTGTGGGCTGACAGGAGGGAAGTAAAAATAGCCATACCAGCTCTTAGCCTTCACAGGCAGATTTTCCCACTCCCAATGGAAATGTTCATCACAGCATCAAGGGCCAGAGAAAACGGGGCTTTGCAGTGACTGACTGCACCTCTCAGGTCAATCTCCATCTACCCAACCTGCAGCATCTTTTCTCACAAGCCATGACAGCGGCTCTCACTCTGATACACACTAAGATTCAATACTCTGGCCAGAATTTCCTCCCAAATTTCAGGTCAGATACAACGCAACCTCTTTGTCTTTTACAGACTGGTTATGAGCTCATCACAGTCTTGTTATCATAACTGAGGGATTCTGTAGAAATGTACTACATATCGCTGCATGTGAAATTCAGGACAACTTCAGTGTAAATCACTTCCAGGCTCTCCAATCAAAACTACAAAGAAGGGGCAGAAGCATCATATAGTTGTGCTGAAAATAAGCAATTTTCACAATGTAACTCAAATCAGCCCCTACAGCCTCTCAAGGAGCCCCTCAAGGAGCTCCTCACATAGCCATGTACTACCTGCATTCAGCCTTACCTACTTCTGACCCCTTTTTTTTGCTATTTGCTCTTGCCATACGTTTGCTTTGTCCTGGTCCTGTTCACAGCGAGATGCAAAGGTTCAAGGCTGCTTCAAGCTGCAAATGTCAGCAGTGCTTCGTTCCACCATGGCACACGGGTGCAGAAACCATCACTGTGACCACAGTCCCCAGCATGTCCTCACAAACAGCAGAGATGCAGCTAAGGTTATCTTGTCTGCCCTTGCAGAACAATCAGAGGGCTGTTCTAGACAATTTTTGGTCATATTTCAGCTGCCACAGCACTGTCTCTTAATCCAAGCACCAGAAAAAAACAACCAACAAACAAACCTCTTATCTATGTTAGTATAAAACCACTGCAAATATCCAAAGACAGCCAAGTCACTTTTCCAAAGTGACATTCCGTATACCACTGTATAATCACGGAGGGATCCAGCTTTGTACAAACACCATCCCAGCTGCAAAGCCTTGTGGCTCAGGCCACAGAGACACACATGCTTTTTCTGCACCACCTTTCTCCTAAGCTGTAGGTTGTAGAGGAACTGCAGTCTTTCCCAGGGGACCTGATCAGCATTAGGGTCCTGGGAAGCCAAGTGCTGCACATTTACATGAGACATGCACGCTGAAACGGCAAGCTGGCTGGAGATAAAAGTGTGGAAACACAGCAATCAGATTGATGGCCATCACTTACTTGTGTATCCTCCACTATCCTCCGTTCATACATAGCCACCTTATTAATGTATTTACTTTTATTGCTGAGGCGAGGTCAGTGAGGAGGAGGAAGAAGCAAGGACTGGGGGGCGCTGGGATACTGGGCTGGATGGGAAGGAATCCTGGCTGCAGAGCAGCATGGGGGCAGGAAGGTAAGGGTGAACAGCAGAGAGTCTGAAAAGAAACTATGCCCGCTCTGCTAGTGAAAGAGTAAAACACCACTTGCCAGAGGCAGGGACACCTCAGCACTGAGGGGGTGAGAACTGGATGCAAAAACTCCCTCCCACTGGAATGACCACATCCTTCCCTCCAGAAAAGCACTGGGTGAGCCCTGCTACTGCTGAGGGCAGGCTCTGGCCCAGAGCATCCTACCCGATTTCTTCCAAGCAACAGATGGGAAAGAGGCCACCCCCATGCTCCTGCAACAGACAGGAGGTCTGGGTGAGCAGCGGACCTGCGCTGTGCCCTCCCCCCTCGTTCTGGGAAGCCCTTTCCAGGACAACGTGATGGTTCCCACCATCCCTGTGCATGGGAAAGGGGATCGTAGAGCACTGACAGCACTCCTCACAGGTGGAGGAGCATGGCCCTTGCTCCCCTCCCACCCTATGTACCAGGGCACCCTTGGACTGAGCTTTGCAATGGATTAGCACCCGAAATAGCTGCACATCTTTTCCCCTCTTCTACCCTGCGAATGTTGCTTCACCACCCATGCAGAGATGCTCCAAACTACTGGCATGGCTGGTGCCTGAGGACCCACAACACAAGCAGGAGTTACTGTCCATCTCCAGCACAGCCTGGCTTTCTATGGGACTGATCCTTCCCTGCCCACAGAACAAGGTTTTAATCCCTTCTCCCCTGCAAAAGCACAGCTCAGGAGCAGCCCATGCCTATGTTCTGATGTCATGTGTAACTGAACGTGATGGCAGGAATCTCTTAATGTCCCAAAACAAGACAGAGAGGCACAGAGAAATGGATAGTCTACTCAGCGTCTAATAAAACATAAGAAAAAAAGAAAAAAAACCCAAAACAGCCAACATACATAACTGTGTTTCATTCTCTTCCCTCTTTTTAAGGGACAGCTTTTGATACCGTTATTGCAAAAACACATAATTCAAAAAAGGAAGGAAGTGCTTTGAGGGGTTTTTATTTAAAGCTTGACAGGATAAACGAATCACAGTCTCATTAAATCACACAAATCTCAGGCTGCACACAAGACTAAACCACGAGAAATAGGACGTTACAAATCCTCATGCAGTTCTACACTTCCAGCACAACAGCTCATTTTATTTCTGCTCTTGGCAAGGTTAGAATAAAAGGCTCCTTTTCTTTGCTCCATAAACGTTTTTAGATGCTATATTACTTGAACTTAACACAGCAGTAATTGCACTGAAAAAGGGCAATCTGAATTGCTTCCTGAAAGAAGGAAACGTTTATACTAACACACACACAACAGACAGCGCAGTTACAAAAGGTCTGTTTCAATCCTATCACAAAAAAACTGACCAAAGTCACAAACTCTTCCAGGCAGAAAGGGTTGGAGAATTTTGATTATCCACTCTAAAGCATCAGTGCTTCTGAGATATACTGATTATCTGTATCTCACAGCAGTAAATTTTATATTCACAGAGTATGTTTCTACTGTGTGTTCCGGTAAAGTAAGTCCTATAGGTACTGTGTTGGGCTTTGCTTTTTATTAGACTACAGTTTGTCTTTTTACATTTGTGAAAAGCAAGCCCTTGTTTTAAAACTCTAAAAAAAGAAAAATGGTAAATAAATTGTTCCCTATTCCTCAGCTCTATCTCACTGCCAGTTCCTATTTGTTTATGTTAGCAACATCACCCTAAGAGAACATTTAGACAATTATCATTGCTAATGCTCATTTCTATATACTCATATACATACATATAAAGAACACGCCTTCTATAGGCTTACTTGCTCTAGGCTAAAAGCTTGAATGAAAAGTTTCACCCTGGAAGAAGGCCTGCCAAACTGAAGGATGAAGTCAGTTTAGCCCTTGTTACATTACAAATACAATCCAAAAGTGAAATTTCCTGGACTAGAACAATTTTCCTCCTTTTTTTGTATATTTTGATACTTAACATGACTATGCTGATGATAAGCCAACCTACATTAGCTGAGATGTTTTGTTTGGCTTCATGAGGCAAAACAAAGCGGTATTAGTATTTAAGTTTGGGCTTTTTTTTCCCTTTCCTTTCTCTCCTCCATTCTGGCACTGTTTTATGCATGGCTCAGGGCAATATTAGTTTAAACTATGACTAGATCAACAGAAACCTCTTCTCCGGGGGATACAGCTGTTTGTAACCTGACACAAACCACTGGAACTTGAATCCTACCTGTCTGGAAATTTTGCAGAGAAACAGGATCTCTTAAGAACTACCATCATGAAACCAGTATGAGGAATAGTGACAATTTAATCATGGTGGTTGGTTGCATTCTTCATAGATTTCCCCACTGTGCAGTCATTAGTGACCATGTGCAGTGCACAAGAAGTCTTCTTTCCCAGCACTTCCCATTCACTCCCTACAAGTAAATATGACTTTACAAGGTGGAAGGCAGCAGAAAAAAATTAAGGTCTCTAGAAGCTCCGATACCATTAGAACACTGAGAAACTGAGGCAAGTGAGAGGCATGATAGAGCTGGCTAGTTTGCAAGATTATTTGCATTAGTTGTTTTTGTTAAAAAAGCTGAAATGACGGGATAAGATTCTGAGCCCATCCCCACTGGATACAACATTGGAATTACTATTGGATGCTAATTTTCACCATCATAAGAGACAACAGAATCTGAAACCTTGTATTTTGAGATCTACAGGCTACTACAGATGAATCTGTGAAAGAGAAAATGCTATTCTTATTAAGATACTTGGCAGAGGTTGTTGACATGCTTTTATGGCTAGAGAAAAGTCTCTATTTAAATACTGACTTTCAAGTCTGAAGCTCATCAGTACACATGTAATATATTCCTTTCCTTCAATTCTTCAGCAAGTGGGATTCTCAAATCAATAAAATATTTGTTAGTATTTCAAATGCTGGCTACATCTTTTTTTTTTTTGGTTTTCAGCCAACAAGCAGGCCTTTGAAATATCACCGATTTCATTAAAAAGCCCTCCTTCTAAGACTGCCTTTAAGTAGCCAAGACATTGAAACCTCCTGCCTACTTTTTCAATGCTGTGCTTGGAAGATGTGGATGCATCTGCAGATGAAGCGCATCCTCTTGCCCGGCACAGAGCACAGCTGACCTCTCAGCAGTACGTCAGACATGTCAGAAATTCTCTTTCTCCCTCTCTTCTCCTCCCTTGCTGCATACTGGCAACTCTGCACTCATGGCAGCAGACCCCTTCTGGCTGTGGCAAGGCTCTGCCCATGCTCCCCCAGCATACCCGCCTGTGCTTGCTTTCCTGGGGAGCCTCTTCTGAGACTGTGCTTGCTTGTCTTCAGGTTCGTGGCCCTCCAAGAAAACATGAGTTTTCCCTCAACACCACGCCATCTGCCATTTAGGAAGGCTACTGGCAACACTCAAGCCAACAATTTGCAGAATCAGGAGAAAAGTACACAAGGATGGAGATGAACTTTCATGTGGTTTTGCCCCTTGCCTAGCATAATACAGCCCTAGTCCATGTCGGCAGCTTTTAAGTGCTAAAGGCAGAGGGCAAGTAATAAAGTGAAGCCAATTCACTGCCTTAAATCAATCAGAAGGTTTTCTCTGCCAAGATAAAAAGAGACTGTTCTGAAAAAGAAATCTTTGTTTTAACATAGATTGATTCCTTAGCAACACCCAATCCTGTCAAACCTGTTCTGTTGATGGGGTTCAGTCCTGCTTCGATCCTGTTCAGATACTAAATAAATGAAAAAAACCAAACCAAAACCCATTTAGTCTCATCTAAAAACTAATGCTTAACGTTTCTAACATTTTCATGATTCTTGCTTTTACTTCCTGATTTGCATCTATATTTCTAGTCAGCATATGTTAGTATAGATGTTTTACTAACAGCTAAAACTGCTATAGTAGGTATAGGGTATATTACACAGGATGACTGCAAGCAAAGCAAAATTTTCCTACTTTCATCAGATTGGGGTTTTTTTAACTGTTGGAGAAAAATGCATTGAAGTTCATGCTAAATATGGCTATAAAAATGCAAAAAGATATACTGGCAGCAATCATAAGTGATGCCGAGCAGTGATGAGACTCTTATTCTGGTGTTCAGCTGTGTTCAATCTACTCCAAACTTCTTACATTTTTCAGTATCTGTTCAGAAGATTCTGTTGTGCCTGCTCTGCTGTGCTAAAACAGTAAAATTCTTGTGAATCTGTATTTGGACATGAGGCACTATAGCAAAGTGCTGGTAATCCACACCCACTGGTAGGAACTTGCCACTAGTAGCAAACCTACCAATCACCAAACCCACTTTGGTGAACTGATTAAACAAAATTTACCACTCTAATAAAGCAGAAGAAACTCTACATAGGAATAGTGTATTTCCTTAATTCACTGTAACTTGTACTTTATTTTAATGCACTGTACAATTTCATAGTACTTCCAGTAACTGTAGTGAATTGTATGGTATAAAACCCATAAATATGAAATCTGGTATTACTTCTAACAGACCCTGGAGCGTGGTGAGAGACATCAGGTTATTGCCAGGGAAGAATGTCACAGATCTGCATGTTCCCTTAACCCCACCCCTGTGCTGACACAAAGCTACAGCAGAATCCTGTAGCATCTCATTTATGATATCTCCATTTATGATGAAGTGTCCTGAAGTGACATTTAAGCAGACGAATAGAAAGATTTTAAGATGAATTTATGAGCAGTGGTAGACTGGTCTACTTACAAGCCACATTTACTCAAACACACCTTGTACCTAACATTCTGCTTTTCAAAGAGCCCAATTCTGTGAACAGTAGCAGCCACACAAGCTGGGGTTTCTTTGACTTCAGCATAAGAAAATGAGCACCACTGAGCTGTTCTTAAACACCAGACAGACAGACAATAAGCTGTGCTCCAGAAGAACCAAAAGAAATACTGTTCAAAGTTAGTCGGGGAGAAGGGAGCACCCACAGACCTGAGGTCCAGCTCTGGGTGCAGAACCTCACTGACTGCACTTGCACTGAAGCACCGACTGCCAGCGCACACCCCGAATTCACAATGCAAATCAGGTAGCTGATACCACCACATTTTAGTCTAAAGATTCTATACTTTCACAGATTTTCTTTTTCCTCTATTTTAACTGCTTTTTGAGATTGCTAAATCTCTTCAGATTGCTCCGAAAGCAGCAGAAATTATTAACAGTGAACTAATTTATGATGAAATGGACTTATCATACTAACTACTGATAATTTTTTTAAGCTTTAATTGTTCAAATTTGATACAGCTCTTTAAGAATCCTATCCAATGTAGTTTCACAATTCTCAATGGATACTATTTATCTGACTTATTTACTAATTACTTCCAAATTACAAGTGTCCCTCAGGTCTGAATCATTTTTGATGAAAGAATGAGCACACTTACATAGTTTTATACCATGAGGGAACAGAAATTAAAGGAAAAGAATTTGTATAACTCAGATCAAGCAAAGGGAAAGCTTGATTTCTTTGAAGTGTTTTCTAACTTTATTACCACATGCAGGTAACAATTTGTGTCTGCTAAACCTTCCATGCCACTATGTGCCAAGGTCTCTTCAGTTTTGTTTTTTTTAGTAAACAGAGATTATCATTAAAAGCTATGGCAAAAGCAGTATTCCAGAATGCCGATACTGTAAATGTCACTGTCTCCATAAAGAAACCAAGTATGGACAAGCACATGAGGAATAATCTCTTATTTTCAAGCCACTTAAATAAAACATACCCAAGGGCATGCTATAGAGGAGCCCACGTTTCCGTCAGTGGTAACATATACAGTTTCCTTTCCAGGAGGTGGAGAATCCAAGTTTATGGGAATTCTAATACATCACTTTTCTGCCAAGCAGACTGTTGTAAGAAACAGGCACATTGGTGTCGTTAGTTTAAAATCAATTTCACTTGGCCTGGGCATCAGAGAATCGGGGAAAAAATAGACTTTAGTGCATGACATTTGCTTTTTAAAAGCACTGTCTTCTTGGAAAATGTAACATTGTTAATATAATACATTACTCTCTCTACAGCTACTACTTCTCCAGCATTTCAGCCAGCGACTGATGGTGCCAGTTGACAGTGGTGTGCTTCCTCCAGCATCACCATGTCACTGCAACCACCTTTTGATTTCCAAAACCTCAGGAGGAGTAGCATCCCTATTTTGAACCATCTCCAAGACCTATGAACCACTGCTCCAACTCTTGATCCAATCTGCCTTTTTCTTGATGACGCTTCTACTCAGCATGCCCGTTTCCGAATCACTTGACATTTTCCCAAGTACTCCTCATACATGGGAGTTGCAACTTTCTTCTTTTGTAGCCTCACTTCAGATGGATGGAAAATAAGGGGAATCTTTTGCTTAGAGAGGTATTGCATTTCAAAGAACAAGAATATAACTGTTTTGTTTAGCAAATCTGAATAAAAATTCAATTTCAGCTTATATCCCAAAACCACAGTGAAACTGATGTGGTATCAAATATTACTTTCTGAGGAACTTGGATGGTGGGGTAATGAGCAATTCTCGTTGCTCTGCTATTACTGACCACATTTCTGCTTTATAGCTGATTCCAAACAACCGGGGGAGGGGGGAGAGCGGTGGAAGACAATCACATATAAAGAGGCTGGCTTTAATCCAGTGGTAAGGTAAGGAAGACTTACATATTTATACATATTTATCACTTATATATTTATACATATTTATCACATATACTTACTGGGTGCATTCAGCACTTATAATACAGTACGGAGTCACAAAACTCCAGTAGTGTCCATCTAAAAGCTGTATTGCTTTTGCACTGCTGTATCATTGTCTGGCTATTAATGTTCCTGCCTCATTTACTTAAAATGTTAAAAGTCAGTAAATAAGGAAATAATATCAAGAATTGAATGGGAGGTATTTTACTTTTTTATTATTATTTTAAAGCGTCATACTTTTTAACTATTCTTTAGAATGTGAGCAAATTCAGAAACAGGCTTAAAGTGGCACCACCAAAAAGCAAACTACTGTAGAAAGATGCCTTTACTTTCTTGAACTGGATCAGATGTCTATCTTAGCCATGCTGAATTTCTCAGCCAGTCAAACCTACGAACTGTTATTGACTACTCGACTGATTAGCCATGGTGCTGGTATGCCTGAGACTTTCCAAACACAGCAGGGGTTATTGCAGCAGTAGACAATACTGTAATATTGCAGTATTACAGGCTATGCAGTCTTCTATCCTTTCTCTCAGCTTGTGCAATAGGTTTATGAGACTCCTTGGAAAGCTTCTTCTGCAAGCACAGGATGGAGTAGCACCAGTAGTAACTCAAAGCTTTGCGGCTCTGCAGCCTGAAGAGTGCAGGCACACTATTCCTAGAAATGCCAAGAAGATAAAAAATTAATTGAGGTGACCTCCTCCATCAGGAGCCCTGCTTACTGAAAAAGTCATTCAGGGAGTCTCTATGCAGAGCACTACAGTGCTATGCAGTGATGCTTGAGCTAGCTCAGGAATGAAAAGATACATCCTCATTCATACCAATATATTTTGCTTTGCATTTCCTCTTTGATAGCTATAGTTTTAGTGCCATCAACAACTGAAGAATCCTCAGGGCACTTTCAACAGCAAGTAGTCATTGTTTTAAAAAAATAGCGAGCCTCTGTGCCACACATGACAAAAGCAAAGTTCCAGATATACGGTGTGCTCTAGCTGTGCCCTTACTCACCTCATGACAACCTTGCAAGAAGAGCACTGTATATTCCAGTGACTGCAAGGCTTAATTATTTTAATTCCGTGGTCCAGGAGTTTTCAGTGGGGTTTCTCTACTGCTTGCAGCTTCTGCAGACTGTAGCAGTATCTCTGATCACTGTTTTAAGTAGCTGTGATCACAGTACACCCACGCTGCACTCTTTCCATTGGCTGCCTATATGTGGCAGATTGATTTTTAGCTGGCTCTGTTGGTCTTTTTAGTGCTCCTAATAATAAGACACCTGAGCAAACAGAAAATCTTCTGACAGGTATTTTA
Organism: Falco biarmicus; assembly: GCF_023638135.1. Classification (NCBI taxonomy): domain Eukaryota; kingdom Metazoa; phylum Chordata; class Aves; order Falconiformes; family Falconidae; genus Falco; species Falco biarmicus. Next base: position 67,012,213 of record NC_079289.1, on the reverse strand, counting down.
TACAGACACCCTTTTCAGGAAGCAATCCATAACAATCTACTGTATCTTGACAGACAGCTGTAGGTCTGGTGTGGGCTGGGTTAGGCAAGAAGCAGCAATGCCCCTCTGCTACAGATGCTAGCCAGTACTGGTACAGATGGCAAACAGGATAATGAGTGCACCCTGCACAGACATGGAGCACCTCCTGGCCTCAGGAACTGCAGAGCTCAGCAGGTGCCGGGTGATCCCGCTTGAAAGAGTCCTACCAAACAGTGAACAACAGCACCTTGCCTCTTCCAGGAGCAGCACCTTCTGACTTCTGCCGTCTCCTGGCACTTTGGAACTGGAGTCCTGGAGAGAAAAATACAGTCGAGCATCGCCTTCAAACACTCACAGCCCCTGCATCGGGGTGAGGGCTCATTCCAGCTTGACATCTGTCCAGCCCTGCTTGTTCTGTCTATAGTGATCCAGTCAAACTAATTCAGTGCCTTTAAAGTAGTGTATTTACAAGCCTTTGCTCATTTGGTTCCATCTAACAATTGCAAGTAGCTGCAATCGCATGCTTTGTCTTCACACCATTCAGAAAACAGCACTCGGAGCAGAGGAAAGGGCTGGTACATAACCACATCTCACTCCTATAAAGAATTGAGTCGCAGCTAAGGTGTCCCTAACTTGAAAAAGAAAATGCATTTCCAGGTCCACAAGCATTTCCTCTGTATTTTCTAATGCCTATCTGAAATTTTGCAATTTTGGCAACTAGACCTTTCAGGCTACAGATGTTCAGACACAACAAAGAGCAGCTTAAGAGCACACACGAAGAACACGGATCCCAGTCTTAGGCTACTGCCCCCTTCATGGCTTTCCACAGCAGGAGCCGCCACCAGGGAAACCCTGAATGACAAGATGGCTATCAAAGAGAAACCTTTTTTAGTCTGGAGGTGAGATTATGACTAGGCCACCAGAGACACTCCCTCCTACCAAGCAGTGAGGGAAAGGCTGTATTAAACAGTGAGAGCTCAAACCAGACACTCCAAAAAAGCTCTCCAGTGATAGCCAGGTGGGAGTAGGACTCCAGCTACAACTCCTTCTCCAGTGGATACAGGGCTAACGCTTCTGCTTTACCACACGTACCCTTACATAGACATGCACAATTTGGCTTCATGCTATCTGCTCTGAATTTATGCTTTTAGAAAAACAAATAAAATAAATAGCCAAAATACAATCAGCCTGAACAATAAATTGCAGTAAACAATTACAACGGAATGGATATCAACTATGCAGAAATGTTTCTAATGGAGAGATTTGCTTTCTATAACAAACTCTGGTTTTAACCTTCATAACTTCAACAAAGTAAAACCCAGTCACATGAAATTTCACAGTCATGGTCTTGTGCCAAGGAAAGCTTCTCTGGAAACTTTGAGGTAAATCAGCCAAGGCATCTTGGAGATATGAGAGTTCCAGAAAAAGTGAGGTGTTCTCCATTTCTTGGACTGCTTCCTAATTTTTTTTGGCTCATCATAACTTAAAAATGGTTGGCTTAGACATTCTAAATTTGCTTGGCAACTACTGGTGCCTTTGACTAGTTGCAGGCTATTTTATTACTAAATGTGGGTTTGTGCAAATTCTGAGTGCTGCAGTTGTTAACACCACATGTTGGCTTGTATATAGCATGGGCAAGCCAGCCTGGCCCACTGCAGGCTCCTCAGTCACCTCATCAGCTGTGCTCAGGCGGCAGCACCACAGCCCAGGGCCCTTCCCTCAGGTCCAACTGGGTGTAAGAACTTGGCTGGACTTCACATCCTTTATGGACCGACATTTTGTCATGTTGAATAGAAATGGTCCCAGGATGCTTCCAAGCCTTGCCAGTACCAAAGTGCCTCTCTTGGAAAGGTAAGCACACACCAGGCACAGATGGTTTCTTCCCAGACTTACTGTCATCCTTTCACTGCTCCTTCAATCCATGATTAGCCTTACTCTCTGATGTGCCCAAAAATTTTCCCAGGGAATGTCCACATAATTCCCAAGTACCCTCTCCTCCACAGAATACTGATCCAATATATTTTTCATTTCCACGGTGATGGGGTCTGCGTGCCTCTACTGCATCTTATTCCCTCTCCCTGCTCCACTCCCTTGGTCTCTAAGGCCCTCTTCTAAACTGGGAGCGTTATACACATAGACACAACACACCACATCAGACTTCTGGGCAGGAAAACCCAGGGGGAAGATCTTAGCCCTCAAGAAGCAATTTTCCCCTATGCAAACTAAAAGCTTTCGTGAACCCTGGAAAGACTGTGGGTAACAAATTCACTCCTGGTGGGAAGTGCTGCGTTCACAATCTTGATTTTGATAATGAATACTATGGCAACATCATGTATCTCTTGACAGCCTTCAGCATGGTCAACTGCTTTAAACAATTCTCCTTAATCTTTGATATTTCCTTTGACAATGACCATCACCTGCTGAGCTGTAAGGAAAACAAGCAGTGCACAGCTGATCAGTGGTGGAAAACATTAGGACATTAAAAACACTTGCCGGTGAAGTATGTTTCTACACAGAAACTGCCTCAGTTACAGAGACCTATTCTTTTTGAGATGCACACATGCATGACTCCCATTCAGAGGAGCTATGCGAGTGCATCCAAAGTAGAATAGGCTTGAAAGTGCCTACATTTACCAAACATTGATCCCACACAGAAGTGCCTTTTAAGAATGACACATCCTTTGACCTACTGCATCTTACTTTTGCTCTTCAGATACAAGACTTTGCAATGACCACGTCACCTACATTTCAAAAGCAAAAATGGTGATATGAACACACACAAAAATACATAAAATATAAATTATCTGCCTAGTAGAAAGTAAGAACTGATGTTTTTTCAACATTTCTTATCCCATTGCTTATTTATCAGAGCTCTTATTTGTTCAGGCTTCATATATCTGTTCCATCACCTTTTAAAGGCATATAATCTACCTCAGAGGTTTGCTCTTTGCAGGAGACACCAGGCAAAGCTCTGCCAAGTTTTACAAAACACATGCTCCGTGCTGGGTTGGCACAAACTTGTGGAGTGCCAAAGAAAGCTGCAGAAGGAGGACTTCTCGCGGTCTCCCACAGAACTCCTGCCTCCACTGCCCTTTGGGAAGGGCTGTTACCATGCATCTTGCCGGCCACCATGTGAGCTAATAAAATTTTAGAGCATGAAGAAGATCTGCATGCATTTTCCTCCCTTTCTCAATCCGCAGAGGGCCAGTCACAGTCTGACCCTAACTTAACACTCAGGCTGTAAACTTACTTAACACTTGTAGAAGAATTTATTTTTTTCAAACACACTGATGGCAGCATATGGCCCATCGACAGGTTTATTATTGTAAGACACTTTTTTCCACCAGGTTATAGTCTTTTTTACAAACATATGTTTCAGCACATAATAAAACCCCTAAGAACTGTTTCTGAAACATAATCACTATGCAGGCACAGAAACTACTTTTCAAGGTTTGTCAAGATAATGAAAGAAACAATCTTTTAAGGGGCTTCCATTCTTCTAAATGTCTTTTTCTAACTGTCTTTTAAATCTAAGGGTACTGAGAGTTATGCACGTAAAACAAACCCCCCCAAAAAGAAAGAAAAATAGAAGTGAATTCTCTTTGTTAATGCCCCGTTATTCTCCATTTTGTCAAAGCAATCATTTTTATACGTAGTAAAACTTCTCCTTCTGCTAAGTAGACCTTTTAACTGTGCTTTAAATCAGAACACGTGTTTTATGGGTGAATGATAAGCTTCTGAAAAAAAGGTGGCATATTATAAAGAAAATGTCAACACCACACTGCTACAGTCATGCAAACTAATCAGTATAAAACCCACCCTTGATATTCTGTGCCCTTCAGCTGTGTTAATAAAAGGTCTGCGTGTGGAGTCAAGGTAGTTAGATCGCAGCCTTGCATCCATCTGCAAGACTACATCCAAGTTAAATGTCTACGAACGTGTCATTGCTTGATTTTCCTATAAACCACATTTGTGTTCTTAAGAAATAAAGCTTCTTGTCTATGCAGCTATAATGCAATTTCTATGCTAGCACCACAGTCTTCAGAAAAAAATAAATCACTTAGTGTACACTGCTTTCTTCAAAAAATTCCTGCACTCCTCTTATTCTCAATGCTTCCTCTCTAACGCCTCATGATACACTTCACCCAAGCAGGATTTGTTTTCAAACCAGCTTCTTCAACACATCAAAATATGACCCAATTCATGTATGTTTGCTGGGAACTTTGTTTCCGACCACCCAAGTTTATTGCCTTCTGTTGAAAGGAGCCTGCTGCTGGAATACAAACTAGGACTCACAGGGGTCTAGATCCAAAGCCCACTTAAAGGCAGTACAAGACCTGTCACTGAGTTTATGGGACTGTATGAGGTCTGTAGTTCACTGAAGACATGAGAGGCCTTCCAGACTGTATGACACAATACATTATATACTGCTTAACAGCCAGAAAAGAATTTTGCAACAACTTTGAACTTTTCATTGGTATCTATGAGTATTCTGGGGGAGAAAGAGCACTTCTGGTCCCTGTCACCCAATGGCACTTCCACAAAACATAGATGTTTTAAAACACCAACAGATTTGACACTGTTCCTAATTCATAAACAAAATAATAATATAAATAGAATTCCTAATTCTATCATAGGCATACTGTTACAACTGGCACGCGTAAGCCTGCAATCAAAGAAACCTCATTCATTAAAATTAACCATTGACTTCTCAGCCAATTTGTCAGTAACTATGATCAAGTCTGGACAGGATTAGCTTCACTGGGAGATACAGGGTGCCCTCTATAATGCTTCCACAGCATGAAATCCTAAACCCAGTGAAGCCTTTGAATGTTTTGCAAGCAGCTTACTCACACGGAGCCAGGACCTCATGGATGCTGCTGTAGGTTCTACTTTTTACTGCTTTTACAGATTAAGCCTTTCCAGAAGAGCCAGGCCAACAGCTCTGACAATAAAATGCACTCTTTCTCCACCAGCAGACAGAGCACGATTAGCAATCACCGGTCCCTACGCTGTGTTTGGAAACACTTAACTGCCAGCATTGGTTTGAGGCTAAGATGAGGCATGATGTGCTTGTTAGCCACACTAATGAGTCTTTCGACAAGGGGGCTGGCTCTGCGCATCTAATTGCGGTGGCTGCTCCTGTGATGTGGAAACCTGTCTATTAGAAATCACATTTCACAGGTGACTAAACAGCCATCAGATGCTAGCAGCTTTCATTTGCTACTGACCTCCATTCCCGGCCACAGCACAAGGGTGAACGGCCCGATAACCCATTACCAGTCCAAAGCCAAACACCTCCTGCTCTGCATAGTGAATTATAAAATACCTACAACGTTTTTCAGATTTGCAAAGCACTCCGTTGGAATACCACTCTGAACTAGCAGCTTCTTGTCTAGGAATCGCCCTCGTAAAAGGATGTCAAATTCTGCACTGCCTGGTTATGCGAAGATTGAGGGCATTTTGGACCATGACTGTAGAGCACATCACTATGTTTTTACACAGGGAAGGCATTTACTTAGCTCCCCATCCCTCAAACAGAACATCATGGACAGAAAAGACAGTATGTCATAGACAAGGGATCAGAGCTTTTGCTGAGGGACAGAGATGACAGTGACCAGACCAAAAGCAGTCCTTCCAAAAGCCAACTCCATTACCGAAATGAAGTACAGACCTTAGCGTAGGAAAGCTGCTATAAACTGAGGATCCTATAAAGATCCCTCATCAAATTTTACACCCTCTGGACCTCCAGCTCCATCAATGACATAATGGATTCACAAAGCCGCAGCACAAATCACCCCATCTCACTAAGTCCTCTGCATCTGGTGGGCCACATACCTTCCACCCAGACTGACACGTATTACAAGGGAAGAAGAAAGTTTCCTTTCCACAGGTAACAGCCCTTTGGTTCACGTGATTCTGCGTTCAGTCCCCAGAGAGCACTCGCAGTCGCTTCAGAACCCTAGCTACAAAGAGCCTTAATCTCAGATAGTATTTATACAATTTAACACAATAAACAGCGGATTGTACAAAACCTGCGGTGAATCCCACTCTGATGACAATCACAGAGCTACGCAATGAGTAACATTTACTTTTCATTTACATTTAGATTTCTGCAGTGCAACCTTCCAGAAAGTACAAGGCAGTAACACACACAACCAGCCGTATGGTTGCATCTCCAATGAAATGTAACAGCAGTCCAGGTCACTACATCCCAGAGCCCAGCTCTGCTCCGCTTCCCCAGCTCCCACCGAACCTCTGGCCATCTTCAGCAGCATGGAAGACCTGGCCTCTCCAAAGGGACTGATGTTGAAGAGGGCTCTGAGGGCCTGCAGAGCAACAGGCTCTGTCAAAGCATCTGTCAGGAGCCAGTTCCCAAGGTCAAGGACCCTCATCAAGAACACTGGCAACAGTTGCTCCCCGACATTGAACCCTTCAAGCATTTATCCTTCTAGAAAGAGATGATCTCTGAAAAACGCATACAACAAATATAATGATTTTGGCATACTTTGCCCTCAAGGCCAACTCCTGAAGCACTGTTTCTAGTCTATGTAAAATCTTCAGCCTGGATAAAAATAATCTCAATTTCTTTACAAAACAGCTCTCCTCAGAAGTGTTACTGATCAAGAAAATCAGTTTTCTGTGGTTGCGCCATAGAAAAGACTGGATCTAAAATACAAAATGTTCACAAAACCAGTAACAGGTATCTGGGTTTTTTTACATTATTCTCAGAAATATGTTTGTTGTGGTCAGCTTTCCATACGATCTTGTACCCTAAATATGACACCATGTGTTCCACTGTAGGAAGACGGCATTTATCATCGAATTAATATATGTGTTTAAGGACATGAAGAAGGGCTTGCTGTATCTGAACCCTTTATTGTAAATTCTTTGTGCTGCAGATTTCATCCCATGCTGCTACTTTTACCTTCTTTAAATCATTTTCAAGATACCCCATGTCACTGGAAAAAATACTCTTAACTTCAGTAACCATTTAAAAACTTTCAGGGGAAAAAAAAATAAAAATTGCAACTTTCCCATTTGCAACATGGTTTGGTGGATACCTAAACATGAATGATAGCGTTTTGAGGAAGATGAAAACATATTATCATGTGATGGCATGCAGAACAATTGCTCTGAATTACTACCAGCAAAATCACAATGCAACTGCTTTTAGTTATGCAAATTGGAAATGTAGCGGCGCAACTGCATAGGAGAGCCTAAAAAGAGCAAAGTTCAGGGAAAAGCTATGCATGCAGCTGCTCCAAAAATAACCATGGTCAGATAAAAGTCTGAAAGCAATTATTTGGGCTGAATATTGTACACAGACCACTGCACTAAGCTTCTATAATTAAAGAAGACAAAAGTTCAGATGGTGCCTAATAAACCATTTACTACATTAATTATATTCAAGTGCGGCAGTCTAATGCTTGGTAATAACTAACAACAAGGGAAATAATTTCAAGAAACTACCTGATGTCGTAAATTTCTTTCTTCTGCATCCATCGGTACCAATGTTACTAGCCAGCCTTTCTAACACACTTCAAACACATGAAAGGGATACTGCTTAGCGTCAGGAAGAGCTATTTAAGGGTTGTAAACCTTTACTCTGAGGAAGCCAATCACCTCACTCGATTGACAAAAATTATTTCTGCACTATGAAAGCAGCAACAAAGCCAGATTCTCCATTCCTTGAATCAAGTCCTTACACATTTGTTCCAAAGTTATGGTACTACAGTGGCACCTAATTTTTTTTTTTTGTAGCAGCAACAGCATCTCAACAGGCCTTCACAGATCAACAGATTTCCCACTGACTCTCTTCCCTGGATTTGCCTTCACACTAATCACACACCATTTGTATACATCTGCAATTTTAATAGTATTTGCAGCAATTTCTTACCAAGATATTTAATATTAGAGGTATTTAATATATTGTGGCTTCTTTTAATGCTCTTAGTAGCTAAGTAAATGGAAAATAAACCAACACCATATGCCCAAGTGCTTCTCTGTAGACTGCCAGACAATTGCTTAGCAAATACAGAGAAGTTCCAAAAAACAAACTCTGAAAATTGCTGCAGAGAGATTTGCATACAATTTCTGATGGACCAGTAGCATTCCAACAACTTACGTAAAATCCAGCATGTTCCACTAGTACATGCAGTAACTAACACACAGAGCATCAATCCACAATGCAGTCATTAGGATGCTACCAACAGGATGCTGTTTTATCTCATTTTGCTAAGCTGAAACAGAAAAAATAAAATTCTGTAGGATTTCAATTACATATTTTCTATTTTGCTTTCTTAATTTTGAATCAGGAAATGGTATCTCCAGACTTTATGTAAGTACAACTCTGTGTTTAATCTAAGAGGGCATATAACAAGCATTCTGCAGATTTCAAAGAAGCAAAGAGATAAGGGAAACATAACTTTATCCACAATGCCTTTCTACCGGGACGTTTACATATGCAATCCTAACATTCCTTTCAGCTCCTTTTTATAACACTTTCCCTATTGTTTAGCCTTTCTTTTCCTTTCCTCCATAGAAAACTCATCACAAAACAGCTGTAGAGGTCTGCAACTTTGCAACAAACCTCTAACATTTTATATACATCCTCCAACTCAATGTGGCATGTGGACAATGCTGGGAAATCCTGTCCTCTGCCCAGATGAACTGTAAAAAAGTTCTCAGACTCCCACATCAGGAGTTGCGGAGGTGGTACGCTCCATCACAGAAGACTTTTGCCTACAAATAGTTCAAAGTCCTTGCTTACAAGATCTCAAATCCAGCACTTCCACAGAATGGCAAGTGGAACCCTGCCTGCTTCAGCAGAGGTGTCTGCTAAGATGCCCCTTTGTTGTCAGCTGCAGAACCACTGCTGAATATCCCTGGGTTTGAACACACAGGCAGGACCTCACCTCCAGACCCTTCCTCACAGCTTCCTGTTCAGCAAAAAATAGCACATCTTTTCCCAGTAGTGCACCTTTCGCTCTTAGAAAGACACAGATGAGACCAGTAGTTAACCCCCGCAGGATTTCCAGTCAAACAGTAATTTAATCAGAAAGTGTATATGAAGGAAAAATACCTCTAAACTGTACTTCAGATTTAGCATAATAATAAAACTCCTGCTTTAAAAAGCCTGCAAGAGCTTCATCTTTAAATGGAAAAAATGTAGTAATAAAAATATATCCCCACACCATCAAAACCAGCCGAATTACTTTTGCACGAGTTTTCAAAAAAAAAAAAAAAAAAAAAAGCAGCTACATATATATATATATATGCGTATGTATTGAGATTACCTGGATGCAGTCACCATGCCTGGAAAGTTTCATTGCAAAGGGTTAAGGCTTAGAAAGTTTGCAAGACTGGAAAAGGAAAATCAGGTTGAAAAACGAGCAAAATCCTTAACCTTGAGGTTTGCTGCTGCCTCCTGCCTATCACTTTAACATTTCTCGCCACATGAAGAAATGAGATGACTGAATCTTATTCCAACAGTTACCAGCTAAATTACTTGAACGAGTAATCTAATCAAAATTTTTTCTAGTACCAACTGAAATGCATCGCCATGACAAAATAAACTACAAATGGTAGCTGAGTATTAGGGATGATAATGTGCCCGATAAAATACATGAGACCGCAAAAGTGATCTACACCGCTTATTAGAGGTAAATTCGCAGAGACCATTTATTTTCCCTCTAAGAATATCGATTTTTGTATGCTAATGCGACTGCCTAACTATTTATAAGCGCAATCTGCAAAAGCAAACAGAGAACTAACAGAATAGCCTCGAAAAGCAACCACAAAAAAAGGTCTCATTTAAATTCCTGGAAAGCACTGCTTCTCCAAACATATCTATTCAACCTCTCTCGGGCAGGCCAACCCTACTAAAAACACCCCCTGCACTCTCCCCGCCTGAAAACTGTTAAGCCAAGAAGCCGCTAAGCCATGCCACCGAGAATCCGTATGGCTTCACGTATAGGATTTTCCTTCCAGCAAACGCTGCACAGCAGCAACCCTCCGTCCCTCCCGCCCCCCACCCCCCCCAAAATAAAAATACCCCCCCGACGAGAAGCGCGGGCGGCCGTACGTACCGCCGGGCGCTCAGGGCTCTCGGGGGGGGCAGCCCCCCGGGGTGCAGCAGCCGGGGCGGCGCGGGCGCTCCGCCTCGCCGCTTCCCACGCGGCGCCGCTCCCCCCGCATGGTGCTGGCCGCCGCACGCACAAAGCGCAGGGCGCGGGCAGCCGCGGGGGGCGGGCGGCACCCCGGGCTCCCGCCGGATCGCAGCGGCACCGCCACCGGCGCCGGGAGGTGACACGGGCGGCTCGCGGCGGCTGCGGCGCGGCGCGGCACGGCACCGCCCCCCGCCCCCCCGGGCGCTGCCCACCCCCGGGAGCCGCGGAGCCACCGCCCGCCGGGGCCGCCCCCGCCGCTGCCCGCACGCGGCCGAGCGCCCGCCGCCCCGCCCCGCCCCTCCCGGGATGGGGGCGCCCCCGCCCCGTTACCTCGCGGGCGGAGCCGAGCGCTACGGCGGCGGGGCGGGGGGCTGCGCCGGCTGCCGGGCCGGGGGGGCCGCTTGCCTGGGGCCGGGGCTGCCCCGGGGCCGTGCCGCGCCGTCCCGGCTCATTGTTCGGGAAGGGCGGCGGCGGGCGGGGCGGCCCCGGCGGGCGGGGCGGGCGCTGCGGCGGGCGGGGGGCACCCCGGCGAGGGGGGCAGCGCCCGCACCTTCCCCGCGCGGGCGGGAGGCGGCGGGGCAGCTTCCCGGCGGGGGCCGGGGCGGCGGGGCACCGTCCCCCGCTGGCCGGGGGGATGGCGCGGGGCTGGAGCGGGGGGAGGGCGCACTGCGCCTTGCACCCCCGTGGTCGCGGCGGGGCTGCGGGGAGCCGCGCCGCACCTTCAGGGGTCTGCGCTGGAGAAGTTCAAAGCGGGAGGCGGGGGGCGGGAGGCGAGCGGGCGGGGGCCGGGCCCCCTCGCCTGCCGAGCCGGGAACGCGGCGCCCGGGGGCTCCGGCAGCGCCGCGGCTGCCGAGCTGCGGGACCCCGGGGGGCCGGGCAGGCGGCGGGGGTCGCCCTCTGGGCGGCCCGGGAAGTTGGAGGCGGCACGGAGCGGGGCGGCGGGGCCGCGCCGCCAGCCAGCTTCGGCTCTTGAAGATCAGGCTGGGTTAATTACGGAAATATTTTAAGCTTAAAGGTCTCCTGAGAAGAAACACATTAACTGGCTCGTAAAGCGGGTGGAAACAACAGTGCGGTGCGGGACTGCTGGAGCAGAAAGGCGAGGGGGGGACCAGAGAGATGCTGAAGGACCCGTGGTGACTGGTCCCTCCCGGGAGCCGCCGGACCCCAGCCGTGCCGGTCGCCCTGCCGCGCTGCCGGGGTCCGTGCAACGGCACGGAGAAAGGGGAATGTTTGCAGTGCAATCGTTGCTACCCTTTCTTCGGCTTGCTGAACAGCTAAAGATACCTCAAAGCATATTTTACTGTCTTTGTTCTGATTGAATAGCAGTTTAGTTTGCAAATAGTCTGAAGTAAGTCTTCGCTTACAAATAATCAGTATAATGATAAATAACCTTTATTGTGCGGAATCTGTGCTCTGAGATAAGCATCTGTGTGAATGCGTCTAAGACTGGAGCTTCTTTGTGCCCGGGTTTGTAAGGGGTAAGATGATCGGAACAATATGCCTGCGAAAGGCATGCCTTCGAAGCTATGAAACAAGCGTGGAAATCAAAACAGTTGGTACGAAACTAAAAAAAAAAAAAAAAAATGCAATTTGCTAAATTAAGAGGTAGCATCACAAGGATGCGGAAGATGAAACACAATCAAGAATAGGTTAACAGTTTACAAAATACGATTGCTGAAATAGCACTCCATGCCAAAGGCAGATGATTGTAAATCCCAGAGAAGTTCATCCACTTATTCCATTTAACTGAGAAGTTTCATGAATTGCAAAGCAATTAATGAATAAAAATAACATTCTTTTCCCCTCAGCCCAGGACATTGTGAAAACAAATTTCAAACCTAGAGCTAATTTCTCCAAAAATATAAAAATCCTCATTTATCGGCGTAATATGATGTGATGCAAATGGGTTGTCTTACACACGTGATAAAAGCAACGGAAATGCTATTGAAAGGGACTGCAATGTAGATACATCCACAGATTGGTTCTATGGGCACACTGCTGCTTGGGGGGTAGTCCTGTATAGCATTCATTCAGAAATCTAAATTTATAAACATAATTAGCAATTAAGGGATGGATATTTTGCCAGTAATTTTTTTGCCTGGGCTTGCTGCATCTGTCTATAAAATGATGTGCTGGCTCATGCAATAAACCATAAGCACATCTTTTAAGAAATGAAGTGAAAAGTAGATACTGCTTACTCAATTTTTTGAATTTATTTAATTAATTTTGAAGTAGGAATCTACATTTGTAAAACTCTACAGATTTCTCTATGTGTTACTATTTTAAAATGTGCTGTTCTTCAGTAGACTCATTTTTAATATACCAGTGAAATAGAATTTCAGTTTGGAAGAGAATGTAAATGAATAACATAAATTAAGTGAACGTTACAAGGAAGCTGTAGCACTAAGATACTCTACATGGGAGTCTGAGATAGCTTAAACACAGTATCAGGGGAGCTGGTTGCCCAAAGACTTCCCTCTCTTTCAGCAAAAGCCTTCCAGAATGGGCCGTCGGGTTGGTGACAAATTACGCTGGTTGAGCACAATTTTTATTGACTGCAGTGGGAGTCACCCCTACACATCTAAATGTAAACTTTATCTGCAGAAGGCAGGCAGAGTTAGTCTGCAATCCAATAAGGTTTGCTTCTGCCTTTGACATTCTGCTTTTGGCTTCGACTCTGAACTCCAAAATGGAAGAGCTCTGCGTCCTGTATTTCTGACCATTGGCCCAATTCTGTCTCCAATTTTAGCACTTTAATAAAGATCAGCTTCCCTGGAAACCAGGGAAGTGAATTGGGGTATGGTCGGTGACATCAGCATCAGGCCCCCGTGATGTTGAAGCAGCCTGGGGAAGGGTTTGAGATCAGAGGACAAAGTAATTGCTGGCAAGACCAGAATGGTAAAAAATATACTTTCACGTATTCACAGCTTGAAGAATTTGTCTTTTACAGAAATTGATAACAATAGGGTAAAGTTACACACAGTTGCTGTTGCTTTGTTATTGAGTTTGACAACTGGTATAGATGCATCTATCACTTTGTTTTGTTACAGTGTTAGAGCAGTGCATATAAATAAAGAGGATAAATAACCTAATTTACTATGAGCAAGAGTCACAGTATATTAAAAATGGTGACACAGAGAAAGCTTTCGCCTCTCCTGGAAAAAGTTTTATAACAGATCTTTGTAGTCATCATTTAAACTGGCAGGGTACAGTACACAGAGATCCTTAAAGCTCAAGCAAAAAATCATTCAACCTTTTCAAAATATATCCTTGGCTAATACGGCTCCACCGATGTAAAAGGGATTATTTCCATTGACTTTACCAAAGCTGAGTCTCATCCAAGTAATTGCAATTTTATTTCAGAAATACTCTGGTTTTGGATGAAAGAGTTGCTCTTAAGGCTACATCAGTGAGTAAGCACTGGGTACCCACAGGTCACGCATCTCCCACTTCTCGTGATTCCCCAAGACGGTTTTCTGCCATTAGCCTGGGAGGGTGGTTAGGTGGGCTACTGCTCTTTTTCTGCTATCCCTCAAACCCTCAGTTTGCGGGGGGCATGCCACCCCTGTTTGGGACAGGGGAGGAAGGAGCATGCGGCAGCCTGTTCCCTTCGGCACCTCTGGAGGTGGTAATCTCCTAGTTCTTCAGCAGCACTGTCTCTGGGTACTCTTCTGGCCCAGCATTTCTGTCCTGCTGTACCCAGAGGGACCTGCAGTCGTCACATGCTGTGTTTCTCATTAGTGCTGACCTGCCTTTTGTTTCTAATCATCAAGCAGGATTTTAATAAGCTGGAGATACTGTTGGCTTCTGTGCACCTCAGATGCATTTCAGTGTTGCAGTTGTTCAGATGCGGATGTGGATTTAGGATCGGAGCCTACAGACCTCAATTAACAGCTCTCCCTGAGGAAAGAGAGTGGCCTGGTTTCTTTTTCTCATATTGTCTCATGGCAGGTGATTGGTAAAATTGCCTTCTCTCCAAAGCAAACTGTTCCTTTGCCCTTCAGAAACATTCTGATGAAATCCTCCCTGACTCAGTGGGGAGGTGGTTTAGTTTCAGATGCATGTGTGTATTTGGCTGGGCTCACAGGGCTTGCGGCGTCCTGGCTGACGGATACTGGTGTGTGCACAAGGTTTTTCTAAGAGCTCCTTTTGTTTGCACGGAACAGACGGGCAAAAAACAGAAGGGGAGGGTGCTTGCCAGCATGGCATACACCATCCCTGGAGGAAACATGCATTCTATTGCATGTGTTTCTGAGGGACCAGCCCGGTTGCAGGGCAGTGTTCATTGTGTCTCAGCAAGGTGCAGTAGGAAATGCAATTTGGGTGTGAATTTGGAGCCTCCCATTGAGTGTGTGCTGCACCGTCTCTGAAGCAGCCCCATACTCAGAGATATGAGGGACACAGTTTCTTTCTAGTTTTCTCTGCTCTTGAGGGGAAGTGCTAACTTACTGTTGACCTGACCTGTATTAATCAACAGTTCTTACTCTTCAGTGCTGGCTCAGATGTGGAAGCCAGTAAGCAGAGAGTCACAGCCTATTCCTTGCTTTCTCCCTCATGTTTGCCTGAGAAAGGAAGCTTGAACTTCCATGTCTACAGTATGGACTTTCAGCCACAGCAGGGTCACCTGCCTATTTACTCCCTTGCACATGCAAATCACCTCTATGACTTCTCCTTGTCGAGGAGCCAGATTCATAAGAAACAGTAGAGAGCTGAAATGAAAAGACCAAGGTGCCTGCGCTATCTTCAGCTTGGATTTTTCTGCTCATTGTCACATTACTGCAGAAGTTATCCCCGAGCTTCAAAAAAGTTAACCTTCAGCTGAATCTGTAAAAGAAGTGAATAACAGGGTAGGGCACTTCAACATGAGCAGGGCAGGGAGCTCCTTTCCCTACCCTCTGGTGCTCCATCCCACCCATCTCAGCTGTCGTTCTCTAGCCGGTATTTTCATGGCGCTGCATGAACATCATAGGCAGAGTCACACAGTTAAAGTCACAAACACTGTAAATCCCTGTCCTTCATGTTAATGAGATCACAGAGCCTTCACAAGCAAAAGACTGTAGCATCCCAAGGACATGGGCAGTAAAACGATCCTGGAAACTGGAAAGCTGGCTGCTTTGATGAACTCAAGCAATCTTCTCACCCGTTTTTCTGCCAAAGCACTGGAAGTTTCCATCCATTTACCCCCTGGTTATTTATTACTATCAGCAGCACTCACTGGGTGCTCTGTGCCTTGACTCCTTGTCAACTTCCTTTCAATGGAAGCTGAGGATGCTAAAGCGATTTGCAGCCTTTAGACAATTTTTATTAAAAATCAGTCAGTGCAAACCTTCACTGGAATTCAAAACCTGGATAGTCTGTATATGTAAATAAACGTCTAGAGATAGATGACTTTTGGAGCAAATTTTACACACAAAATTACTTAGAATTAATCTCTGCCTGCTCTCTGCACAGCTGTGATTTATGGAGGCATTACTGATGAGCTGCAGTGGGCTGGCTTCTTGGTTGAAAAGGTTAACTGAAATGAACATGTTTTTATATAGCAGGTTTTCGAAGAAAAAGAAGTGCTGCATCTGCTGAATCATCAGGACAGGAGAATGGAGGAAAAAAACAGTTTGGAAACGCCAGTTTTCTCAATGTACAGTGGGGTACCTCCTTCCAAAGAAGAAGTACATATTTGCCAGGATGGTGTTATCAGCAGGGAGGGAAATACATGTTCACTCCCTGAAACTCTTGCAGGCAGAGAGCCCTCTCTGCCCAGCCTGGGGCTGCAGCATGTGCCCGCTCGGAGGCAGCCCGACCTGTGCAGAAAGAGCCCAGGGCAGCATGCTCAGCCCTTCCTTCAGCCAGGCAGCACAGGGCGCCGCAGCAAGTTGTGCACCTGCATGGATGACTTCCCTGTCTCTGACCTCCCGCTGACTGCTGGGGAGGTTTGATTTAGAGTCCCTGTACCTGAAGGGATCTAGAAGATCCTTCAGGCTGTCCTGACTGCCACAGCCATAGATTAAGGGTTTATCAGGTGCAACTGAAAGGTCCAAAACAAGTTTCCCAACACCATTTGATCATAAAGCTCTCAAAAATTTATCCTCGGTGCCTGCTCCTACTTCAAGTGTCCCTCCTAGTGTCACCTGGCTGCTACATATGGGCACTTGCTGTTCAAAGGCAATGTGCAATGTTCCCGCAGGCAGGGAAGCGTCTCTTGGATCAGGTGCAATCAAGGGCAGGATTCATAGCCTGAAGTGGGATTGCAGCTTTGCAGAAGTCATGTACACTGGTTTCACCTGGTTAGGAACCACTGAAGAAAGTTTTCTGACAGGAATTACTTTGGACTTTGAAAATGGGTCATCATTTTCTTGTTGATTTAAAATGCAAAGGACCTTTCCCAGGAGTAGCTTGGTTGCTGGTTTTTCATTGCCTCAGAGCTAGTTATTGCTAGTACGCTGTTTCACGTAACTTTGTAGCTGAACTGGGAAATGCTGCCTTGCTTTCTGCTGTACATAACCTAAAAGAACCCCACAACTCGATATCCACTGCAGAGGAGTACAGATAGATCAGTATAGCAAAGCTGTGCTCATCGTGCATATTTTCCAAATGCTTTAAGACAAATAAAAAAAATATATGAACAGGGCTGTGGTTTAATGGCTATTTGCATACATACAGGCTATGTATCATACTTAGATTATGCAAATACATCTTTTAAGACAGTTAAAAACATATGTAAAATATGGGGGGTTTAGCCAATTATTGTCACAAAGCGAGTTAGCAATTTTTACCCTCCACTGTTAATAGGAAGAGTTGGCAAAACCTGTTCCTACCTTGCTTTGGTATTTTCACATCAGAACTTTACAGTGCAAACATTACCTGGTTTGTTTAAACAATAAAGGCAGGAGTTCTGACGTTATTCTGGGAAAACAACTTTTGAGCTGGTTGATTTTGTGTTCGCCACATTTTTGGAGACACAGAAGATACCATACAACTTTATCCTACTTTGCAAGGCTCTTGAATATGTCACAGTTACATCTGCAAAGATGTTAAATATGTTGCTGAAATTGGTTAGAATAGAAGCTATTATATGAAAAATGGGAAAGTAAATAGAGGCATATAAGAAAAGCTGTGTTTTGAAATGGTGTCACTTTCCTGCAAGGAGTAGGCATTGAAAAGGCAACTTTAATCAAAGTCTTTCTTTTCCACCACATCTCACAGTTTAAAGATAGTAAACAGTAAGCAGTGTTTCCCACTTGGTGATAAAATTTACTCTTCCCCTGGGAAAAAAAAAAAAATTAAGACCATTTTGTGCAGGGAACATTCTGCTCCTGTATACAGTGCTGGGTATAAACAGAAGCAGGATTGTCCTCTTGTCAGGAGGTAGGTGTCATTTGGGCACTGTCACTTCACTTGTAATGACATATCCCTTTTCCTGACTCTCTTCCCCCAGCTGGAGTTGCCCCAGTCCCTCTCTCACGCAGGTCTTCCCCCCAAGAATTGTACTTTACTATTTCTCAGTTGTCTGTGCTCTTGTTGAAGGAAATTGATGTCTTTCTGTTTCCCTCCCCTGCCCCCAAAATATCCCTTTTATCTTCCAAGCTTTCCTGCAGCTTTCTTGCTGTGCCAGTACCCTTCTCAAATTTATAGTTTCCTCTGAGACAGAAATCTCTCTGTTTATGTCAAGGGGTGGGAAAAAGTGTTAAAATATTACTGAAAAAAAGTTGGAGGCCAATGTTTGAGCAGCATTGTTTCATTTTTCCTTTTGTTTGTAAGGAAATGGCTCAGGTGGAGGCAGTTGTAGTTCCAGTGTATGGGGCAGCTTCCATCTCCCAAACATTTATTTTAGCCACACAGGAAAGGTGGCAGAGAGTCGGGAATTAATGTTAGCCTTGGCTGGAAAATAGAGTTCTGGTTTGAAAACAAGAGAAGAAAAGAAAAAGAAAATGTCAAGACTTTGTTCTTCATTGAAGTGAAACAGAAGCCTTTTGAATAAGTTCAAGGGACAACACTATTGCAGAAGAGCCAGCCATCAGCGTACTCCTCTGGGATGTGGAAGATTTCCGAGTGTATGTTCTTCCTCTTCCTCACTAGGAGCAAACACTTGAAACCCATATCCCAGTTGGACACCTCGTGGCTTCTGGTTTGCCTCTATTAAATGCTTCTCTTTCCCTCTGGATTTTGAACGAGAGTCTTGAACTGTGTGGACTTGAATGGAAATATTTCATTGAAACTAATGTGGTTTTATAACAGTTTGAAAAATTCTTGGCAAGATCAACCAAGCATACATAGCTCTCAGAATAGAGGGGATGCTAAAGGCAAACATTTGGGTCCAACCTCTGTTCTCAGCTTCAGTGGCAAAATATGGGTGCAGCTGAAAGCAACGTGCCCTGTGATTTGCCAGGGAAGTAAAGCATTTCTCCAAACAACTGAATTGAATATTGTGTCCCTTTCAGTGCAGTGACGATTACACAACACTGTTTATTCTCTCTTTCTTTTTTTTTTTTTTTTTTAATCTCATCCATCATTCACAGCTCAGATTTCTACACTGATTTCACCAAGTTGGTTTACTGTACGGTGCAAAATGAAAGTCAAGTTAATTTCGCGCTCTACCCACCTCAGTCTGATTAACTCAAATTAAATTTTGTGCTAATAAGTCTGACTGTGTGACCATAATTGGAAAGCCTTGAGTTCCTCTGACTGCAGAGAAAGTGCTCTTTTTCCCTGCATCATGAAAACATTTGAATCATAACATCTGGGAAATTTGCAACAAACAATGGTATCAATCTGGGGCCTCCATACAGAATTTATTCTGTTTCTCATCAGGGACCATGAATACATATCTATATCAGATTGCAGCCCTTGGAACATTGGGCCCATCTGCCCGCCAGAGGAAGACTAAGAGGAGCAGTGACACACCTAGTAAGGGGGAAGTGCTAAACATCTGTGTTTCTCCATTACATGGAAATCCTCTTGGGCTAATAACTGGCTGCTATACCTTAAATAACTGGACAATTATTTGAGTCTGTTACCAAAGTCTGAACAGGTCAAGTCAGTGGGAAGTGTTGCTAAGGTCAGGATTGTTCACCAGCCATTTGGAGAAAGAGGAAAAATCCCTGGAAGTGAGAGCTGAAAGATTGGCTAGAAGGGAAGGCGAGGCAAGGCAAAGCAGGGCACAGCTTTGATCTAAAGATTAGAAAGATTCGGAATCGTAAGGAGAGTGTGGTGAATGTGAGTTTGAGTTTACCGTGCTATTCCATTTAGATCTATGTATTTCTTGTATTTGCTAAAGCAAAGAGTGATGGTTTTCTTTGACCTCAGTAATGCCCTCTTGCTCCAACTACCACCTGGTCCCAGAGGAAGAAAGTCATAACCCCAAATTAAAATTACAGCAGGTAGAGTTTGGGAAAAGAGGGAGTCTAAGCTCTGGGTCTATGGGAGATCCTGGTATCAATGAAGTCATGCACCTGTGCAAGACCAAGGTGCATTTGTAAGACCAAGGAAATGTGCCCAAGTACCTGGCACCAGAGATGATGCAGGAGCACACTGAGATTTAAATAATGTAGAAACATATAAATCCTGTTGGAATACAGAGAAGCCTAGCGAGTGTCAGACAGGATGAGAGTAGTTGTAAATATACCTGCATTATAATACAGCATCTGCACTTCCTGGTGGGAATTTGTGGGGATGTATATCATCCATGGGCTACCTCCCATAGCAGCAGGAACATCATGATTGCACAGCGAGTTTATTAAGTATGAAACAAGCCAGCAAACTCTTGGAAAAGCAAAGTCTCTTACAGCATACCATCCTAATGAAGGGTTTGAGAGTCAGAAATGTCACCACTCAGCAAAGAGCTGTTCAGCTGACATTTTGAAGTCAAGCCCTGCTTTCTAACCCTGGGATCAATGGGAATTTGCTATTATTTTCTATTGAGGCAACATCAAACCCAGAGGCAGGATGAAACACCTAACTGGAAGGACTGCTGCACCACTTTTGTGTGTCTCTTATCAGGTCTGAATTTAGTTTTAGCAATATAAAATGAGCTTCTCTTATTTGTCCTCTGCCTTTCTGACGAACAGCTTTATAAAGTAAACATTCACAAAGCAGAAAGAACAGATTGTACACGGCTATAACAACAACATGGTTTTGGTCTGACTACCCCATAACATATGAAAATTAGAGTACAAAAGGACTGCAAATAAGACAAAGGTCTGTGCATAAGCTAGCCTACTTGTATGTCATTTCTATTGCAAGATGAAGCAATGGGACCTGAGCTTGTGCAGCAAACAGCTCTAAATTTCTTCCCTCGCTGCTACCGTGGGAGTATAATTTAGCCAGGGAGTATTGTCTGTATGTGACATCATCTTGAAACAACAGCTTTAAAAATGAAGACAGGTAATATTCCCCATTAATTATATTCCACATCTGTAAAGCATATACATTGCACTGTGGATAAATCGAGCAACCTTTGGCAGGGGCTTCCTAAATATCTGTAGCCAGGTTTCTCATTTACAGTTTTCTCATTGTTTTGTACAATGGGAGCAGATTGGTCTCTAGCAGTGGATGGGAAAGTGTAGGATTTTAATGAGGTATGAGTGAAACAAATGAAGGGGGCTCCATCTCCCAGTACTGTGCACTGTCACCTGCCCTTTGTGGAAGTCAGCTGTAAAACCTGGTGTCTGAACACATAACATAAAACACCCAATGTGCCAGCACTAATGGAGGCATCTTTTTTTTTTTTTCATTCTAGGCATGGGGAGTTTTTTTGTTGTTGCAAGGGGAGGTTTTTTTATTGTTGCAAGTAAAACACGTGCGCCCAGGTACCAAGGATGGAGTTGCAGTACCAGTAGTTGTGGGCTGACGTATATACGGCTATTTGTGATGTGGTTTTGGTGTTTGCTGAGCCCTTGCTTTAAGACTTATGTGTGGCTGCAGCAGGACAAAGGCACAGGAGAATCTCTTCAAGAGCTACAGGTCTCACCTGAACCATGGGAGACCCTTAGAATATAGAGAGTTTTTCCTGGCACACAGGATAAAATACGACCCCAAGCAGGGTGCAGTGTTCTCCTGCTGACCTTAGCAGATGCTGTTATTTAGCAGGCTGCTACAAGCTGGTGGTGCTGTCTCAGAGCATGCCAACCTGTGCCAGGTGTGTGCTCTCTCCCACAGCCACACTGTCCAGAGAGAAGCTCCAAGTCATGCTGCTCTGCACTTTTCCAAGTGCTTCCATCTCGACTTGACACTCTGCATGTTAAAGCCAGAGGATGAGGCAAAGATAGAGTTCAACCCACTTAGGCTGTGGCATGCTTTCGAGTGGTTTGTTTGGCCTCAGTAGAAAAGTTACAATTTTCTTGTCATTGTGGCTGGCTCTTGCTATCTTGTCAGCTTGAATGTTACTGAGGGGCTTTTGAACTGGGGATGTGACTGGGCTTTTAACAGTCTGTGGCATAAGGGAATATGCATTAAGCCATTGAGAATATTTCATCACAAAGAAGCTTTTGAAAGAATGCGTTGTATACACCTGCCGAGAAGTATCTCAAATAATTGGGTTGATGATAGTGGAATGAGTAAAGTGTTTGTGAGAGACTGACACCACATCCAGCACACAGAGGACTAGCATTATAACTAATTAATGCTCATAGACATTTCCTAAGCACAGATGCCATGCTTTTCTGTTCTTCATCCTTTGACAGGGGAATGCAGGGGAGGTGAAAATAAACAGTCAAATGTTCTGTCATTTTTGTCGTGTCTTCTCTCTTGTTAATGCCTCACACAATTGGTGGTTTCAAGGTCACTTTATTCACTGATGATTCTCTGTCACCAGCAATACCAATTTTGTACTGAAATGAATGAAAATCACCGCCTCTGGATCCTTTACATCTTCCCCTTTCCTAACAGTGGTAAAATAACAACAAAATATATTAAATTAATATAAAATTAAAATTTGCTTAGAGTATGTATTTTAGAGCCCTGGTTTTTAATGACAAGCCATATTATTCAAATAGGAATAAAAATATATATAGATTGTTTTTTTCAGATGGTTTTGCAATACAGCCAGCATTGGTAACATATGATGAGATTCCCTAATCACTTTTCTCCCACACACATATTGATGGAAACCCTCACAGCCAAACACAATTGAATACCTCTCTTTTTCAATCTATGCATAGGTTATTACTGTAGAGGTAGAACAGCTGCATACATAAACCACTCACTGCCCTACCTGCAGTAACAGAGCCACAAGTCATTGCCTGGATGCATCCATCTGAATTTTTATTAGTTACTTTATTTCAATGAAGGTGGATTCCAGCCAGCATCCCCTTGAAACCCAATCTCCAAGAGATCTTAGTTTTACCAAGACTTCTGAAAGGTTAGTTAGAAACTTGGCAAGATAAATTGCCCTCCTTAATATATTTTTAAGTTCAACATGCAACAGCAGCATAATCTCTTGCCAATTTGTTAGGCTTATCCTAAACAGAAAGAACAGGATGAAAATATTTCACTCTGATGATGCACTTGTTCCTTTCTTAGCTCTCTGGAGCATGACACAGATTTACACCACGTTGTATCCTGGCATCCTGAAGTTTTCAGGTTTTTAGTGCAGGAATGGCAGTTTTTTACAACCTGAGTATTGGGTCCATATGTATTTGTGCATGCAGTGTGCTTATGGACACACTTAACATGACGATTAGCAGTTCTGTCCTTTATCAAAAAATCCCTGGTTGACATCTGTGCAAGGTGTGAGAGCTGCGACTGCCTATGGACATTTGCAAGCATTATTTTGACTGGTGCACTGGAATTCTGCTTGGGCCTTGCAGTGGTACTTCGTCCTAGGAATAATCTCTACCAGTGACACCTGGTCCCTTAGTGACAAAGTGACATTAGTTCTGATGTTTAGGTGTTTACTTTCCTTAATTTGATTCTTCACTAAGGCAGCATCTCTCATTTGTTTGCTACCTATGCATTCTTTTGCATTGCTTTCATTTTGCAGAGTGATTTTTCTTTTACTCTGGCAGCATAACTTCTTATGACAGCCACCCAGTGGGTTTGTGAGTTCTCATTTATTTGCTGCAGACTCTCCCTTCATTTACAGGTGTATAACCTCCACATAAGATGCATACACTGCCAGCTGTGTTTTGATTGGAAATGGAGTTTATCATCTGCATGCACTTGCCTCATCCCAATAGTTTTAGCAGTGCTTTTTGCTTAATTTCGGTCAACCTGAATTAGTTTTTGTTGAATTTTTCTCAAAGACTGCCTAGTATTGTATTCATTTCATCCCTATCAATAAACACAGATTCCTTCATTAACAAACCTGTCATAAACCATTCCGTAGGTTCACTTTCGATCTTTTACCGAGTCATTAAATTCATGGGTTGCCAATACTGGATTATCTTTTTGGAGAGAACAGTTTAGATATTCAGCTAATATATAGCCAAGCACTCTCCATGTTGCTCCCTCTTCTTCCTACTCAAGTTAGCAAATAAATTTGTAGTTCCTTCTCAGTTGTGACCTCCAGTGAAATGCAAGCCAAGCTTTTTTTCTTCCTTGAACTCCTAATGCTTGTCAGAAGAGCTGCCTTTCTGTCCCTCACCTACAGTAGGCATGGACTCCAGAATACTCTGTCCTCTCAAGGAGCGTCCTGTCCTGTGGCTCATGTTAAGCCCTATCACAGGTGGCACTGGACCAAGATTTGAGAATTATGACTCTGCAAAACAGGGATTATGGTAGTGTGAAGTGCTCTGAAATGTGTTGCTGGAAAGTGCATATACGAGACTGGTGTTAGAACTATTTGCTATTTGCATTATTGTATGTAGGTATAGTAAAAAAGGGCAGTGGAGTCAAAAGAGAGCAGTGACAATTACAGTCTAACAAGAAATGATATTTTAAAGTTCTTTCCCAATTGTACAGCTATTCTTGTGACAAAATACTGTCTCAGCATCATTAATGAATTTTGCTTCTGGGTATATCCTGTAGGCAGCAGCTGTGTCTTTAAAACAAAGATCCAGTGAAAAGAACAGCACCATTTTCCTGCTGATCTGCTCAGCTTCCAAGCATAACAATTGAAAGTAAGCATATTAGGAAGAACTGAGCAGACCTCGTGAAGCGATTTACAATAGTGTCATGGGGTGACTCCCAATAGTGTCACAAATCGAGCATATGGTAATTGTTCACCTCTCGCTGTAAGCTTTCAGATGTAAACTAAACCAGAAACAAACAAAAAAAAAGAAGCATTTTTGTTCTGGCCAGTAATTATAAGTTCAGCAGCGCATTAGAACATTAGCATATTAATTACATGGTGATCAACATAACAACAACACAAATCATAATGTGTTGCTAATTACTAACCTTGGATAACATTTTGAAAGGGGCCTTCATGCTTTAGGAACCAAAGCCAAGATAATGTGGGCGTCTACATCTCACTGGAAGTCACTTAAGAAATTTTGGGACTGCTGTTCCACTCTTCCTCTGCCTTAAAAGAACCCTTGGCCCTGATGTTATCTTTTTTTTATTTATTATTACTAATTCTGTAGTTTTAACTGAGATTACTATTTGGTTTCTCCTGAGCTTTTGAAAGTGTATGAATGTCTATCATAGACTGCAAAGCCCTACAGAAGTTCCCAGGGGTGGCACTGTCCCGTGGCATGGTCCATCCAACTCCATAACCCCTGGGAAGCTCAGGTTAATGCCTGGTGTGTCTAAGCCATTGGGTACAGTTCCACCACTAGATGGGAGCATCGGTTATTCAGCCTTTGCTTTGAAGTGGTCTCCCAGCCTTGGAAAATCATATTCCCTCTTGGCTCTTGTTACAACCTTGCAGGAGGCCTGAACCTCCCCCCCCCATCACTGTGTAGCACACTCAGGAAACACTGCTTAACACCGGTCCCTAGGGGACATCTCTCTCAGCTGATGCCCTACATGACCAACATTCAAAGTGGTACATGCTGTTTAGGGTGGAAGCACTCAGTTACTCCCCAAGTCTCGAGGGACATGGTGGGAATTGCAAGAATGTTCCAGCAAGCTTCTTTTATGGCTTATTGTTTCACTGGGAAATGGAGCATCTGTTCTTTGCTGATTGTCCTAAAATCACTCTGATCAACAGAGAAAAGTGAAAGTAAAAGGAAAGATGGACTTGATTTTTGTGGTCCAAACCCCAATGGTGGATGGAGTTTCTGCATTTACAGAGAGATGCACAGAAATAAAGGAAAACCTTACAGGCTAGCCCAGCTCCAGGATGTCCTTTCTGACCCTGCAGCTGCCAGGATGCTTCCGCGGCTCTTTTAGGTGAGATTAAATGCTTAAACAAGGTTGTGGTCCGGTGCATGTACCTCACCAAAAGGATCTCCACCTAGGGGCATGTCTCCCCTCCTGTGCCTCTGACTCTAGGGGATCTGTTCAGTTAAAATGTCCACTTCCTCCCCCAAGGCATATTTGCAACACTTGAACTTGATAAAGGTATGCTTTCACGCCTTTTCCATAGAGCCATTGCTTGCCCTCGCCTTGATGCTTCTTCAATAGGAAGATGGCAGACAATAAACCAGACTAAGGGCTGTTGCTGTGCTAGGTTTAATTATGAACAAGCTGTTCATCCATTATGAGGGAAATGCTTCCTACAGAAGCAGGGTGGAGTACGGACCTCGATGCACAACCTCTTCTTTCAGTTGAGAACTGCAGCATCTTCACATGCATCTAACTGACAGCCACACTTCACAGAAACGTAACCAAGAGAAATAATGCACGTGGACCATTACTGACTCAGGGCTGAGACTTGGTATGAATGTAGCCAAAGAGCTGCTGGGTGGTAAAGGGTTCAGTAGTGTGTATCCTGCTCTGGGCTATGAGGATTATGAAGAAACAGGTTCTGCGGCCATCAGTCCATCATCTGCCAAGCAGCCATTCTCCTCTAAGAAGAAAATCTAGGAAAGGGCATCTGGCCAAGACCTTCCTGGAAAAGGCACAGATTCAATTCAGCACTTACATAAAAGACAGCCCAGAAAGTTCAGCAAATGGAAGGTGACCCTAAACCAAGGAGGCACAAGAGTACAGGATCAGGCTCTGAGCCTGCTGACCAAGTGAGGATGAGCAGTGGAGGAGATGCAGCAGTTGGAGGACTATGGTGTGGAAATGGACAACTGAACTGTGCAAATCAGAGCGCAGAATGGGTTGCTGCAGGTGGAAGGACACAAGGATGATGAAGAGCCCCAGGGCAGCCACTGGCTGTCAGCATCGAGCTTTAGCAGGAGAGATATGCCAGCCAGGAAACAGCTGGTGGCATTGGACTGCCGGGGCAATGTAAGCATGAAGCGCGGGTTGCACTTAGGAGGCATGAGGCATGGCTGCATCAGGGGAATTTCACTTTTCTCCAAGCACCCCTCATGCCCTGCTTCACAAAAAGAAGACAGTCTTAGACTCTGTATCTAGGAAGAAGGTCTTGAAAGGGGGGAGGCTGCTATGCCTTCAAGCCCCTAAATAGCCCCAAGAAGGCAAATGGGAAACACAAAACTAGGGGAAAAATGTACTTTTAACACAACTGTGATTTTCTCTGGGCATGACGTTTTTTCATGTCTGAAGTCGACATTACCACAGGTACCCTTCTACTGGGCTGTACCAGAGGCCCGAAGTAGAAACATCTCGTTATCTTTGACTGCAATGATGTGAGTCTCCTAGCTGTGTCCTGACACCCTGCTTGTCTGAGGTGTGACACAGAGCCTTGTTCCTCACCAGCAGCCAGCAGCAGAGATGAGGACACACTCTGAAGTCCAGGATGTGCGAGGAATTGTATTTCCTCCTCATAAGCACTCACAGGGGCTCAGGGTGCCTCCCAGGTCACAGTGCACACAGCTCAGACTTGCTAGTCCTGCAGGAGCCCATAGCCTTGTTTGGGAATACAGGGGTACCCACTACACAAACAGTAAAATGGCATCACGTTTATTGCTGGATGAAGCCTACCTGATTAAAGCGTGACAAACTGCTGAGCGCAAAAGCATACAGATTTGCTGTAACACAGAGATACTGTGTTGAAACCAACTAGTTTTTCTCAAAATCATTCAATTTTTCTGCAGCCTCAGAGGAGATTACAGTTTATTGACCAAGTGAGTAGCAAAGTGGCCGGGTATCACATTCCATCAGACTTATGTAGGTTCAACTAGGAGTAAAATCTGTCTTCAGGTTAATTCCTCCACAAGACTTTGTGATGTGACTAACGCTGAGATCAGATTTAATTGGCTAATCAAGAAGAAAGCAAAGTGAGGTGCAGAGAAATCATTTAAACTCTCAGCTGAAATAATACCAAACATGCAAGTGAAAAAATTACTGACAAAGTTAATTGCTTTTCTTCCACATTAAAATAGTTCCAAGTTTGTTCCAGCTCGAAAGTCACTTGCAAAGACTCTAGGGCATTAAAATTAAGCTTTCTTCTTTTGATTTAGTCCAGGAATTAGCTGCATGAGAAACTCAGGCAGGGACAGTGGCTAGAAGAAAATCAAAACAGTCAAAGATAGGATGTATGGCAAAGCTCTCAAAGGCAGTACACTGACAATTAAGTTTCTCTCTAATCCCCATGATGCATGTGTTCTTATAAGCCTATGAAAATAGTGTTTGATTATTTTTTCCCTAAATTAGGAGCTTATTTCTCCAGATTGTCATTAGACTTCCTTCCCTTCCCTTCCCTTCCCCTTTCCCCTTTCCCACTTGGGCAGCTATGTTTAGGACTCTGCAAATATTTAGGTATGCAGAATTTGGGACTTTAAATCTTTTGTACCAGGATTAGCTTTCAGCATCTGGATGGAGCTTTATGAATATCACAACTAAATGACAAGTTGTTACAGCACATGGGCCAAATTCCACACTATTTATAAATATGCAAGTTCATTCAAATTAATAAGGTTGCGTATTTAGTTTAGCTATTTCTTTATAAGCCAGGGCCCAGTCTGGATCCTGTTTATCCAAGAACTCCCTAAAACACATTGGTTTGTTTTAAAGCATTAAAATCTCTAACTGCTTAAAATGCAAGTCATGGGACTGATAAATATGCTTGGCTCAGGAGGAAAAATATCACTTTTACAAAGACTTGTATCAGCATTAAGTATGGAATTTAAAAGCCCATGGAAGTGTCGGCTTGACAGAGGAAGATGGAGCATCCACTCTCTTCCTCTCAGGCTAGGTAACTTCATTAGTGTTCGACTCGGAGTGTGTAGATTGCTTCTTTCACCACTCACCCTTTTGTTCTTTGAAAGGGCAGTCTTCCTTTATAAGCAAAGCCTCAAGTGTGGGATGCAGTGCTTCAGGCCAGCAAGGGCTCCACAGGAGCATTTAAAGAAATAATGGTTGTATCTTTCTAACATCTACTGAACTTCTGCTGATTACTTTACTAAGTCAGTGTCCATAGTTCGGTGGCTTGGAAATATCCCAAGAAAGCGTCTCGGTCCAGCACTGGAAAATGGTATTGTCAGTGCTTAAAAAGTTCACAGAAGATGGTCAGCTTTGCCAGATCTCCTGATTCACAACTAAATAGCTATAGAAATTCATTGCTTCAAAATCAATTTTTCCATTCTTATGCAGAAAGGTGAAGACATACTTGAAAAAGAGGTAATAAAGGCGAGATGTCAGAGCTTAAACCAAATATCACATTTAACTCATAGCTGGGCGCTTTTGGGTAATTTACTTGGGTTATTGCCTCAAATAGTTGAAGTCATGGGGGTTTTAAACCTGATTTAGGATAGAAAAAGTGTTCTTTATGTTAAAACCTCTTTTAGTGCCAAATGAATATGGAGATATGTCTACATCCCAGAGTAAACAAACCAGCTACAGGGAACTCAAAGAAACGTGGCCAGACTTCGTGCTGGAGAGCTATTCCTTTGGATCTTAGAAAGCAAAATTCACCATTTTCACAAATGAAATTTCAAAGGTCTTTGCTCAGGTAATATGAAAAAGAAACGTAGGGATATGCTTGTCTTGTGCAATGGAAGTGAGTAAGAATCATCTGTGTATGAGAGAAGCTATCTAAGTTTGCCATGTAACTGCAGTGAGCTTGCCAAGTCTCATCTGGAAGGGACCTCTGGTCCAGCCGTGTGCTGAAAGCAGGGCCTCTGATTATGAGGTTACCCAGGGCCCTGTCAGGCCAAGTCTGGAGTGTTTCCAGTGAGGAGGATTCCACTACTTCTCTGGACAATCCAGTGTTCAATTGTCTCATGGTGAAACATTTTCTTCTTATATCCAGTATATATACTATAACTCTGTGCATCCTTGTGCAGGACGTACCTCCATCTTCTCTGTAACTGCATTTCAGGTATTGGAAGACTTTGCCTACACCTCTCTGGAGTCTTTCCTTCTCTAGGACAAGCAAGCCCAGTTTCTTCAACTTCTTTTCATGTCACGTTCTGCAGTCCTCTTGTCTTCATGACCACTCTCTGGATCCTGTCCAGTTTCAATGTTCTCTGCAACTGGGGAGACCAAACAGGGGTACAATATGCCAGTTGTGGCCTAACAAGTGCCAGGTACTGTGGGATAAAACTTTCCTTGATCTGCTGGCTGTAATCTTGCTGATGCAGCCCTGGATATGGCTTGCTGCAAGGGCAGACTCCTGGCTCGTGTTCAGTTTGCTCCCCATTAGGACCCCCACCTCCTTTTTAGCACGGCTGAACATCCCCAGCCTGTAACCTCAAATCTGAACAACAATTATTGATACTGAGGAAGGATGTTACAGTTAGTCATTTCATAATGTACCTAAAACGATAACGCAAGCTCTGTTTATTGCAGTTCAGACTCCTTCACCACAACAAAGGGCGCTTTCCAGTTTTGCATCTTTCTGCACCAGCTCCTTCCAGTATAGTGCTTCCACTGATTAGGGTTACTATAGTACCATGAAGTAGAAAAAGAAAGGGTCCAGGTGGCTGCTGGACAGGATGGGACTCGTCCTCCTACGTAGTTTCCGTCTGATGTGAATACCAGAAAATACGAAGTGCTGCTCTGAATACATGTCAAAGGGACTTCTCTCAGGTAGGAAAGGGAGGAAATATGACACATTGGGGTAGATGCTGAAGCCTCAGGGAGAGAAGGATGAGGAAGGAAGCACGTTGTCTGAGTCAAGCTGCTCAGCTCCTGGTGCAGCACATTGAGAGAGCCTGAGCCTTGACCCTTGCAGTCTTCACTGCACCTCTGTTACACAAGAGCACCCTCTTCCTAGTGATATGTTCCTACCTCTTAAAAAAGGTACATATTTTTCCCTGTGACTTTATTCATCTTGTCCATTCCCAATTAGTCCTGGAGACTTTGTCCAGTCTTTTTTTCAAAAGGTCAAAGCAAGGGGACTTCATCAGTTCCTAGAATTCAGTGATCTATCACTGGGTTACAATCAGTGTTACAAAAGCTTCCAAGAGTTTTGTCTACTTTTCCTTTGATCAATGCCATTCTCTTGTTACTAGCTATTCCTTAAATCATTTTAAACAAGGTTTCTAAGTTTCTTTGCACCTGCAGATACTTGTATGGAGTTATCCAATTCCCCCGTAGTCAGTTAGCAGTACTGTGTTAAGCATATTTATTCCTTTCAGTCTTCTCTAGAAATGAATCCCTCACGTCCTTTAATCATTTTTGTTGCCCTTTTCTGAATTTCATGCAGTCTGTTGGAGCCTTTCTGGCAGCGAGGTACTTAGACTGGGGAGCAGTAGTCTACCTACAGCTTCCCTGTTTGCTCCTCTCTGCACCTTGTCTCTGGGTTCTCACCTCTCCAGCTGGGGAATCAGTTGTGAGCTCCTCAGCAGCCTTTGGAAAATGGAGCAGCAGCTTGGAATCAGCTTCATCAGCTCTAATGATGGTGTTGGAGCTGAGCCCTCTGTATGTTGTTTGGCTGAGGCAGGGGAGTACAGGTGCTGCCAGTCCCGAGAAAGCTGCTGCCCTCCCCTGAGTCTACACACATCACTGAGACATGTTCTCAAAGCTTTGCATCTTCACATAAGGTATAAATCAGAGTGCTTTGTAACCGAAAGCACATGCATGTGGAGCAGGCTGGTGGAAGGAGTGATCACATGCCAAAACATAATTTTGTGCAGAAAAAGAATTAAAGAAAATGGTATAGCATAGTGCACATTCTCAACCTGGAATCCTGCTTAATATAGGAGCGCAGCCTGGGAGTTAGGGGACATAAAGGTCGCTTTGGAGCTTTCACTTCCTGAGGAAGATTATATAGCAATTCAAATCCCAGCATGAATTTTAACACACAGCTTCCAACAACTGTTGGGTATCACAGAAGGAATTGGCAAGTCTGTGGCAGCAGCTGCATCTTGCCACATCCCTGGAAGTACCACAGAGCTGTAAGAGATGGAGGCAATGCAGGTACTTTTGTGAGGCATTTTCCACCTGGGTTGTGTTGAAACAGAGCAGCTGTGGTGACAGAAGACATTCAAGAATCCCACCATGTTACTTTCTCCAATAGAGTTAGAAGAAGATCATATATATTAATTTAATCTTTTTTCAATCTATAAAACTTAGTTACCAAATTATGGCACTATATATACTAAATCAAAATACAGTTTTGAAGTCAGAGACATCCTATTTCATGCATGGTCAAATGATTTAAGACGCAGAGCTATGAATTACACTTGCTTTCTTGCTTCCTATTTCACCATCATTTGGGGTATTTTATTTGCATCTCTGCCTGAATCAGGAAGATGAACACCTTAATCTAAAGAAACTGATGCCCATTCTGACATGTCTGAAAAACTCACATGTTGTTTCCATCCCTGTTGGTGGGAAAGGATGCAGCCAAAATGCAGCAGTCCTCTAGGTGGGCCTTTATTCAAAGTTGGTTGAAAGAATAACAGTTAACTGTAGCTGTTCCATGATATTAATTTCTGACATACTTTAGGGAATTTGACCATTACTATTGATTTGTAATAGACAAGCAGCACACAGTAGCTACCCCTCAGATGAGAAAAGTAACGTCTAGCCAAGAAATCAGCAGTGTCTGAACCCAAGAGAATTCAATCCCTTGCAAACATCTTACCCTACCCCTTAGAATAGTTGGTAAGATTTTTTTCTTTTTCTGCCCAAAAGAATAAAAAAGTTGTTTGTGTAGATGTTTTCTTTTTCACAATAGCAGCTAGCCTTGCTTTTCAAGTGCTGAAATTTCTGAAGGGGTTAAGCCTGGCTGTGGGCTATGTACAGCTTTCAGTGGTTAGGGGTCAGGGCAAAGAAGGGAATCAATTTTTTTCCTGCTTTTAGACACGAACTACTGAATGTGTGAGATACAATATCAGACAGTAAGCATTTCTATGGAACTACTCTATACTTGCACCAAATTCAGTGGCACCATGTACATATTCCATAAGGAATATGATTTCAGGGACTGAGGAGTGCAGTCTATTGGGAATGGGTTTTCTCAAAACATCTATTGTTTTGATTATTTCTAGAGTCCTTAGAGACACCTTCATATAATAATGTCTCTAGGAACAATTCTTAATGCACTCAGAAGATCTGGAGCAGGAAATGAATATGTATTTTCACAAAAGAGTTGAAGATCTATTTTAATGAAGCAAAACTTGTACTAATGAATGACATTAGGCAAAGCAAGACAGATATCTCCTTTCACTCAGATTTCCAGGACATCATGCAGAGTACTATAGATTTGGACTTGATCTCCAAATACACAACCCCTTCTCCCCCAAATTCTGAAAACTTTACTATTCATTTAAACACTGCAGGGCTTGCAAATCAGTTGATTATTACTAGTAACAGATCTTTGACACTTTTGGGAAAAACCTGTACGAGTAAACCTGAAAAACCTTAGAAAAAAAAAATAACACTCATGTCTATATAACTGAGCTTCCCAGTCCTGGAGTTTTCTTTGTTTTGTCAGAAATCTAATATCAGTGCCCACACCAAACAGTTTGAGTTGGCCCACCGAAATGTTGGTTTCTTAGTTCTTGTAGTAATTTTGCACCTCTTGGGCATCCACAAGACTATGGTAGGCCTAGCATATTAATGCTGTCTCTGCTGAGAGTCCAGAAAAATGTCTCTATAGCTATTGTATTCAGTTCGATTTGAGCATGTTCTTTTCCCTTCTCTAACTCTGTGCACTCAATGGAGTCTGGAAAGTGGTTCAGCTGACCAAATAAATAGATGTTTATTTCGGGAGGAGATAAATCTCTCCCCATGCTCCATCACTGTGGTGACTAGCTCTCCACTGAGTCCAGAGGGAGTTTATGGATCTAACTTACATGTGAACACCGACAGGTATATATCAGAATTTGCATGTCCGTAGTCTGGAGCTGCAGCTCCCCTTAAGCATATCTCCATAGGCAGAAAAATTTGGAAAAGGATAATTTTAAATGCTGCTTTGAAGAGATGGATCAAGAAAAATGTAGTTGTTCACAGACATAAAAGTAGACAGGCTGATGAGAATGGGAGTGTCCTGGCAAAACCCAGAGCTCAGGTCTATAAGAAGTAGCACTAAAAGGAAGGGAGGTGTTGCAATGATTCATTCACACACATTTGGCCTCTAGGATTGACCTTAACATGACCACAGAATGTCTCAGAGACACTCCTCTTCAAACATGTCCACAGAAGCCCTGGGGCGAATGCCCAGAACCCAAACCCTTGAACTCAAGCTCTGAGAAAGTGAAGGAGATGTCAGAGCACGGCTTAGGCTGGCCAAGTACATGTAGCACTGACCTGTCCCAAGCCAAGCCCTCAGGCACCACGCACATATTTAACAGGAATGTAAAAATAAATCAAGCAAAAATAACCCTGAAAGCAAAAAAAGCCATGAGAAAGTCATCATTCTCCCTGAGAAAAGTTCTCCTCCTTTTGTAATTAAGTTTGCTCAATTTAAGGTAAATCCTCTCCTGCCTGTTCTTTTTATGCTGAGGTGCTGTGCGCTTCGCAAGGCTCTAGCTGAAACAGTGTCCTTCAGAACGTGGGCAGACAATTTTCCAGTGGTAATAAGGCAGCAGGAGAGTGTGTGTGGTGATCTTGGGGAATGTGGTAGGAGCTGTGTGCTGGGGGAGGGCTTGCAAGCTCAGGCCATGCTTGCAGAACAAGTTCATTTCCAGGCAGAGCCCAACGGCCTTATTCACAAATGCAATTTCAGCAGCGTTCATCACCATAATCAAGCTGCTTAAATATAAACCATTGTTACACAGGCTGGCCAGTCCGTTAGTTTGGTGCTCAGAGAGAAAGCAGGTGTATATCTGAAGCTTTGGGTCCAAGGAAATCCTTGCACGTGGACATATGCAGTTTATGACCCCTTGATTTTCAGTCCTATCTCTCACTTCACTCCAGCTTGCAGTGCAGGACCTGGGAAAGCTGGGATTGTTTTGGATGGAAACAGCTAGAGTGTGAAAAGCATCTAAAGACTTATTTACGCTAGCAAGTCTTGCAGCTTTAACTGCACCAGTAAAGAAGCCATTCTTACTTCCCTGGGTCCCAGTGCAATTGTACCAGTTAAACGTGCTTCTAGTGGTAGAGCTTATTCTGCTTCAAGCTGCAAAATGAGTTCCTCTAGTCCAAATGGTACTTTCATACCAGTATAACTACACCTAAACTGCAGCTTCCAGAAATAGATGTAAACCAAACCTACACACACACACAAAAAGCCTATATATCATTGCGTGCTAATGAAAATAACTGTGGCAGGATAAAGCCTTTCTAACATAGGTTAGGCCTGAATGGCAGGCAAGCGCATGGTATTCTGAGTGGAAGTGACACAGTAGAGAGGCTCATGTAAACTGCATGCTCTAGTTCAAAGTATATCTTGTATCTCTGCCCCACATTCCTCTGTATCGAGCAATACAAAATCTTTTCTCTATCATGTGCATCAGTAGGAGAAGGAAATGACTGTGTAATTTATGCTGAAACTCGTTTACTGCATTCATTTAGACAGCTACGTTAAACCTTTCTGAAGGTTTTTCATAACATATAATGCACTGCTATTGATTTATTCCCTCTGGTTTTATCTTTCTGCATAGTCAGTACTGCTTCCAAGCATCCAAGCCTTTGAGTCCTGTGCAGCACAAGCTACATACTTCTGACCTCCATCCCACATAAGTAAAAAAAAACCCCTGCAGTGGTACTCAAAGGATTTTTTATTATTCTGATAGGTCCAAGTGTTCCTTTGCGTGGGGGTTCCCCAGACTCTTCATAGCCCACTGCTCTCTTAACCTGTTCTCCAGGGAAGAACTTACACTATGAGCAAAACTTTGGAGCTGGCAGAGCTGCCCCTGCCCAGGACAGTCTTTCAGGTGCTGCCCTCTTCCCTAAGCTGCAGCAAAAATGAGCCTATAATAACACGCCACCGCAGTGTGTGAGGCAAGCAAAGATAAACATAGATAAAGTCAATTTCCCTGCTTCTACTATGGGCAGCATAGGCTACATCTACACTACACTACATAGCATGGTAGTCTGTGACCCCAGCCCGAGGGAGTGTGGCCTGCCTTGCAGCACGCTGCATGTGATCCCTCGGTATCTAGAATTTGGCTCACTCTTGGCTCCCCTCTGCCCCCAAAGAGGTGGGAAAAGAAAGCATACAACACTGACAGACTGGGGGTTTAGGTGATGCAAGACCACAACACCGGCACCTCTGAGTTTGCCCAGGTCTTACATGCAACAGACAAGCAAGTTTGCTCACCTTTTAATGTATTATTGAGCCACAAAACTGCTTGTACTAAAGCCTCCTTCCACTCCCCAAAACAGGACTGGAAAACACATATGGGGTGTGGTGGGTCATAGCTTGCCCTAGTGCTAGGGTAGAATATCAGGAGTAAAGACAAGGGGACAGGGCCACAAGCTCAGGGGCAGAGCTGCCTGGGGTTATGACAATTGCCATACAGGTAACTCTTTGCCACAGCAGGTCAAAGTGAACAAGTATGAAAATTACATTGATCTGCATGTGAAGCCTTTGCAGTCACAGAAGTTCTGTCAACTCGGTCAAGAGCCTTGGTCGCTGCCTTCCAGGTGAAATTCTTCCTTACTGTAGTTACCTGTTCAGCACAGCCTATGGAGATGTTTCATGTCAAGCAGGGAGGTCCTTCTAATTCTAAATATATGTCCTTCAACAGCTTTATAGCTGAAGCCTGCATTTAAGGCATATCAAAGTTTCACCCTGTGGCATGGTTGGTGTCATCTGATTTTCAAAACACAAGTATACTCTTTAAGAAAGCAACCAAGTGAAACCCACAGACACAGTAATTTAAATAGAAATGGTGTTTAGTCCCCTTCTCCTGTATCACTTGTAAAAACAGACACTGCATACACTCTCTGTATTTACATATATATATATGCACACATATAGTGACTGCCAATCACTTTGTAAAAAGTGTACAGGTTGAAATGGTAAGTGTTTGCAACTTGGGAAATGGTAGAAATAAGATCACCCAAGCAACCTGAAGATGAGTCTGTCTGAATGATCATGTGGTCCTTAATTGTACGAGCAGGATTTTCTTTTTCCTCACAGAATATCTGCCTCTTTCAGGGCACTGAGCAGCCCTGGGTGGTGATGAATCAGGACTGTGCAGTGGGGGAATCAGTTAGCTGTAGGACATCTGTCTCACGTATCAACATTCACCCCCAGCATGAAAAATTTTAGCTCAGATGGTTGTGATTTTTGCTATCTAATGACCAGATGATTTTAAGTCTTACAATGAAGAGTATTAAGAATTCTTTTCATATAGCCGTGAAGCTGTCGGTCTTTCTTATAAAAAATAAAGCCTATTCTTTCAGGATTTGTAGTTCTTACACTTCTTTCCCCTATTGAGCAGAGCTGAATAGAGGCAAACTTCATTGGATAGCTTTTTGCCCTGTTCTGCAACAGGTCTCATCAGACATTTCAAAATTTTTCACACAGCCACCCTATAACCAGAACAAATGCTCAAAGACCCCAGCCACAACAAGGAGCAGTTAAGGATTCCAACATCTATTAACAAAAAAGGGAAAAGAAAGTACATTTGAAAACCATTCAAGGTGCTTTACCATTCTTCCTTAGAGAACCTGTCCTCCCACATCTGTTGCTTAATTTTTCCCACAAGAAATAAGCTGGAGCACAACCAGTAAATTTCGAAGAAAAACATTTATAGCTTGCTCGTATCTCCACTAGTCATTTTGAAGTCTGACATAAGATGACCAGCTGCAAAGGATATGTTTACAAATGTGATTTTTTTGAACGATTGATGACCACATGCCAAACCATAAATGGTGAGTAATTAATTATACAGAGTGCCTTGTGAATCATAAAAGCAATTCATCTTTTCATTTAGCTGAGCCCTATTGCAGGACATTATCAAAGCTGTATAAGCCAAGTAAGCAAAACTGAAAACATGTTCCAAAGCAATCTTAAGTAGTAAGGAAACAAAAAACTAAATAAAAACCCCAAACAACTAAAACCCAAAGCAAATGCATATAACTATTTAATCAAACTGAGTTATTGTTTCATTTTTTCATTCCTAAATTATATATTTGTTATCATACCTAGATGTGCATGTGGTTCTCTGCTTCTGATACCCTTCTGCATGCATAAGTCCTCTTGCAATCAGTGAGATTTTAACAAACAGGTGTAGGAAAGGTTTTCTTCTTTGTTATCTGGAAGTGTTTGGTAGCAGAAGGACTGTGTGCATAGGATCTAACTCCTGAAATGAAGAGAACTGGGTTTCCAACTCCACCCAAGACTTCTCCTGTAACACCTGTGCAAAGGTCTCCAAGTTACCAGCTGCTTTTATATCAAAGCTGCCATTAAAACCTTCCTATGTCACACATCGCTTGTGAGGCTAAAGTCAGTACTAATAACTAGGTTATAGAGGTAAGGGTGGTGAGGGTAATCTAAGTACAGACTACATTTCATACACACAAACAGGTCAAAACCTCTGTCTTGGATTTACAGATATATTTCAATGGGGATGAAATTGCCTTTGCAGAAATCAGGCTAAGTTCACTGGAAGATTTCACCAATATAATTGGCAGCAGCCTCCTAGGGAGAGGAACTGCCAGAGGGAATGGGTACTGGGGGCAAAAGGACATTAAACACACTCTATCAGCTGCAGACTGCAGACGGTGCAGCAGCACTCCCACTGAGAAGTAATGGATGATGAAGAGACACAGCCAAAATGTCGCTGCAATGCTCATGGGCCCTGGCTGTGCTCAGGAAGAGATTTCTTCCTGGAAATTCAAAATCTTGGACCTTTCTCCCCAGAGCAGAGCAAGAAGGAAGAACAGATGAGGAAACTACTTTGAATGAAAAACACATGCACAGTGTGTGCAAGGGGGATGTGGCTGAGGCAGGTATGTTTTATACTTTATGGAAGTGGCCTCTGGGAAACTTTTCTTTGGATGGTTTATGAATATAATATTTGTTCTGCCGTGTGCTCAGCTATTTAGTCTCTAAGGTCTCTGTGCTGCAAAATGTAGCCACGAACAGAGCAGTGTGCTCTTGCAAAGCTTCACTGACTCTATGGGATTCTCCTGGTGTGCAGCCTGCAGGCAATCTAAAAAAATCCAAGGGAGCAAGTGTCTTGTGCACACAAGACTTTGCATGCCACTGTACTGAATCTGTCCGTAGGTGGTGTTAAACTTGGACTGTGGTTCTGTCATTTGGAATGCCAGTGCACTAAAAAGAGATTGGCAGGAAGATATTGGCTAGGA
Organism: Falco biarmicus; assembly: GCF_023638135.1. Classification (NCBI taxonomy): domain Eukaryota; kingdom Metazoa; phylum Chordata; class Aves; order Falconiformes; family Falconidae; genus Falco; species Falco biarmicus. The sequence continues at coordinate 66,973,418 of NC_079289.1, read as the reverse complement.
ATATAACTGCCATGTTTTAAGTGGGATTTTTATTGGAAAGCTAGGTGAAAAAATGATTTTGTTATTTCCCTGGTTTTTGTTTGCTTGTGTTCTTTCAGAAGATGTGGCATTTGGTATTATTGCACTCGAGCAAGTTCGGAGCTATTTGGTACGAAACCTGGAAGCTCTCTTATCACAGTAGACCACTGCACATTCAGAAAATCTGTCTATCATTTGGGTGTTGCTATAGCAACAACCTAGTTCCAGCTGGAAAAAACTGGTTCACTTTTGCCTGTACACTCTGCACTACAAGCTTACTTTCTCCCATTGAGCAATAGCAAGATGTCTTTTAGCATTTGAGGCATAAAATAACACTTGGGAGAGGGAACTCCATGGAAAGGACACTGCCCTACCCTCCTGGCATGCACTAGTAAGCAACTTACTTACTTCCAGATTAATAAAATATTGTATTTCTAAACCAGATTCCTGATAAGTTTTTCCAGTTTTGTTGCTGAACTCAAGTCTATATTAAGAAAAGCAATTTTACAGCCTTTTAACCAATTAGGCACTTTCTTGGTACTGCTATAAATAAAGATGCTGTTTTCGTGGTAGTTATCATCAGTTCTCCTCCAGCTATTTGGAGGGGTGTGCGCTAACCCACGAACTACAGTGATTACAAACGATCTCCAGATGGTACCATGGCAGGCCAAACTAATGGTATATTTAGGTCCAAATGCTTATCTTCCCAGCCACAAGCGAGGATGTCTTTCAAAATGTGCCTGAGGTTTCCCAGGCGAGAAGGAGGGGGATGTCCCTTGTGTCCCATACGGACTCAGGAGGGACCTCTCCTGTGCCAGTCCCAAAGTCAGGTCACTGCCACTGTTGGTGATGTGGAGAACAAGGACTTCAGCAACATGGGCTGTTTCTTTAGGACAAGATGGTTTATGTGCCCCAGCTGTCACAACCATCCAGGCATGAGGGCAGTGTGCTGGCAACATGCCACCTTTCCAACGCAAAGTGAAAGAGCATGATTTAGCCAGTCCAGCATTTTTTTCCAGCGGCAAAATCTCTGCAGGAAATGGTGCCCCCATGTACACCCCCCACTGCTTACAGGCCCCGGGCAGCCCCCCCGCCGTGTTCTGTATGCAGTTGTTCAGGTGCAAAAGGATAATGATACGATTTGTGGTCACCTTTCCCTGCCTTCTAATAAAACAGTGGCTTGTTCCTTTCCTGCAGACTGAGCCCTCAGAAAGCAGCAGCATTCGTGTCCCCTTGCTGAGGAGAAGGAAAAAAAGGAGTGCCATGAAGGCAAGGGGTTGCTACAAACACAGATGATCAGGCTATTAGAGTGTGATCTGGGCTTTAACATGCAACTATTGCCACGCAGAAAGCCTCTTGGAGGAAAAAAAACACTTACAAGGTGGTCAAGCCAGATGCTGAACTGTTTGTAGGTCTTGGTGTTTCTCTGCCTTTTCTGACCTGACTTCTTCAAAGGATGGTGACAGACTAGTCCATGCAACACTGTCACAGCTCTGCTGATTTACAGGCTTATTTCAATAGGCTTCACTCTGAGTGTTCTTTTATTACCTCTGGCTTCCTTCCCCCAATTCCCTGGCATACTTACCTGCATGAGTGGGAAGAATTTAGGGGAAATTATTTTATTTTTGAGATGTAAGTAGCTTTAAAATCTTTCTGAGGATCACCTCTGAATAACTGATAGATTGTTGGTATTCTGAAGACAAGGCAGAAAAATTCTGCTCTAAGTGACCTCAGCTCTCCTGTCACATATATCCTTCCAATCTTGCACCCTGAACCCAGCAGAGACACCGCTTTTTTTTGTGATGACTGTGTCTCTGCCAGCGGCTTTAAAGCTTCAGCCTTTTTTATCCCAACAGTAAACAACACGATTGCAAACAGAAGCTTCTCTTCTGCCTCCTTCAGCTCAGGCTGGTAGAGTGTTGAAGCTCAAACTATTGAGGCTCCTCATTATTATCATGATGCAGAGATATTTGCTTAACAAATCTCATCCCCAAATGATGCACAAAGGAATACAGGGAGTATTAATGTAATTGGTTTTGCAGCCCCCATTCAAATGGAGCAGGCTTCACTCCTCCCTCCTTTGTGTATCAGTTCTTTCCTGAGATTTCTCTCCTGCAAACAGCCCTGTGCAGCTGGACGAAGGGGGCTGTGGGGGTAGCCAAATCCACAGGCTAACACGCTATAATGGGAAGATCTTGCATGGAAGAATTTGCCCAGAGAGGCTGAAGCCTGTCAAAATGTCTGGAACAGCAACTGTGTGTGGCATCCTGTTCTCTTCACTTCAGGTTCCTAATATTTAGGGTAGGAAAAACATAAAGTCTTAATGTTCAGGACACCATTCTGCTTTCAGCTCAAGTGGTGCATCTATTTTTTGCTTGGAATCCTTACATTGTTATGCACTCTAACCTTTCATCTTTGCTAGTTCCTTTATGCACTTCATCCATAGTAAAATCATTAGGGACATTTATGAAGTTAATACGAGCCACAATAGGCTTAGCTTCTTTGTCATTTTTCTTTTTCTTGTGTCATTTATCCACCTACACATGTGGTCTTTAGAGATGGGTAGGCTTCCTGGGCAGGGAAGGCCAGGAAATACACCTTCCAGTAATGGCACAAGGTACTATTTAATTTGTTTTTTAATGTGATTTGTAATACAACATGGCCAAGAACTTATCTTTATGGTTGACAGAAACGCCACTCTTTCACACCTGTTAGGATCCTTTCCAAATTAATTTAAGCAGCCACATTTTTAAGAACGTCCCCTGTTGAAGGCTGCCTTATTCCACTGTGGGTATGGAGTTTATTCTTCCGACACGCTGTTTTGCTGTCCGCTCATCCCTTTCTGAGCCTGGCTGGGCTAAGCAACCTGTCTCTTGCATGTTATATTGTGAAGCTCTAACTATAGCCCAAAGGATCAGTGTTGAAGAACATGATTTTTTAATGAGCACACTCAGTGTGGGTTGCTCTTGTTTAACATAAAAGAAAAGCATAATCCCCGCTCCAAGCCATTTGCAGTTTAAGGGCTGGATTGCGGCTCTAAGCCACATCCAGCAATGGGGAGAAGGTGCAGAGGGAGCTGCTCCTGAAGGAATTTTTACCAAGGCTGTGGGAGCTCAAAGATTAACAACTGCTGCTACTCTCATCTGTAAACATATGGAACATGACTGACACAAATTGGTGGCCCAGTTCTCACTCAGGGAGCAGGTGTGAAGCTTCCTTTTATGTCTGAATACCAGCAATGATGTGGAGAGGGGAAGGGTCCTTATCCCCATTCTTCTTCTCCTCTGCAGGATTACAGCTGAAGGACGTGCAGGGTTGTTATAGGAGGCTGCAGCAGAGCAGACACTATCATCTTCCTCTACAGCCTTTTGTTACAGGCATTGATGAGACAACTAAAGAAGTTGTCTTCCTGGGCAAACAGGTTGCAGTTGTTTAAATAAGAAGGGTAGAGAGACATTTGTGTTCAGCCAGATAACTGAAGGAAGGCCAAGAAAAGTTAGGGTCAAAAAAGGTGGCTGCTTATGCAGATTGATCAGGGGTGGCATAGTGGACCATGCATGTGGTCAGCATATGACTCAGAGATTGCTTCCTCTTCATGTCCTGCTTTTGAAGCTAGCAACTCACAAAGGACCTTGACCTGAAACTTCTACAGAAGTGGGGTTCTTGAGTCAGTACTGTTCCAGTCCTTCAAAGGAAAAAGAACTTGCTCAGCCAAGGAAGGAAAGCTCTTATTACATCTGTTCCTAAACAATCAGGTGTTTCTTAAGAACCCTTTTCTGGAGGATATAGCATTAAAAAGATCAAAAAAAAAGAAAAATCCCTTCTAGTCCTCAGGCTGGGAAACAAGATGTTCCAGGTAAGAACTGATACTATAGATTCAGAGATTTTATTTTCTTCTTGACATCAGAGAGGCATTTTGCCTAGAGACAATCAGAAGTAGGGTGGTAAGTAAGTAGTTGGGAAAGACATTGCAAAATGGTAGAAGTAAATTCTGATTGGAGACTAGGGAACCTGACCGGTGGCAAAGGGATCACTATCTAGGGAATGAGAACAGGAAGAAAGAAAGAGAACAGGAAAAAGAGGAGTCAGGAAGACCCAGGACACTGCCTGCACTACCACATCCATGTAAGTGAAGACAAACTGGTAGAAAGAAGATTCATGGAGACAACAGCAGATGAAATGAAGCTGACTGGAAACTGGTTCATCTTCAGACTGAAGGAAGAAACAAGTGGAGAGTGGATGTCAACTAATGTCAAGTTAGCGAACTTGTATATGTATATTTCCATGTATAACTGGGAAGAGTCTTGTTCTAGTGACAGAAATGTGCATTTGTCCTTAAAAAATGCAACACATTGTGCATCAGAGTGCTAGACACAAACAGTGGACTGTTGCAACTCCAAAGTCTATAAAAGATGTCAGAAATGCATTGTTGTGATAAGTCTGATATAGTCAAAGAGGTGTAATATCCCATCACGGACAAAATTTCTAAGACCATTTCCTTTATACATGGATGATACACCATTACTAAGGAATCTTTAGCTTAACATTGTGCCTTTGTGCATATAGTAAGAAATACACCAGTATTACTATCTTTTTTTTAAAAAAAAGGTCATTTAATTAAGTTAAGCCAATGAACACAAAACCTGTGTTCATATCAGGTTAGATCAGGACTTACAGAAAGCTCAGGCAGCCCAAATTTTCCAGTGTACCCATGCTTTGGGAAGACAACTGGAGTACCTGCAGTGGCACCCAAAGTAAGACCACAAATTGAGGCAGCAGTCCCCAGCCTAAAGCCAGCAAAATCCAGCAGATGCCTAAATATGAACTTCAGTGTATACACATGGACAAAGGACTGGTGAGCTTAATATTTTATCCCTACCCAAAGGCAGAGCCTTCTCTTTAAGACCTCTGGTCAGACGTGGCCAGTAGACATGTTCAGCATGTGCCTAGTACATGTGGACAGCAGTGGGTCCAGCCTCATCTCTCAACACCTTTGAAAAAGACAAGGCCCTCTTTTCTGGTACAGTGGTTAAAGCTTGTATACAAGGTATGAGGGAATTGCTTCAGTCACATGATCAAGCCCAAAAATATGTGAACCCACATGTCTTCTGCCACATGTCAGAAGAAACTGAAGATGAGGATGAATGGGGCACTGTCCCACTCTCCCATTGAACTGGAGGGTCGGTGCAGCCAGGGAAGTAGAAGTCACAGGTACATTAGCAGAACAGGGCAAGTGGTGCATGATCTAGAGTTGGGCTAGGGCAGAATTGCCTTTCCAAATGGATTTTTTCAGCGTCATATGCAACCTCTCTGAAGCTTGGATGGACAGTACCAGAATGTAACCTTTTGATGAGAAGCATATGCACCATGGATAACCTTATCAGACCTGAACACAGGCACACACAGGTTGAAAAACATTTGGCATGACAACACAGATTCTTCTTACAGCCTTGCCAAGCATATCCATGCCAATTCAATCCAACACAATAATGTATTGTTAAGTAATGAGTTTCCTAAAAAGGGCCAAACTGTGTTATTCCTCATAGGAACAACTGTGTGAGTGGTCCTTTTGTGCACAAGGCTCAACAAGTTAATGTGATTTGAAACCAGCATCACTTTCATTTGGCTGTAGTTCTTTCCAAGGGAAAGCTGGTTATGGTTTTTCAAGAGTAAATGAGGAACTGTGTGAATTTTAGGCTTGATTATTTCTAATTACTGGTGCAGACATACAGGCACATGATGAGGGATAGGAAGCACACTTCCAAAAAACTGGTTCCAGCTCCCTGCTATTGCAGACAGTCACATCTCACGCAACTGTTAAAGCATTTTTGTCCAAACACCATTATGCCTACATTGAGAATTATGGTAGCGTTACTGTATTAAAATATATATATATATCTTTGACCTACTTAGATCTACTTCAGAAATTAAGCTCCATCTAACCTTCTCCCTGTTGGAATGGTGAGGTTCCTGTTGCAGGTCTGGCAGGGGAAGTGTTAGTGGCTCTGCACCCAGGATTGTACACAGATGGCATGTACGGGACATTCTGCTGTTGGATTTCATGCATTGTCCTGCCAGTATAGACAAAAGTTCTTAACATCTCATAGCTGCCACTGGACCTCTCTTCAGATACAGTGCAAGCATTGTTTGTCCATACTATCCCACCAGTTCTGCTATGGGACTTTGCTGTTCTTCAAACAGTGGCGGGAAGTTTTGTTCTTGTTTCTGGCCTGCCTTTAATCACCAGGGAGTTGACCTCAGAGAAGTCTCCTGCTGCCTGTCTTCCTGCCATTCCCAGCCCTCCTCTGCCCTGAGAACCAGGGTAGATTCCCTGTTGGTTCTGTTGCTGTGAGCTCAGGGCATAGTCACTGTGTAAATAAATTAGTCATTTCAAAACTTAGACGTACAATGAGAGGTATTATGCCAGGTTCAAATACAAACCTTAGGCCAGATGGAGTCTGAAGAGATATGCCGTTTTACACTGTCAGGGAAACTGATCCCATCGTTTCTTGTTTTATTTTTGAGGTTGTGAATGTTTGCTAATTTGCCTTTCATCTTCCCATATAAAAGTTTTGTTCCTTGCAGGAGTGCGGTCATATGAAAACAAGGAATGCAGGAGGATGGGTAGAACTGACATATGGGAACACTTTGTAAGGCTTGTCTTCAAAGTGGGTGCAACCAGTGTCCTGATGCACACACTGATAAGGGATGTGCAAGAGTCCTCTTATGAACAATGAAGCCCTCAGGACAAGCAAGTAGTTGCCCAATACTATCTTTGGGGTCTTCTCCAAGAGAGAATGGAGCCTCAGGAACTGTTTTGTTGATCCTTGTTGAGACTTCCAGACATGCCAGCAATACTGCGTGGTCGTTAATATCAATCAGCAGCTACAAAGAATTAGTGAAAACTCGTGATACTCATCTGAAGAGAAGGAAACTAGAGACCATCCCTACTTGTCCTGTTTCTGAAACTCACTGGTGTATGGCCTAGACAAATGCAGGTCAGGGCATTGTCATCACTGACATGCTGTTACACCTAACCTCACACTTTGATGAAGTTACCTTATTAGCAACATTATAATTATTATCACCTACTCATTGCATAATAAAATGTACAAATGAAAGAAAAGAACAAGCAAATAGAAAACTTACAAGAGTATGTTCACAGTTAATAGAAACCTTTACCACGCCAATTATACAGCCTTCAGCATAAGTGTGATGGTTCAGTCTAGGATCTGGCTCATAATGCTCTGGGATTCTGGCACACATTTAGCAGCCATAATCCTAACCTCTCCCGACCCTTCCCACCCCAAAACATTTAAATTCTAGTGTGCTTAGTTTAGTAATAAGAAGCTAGTTTTTGTGCAACTGCATTTTCTACCATGGATAAATTCCCTAAACTGGAAGATTACACTTGATAAACAGGTAGTTACCAGACACACGGCCATTAGCACTCAAACACACCTCACTTTGCATGTCAGGTCATCCACACAGTATATGTTGTGACCCAGTTTCCTAGTGCTACTAGTTTCACCTGGAAAACTGAGAACTCCATTTCATGCTTTCAGGCGTTAAGTGGGAGTATGCAAGCCGTAGGAGCTGTGGTTGAGAATGTAAGAGCTGGGTACTCTCTTTGTTTAAAAAAATTCCAAACCAAACCTTGACACTATCTCATAGCAATAATTTTCAGACTTCCTGGTAACTTTTAGGAATTTCTGCCTGTTTTTTCCAAAACAGAGCAATGACCACTCCCTTACCCCAATTTCAGATTTTTCTTGGAGCTGAAACAATTAGTTTTAACTAGAAATTCTCAGAACATGCCCCTTGATTTTACATGGCAGGTGAACTTCTCAGGTCTGGTAGAAACATCCTTAAAGCCATGTCGGGTGTTAGCATGACCAGGATCACACAGTAAGAGAATAGAAATGTCAAAGGTACCTGGGGTGAAATCTTCAGGTGATGGAAATCAGTCTAGCCCAAACATGTTCAGTGGTTGCCTGATGCCTTCAGGGTGTTGGTCTGTGAATCTGCTGAGGCACTGATGAACTCCAGATTTCCACTCTACAAAATCCAGCTGCCCTGATTGTAAGAGTATTTTCTGTCTCTAAAGAAAACCATGGGAGAATATCTGTAGTACCACAATGGGAGAATAAATAAGCTTAGGAGAGTTGAAGTATGATACAGGGAGGACACAAATCGAGAAGACTGAGATGGTTCTTTCAGCCAAATGTTGTCTTGCAGAAAACACTAAACAAAACCTATGGGCTACTCTTCTCAGAAATCTCTCATCTGAAGTCATGGGCTGGTTAAAAACCAGCTACCATGGTGTTCCAGGGGGGTGTATGAAGTCCACATTTGCAATTAAATTCAAGAGAGCAGTGAATGACTTGAATTAGCTGTCATCCAGGGCTACCACATCCCAGCCATCTATAGAGACAAATACCAGGGGGTACGTGACTCAGGTATCAGAAGCACGTCTCCCAGTTAATTCTTTAAAGATTTTATGTCTGTTAGCCCTGGACAGTAGGGCACAGGAATTGCTCGCTGCCTTTTCTCGATCTTAAGTTGCACTGTATTCCAAATTTCAACAGGAAAATTTGAAATTATTTTTATTCAAACGAGGTACTTTTTCACCCAGCCAGAAAATAACGTAATGAATGTTACTCTTTTTGATCTAGGCATGCAACAACTGCCTTTCACAGGAAATAATTAGACATTTGCATCTGAAAAACAGTACTGTAAATAATGAGCTTGAATACCTCAGGGAGTAAGGATGTAAAATCATAGCTTTCAAAATTAAGTAATTTTTAAAGCTAAGCATGGTCACAAGCTCTTTCAATAGATCTGAGGGTTTCCTAAAAAAAAATAATAATATTTTTTCACCTTTCTGGTTCTGAATTATGATAGATTGTATTTAAAAAAAAATCAGAAGATTTTTTTTTTCTGTGCTGTGGTTATGAATGGCAATTTTTACCCCTGAAAGTTGTAAAATGAATGAGACATAAATCTTGCAAAAGCAGTGTTTAGAATAAGCACAATAATTCAGACCTAACTATGTGGTCATAAATAGGATTCTTTAATATATAAGAGGGTCCAAAGTTTCATAACTCTCATAATATATCTTGGTTTGGTCTGGAGAAAATGGCAGGGTTCATGCTCAGATGTGCTCATTTAGATTTATAATTACTTTTAAACTGGTTCATAAGACCCTAGCCTCAATATCATTAATAAGTTTTGCAGGCAATATAAATCTTGGTCAAAGCTTTTGCAGAAGACTTATAATTTGTCCTAAGAACTCATGGCTATATTGAATCACTTTCTGACGTCATTAAATTAATTTTGTTTTCTCTCAAAGTCTATAAAATCCTCTCTTGCAAAGGATTCTAGGCATTTCAGCCCTGCAAGGAGAATATCCGTATAGAGGGATTTCACATTAAGTGACAGTAGCATTAATACCAAAACGAGAAAAAAAACCCCAAAACAAACCCAAGGCTCCGATCTCATATTCAGTATGTACCATTAGTAAAAATCAGATGTACTGATGAGTGAAGCAATTTGCAGGAAGGACTTTGGGAGTGAGAAAGCCTGGGATTTCCTGCCAGCTGCATCACAGAGCTCCTGTGAGATGCTGGCCTCATCATTCAACTTTTACAATGCTGCCAAGCCCCAGTATGCACATTAATTAACCAGCTCTTCCCCCCACCTACCTCTGAGACTAAAAAAAAAAATAATATGACTGTAGGTACCTCTAGGTTCTTTGCTTTCTAGGCTGGTGGGAGTCCCATTTTTCAGGTTCCCACCACCGCCTGAAACCACCATACATACACCACACACCATGTGATTCCTGAGGAGAATTTATATTCTCACACAATCTTCTGGCTCCAGGAGCTGGAGTGTTCACAAGAAGTGTATCGTGAGGTCTGCAGTGGAACCAACAATCAGTAACTACTGTACTTGGGGGGTCCTGCTGGCGATGAAAATGCTCTTCCACTGATTGCATCTGCTTCACATGTATTTGCAAAGATTTAGTTCATGTTTGCGGGTCTCTGAACTGCTCAGGAGAAAGATGCGATACCCCTGCTGCATGCAAAATGCTGTAATGTCTAGCCTTGAAGTCTGCTCAACTGTTGGCCAGACAGCTGATGAGACTTATCCAATTTCTAGAGCCCTTCATCTGGTCCATGAAATGAAAAATAGCTTTATTTATGTAAATAGTATAAAGTGCCAATAGGTGGCACTTGCACTTGAAAATATTTACTGTTTTCTGTGTTGTATTTGGCCAAAAAAGCCATGTTACTGTGTACTGCAAATAGTTTCCTCTCTGCAACTCTTCACATCAGCTGGTAACAAGGCTGGGGCCAGTTCCTGTGCTCTGTTACACCGGTGCATGTCAGCATAACTCCACCTTACTCGCTGGAGTTGTGGTGATGCAAAAGAGTCACATTCAGCACTGCATGTCTGTCCTCAGCACACGACTGCCTCTGGGCTCCAACACATTTCCCTTAACCTTCACACAGACCAAGCACCAGGCTTTGTGAGTACTGACTTGCAGTGGAGACACATTTTCTATAACACTGACTTTCTGGAATTGTGTTTTTGTAAGATTTAACTGCATTCAAACCAACTGTTAAGGCCTTCTTTGGTCTTTGCTCAGACTTCCATGCTTATTTTATTTTACTACACTTTGAAGTAATTGTAAACAATGGTATGGAAATACAGAAGGAAATCTCTCTAGAGAAGGATGGGGAAATTACTGCCGTCAGGGAACCACAGAAAACAGAGCTACAAGGGACTGTTAGAGGTTGTACAGTGAAAGCATTTGGTTTAGCATGGATTCTGGAAGATTACTGCAGTATAATAATGTCAAATCAATTTAAAATCATTCTTTGCAGCAGTATTGTGTTAAAAAGGAAGGATACTTGTTTCTGAATGCCTGAGCGAATAAAAGAAGTTGAACATTTTCTATACCAAAATAGGTTTCAACACATTGACTCTGCCTTTCTTCCAACTCATCACATTCCATGACAGTGTAACCTTGAAGAGTTATTGCACTTGTAGTTAGTGATTTCTCCTCAGAAATGCCAGAGAGAGTAGAATCAAACGTGACATACCACAGAATTTTATGTGGTGGTTTTGTAATGAAAGAAACAATATTGCTTGAGGTAGAAGGAGAAAATGGTCCTCTGGTGTGCATTTCTACCACAGCCAGGGAAAACTAGCAACATGGTGAAAAGTAATTTTAAGATTTGACCTCTCAAATTCTTTCTAAAGCACTTTCATGTGCTACGAGAACTAAGCTGTCACCCCTGTACCAATTATTTGAATTCTCTAATCTCTTTCCATTACTCTGCCAAATCGGAGTTTCTTAATCCCTTCCCTTATTGGAGGGGAAAATCTGTCCTGCACTCAGAGATTCAAGTGATATTAAAAAGCTGCAGAGAGAACCCGTGCACTTGTTTGCCTTTCAGCAAGGAATAAATCGTAAAAGCGAGAAACTGCCTCTGAGCGTTAAGGAAGAGGAAGAAGACGTGGCATGGGGTGAGCCTGATTTTGTGCACCCTGGTGTAGACCATAAGTAATTCTGCTGAAGTGGCAGTGGTGCAGCGGCCAGCGCCTCCGAGAGCAGAGATGGGCCCTTTCAGCATGTCTCATCTTTACCACAATAGACATACATGAGGTCAATTTACATTTTATTGCCATCGTAGATATGCTATTCTTCGTACACTATTTAGAGCCAGCCAGTAAAGATCTTAAAAGGCAGCGGGAAAACAAGAGAAGCAAGCAATAATTTAGCCAATAAAGCATAGATCCCATTTGTAAGGTGCTGCAGAGTTTTTAACCCTTTCCTTGCTTCTCTGAAATGCTTTTTGTGCACTTAGGATCTGCCATGACGGTCTATAGCACCCAGCACCTCTTGTACTTCTGGGAGCCCCTGAAAGCTTTGTGCCTTGGTGAACAAATGAACAAAAAATCTGGCCTTCCATCTAGAAGAAAAGATCACTGCAAAACAAATCTTGCAGCCAGGAGGGGCCTCTCTGTGGTCAGCAGGTCTTCTGATTCACTGGCAAGGCTAAAGGGGCCCCCTTACAGTTTCTCTGGGAAAAGCCAGGTGAGCACGAAGTAATTTCTGTGAACCAGCAGAGACTGTCAAGTCCTGAAAATGGGAGAGCTAATCATAGCAGACATAGCTGTGTTGTAAACTGCAGAAGGATCTCTGAGCATAGCTGCCTCCCTTCCCACCCTTCAGAGGGTCTTGGGCTAAATGAGACACATTCCCTCTGGTTTATAGCAAACAAGAGCAAGATGCTGGTTTTAATGACAGCAGGCGAGTTGAAAGAAAAAATGTCTAGTTCTCCGTCGGGGACAACAGCATATCAGGGCTAAAAAATGGACTATTTCCTCAGCAAGGGCTTCCAGCGCACAGGACATCAGCCACTCCAAACCGGCCCATGCCTGGGCACAGACATGGCTGGCCTCTTCTAGTGGTGCTTTGGCTGTCAGAGTTGCTCTCTGACCCTCACTGCCGATGGGTCCTGGCTAAAACAGGGTTGACTGAGCTCTGTACCCACCCAGGGACAGGCTCTGCCGGGATGTCTTCTGCTCTGAAGCTGAAAATGCAGATGCTAGCTTCTCAGACAAAAACACAGATGTTATCTCTGTTCCTCTCCTTCCCTCATTTCCACTGTATTGTCCTGCTTTGTGTTGCTGTAAGCACAGAGGGAGCCTGCAATGGGACTCAGCATCTGGGCTAACATGCTCACACTGGTCTGGGCCAGACCCAGGGTACAGGGTGAGGCTGTGAAGCACTATGGAGATTTTTAGGAAGCTGGATTGGATGCTTTAATGTGCACAATACAAAAATCAGAGTTGCACTGATGCTTGCGTTGCAGTCCTAAGTCACATGATTCCTAATTTTTGTGATATTAAATTTGCAACTGCAGTGCCTCAGTCATTTTATGCAGTAACAGACAGACCCATCCCAACTGCAAATAAAGGGACCATTTTGTCACATTTTTCAGCGCAGGGAACAGAGAACCCAATGCCACAGCTTTCATTGACTGACATGCCAAATCCTCATTCTTACAGGCAAAAAATCTCTTTGAAGGTTACTCATAGGTGTGTGCTTGTAGGATGAGGCCCACAGAAAGCACTTACTGGTTTAGCTTTCTCTTGCATTGTCTTTAGTTTGCCCTGGTATCCCTACTGAAACTGCAACTAGGCATTGCATTACAGTCTATGTGTTTTTGAATCCACAGCTGTGACAGGACAAGTCACGAGCATTTTGTTGTCAATAAAGCAGAACCTGCTCAGTGAGGTTATTGAGACTGAGAGTGCAGCAGGTATATAGATTTTTGCACAGAAAATGAAATTAGACAGTTCTATCTCCTTGCCCCTGCAATTACTTGCGTTAATGATATGTTCAAATTAATAAAACTATGTTAAGTAAAACAGAAAAAGAAATTGTATCAACTGTGTTTGGAAATAATTTCTGAATCTCCCGATTTGCTTTCCTTAAATGAAGAAATACATTTTTCCCAGCTCTTTTGGGGGTGAAATTTTCCTCTTTCAGAAGAAAAAGTAATTTGTATCTAAGAAAAAACCCCCAAGGAATGATGTGATAGGGCGATGGTCCTTTCAGGGAAATTTCACTTCACCTATATGCATGTAAATACTGCTATGACAGCCACATTCTTGTTTTAAGCACATTTTCCTCAGCAGTGATCCTCCCTTTCCCTCTGTATCTGTCAATCACTGGTGACCTGTCTCTACCCTCAAAACCCTTCACTGCCTGGAAATACCTGGCCTGTGATAACCACCAATTTTCATGTTCTTAATAATTACATCACTGTTGTCCTCCACCGCTTTGTTGCATTCAGGTTGTGTTTCTGAGCTTATCGTAAAACAAAAGGCTGCTCAGTCCAGGACCATCTATCTGAGAAGTGCTCAACGGCCATATCAGCACACCCTTATATTGAGAGAACGGCAAAGAGACATCCCCCTGCTCTAGCAATACCACCGTAGAGGCTAATGCTACCGCAATGCCAGCAAAATTCATCCCAACTGTTGTTTGAGTTTCACTGAAGTTTACTGCACAGATTGCTCCTGCAGGAGTACATCTCAGGGTCCCTAAGGATCCTGTTGACATAATGAGAGCATCTGCTGCAGGTAGGATTGGCTCTCTGAGCAGTCCCCTCTGTGCGGGGCTGGGAGCTGTGTGAACAATAACAATTCCAGGGGTGGGTTTCAGAAGTCACGGGGTTAACAAGACTTTAATTACCTAGTGTTCAGAGTTTTATTAATGAACATATGTTTCCATTTCTATAAGATCTTTTCAACATGGCTAGGCATGTATATTATTTGCCTTGTAATCTTCAAGCAGGTGTGAATTTACCGATGTGGATTTGCCAGTGGCAGGGAGTGAGTTGAGACAAAGGGAGGTGAAGGCTGAGGGGGTTGTTGCTCCTCTGTTAACACCAGTTGTTTCAGGGCATGCAATGTGGCCCTGGGGTCACAAGGCAGTACTGTCCTTCCCTTCAGGCTCAGGCTGCAGCTGAGTTTATCACTGCTGAAAGGAAAGACACATTGCTGCAGTTGGGACTCAGCATTGCAGGTGGTTTCTTCAGGAAATGTTACAGTCCTAGAGAGCACATGGATTGTGAAAGTCGTCACACACTTTCACTGCAGTGTTTTTGTCCTGTAGCCAATATCTCTCCTCATGCTGTGTTATAACACCGATCTGCATTCAGTGGCAGGGTTTTGAGGTTGTGCAGAAATTTTGCAAATTTACTGGCAAAGCCCCAGAGAGAGTTCAAAAGAGGCAGATAATATTCATTAGCACATCAATTCAGTAAAATAGTGCCTGTATTCATTTTGGCCCCAAAAAATTAGCTCAGTGTTTCTCTTCTGACACTCAGCAGTACTAGTACTTTCAGTCCCAAGTTGCTCTGAATTTACCATATTTTATAATATCAACACCAATTTTCTAGACTGACCCAGTCTTCCAAGCACTTATTTGGAGCAACCTAACCTGACCTGACCTGCTTTTCCTTTCCTTTCCAAAGCAATCTGATATTTTTGCAAATCTAAAATCCTGGTTTCCAGTTCTCTGTTACCCCAATATGAAATTAGATGTATCTCCTTCAGTGCTTGCAAGCAGAGTAAAATTCACTCTATTATGATTCAGTGCTGAAATCTTGCAATGAGTAGATTACCCTGTCCAGACAGTGTAACAGCTCTGTGCCTGGCCCTTGTGAGGAAGGAATAGGAAAGACGTGTCAGACTATGTTCTCGTCTGATTCCTTTTCCCATCATGGTTACCAAAACTGCAGGAAGGCAACAAGTAGGGGATCGAGGGGCAAGATTGTCCTTATTCTGCTTTGCTGCTCCAGAGGAGGCTTTTCTGAGGAAGTCTGAGAAGATTAAAAAGAAGTCGAGCTCTTTGTATTTCACGACTTTAGCTACGTTGCCATAAGAACAGCCTGGTTTTTTGTTACAGTAACAGAATGACGCCATTCACTTCCCTTAGTGCCACTGCATGAGATTCATCCACTTAATTTAGATGTCTTATTTGTCTGTAAGCACCTGGTGAAAAAGTCGTGTGATGTGAGTGCTTCAGTAAACTGTGTTGCCGATGGAGAGATGTAAGAGTCTTTGACCACATCAGTGCCACTTGGTGCACCCTCAGTAACCCTGGACATGTCCTTAAAACATTGTTCCTTGGAGTCTGTGACTCCTATTTCTTCCCCAGTTCCCCTTTCACCCTGGTTTGTGCTGACAAACTCATACCAGCTAAATCTTGGAGGCAGGGCAAGTGGACACAGTAGGACACAGCTCCCATGACACTGATTGGAAATTGCTGAGATATCAACTTCACCAGCTGGATCCATTGAATGGGACCAAGCATCCCAAACATGAACCAATCCCTTTCCCCCTCCTGTCCTTAGAGAAGCTGCAGCTATGCAGGTGGAGGGAAGGGTGCTCATCTTTAGAGCCATCATGGAGAGCAGTGGTGTCCACCCTGGCCAATTCCTGGTCAGACCCCTGGAGAACAGCTGTGCACAAAGCCCTACACACTGCATCCTACCAGCCTGGGCAGCACCAAGCTGCTTCTTCGGAATGGGTGGCTTTTTCTCTTGTCTTAGTATTACCTGTGACTGTGTTTGTTTCTTTACTTTGAACAGTGTCTTCTCAGGTCAGGTATATCGCAGCACATCATGTCATGCAAAGCATGAAGTATGGGAATGTGATAATATCAATGGAAAAAAAAAATTAATGGGCTGCAGGTAGAAGATAATAATTCTAGAAACTAAAACTAAAACTGAACCCAAAGGATTCCCATCTGATAGTGTTTCCCCTCCAAAACCAAACCTAAAGAATCCAAAGCCCAGAGGATCATCCACTGACTGACTTTGCAACAAAACAGTTTGGGAGCACTCATACTCACTAGGACAAGTCATCTGTGGGAATAGTAACAAAGAGCTGAAGGCTGTAGCTGATCCAGCTAGATCTGCATGAGTGTTTTGGTTCCTGAGATAAAGACATGCAACATCTATGAATAATCTAGGCTTAAGATGTCATTACTCATAATATCCTATCCTGAGGAAGGGATAAGAGGAAAACAGAAAAAGGTAAAGAACAAGTCAAGAACCACAGAATGCAACTCCACTGTTGTGGTTTAACCCCAGCTGGCAACTAAGTACCACACAGCCACTTGCTTACTCCCCCTGCGCCCAGTGGGATGGGGAGGACAACTGGGAAAAAGGTAAAACTCATGGGTTCAGTTTTAAGAACAATTTAATAGTGTGAATAAAAGTGTTATTATTAATAATAAATTAACTATATTTATGCATTAAACATAAAATAAGTTATTACTAATGTTGTTATATATGCTGTATGTATAAATATCATTAATAATACTAATAATAATTGTAATGAAAAGGAGAGAGAGGAATAAAATCAAAAGGGAAAAAAGCAAGTGATGCATGATACAATTGCTCACCACCCGCTGACTGATGCCCAGCCAGTCCCCAAACAGTGATTGGTGGCCCCCAGCCAGCTCCCCCCAGTTTATGTACCCAGCATGATGTTCTGTGGTATGGAATACCCCTTTGGCTAGTTCAGGCCACCTGTCCTGGCTGTGTCCCCTCCCAGCTTCATATGCACCTCCTCGGTGGCAGAGCATGGGAAACTTGAAAAGTCTTTGATTTAGAGTAAGCATTACTTAGCAACAACTAAAACATTAGTGTGTTATCAACATTATTCTCATACTAAGTCCAAAACATAGCATTGTACCAGATATTAAGATGAAAATTAACTATCTCAGATGAAACCAGGACATATACATGCAGATCCCTGGGAAAGGAACAGGGCTAAACAAGAGATGAAAGATTTGAATTTGTGGATCTGTTGGATTAAGACTCATATAGCGGATCCCATCCTAGATGGAAGAGATCTACTTTGCCTGGTTTTAAAAAACTTTGTGAGCCAAAACAGCCAAGGCTAGTCTGGTGCTGGGTCTATAGCTCAAGCTAATGTGGGTCTCTGATTTCACAGGAAGCTCCCCTCCCATGGCCCTGAATAATTCAAAGTCATGTGGAACTCTTCAGAAAGCATTCTGCAGGTCAGGCAGTTCTGAGACTACAGCCATTTTGGAGCACTTTCCAGGGTGTTTAGACAATGCCTAGCCCTACTGGAACCCCAGTTTTTCTGGTGTCACTGACAGATTTGCAGTGTGCAGTATCACCATTAACCGCTGTCAGGAGGCGACCAGGAGAGAACAGATGCAGGAAGGGTATTTTACCCTTGACATCAAATTCAGTAGCATTTTTCTAAATTGTTTTCCTCTTTTTTTGGTAGCAAATGGGAGTAGAATGGATGTGTGTGGTTGAGCATGAAATAATTAGTTCATATGACTTAAAAGGTGTGGGTTTTTTTCCTTTGCTTAAAACATTATTTTGTTTTGAACAGTGTCTGCTTGCTATCTGCAGTTTCAAGGAAGGCTGTTCAGGTTTGGAGTATTTGTTTGCCCAGCTGTACTATGTATCTTCATAAAGCCAGCAATGTAGCTGAACTCCAGGTTCATTTTTCTTCCTTTCTTTGAAATATCTAGTTAGAAAGGAAATCACTCAGGAAGGAGCGCAACAAAAATATTAATTATAGCAGAGCACTTATAATGCGATAGTAAAAATTGTGCCAGCCCTGTTGGATATTGATATGATTGGGAAGAAGAATGATCAGGAAGCCTACAGCATTTCTTTGAGATCAGAGGCAGTGCTTATCAAAGAAAGACCTCATCTGTACAGAGATTCCCCATGTTCTTCATCACTGGCTTTTCTATGAAGGCCCCAAACCTCACTCAGTGAAATGGTCTTATTATATTGGAGGTTGCTAATACTTGTAAGTGGGAGTAACACAAAGGTGTATCTGGATTGTAGCAAACCACACAGACTGGACACATAAGGATGACACAAAGGCACTGTAAAACCCATATATTCCTGATTACTTTGTAAATGGCAACAGAGAGTGACATCAATTCCTAGCTATTAATTAGCTGTGTCTGTAGTGGAAGAGGTAGGGGAAGGGAATATGGGACAGTGAGATGGATGTGGTAGATTGATCAGCAAGGACCTGAATAAACTTGAGTTCTGCTTAAAGACAAGTTAAGTTCTTTTCAATACCAGATTAATAAAATATTTTCGGAGGTGGGGGTGGGGGGGTGGGTGGGGAGGTGGAAATAGCCCTGTTTTTTTATAGCTGGCTGAAAGCTGAACAAAGAAACCGGTAGAATGAGTACCAGAATATACTCTTACCAGAGCAAAATGCATTTGTAAAATGCAAAAAGAAATTTTAATAGATGGATTTTTCTGTGTTTCTTTATACATTGGGTTATATTCTAGAGTGCCATTTTCCTCAAAGCCAAATTTAATTTCAAAATGGGATAATGCGCTTTTCACAGACTTGGACATTTGGGATTGCAGAGTAAAGAGTACCACTGACATGCCAGCAAAAAGTATATGAACAGTTCCATGCTGTGAGATTAGGCAGACTTGATCCACACCTGTGAAATATCAAAACATCTTTCTCAGGCTTACTGTATAGGTATGACAACCAAAGAATCTGAATTATGCTGTCCTCCAGTCTCTTCTGTCACACTCTTTGTGGCACTTTGTGGATCAGAGTTCACACTTCTGAAAAGCTCTGCTGAAACTGCAGAAACAAAGATGTTTGTTGGAATCCAATTCCCCAAATGATATTGTGATGTGTTGATGCTGGCTGGATGCCAGGTGCCCACCAAAGCTGCTCCATCACTCCCCTGCTCAACTAGAGAGGGGAGAAAATATAATGAAAGGCTCCTTGGTTGAGATAAGGGCAGGGAGATCACTCAGCAATTACTGTCACAGGCAAAGCAGGCTCAACTTGGCGAAAAATTAATTTATTACCAATCAAATCAGAGTAGGATAATGAGAAATAAACCAAATCTTAAAACACCCCCCCCCCCCCCATCCCCCCCCACCTCCCTTCTTCCCGGGATCAGCTTCACTCCGGGTTTCTCTCCCTCCTCCCCCCGCAGGCCGGACGGTGCTGGGGCTGGGGGGGTCCCTCAGGCGGTCCCTGCCGCTCCTGCCCCTCGGGGGAGGCTCCCCACACTCTGCCCTGCTCCAGCCCGGGGTCCCTCCCCCGGGAGCGGCTCCTCCGCGACCTTCCCCCGCGGGGGCCCTTCCCCCGGGCTGCAGCTCTTCACGCACCGCCCCGGCCGGGCCCCCCCGCGGTGCCGCCCTTCAGGCCCAGCCGGCTCCAGCCCGGGCCCCCCGCGGGGTCACAGGCCCCGAACCCGCCCCGGCCCGGGCTCCCCCCCGCGGGGCCACAGGCCCTGCCAGGAGCCGCTCCGGCCGGGCTGCCCGCGGGTCGCAGCCTCCCTCGGGCACCCCCTGCCCCGGCCTGGGGTCCCCCGCGGGCTGCGGGGGGGGATCTGCTCCCCCGTTCGCCGCCATGGGCCGGGGGCACGGCCTGCCCCAGCGGGGGCTTCGCCAGGGGCTGCAGGGGCATCTCTGCTGGGCGCCTGGAGCCCCCCCTGCCCCTCCTGCCCGGCCGGGGGGCTGCAGGGTGCTGCGCTCACACCTCCTCACTCCTCTCTTCTCTGGCTGCAGTTCTGCAGGTTTTTCCCCCTTCTTAAATATCTTATCCCAGAGGTGGTACCACCGTTGCTGGTGGGGTCTGCCTTGGCCAGTGGCAGGTCTGTCTTGGCACCAGCTGACATGAGTTCAATCAGACATGGGGGAAGCTTCTGGCAGCTTCTCACAGAAGTCAGCCCCACCACACGCCCCCTACCAAAACCCTGCCATGCAAACCCGATACAAATATGTAGCCTTCTTTATCTCAGAGGGCACGCACGAGATGCTAACACATCCTGCAAGCAGCTACACACTGTCAGCAGCTGTTGAGACAATGCAGTGGTTGATTTTATTTCTCTGATAGCAATTTAGTGCCTCAAGTAGCTCATTTCTGGCAAAGGTAAACCGTGGTGTTCAAATGGTGGAAAGCTGATCATTAATGCTAATTTTTTTTGATCTTTATAAGTATAGAATTAGAGAGGGAGGTGTGTGTGCTTTAATTGCCTTCTAGCTTCGCCAAGGCAGACTAATATTGACTAATATTGATTAAGTGGGATGAAATCCTCTTCTAATTTTTTCTCCAAAGGAGAAAGCAAATTCGTTCATTCATTAAACGGACAGAAAAGAGGCCTGCTCCCGGACTGCCTACTGCTCAGATAGTGATAGCCCCCTCTACCCCCTGCATTGGAAACTCGCATTGCCTCCTTCTGGTGAAGCTGCTTCCCAAAAGAAAAACATTAATGGAGAAGGTTTTAGAACCCCATTTACAATATTTATAAAATGAGCAGGCTGTGTTGGGCTGTTCGCCACCTTCAGCTGTTTGGTGTTTAATGTAGACTCTATAAACTCATCGTCATGGCACAAAATGTCACAGGGTCATTTGCAGTGGTCACACTGTGGACCCAGAGAAAGAAAATCAGTTAAGACACTGACCTGCTAACTAGCAAATGCTACTTCAGCCTTATTGGCTTGAAATGGAGTCGTTAAATTCAATTTAAACAAACCTTCACACCACACTGTGGTTTTTGTTTCTAGGTAGTAAGCTCTTGCAATCCTCTAGGATCTTCATCTCTGATGCATTAAAATTCAGCCTTTTAAAGCAGGTCCTTTGTGTGCAAACCTGAGTATGGTGACCTTGTTGCCCTATTGAAGATTGTGATATGGGAGCCCAAAAGAGGTAGAATGGATCTAATGAGTTCAAAATAACATTTATCCAGCTTCCTAGCTCATCAGAGGATAGCCCAGCTCAAAACTACCTAATATGTAGAGTAGCAACTTGTAGATCTCATTTCAAAAGAAGACTCTCTTGCTCTTCCAATTGATGCTTCTGATGCAGCCACATTAACACTGGCAGGAGAAATTCCAAATTACTCTTCTTTGTGTACTAGAATGCGGTGAGTTTATTCCAGGATATGATTTTTCATTCAGGAAAAATTCTAAGGTGGAGTCATTGTTTCAGAATATCATGATGTATTTCGGAATGAAGTGTTCACTTACTCTGGGAAGGCAATGCCATGCAACTTCTGTGCATTGACAATCCTATTTATTTATTTTATTTTTTTTAACAAGGAGATATTGGTTCAGGAGGGAAGATTTCCAAGTCATCACTATATTTTATGTGAACTTTATTTTTATTCCTCAGCAGTTCAGCATGAAGAAATGCCTGTTCCTGCAGCTGAAAAATTGTGTGAACAGTATGAAAACTCTTAACAGAAGGTTGGAGGTCACACATCAGTCTGAAAAAGTAAGGATGTCTTTAGTGAATAAAGTGCAGGAACCCTCAGGGAACTGAACACACTCAATATCCATACTGCAATGGAGCCTGCCACTACTTTCTTATTAATTTCAGGAGGACTAAGGTTTCATGCCTGTGCAACACAAATTTGTGGTAAGGCCTTCTGGATGCTACCCCTGTTCAAAGGAAGAAATTTAGGGTACTTTGTATAGGCATTTTTTCAGTCCTGCATATGAGTACAAGTGGATTTAAAAAACAAACAAACAAACAACCCCCCCAAAAACTCCCAAAACCCAACACCTTTTGCTTATCAATCAAATTAGAAATTTGATAAACTTATTGCTTGGATTTTTTCTGTCAAATGCATCTTGAGATATATACTTCTGGAAAGGATGTGTCTCGTAGCCCTTTAGATTCATACAAGTACCAGAGAGTTGCAAGAATGAGGCATTATAGACAGCATCTGTCATACTGTGGTATTAGAGTATCTTTCCATATTCAGTTTTGCCTGTCTGTCTCACCGTAACATCCAGAGCCTTCTTGCTGTTATATGGACTCTTAGAAAGGCATGCAATTCTCAGTAAGAGTAATGGAAGTGACAGGGACGGAAGAAAATGCAAAGATACATGAAAACCCTGCACAGAAAGATTGTGTTAGAGGGTTAGGCATACTATCTGTTATGATTAAAATAAATGTACTTTACCCATTTATAATGTGACTAAAACCAAACTAACTTGAAAGTAAAGTATGATGATACACAGAAGATGGGATTCTCTGAGATGTGCTCTGTGGTCTGAGTGAGGAGTTTTGATAATTCCAAATAATTTCTAATGGATGCTGAAATAAACATAAAAGCAGTAATAAATGAGTTCTTTTCTCACTGGGATCCCTTCCAACCACATTTACACTTGTGTTCAGTGTAAGTGATTTTGAGTACCCACCACCAAAAGACAGTTGGGTTTTTCTGCTTTTGGAGAATGAATGCTAAGCACCTGCCTGATACCGACAGAAAAAGTGAGTAGGACAAAGGGTGGTACCCAAAATTCTCTCTTGTTTCTGAAAACATGGGTCTGGATGAACAAACACAGTTTGCAGCTTAGCCTGTGCCCAAGTGATTTTTGCCTAGGGATTTCTCCTAGGTATGTATGTCTAGGATGTGTGCAAGAGCATCATGAATTCCTTTTAAATTCCTCCTCAAAACCCATTTCCCCAAGGAAAACCTATGGATTTCTCTTCAGGACCTTCAGCACCTGTTTTGCTTTGAAGTTTGCTTTTAAACTTCCTCTTCAATCCTTCTTCCTACCAGCCGAAGAAGCTTTTCCTGTTCACCTATTGCATGCATCCTCACACTTGTGAGGCGTGCTGTGGCTCCCAGCAAACCTGCTGGGCAGTAACTGGCACAAAACAGCTCTCATTCCTGCGTGGGGTTCAGAGCACTACAAAACTTGGTCACTGTCATAACTGGCTGCCAGACCCTTCTGTGAAGGCTGGGGGTTGGTTTTGTGCATTGGAAGTGCACAGCCTCTGCCTTACTGTCTGTTTCCATGCTTGCGAGTTGGCATTTGTCTGGAGAGTTGGCTGGCCTGAATGCTGATTACTCTTTTCACTGATTTGTTAGAATGTTTACATTTAAATAGCTTTTTTGTTTGTTTTTGCTTTTTTTTTTCCTCTGGTGTAGTAAGTCGTACCCCTGCTCCCTATTAGCACCAACCATCAGACTTTGCCCCCCAACATTCCCTTTCCTTTCAGCTCTGCCAGTGGGGGAGTGCAAGCAGAGCCAGGCAGGGGCCAAACCTGATAAAGGAGGTGGGCACCCAAGAAGCATGGGTGGAATAAAGGCAGATGGCCCAAAACACTGACCCAGAACCTCTACTGATCTTCACTTTCACTCCTCAGGCATGTACCTCCTGGGGTGTATCAAACACACAAGCTTCCTCCAGTTCTTGCATTCACCATTCAACCAGGCCCTGTGCAAAATGTGGTTATGGTTGCCACCTTCCCCCTAAATATGACATGAAAATGAGAAGCCTGACCTTTTCCCTCTTCTATAATGTCCCACCGGGTCAGAGTGCTCACTCAGACGTGACAGAATCAGGTTGGTTATCTTGTCTACCTGAGACCATCCAAACTGGGAGCCTATTTCTGTAGTTCAACAGTGATGTCCACAAGCAGGGACAAGGGCAAACTGTTTCCCAGGGCCTGCTCTGAAGCCCTCCTTGGTGTTTTGCATTGCACGAATGAAAAGGCAGAGGCAATGGCTTTCCCTTGTGAGTGGCTCCTTGGTGTGCTGGGTGCTATGCGGGTGGGTGCCTGTCATACATCCCTGCCCTGTTTAGCAGCCTCATGCTCCCTGGCACAGCACAGGCTGTTCCATAACTCAGCACTGTGCTTTGCAGAGGGTCTGTTTCAGACCTGGACATAGCAATGCCTGTTTTAAGATCCCCTAAGACTTTACAGGCAAAAAGAAAAGGATCTGCAGAGGACCAGCTGTCTAACCCCTTTTCACACTGATGCCCCTTGAGCCGAACCACCAGAAGATAATTCTTGCTGTTGGGTGAGGTTAATCAAGAGTGAATAGGTCAAATTGAGCCAGTTAAGTTCAAGATCTGACAGTAGCACTGACAGAAGCAAGCATTACTTATGTTCCCTGCACACTGAGTGTCCTGTGGGACTGTGGCATGGGGGGGAATCCTGCTCTCTGTATTGCCCAGCTGTTGTCCTGTGAATATTATAATTTCTCTATCTCCTTCAACAGCCCTACAATTTCTCAACAATCATTTCTGAGAAAACTCTCTGGGTATCTTCCTGGGGCTTTTTTGTTGTTGTTTATCCTCACTTTAAAATTCCTGTTGTTTCCAGTAGCCCAGAGTGAGAACTTTCAGTCATTCTTGTTAAAAGGGAAATTGAGTTAAAAAATGAAGAGTTTTTTTTCTCACACACCTTAAAAAATGAAATATCACTGAGGGGCTCTGGGTGCAGAAAACATCAGTAAAAGGATCACTTTCAAAGGGACAAAACACAGCTTTCCCAAGGCTTTGGTTAAGTACTTATCAGGAAAGAGAAGTTGTCTGCTCTGAAAGATCACAGCCTCCCTCTGAGGGCACTGTAAAGGAAGGGCCTGGCCCAAGGTGTGTTGCTGTGGCATAAGCAATAAAGATGGAAACGAGTGATTATTTTAACAGCGTCTCCCAATACAATTAGCTGTATCCACCTCTGGCTTTCTATTCGCATTTCACAAGAGAAATGCTTCAACACTGTGCCTGTGAGTGAAAGGCTGATGTTTCAGAAAGGACATCTAGTGCCTTTTCCCAGCAGAAATAATAAAGGTGACAGGCTTTCCCATATGAAGACACACTCCTGTCATGTTTTTATAATAATAATTTCAGTTAAAAAGGAAAAAAACTCCTCCTCCCACTCAGTATGGCTGCAGGATCAGATGCTCATATTAAAAGCTGATTTGGGTTTTTTCTCCTCATCTCTTCTAACATGAAACCTACATAGGACTCTCAAAATCCTGTAGTGAATTAAAAAAGTCCTTTTGTTCTTCTCATTAAAAAACACATTGGGCACCTGTGTTCACAGTCCCTGAGCCCAGGAAGAGCAGGAGTCCTGCATGGGGCCAGACAGCCATAGGGAAGCAGCTGCTTGGGCTGAGGCTGGGATACAGGAGTCAGTTCATGACATACCTTTAATGTCACTGTATCTGGTTTTCCCACAGGGATATTTTCCAGATACACGAGGAAGAGATTCCTCAGGGGAGAAGCACCACAGTCCTGCCCTTGCCCCACATGCCCATTGCCTCTTATCGGAAGCAACTTGTGCTCATTTTTTCTCCTCCTTCTTCTAGAGTGGAGCAGATGCAAAGGCTGCTCGATTGGTAGAGGCATTGCTATGGCTTCAGGGAGCTTAGGTCTGGCTCCACACAGGTAGAGGCAGAATTCCCTGCTGTGACTTTTATTACTATTATTGCTATGAAACACTGGGTTATTTAGTTTATTTTTCTGGCAGAGCTCTGTTGGGGCGATGGCAGTCTGCCATTCAGCCCTGATGTCTGTGATCAGCAGAAGCCCTTACTGCATGACCTAGCTATTGCTATTCTTTCTGTCATTGCTTTTTTACTTACTTTTTTTTAGCCACAGGATGGAGATGTGTGAGAATAATCAAACATTCTCTAATCACAGAAGCTGTTCCTGCGGGAAGGTGAACGCTTTCTAAGAAGAGGAGGGTATTGCCAGTCATCAAAGAGTATGCTGGAAGGAGGATTTGCAATGAGAGCAAGATGGTGCCCATCTCCATCTCATCCAGCTTTGTGTGTGTGTATGAGAGAAGAAGCCAGCTGCCTCCTGCATACTGCTGCAAC
This sequence comes from Falco biarmicus, assembly GCF_023638135.1. Lineage (NCBI taxonomy): Eukaryota > Metazoa > Chordata > Aves > Falconiformes > Falconidae > Falco > Falco biarmicus. The sequence continues at coordinate 66,947,197 of NC_079289.1, read as the reverse complement.
TGAGAGCAGCAGGAGGTCAGCCCAGCTTTTTGCTTGGCTGAAATGGGCTCTGCCACACCATTAACAAGGTGGAGCTGGATTTGACCGCTCTCCTGCCTCCTTCAGCATCACTGAATTGGAGGCTACTCTCAAGCTGGAGAGAAGTCAGGCAAGGAGCCCAAGCTGTGTGGGGATGTAGGGGCAGAAGAGAAGGGCTGTCCTGCAGATTCCCTTTTCTACCTCCCCATGGACTGAAATAATTAAAAGGAGCCCTCTGATCTTTAACATTAACCTACCCATGAAGTCTTCTCCAGAAATCAGTTCTGATTAAAAAAATACAAAGTACTACTTTTATTAAGTACTGGAGAAATACTTTATTATTGCCAGTGCCCAGGTAATTGAAGCCATCTGGAATGTACACTGTATTTTAAGTAAAAAAAAAACCATTGGCTACAAGAAATATCTCCTGTTCCCCATATATCCTCCCCATACCTGATATGACATGCTGGTGGCTTCAAAAGCATGTCTCTGTTTTTTCCTATCATGAGAAAACCTGAACACAGAATTATTTTTTTTCCTTTTCATGAACAGACACAGTGAGATTTTTTCTTGGTTACCTACTTTTGCTATTAAGACGTAAATAGGCCAGAGTCCAGAAAGTTTATCTGCACTCAGAAGAATCCTATATCTTGAACAGTCCCACCCGATTTTAAAATTATCAACATTTTTATTTTGTTTTGACCAAAATGGCCTAAGATTTTACTTGGCTGCCACCTGCTAAGGAGTGCAGTTCTAATTCTGATGCTCAGGCTGTTCTGTGATATCTCCTTTAAAGCAAATAGGAAAAAAGGTTACTCCTTTGAGCAGGAGGTACAAGCAATAAGAAGTAAAGAAAGCAAGTTAATCAGGTTTTGATTTGCTAAGCTACAACAAGAGGAAACCTAACTGATTGTCTGTCTGTCTATCTATCCAGTCATCTCGTTCTCTCAGTGTTTTGAGGCACTCGGATTTTACCTTGCTAGACCAAAGCCAGATCAGTGTTACAAATTTAAATATAAGGAAATAAATATAAGGAACTTAAATATGGGGAATGCGACAGTCTGAGCTGCAAAAAAAGCAGATGAAAACTGCAAGGTTAAGTGCAAAAAAAAATAAATCTAAAACAATTTCAAAGCAGATGTTTTTAAATTGCCATGACAGCAGCCTTTCAACTGTGTGCTGAAGAAATGAGAAAGTTACTAATGATGCTCCTGATACTTCTGCTCTCAGTCTAGAGTTCTGGCTTCAACTTCAAAGGGAATGATGGTCACACCTTCTATTTGCAATGTAAAGCTCTCTTCATGCTCAGTCTACAAAGCAACAGGTAGTGATGCTGTTTCATGTGGACCAGAAGATATGCAAAGGAAAACTTCCTGCTGTGATGGGCTTAGCTTAGATTCCTCTGCCCGGAGGCAAGGGGAAAAGGCTCTTTTCTGGATCTCTGTGCAGCTGCTGCACACAAAGCTGCTCATTCAAACTGTGGCTGGTAGCACACTGATATGCTCTCAGCAGGCTGGCTGTTTAGCTGGTGTGAATGGCTTCGTCTCCCTGACATCAATGGAGATTCAGCCATTTATCCCAGCAGTGGATTTGAGCCAACACATTTAATCCACCAATCCACCCCAAGGAGGGTGTAGGGTGGTTGGTCCAGCCAAATCTGAACTGACCTTAAGCTCTTTCATCACAGCATTTTTAAGGGTGAAGCTCTTAATATTTTACCCAGCTACTTGGTACATAGAGTCTGTGGGACTGGGACCAGCAACAGTGTCAGTGTAACACAGGCATCAGCATCAGCTGCAAAAATGGTGTGTGCTGCTTTCCTGGGTGTTGTGCTGCCACGGTTACACTGCTGTCATGCCCGAGCTTAGAGGTGGCTCAGGGATGCTGCATGAGTTTGTGCCTGCCTTCGACTGCTCAGTCACCCCAGTGTCGTGGGGGCCTCTGTGAGAGCATTTGGCCATCAGGTAATGTGCTGTGTAACACACCTGTGCCTTTTAAACCTGAAAGACCATATTTATGCAGTCAATGGAGATGAGGTAATGAGTGAAATCTGTGAAAAACATATTTTTTGCTGAACTTCTGGTTTTGCATGAGCAAAATTACTGTAAAATTGCAGTATTTTTGGAAAAATTGTCTCCCACTCAAAAAACTCTGAATATTTTTTTTTCTCAGTTTTGTGTGAGATGCTTTAATGGAAACTTTTGAAGCAGATAGGTAGTCATTTTTTCTGGCTTTATTTTTATTCCACTTGGGCAATTATTGATCACATGGTCTAGCTTACAGTTCTCTGAATCTTTTGCATCAAGAAAGGGAGGAGAAACCATGCTGACTTTCTTTTTCACAAGACTAAGTTATATTGTGAATACTTCTGCCAGCTAACAAGGTGGTAATTAACTCATCCCTTTTTAATAGTCAAAGCAAAAAGTGGGACCTGACTGATGTGATTCACAATTGACAGTGTATTTCCTTTTCATTATCAATACACACTATGCTAGATGAGTCTTTGATGTGTCACATTTACATAACATATACCTTTTCATAGCCTATACCTATCTGACTGCATTTTCCCATCTCTAAGATGTGTATGCTGCACACTTAACATATTTTAACGTCCCCTTTGCTTTGATCTGACAAGGCTGCCTTTCCCCGAGAGTGCTTTCATTACCTTCTTTCTTCTTTGTGTGCTGAATTTCTTACGCTGAGTACCAAGGTCAACTTTTCGCTGAGCAGAGGCACATTCTCATGGAACACAGAGGGGTATTTGCTATCCCAGGATTTGCTGCATTGTCAGGACAGGAAAGAGATCCTGCGTTTTCAGACAGTTATAGATATCAAAGGATGAACAGACAGAGGAAGCAGATGTAACATCAGAGGCCTACCTTTCTGCTAAAACGTCCCAGAAATGCCAAAAGCTGTAGGGTGTAGGCACACATTGCAGAGAAACCTTGGTTTCATCTGACTATAAATAGCAAACTGTTAGGGACTTCAGGTTCCTGTTGAGTTCAGAGGTTGCAATGTGCCACTTCCTTGCAAAACTGCTGGTATGTAAGGTCTTTCAGGTCTCCAGCAGAGGTCCCATGCAAAGCAAGAGGTATTTCAGGTTGATACTGTGTGACAGCATGCTTGTGGGATCTGTGAGATGCAGGTATGAATTGCTTCCCTGGGATGTGCCAGCCTTGCACATCGCAGCTGGAAACAGTGGGCCATTATATGGGTTCTTTTTATTGAGGACAAGCTATGCGCACAAGCACTAAAACATGCAGGAATGAACCTGGACCATTCAGCACATATTTCATGAGTGCTGTAAATGTGAAGCTAGGAGACTGGTTTTCTCTTTTCTTCAGTGATAATAAATGTTGAACACAACCTTCATCAGTGGGGAATGAACGAAGCCTACAATAGCGTAGCTAATAGCCCTGTGGTCAGGATGCTTATGTGGGAGACAGGAAGCCCATATCCACGTCTGTGTTCTAAATCAGGCAGAAGAGTGATCACACATACTCCCTGGTGGTTTAGACTACCAGGTTAATGTTGAGCATCTTACTTGTTCCTAAACAGGAACTTTCCCAGTTCTTCACGGTAATACCAAGACATTCCCATCCACATAAGTACAAAACACACACACACACGCACAAAGGGCTTATGGTATTGAAGATGGCATAAAATGTGGAAGAAAAGCTTTCAGCATCTGTCAAGCAATCAGCATCCTTCATTTGAACAGTAACATGACATTTTGTAAAAAGCAACCTGTTGAGTTCATAGGGCAAAGGCTGTTGGACCTTCTGGCATAACTCCTAAGCATGCTAGCAAGAAAGGGTTTCCTCACACCCATAGACCACTGAATACACTGACTGATGAGACTGAAAGGTGCTGCTTTTTCTTTTCATGTGCTTGGTCTTCAGAATCCAAATGCATGTTTTTCCATTCTAAAGAAAAATGCATTCACATCCAACTCATGTTGACTAATTTCCTGTCATACTTAATATTGTATTACACACTAGATTTTCCTGGAATAGATGTAAATTTAATCCTCTTTTGCAGAGCCTGTATTTTTGTTCTCCCTCTTTTTCCTTGCAAGGACATAGTTTGTTTCTGACTTCTCCCCCTCCTTCTTCATAGATGTGGAGACAAAGGACCCATTTCTGGAGATAGTGCACTGTCTAGAAAATAATTTTTTTATCAATAAATTACTTTTCCCTTCTCAAAGAATATTTTTACATCCCTTACTGACCTCTTTCTCTTGGTATGCTTGAAACATTTATTGGTTCTCTCACTATGCCCCTTCCTATGATCTTTGTGATTTTCCACTTGATTTCTCATGTTCTTTCTTAATTTTATTCTTACCATCTTTGTACTCTATGGCCAGACATGGCTGCTGTCTGTGACCAATAGCTGAGATCACCAGTTAAATGTCTATGTTTGGCAGAATTGATATATATGTCTCTATTTTTGCTACAGCAGTATCAGTCAGAGATCGGACCTCCAAAGTGTTGCTGTATCTTCACCTCCAGCCTTTGCCCTGAAGAGTGTAGGATCTGAACAGACAAAGAGTGGCACTATATGCACAATACTTGTCTTTACTGGAGTGATTTTCAGTCTAAGCATGAAGGAAAGTCAGATAAATATTTATCAACTTCATTCTTATCTGAACCAAACCATATGCTTGTGGATTGGTTATCAGGAGCACAGTAATATAAATAGCATGATGTCACACACACTACAGATCCAGCTCAGGAAACGTTTGATTTCATATCTTTATGGAAGAGTACTATTGGATTTTGGCAAATATGGCAAGTCTTAATTCCTAATTCTTCTTTAAAGTAAGGCTGCAAAACTGGAAAATCTGCCTTACTACCTTTCAGGGGCAGTGAGTACAAATATTCACACAAGGGTGAGCCTTCAAAAGGAAGGAAACATGCCTAACTTCATCAAATGTTTGAAATGAAAAACCTGACATTTTCTTACTTGGTCAGCAGTAAAGAGAAGCTAACAGTAATTCTGTAGATGTGCCTCAAATCACGAAGTATTTCTGGTGCTAATGGTTTCAGTCCTATTAGATTTATTATATGCAATTCATTAGCACTGCCTTTTCCCATATGGTCATAAGCTTTCTGACAACGAAATAGCTAAATGTTGTTCTTGCAAAAGCAAAAAAAGAAAAGAGAATTGGTCAAAGGTTATCACAGTGTTAAAACTAAAGAGGTAAAAAAAGCACTGCTTTCAATATCAGGAAATTACATACATTTTGCTTGTTTTAGTGTTCCCCTCTGGAATGCTTTAATAGGCATAACAGCCAGACGTTGCCAATGCCAACAAGACTGTAAAGTCAATGTCCATATTTAGGAGGATTTGTGGAAAACACAGGAACATTTGAAAGGCCTGATAAAACTGTCCTAGAGCCCAGTACCCACTCCTTGGTTCTGCCACCAGGATCTGGGAACACTCCATTGGGTCCAGTGACATTTTTCCCATTTGGAGGAGACAGCAAGACTAAGGTCGCCCTTCCAACAGACCAGATTCAGCTCCTTATGTGCTGCTGCTCTAGTCTGGCAGAACAGCCTCACCAGCAGTGTACTCTGAAACATGCCACCATGTTCTTATCCACTACACTGTGGGCTTAGTTTAACATTAGTAGCCAAACAGAATGGTTACACAGCCGCCCACTCACCCTTTCCCTCTCGGTCCCAGGAAGGCAAGATGACCTGTAACATTATAAAGGTAACTGGAACCTGAAATGGGGGAAAACAATAAAAAGTTGTTTTGATATGACCACTATGCAAATTCATGCAAATATAGAAAGAATGTTACTTGTCTGGCTATAATTTTAATGAAATACAAAATGTTTTTTTTTGTGCAGCTATTTTCAGGTAACAAGCAAATGTTTTTTATTGTGTTCAGGTGCTGGTGTTTCACAAGGGAAAAATACAAGTATTCATGAATTATGAAAGAAAAAAAAATCCTGCGGGATTTTGATTGAATGATACACTGGAAAGCAGAGGCATAGTGGATAATGTTGGTAAACAATAACCTGCTAGGATAATAAATTGCATAAATAATAGAATGCATTTTAAACTCTGAGAAGCCACATGAAGGGTCATGAGTAGAATAGTTATGTAGTGTTTAGAGAAAAGATTATTTAGGATTTAGAGAGAAAGGGGATAGGTAATAATTTGAAAACACTGTTTATCTTATAATAATAACCTCGAGAAACAAAAGAACTGCCTGTCTAGCTTAGTCTAGCCTTTTTCTCTATAACATCCAAGCATGTTGTTATTAAAAGTAGTGAAGATTTCACTGCAGTTTTCTGGTACACGTATCACTGAATGTACAAAGATCTGCAGCAAGAAGTTATCTGCTCTATTATACTGCAAGGGGGAATAAGAGAAAGAAATGGAATCTGTACAATAGAAAGAGGACTGCATATCTAAAGGATTTTTATCCTGTTTTTTCTAAGGAAACTCAACTTATCTGACTGTGCTGCCTGTGTTCGTTTGTGTCTGTCAGCCTGACTCATAATTTTAGAATGTGTTTACTAATTTCAACTTAATGAGCAGAAAGGTAGAATTATCAAAGATATTTTGTTCCTACTAGTACCGGAGATAGAGCATTTGAACTCCCACCGAGAAGACTACAGACCTGACAGGACTAGTATGGATGAAAGCCAGGGCTAACCACCCTGTGCATGTTCTTTTGCTTCTGGGAAGTGGGACAGTTCTTTTCTAACTTGAAGGAAAAAGATGGCTCGATCTCAAAATGGAATCCAAAGTGGGTACATGCTCACTGCTTAACAAGAAAACTACAGAAAAGATGGTTGAAGGTTGATACTTTCCATTTGCAGCATCTGAGTTGGTCTTCTAGGATGCTCAGTTTTGCTTCTCCAGGAAATCCTGGGGATAAATGGATGATGGAGAACCAAAGCAAGCTGCTAGTTCTATATTCTGGCTGAAAAGAGGAACATTAAAAAACAGGATCATGGAAATGGTGGAAATAGGATGAAAGCGTGACATATGCTTATTTCATGGAGACACACCTGAAGGGTTTACAACAAAGCCAATCATACTTTATGGGACACCAGTCAGTGGAATAAAATGGTCAGCAGTGAAATTTAGTGAAATTCAATTACCTTGCCACAGTATTTTAAAATGTTCTTATGCCTAGACTTTGTTTCCCTGTGGAGAGAGAAAGTAGTAAATTGATCCAGCCACAAAGATTTTTTTAAAATGTCCAGTTTTAAAGCAATAATAAAAAAAAGCCCAACATTTCTGGGGGTTGTGCTAGTAGCTGCCAGAAAGGGACCTCCCTTGGCAAAGTTCCCATGTTCTTCCTACTCCACACCGATAGGAGCTGTGTTTTGACAGGGTCAGAATTCAGAGGAACAAGATGAGGAGTACTTAACCGGGTGACAGCAGCTATCCAAATAGAGCAGCATGAAAGGAAAATTGAGTGGTGTCCATTAGCAGAAGAGAAATAGCTCTAGTATTGCCATGCTTCCCACCACAGCTCAGTTGATATGTGCCACTCCTCAACAGCAGATCATTGCAATTTCACAATTTGTCGCAGCCACAGAGTAAAAAGAAGACATCTAACATGGAGGCTGGTGTACCTGAGGCTGGGGATTCCAGAGAGCAGGACTTCTCTCAGGCTGTGAAGGATAGGGTTACGTTTTCTATGGCATCTGTACCGGAAGCAAATGCCAACACAGCTGAACTATAAATCTTATCAAAGTCACTATCAAAAAAGCGGAAATGACTGATTCGGTTTTGTAAATCAAAGTTGAGCTTCATTACTTTTCTTACCCTCAGGAGCTCATTAGTTGCTATGGAGAGTTTCTACACAAATACAATATTGTATATATTGGAAGTGAGCATCTAGCTGACAGAAAAGTCTAGGAGAACACTAACATACATTTCACAGGAGGTCAGAAGAAATTGCTAATTTAGGTGAATAATGACTGCTATAAATATGTAGTGTAGCTTAAAAAAATAAAGTGTAAGATTTATTAATATGTGACAGTTGCAGGTAAGAGATTTGGCTTGCAAGGTAAGGCTGTCATTCATATAAACTTTTTTCATCTATCACAGTTGCATTAAAACAACGTATCACACAAATAACATTAAAAAATAAATGTATCAGCTTTAGTAAAAGTATTAATTATTATTTTGTGCTTAACAACAGAATAATTTGATGATCCATTTTTCAAGACTCAGACACTTTTTTTATGTATTATCAAAAATTGCATTCTTAGCTTCGAAAAATAATCCCCCAAGCCTAGAAGTATCCAGGGTGTTTCTTTACCTTCCTTTCTGTTCCAATTGATGTGAGCCAAGATTACTGTTATCATAAAGTATTTTCAGCTTTTTCTGGAAGGTATTTCCCTGTGTGGAATATTGTATTCCCATCACCTTATGGTAAAACCTGTGGATAATTCTGGTCTGGAACCTCCACAGAACAATTACATTTGTAGGTAAAGAATTGCTCAAGGTTTGGCAGATATATCAATTAGTGACTGAAAAAGAGCTCTCTGTGAATGTTACTAATTCTTATAGTTACTAATATGACAGACAAAGGAACGGTAAAGGTTTCACAAGGAAGTAGTATTAGTTACTTATGGCTGAGGAACAGTTGAGTTTAAAAAGCTCAGAATAAAGACAACAGTGCTTTTCTTAACTGGAAGAATACAGCAGTCACCTGGCTTTTCTGAAGATTTTCTGCAGATAGCACAAGCAGAAATGCAGAAACAAGATTGTACAGATGGCACAAAGTTCAAGTGTAGTCCCTCCACTTAAAACCAAATTATCAAAATGTTTCTTGCCCGTTAACCTGTTCCCAGACACGACCTGAAAAACTCTGCAAAGACTATCTTTCTCCATCAGTCAGTTTGCTGGGTGATATTGTAACCAAAATATTGCCTAAACTGGAACTGTGTGACACTGACATTTTTCACAGTGGCCATATTCTGCCTGTTTTCCAATTTCTGCAAACTGAGGATAACGGTGACGATGGATGACTGTAAGAATAGCTGCACTTGTTAGCAACGAAAGGTTGCTTTAGCCTGATATTTCAGTGGTGGCCAGGAGTGGGTGCTTAGAAAGAACATAAAGGTAAGCAATAAGCAGATCCTTCTCCAACCACCCGGACCCTGAGGTGATGGTATTTGCGGAGGACACAAATTTGAATTAGTCAAGACTAGAGACAAGTATGAAGAATTTTAGAAAGACCTTGGGAAAGGGGGTGATGAGAGAGTATGATGACAAATGACATCCTGCTGTTCTCAAATGCCATGTAATGAGCACTGTAGGGGATCACTTGACACTTGAACCACCTAAACATGCTTCTGGATTATGCACTAGGTATTAATGCGTATGTAATAGATACGGACATCATTGTGAAAAAAACTAGTAAATCTCAAAATGTTTACTCTATAAAAAAGGAAAGCCAAGTGGCAGAGCATGAATAAATGGCAAAACAGACCCAAATTTATTGAGCTGCCTTTAGAGATCACTTTAATCTAAAGAGTAACCAATGTAATCCTTTCTGCCTTTGGGCACATATCAGCTGTGGAGTGACAGAAGGTATTATGAAGGTACCCGCTTTCATAAAGATCTTTTCCAGGGTTTCTTCCACCCTTTCCTGATCTAGCTGCTCTTGGCCACTGGTAGGCAAACTTATGGAATCTAAAGGCATAGGGAACTTTATTTCCTTTAACAGAATATTGTAAATCAGATCTAGTGAATATGAATCAGTATAGTCATTTGATTTCTGAGTTTACTGGGATTTCTGAAATCTATCCATTCCTTTTATTTCTATGCTTGTTTCAAATGCTTTTCATAACAGTAGCACAAACTTTAAATTTATTCTGTAAAGAAATCCACTGAAGTTATAATGACACCAGCATGCTCAAGGGGATCCTGGCAGCCTCATAGCCAAGGAGTCAGTATTGAGTATTTGTGAAAAGAAGTCAGAAAAAAAAATAACAAAGTGCTATAACACCTTCAAATTTTGCAGATACAATATATTTTCAAAAGGCAAGTAAAAGAGAAAAGATGACTGTTGACATTAATCTGAAATGAAGGGGGATTTTTTTCTGATACACCTGTCAAAATAACATAACTGTCTGAGTACTGCCAAACGTTACACTGAATGACCTCTCTTGTTGGCCTCTACTACAAGCCACATTTCTCCAAATATAATTTGCACTGTGGATGGTACTTTGCAACACAAGAGCACTTGCAGTGGTATTAAAGAAGTTATTTTGAACAAAACCCTGTAATTTCCTGAATTACCACTCCTATTTGTGGGAATGACAATAGAATTACTTTGAAACTTTGTTGTTTGTACCCTCCTCCTTTCTAGGTGTAGAGGGGAAGCAGAGGAGGTATTTTGAACTACAGTGTTGAAACAGGAGGCAAAATACATCACATACCAAAATTTTGGAATAAAACAACATAATGAGGACGGCACAGTCAGGCTGCTTTGCACTCCAGATACTTGTCATATCTGTCTGCATCTCTTCTTAACTTGTACTGATGTGCTACATATCAATGCTGGAAAGTGATTATTTAGATAGCACTGCAAGCACTTGCAGTTACTTGAGCAGCATGTCATTTGTCATTGTGACTACTTGCTTGAAACTTCTGACATTTACAACATTATCCTTGGGGGGACTTTGTTGTTGCTTTTAGAAATATTTCCCCTGTCTAGCACCTCATTAACCTGATTAGGGATTCTCATACCTCTTGCTGCAAAACTGAATTCACAAATGCTATGGTGCCTCACACAGGAGACTATTAGGAATTCTCTTTGAGTTTGCCCAACCTAAACTGCCTAATATAACTAAAAAGAAGGGTAAAAATAGGATTTCAAGACCTAAAAAATTAATTAAAAAGAATACAAATACTTGCAGTGGTGATCAGGGCCTTGGTTAGTTCATACAGTGTGTGTACCAGCGTAATGGAAATAGTTAATTTTCTCTAGGATAGGCATAGGTACAATGATACAGAAGTTATCTTGCATCAAAGCAAATATTTTCATGCCGAAAAAAACAGAAAAAGAAACTAGGAAGCGATAACCTTCATACTGATACAACAGTGTCTATAGGAGATGTATCAGTTAAAAAAAAAACATTAACACAAAGGAAAAATCAGACCTTTTTCTGTCAGAGCTATAAAGCTATAAAACTGAAAGGCGTAACAAAGGTCATAGTTTAATTTCTTGAAACTCAGAGATGCTTTCCATTTTGAAGATGTAGTGATTTTGTTTTTAGTCCTCTGACCAGCTAGCAGATACTTTCAGAATGTTTTCCCACTGCTGTTTTCTGTTGTTCTAAGGTTTCCACTGCCATTGAAGGGGACAACTGAGATCAAAAGACAAAAAGTCAGACAGTTCCTAGTCTGGCTCACACCAGTACTGCCCAGAGCTGCACCTGCAACTGGTGCAACTGTGCAAGCTCTGGTGTGACTGCTGGCACCTAGAACTCGTGCAGTCTGGTGTGCAGTGTGGGAGCCAGGGAACATTACCAAAACCTGTGCTACTACAGAAACAATTGTCTGCATAGCCTTACTTGCGATTGCTCAGGGACTTTTCCTGAGCTCAGTTAAAAACTGCGTAACTCTGGTGTTAACTAGTTGTCCTTCATTTTCCATGCCTCTAAGCACATGTGCCAGGGGGGACAGGCTGAGCACCAGGACTGAGTCACTTGAAGCTACACACAAAGAGCCCTGATAAAACCATGCACAGATTTTCACTATTGACATTGAGATGATCTCAGTGAAAGCAGTCTGGAGTGTGCTGTGTCCCTAACTGTGCACTTCTTAACTTGCAGTCAGCTCTCCGTTCCAGAAGCAAGCACATAATTTCTTCAGTATGGCTGTCTTCTGTCCAGCCAGTAAATGTGTGACACTAGGACTGCTGCTAAACTTTCTGTTTGCTTACAGGAAAGGGATTGCAACCTCCCCTTGGTTTTGTTTCAGTGTCCTTCCACTAGCCTTGAAGTGGACATGACAAACTCCATCCTCGATATGCAGTGCTGATATCTGCTGGTTGAATTTCAACACTCTTCCACCTCCAGCCTACGAGTGTTTGTCATTCCTGTCCTTTATTTCCACTGCCTGCCACAGGGCTCTTGTGCCATGATTTCAGGGCTGCTTACCTTTGGTTTATTTAGTTCAAGAGGTGAAGGTGAAGACTTTTTCCTTTTGCCTCTCATTTCTGAAACTGGTTAGTTCAGAAAAAAAAATATGTAAAGCTTGTTGTTAGACTCCCTTCCTATGGAGTATTGCTATGTATTCAAGATACGAAGTTTTTAATTCAGACTGTGCCATCCATTGCCTCAGGGTAATCACAAAATAAATATGGTGTCACTGGCTCTCTGACATGTTTTCCCTGAATGTATTCTAGATTTCACACTTAGATACCTTATATCCAGCAGTGCTTTTTGTGCCTGGATGGACTTCTGTTCAGGCTTCTTTTTGTGACCAGCACCAGATACTGTGAGCTCTGCTCTATTCAACATCCCCTGAGGATTTTATGCCACATTAATGACCTTTTATGATATCCTATTGTGACAATCTTTTTTCTAATAAAAAATCCCATCACATGGAGCTATTTCATCTCCATAACCCCAATGACTTTTGTATAGTTGGTGGAGCCTGGGATATTTCTTGTTTGCCTCCGTCTAAGATAACTCTCTCAAGCTGCTGTGAAGTTGGATGATTTTACATTTCTTGCTCAAACTTGTCAGATTTTCTATCAGTAATAGGTAGCACTTAGATCACATTTACTTCAAACTCCTATTCATGCAGCTTCTTGCTTTCAGTGTTTATCAGTACTCCTAAAAGCACATCTGATATAAGAAGCTCTTTATTGGGACAGTATTTCAGTTTAACGAGGATTTTTGCGATTTTGCAGTTGTTTTCTGAAGTCTAGGTAGTGCTTTGCACAATGATTTCTGTAATATGGCTTCTGAAGTTTTATGGGCTGCATCTCCTCTGATCTATTTCTCTTTATAAACATATTTATGCAACAGCTCACAAACAAGAACAGTTGCTGGTGTCTATTTTCCAGGCTGATAATTACACTTCTGTGTTACAGCTAGTGTCTCAGAAGAACACAGAGCTTTGCAGAAGGGAATGATATGTTTGTTATAGGCCGGATTCAGATTTTTTGGCTCCATACAAGTGGGAAGGGACAGCTGCCACTGCCTCCAGCGGGTTGTTTCACCTCCTGGCTAGTTGCTAGAGACTTCTCCCACTTCCTACCCTACCTTACCCAGCATCCCTGTGCTTTCTGGATGACTTTTTGCAGGACCTAACCTTTTCAAGGTTTCAGATGTTCAGGGTGGTGTGTCTTCTTCAGTTTGGCCCAGTACCAAGCTGCTGCATTTTGTAATTGCAAAAAAAGGAAACTGGCGTAGCTTTAATGGAAGTATTTGTGCTCAAACATCCATAATTATTCTTATAGTCTGTTTTGTTCACTACCCCTCAGTCACTGAGACTCAGTTTAGCCCTGTTGTCTGGTCTGTTCATGAGATTCCCTTTTGTTCCCTCTGGGTGAGAAGCAGAACTTGCTCCAGGAAAGGCTTCTGCAGAAGCTGGACCTGAAGGCTATGAGTAGTCAAGACCTAACTTAGCTGTTAGTTACACAGACTTGATTGTTGTGAAAAGCAGAGAACTCTGGGCTCAGCTTCTGCCCTTACATAGGATGGTAAGCAGGCGAGCAGGCACTCTGCTTACAAATGCCCTTGGGGGGCAGGAAAGAGGAGTGCATGGGGACTGGCCAGGTCTGGGGTGGGACCCTGCATGCTGCCTGCCCTGCAGGTTGCTCCAGGTGGGGGAAAATCAGAAGGTCCTCCTAAGCCCCCCAGTATTCCCAACACCCGTTGTGCAGCCCAGCCCACACTGTACAGGGCACTCCAGTCCCTCCGACAACTGCCCAGCTACCCGGACCCAGAAGCTGTTTTTCAAGCACAGCCTCTAACCAGTTTATAAGCCATGCTTCTGTGTGCACCAGATTCCAGCTTATGGTGCCTATAATAAATATGTGATAATTAGAAGCTGATACTGCAGCTAATACCCACTAATTCATGAGGGAACTAAAAAGCCAATGTTAATATATATTACCTGTCACCTTCATACCTCACTTTCCCTTGACAGGGTTGTAATTGGTTGCACCTGTAACTCCTGCAGTGCCACGTTTGACTTGGATGCCGTGCATGATGTGGAGGAGTACAGTTTACACAGAGAACAGCAAACATGATTTGTTTGCAGAATGCATTGGGATGCCACAGACAGACAGACACTAAGAAATGCATGAGATTTTGAATATCAGGCAATAAGCTGGTTTGGGTGCTTCTCAGCAGGTATTTTTAAAGACTACGTAACACAATTTCAGAGCCTAGATCTGGGAGAGATACTTCTTCATATGGCAGGTTGTTTTGTTTATCAAATTATATCAAACTTTTCATTTAGCATCTCTTACCTTTTCCTGCTTAACTGACTTGAGCCAATTTTTTCTTTTTTTTGCTTCTGCAGAAGAATTAAAAAATACCTGTACTATATCAGACTAGAAATAAACATCTTAAATCCAAGAGATGTTACAAAGTGTTGCAAATGCGGACAGTGGTAAGTGAGGCCAGTTGCTTTAGTCATAAGAGCAAAAATTTCCCCCTCACTGAGTTCAATGACAGTGAAAATAAGGCTTTCATTAGAAGAAAACTTGTAGTTCACATAACATTAGGCACATTCAGAGTAAATTTCTTTTGCACAACTACTTTATGTTGGCACAAACCAGTGAGAAACCTGTCCATCATACTAATAATCAAAGGAAATGCAGATATGTTCAGAGCAATGTAGGCTTGAAAGTTTCTCACAGTAGCAAAGCCTCTATGAGTCAGCCAGATGTTCTAGAATAAATTATTCAGAAAAGGATTTTCAAGTTAATTCTATGAAATTAGTTTTTCATATTTTGCATGAAACAAAAAAAGTGTTGGGATTGTGAAGGCAAAAAGAAACCATCCAAACTTTCTATTCTTGGTACATAGAGGAAATTAAGTCTGTCTCTTCAATTCAAAACTTACAGATGGGTAGGATAATATCATGAGTTATTAATAGGCCTCCAGCATGCTAAAAGCCACAGCAAAAGTTTTAAAATACTGGCAATCCCAGAGAAATGCAACACAACCCCTGTGACTGGAATGCCCAATAAAAGGTGACATAGTCCTTCAAGAACACCATAGAATCATAGAATCATTTAGGTTGGAAAATACCTTTAAGATCATCAAGTCCAACCATTAACCTAACACTGCCAAGTTCACCTCTAAACCATGTCCTTAAGTGCCACATCTACATGTCTTTTAAATGCCTCCAGGGATGGTGATTCCACCACTTCCCTGGGCAGCCTGTTCCAATGCTTAACAACCCTTTTGCTGAAGACATTTTTTCTAATATCTAGTCTAAACCTCCCCTGGAGCAACTTGAGGCTGTTTACTCTTGTCCTATTGCTTGTTCCTTGGGAGAAGAGACCGACCCCCACCTGCCCACAGCCTCCTCTCAGGCAGCTGTAGAGAGGGATAAGGTCTCCCCTGAGCCTCCTTTGCTCCAGGCTAAACAACCCCAGATCCCCCAGGTGCTCCTCACAAGCCTTGTGCTCCAGACCCTTCTCCAGCTCCGTTGCCCTTCCCTGGACACGCTCCAGTGCCTCAATGTCCCCCTTGCAGTGAGGGGCCCAAACCTGAACACAGCATTTGAGGTGCAGCCTCACCAGTGCTGAGTACAGGAGGACGATCACTGCCCTGGTCCTGCTGGCCACACTGTTTGGGATACAAGCCAGGACGCTGTTGGCCTTCTTGGCCACCTGGGCACACTGCTGGCTCATGTTCATGGCTGTCAGCCAAGACCCCCAGGCCTTTTCCCACCAGGCACTTCCCAGCCCCCCTTCCCCAAGCCTGTAGCGCTGCGTGGGGCTGCTGTGACCCAAGGGCAGGACCCAGCGCTTCTCATTAAATCTCATACCAGTTACAGTATGTATAAAGGAACCTAATCCCTCTGTGCTACCCATACTGATTTAAGAGCAGAGACTCAGTCTGATGTCAGGTCTTTTTTCATCCATATTTTGAAGGAATTTTATACACAATCACTAACACAGAGTGGGATTCTGGATTAAAAATCCGTGGTGATCGATGGATTAACTTGAGATATAAAGTAAGCGTTTGGCCTTCACTAGGCTGATTTGCCTTGAAAAGGGATTGTCTATTTCAGAGTTTTGCACCCTTGATAAATTTCCTGTTCCTTCAAAGTTCTGGATTAGTGTCCTTGATGCAGAAAATGCTTTTTTTTTTCCCCCCGGAAAACTGCAGGCATTACCTGATGTAAAATATGGAGAAAATGATGTATGTTTGCAATTTTAAAGTGTTTAATTGTTCCCACCACACATTTTACAATAAATTCAATGTTATAACTCACTGAGAACAAATTGCTGACTATTAAAATGTCAACTAAACAAATCATTGGAATTAAATAAAGTAATTGGGGGTGGGGGGGGAGGGGGGGTGGGAGCTATGGTTAATAGATTCCCCTTCAATGAGTAAGGGAAAACCTCAAAATTTGGAACATGGAAAAACAAGAAAAGAGAGTACTACTACTTCAGAAGAAATTTGGAAGGATTTTTTTGATAGAGCAATGTGTGTCAGGTCTTCTAAAAATCAGGAGTGAAAATAAGAGACCAGTAAAGAATCCAGGAAGCATTAACTGCCAGGGTTGTGGAGGATAGGATAAAGAGGCAAAGAGACTTGCTCCGTGGAAGCTCAAGACCCTGTGATAACCTTGCAACAATATCCAAGAGCAGCTTTTCCCTTCATACAGGCACCAGGATGCCAGAAAATACAGGGAAAGTGGTGGAGAGGTTTCCAGGACAAGCAGAGAGGTGCTTGGTCTTGGTGCATAACAGGAGATTAGCCAGTTCTGGAGATGCGATGGACTGAAGCACTGGAAGCTCACGAGTGTCTGTTTCATAAGAGACAGAAAAGTTTCACACAATTTGTAGTCCAAGTATATAGTATTTGTATAATTAAAGCAGATGGCATATTAACACCTGGGTTGGTTTGGGGTTTCTTTTATGTTATTCTTACATACAGCACAAACGTTCTGATTTTGTCTACAAAGTTCCCACCCAACTCAAAAATATATCCTCCTTGTAGCCCTAAATCTGCTCATTCTCTAAATCTATTTGGCTTTTACTTAAAACCAAATCCTCATTCTTTTTCTTCTGCTTCCCTTAATTTTTGACTGACCTTGGTGTAAGGACATCTTGGGGCCAAGACCCCGCACTGTAATGGCATGCTACGTGGACTTTGTTATGGAAGCAGTAGTAATGTCAGAGAACATTTTCCTGTGAAAATCAAAAATAGGAGGAGCACCCCAATAACTCAGGGAAAGAACTGGGAAAGGAGGGCTAGTTAGCCCGAAGTCTGCATCCCTAGAAGATTCCCTTTGCCTTCACAGCAAATAAAGCTTCCAAGGTCAGGGTTCTGGGGGTTTCTAAACTGGATCCTGCCACAGACAAGGAAAAGTGGGAATCATGCTAAGCCTGACTGGGGTTCCACCAACCTAGAGTGGGTCTGCTCCTGAAGTTCAAATGCAATTCAAAATGTATACATCATTCAAAGGTGATTGTGTCTGAATAAAAGCTATTTACCTCAGAGCAAAAGGATTTAAGTAAATACCTAACTACATCAGTATCTGCCCTTTCCTACTTATTCCTATTTCACCTCATGGTTAGTGCTGTGCTTCTGGTGTATTTTCAATTAACAGCATGGGCAGTTTAGGCTTTACTCTGTGTGCAAATCACTGTGGTTTGATGGATTTAAATTCAAGCCATGATGATTTGCTTCTGATGGCCCTGGGGAGATGGTGCAGCAGAGTTCTGGTAGCAGTTTTGCAACTAGCTGAAATAAGTTGGAGGCAAATCATCCTACTTCAAAATGCCATCAGCATTACTTCTCTCATTGCCTTATCTTTCAGCTCCATGATAAAACTTTAAGACAGACTCTGAGATTGATCCAGTGGAAACACAATGGTTAGACAGCACTGAGGATAGTTATACATTTATTCACTAGAAGGCCATGATCTTTCACATGCTATCTTGACAACAGACCAGTCATATGATGCTAACTCACAACTGGGATTTGCCACTGGTCTTACTTCCCTACAAACTGCAGATGCACAGCATAAAATAACACATGAAAGAAACATGAAAGGAAAGACATTTTCACCCCCTCACATGTAAAGAAGGAATCTTAATTCCCTAGACCAGGTCCCTTCCCACACAATCCCTTCAGATCAATAGCAAAACAGGAATTGGATGATACCTATTTTGCTAATTGCTAAAATGTTAGAAAGGAGAAAATCTTTTCTTCTGCTCCTGATTCTGTCTCCTGAGATGTGCCATGGTATCAAAACATTAGTAAATGATTATGCCATTTTTATACTACCTCTTTAAAAAATCATCAGTTAGAAAGCAATAAAATTAATGCAGCTATAGAAAGACCTATGCAAATATGCAGTACATGCTTTCCTAACAAATTGATAGTATTCTTTTACAGGTATCCCTTGGTTATTTCCCTAAACATTGACAGTTTATTGATTATGTGGATGTTTCACCCTTGGTCTCTGTAACACTGCTTTAATAGTGTCTAAAGCATAACATCTAGAGTCTAGCATCTAAGCCTCTTAGACTTTTCTGATAGGCTCAACTCAGCTCTATGTCAGCATTCCCTGAATAAATATCCTTTTCTTTGTCTTTTATCTGTCACAAAAGACTGGGTCAAAGCTATAAAAAAATATTATCTCTTTCTTCCATGACAGAAGACACTGCCACACTTTCTCTTACCGAAGGGTATCAGGAGCCTTTTGATTAACTTCAGTGGGAGCAGGGTTACACCCAAAACCTCCCAGTATCCATTCTTTTGCTTGGTAAGTTATAGTCACCTTGCATTGTTTAGCTAGGTACAGGCCATATTCATTCGTCATTTTCATTCATGACAAGGATGAATTCATTAGTTTTTGATGCTGATTTAGATTCACAACTGTTACTTATAATTAATTGCTAATAAAGGCTGTTAGTGCCTAGCTGGCATTTCTCCCTTCTCTGCTAAATGCTAACAAGTTCTAGCACAGGGAAAGGGACTTGTCTTAGACAGAAATTGACTCATTTTAACAAATAAGCCTAAACAGTGCTATTTGCCTTCCAGAGCATGAGATCTTTTTTATTACAAACACTGAGCACTGCTTCATAGAAAATAAAATTTAGGCTACAAAGAAAGCTTTTTTTTTTGTTTTTCACAGCTGTTTATAAATACAGTCTCATTCATTCATCCCCTTAATCTTCCTCCCATACGGACATACATGAGCCACAGAGAAGTATCCCTAGTGAGTTTATGCAGATTTAAGGTCAGTCAGTGAGGCATCAAGCTAATTTCTGCTCTCCCCTACTTTAAAGACAAAGTCTTCCCAGATGTCAGAGGAGCTATTCCAGATTTGAGCTGGTCTAGCCACCCACTGAAATCTAACTTTTCCCTTTTCCCTCAACCATTAGGCTGACTGCAAAGAGCAGCTGCAGGTAGGCACCATGGGCCTGAAAGCAATGTGGTGTGCAGACAAAAAGGGAACCTTATGCCCCATGTCAACCTTTTGGAAAGCAATTTTCCCCCATATGATTTAGTGGTTGAACAGATGAGACAGAAAGCAAATGGCATAAATGATCGCATTTCAACTGGGGCATGGTAGTTCCATTTTTCTTTCACCTTTACATTCACCTTGCCACCCTCAACAGAAGAAACAGAGGCACTTTTGCCATTATCCTGGCAACATAATGTCCTCTCCTTCCAGCCCTGTAACCAGAATTGATGTCTAGACCTTATCAGGTGGGTGGCTCATGGGACCTGCTCTTTCCTTGATTTTGGAAGACTAGACAGCACACAGAAGTGTGATCAGACAGAGGTGGGGAAAAAAAATAAAAAAAAAAAAAAAGAGGCAGCGAGCAGGTCCCTGCTCTCTCAATTGCCTGAGTACAAGATGGAAACTAGTCACACAAAGGGGAGCTTGTGAATCCTGGAGCAATGCTCACCATGTCCTCTCGACCTGGTTAGGAGTCCTCAGCAGAATGAAGCAGGAAGAGAGAAAGCCAAGATACAACTATTATTCCCCAGAAAACAGGGCCTTTTCTGGTGATTTTTTCACTTTTTTTGTGGAACCACTCTCAAAAAGGGTTCAAGAAGATGTACATGCTAAGCAGTCCATGGTAGGCTGGGAACAGAACAGGCACAGAATGTTGAAAGGCCAGTATAGTGTGAGGGGACCTTGGGCAGAAGCTGTGAATTTGGCATCTCATGGTCTTTGTAGAGAAGTGCTTAGTAATTATTCGTTGTTTCACAAATTTAAGAATAATCAGAAGACTCCCTTCATTCCAATACTTTATAAAAGCTTCTTTCAAATGAGACAACCAAGGACTTTACGTAATATATGCTATATGCTGGTTAGCATTAGATACTGACTAATGCTCTAAACTGAGATATCAACGTGCCTAAAAACGTTCAGGGAAACCTTAAAGCAAAAAATGACTACAGCAAATCTGAAGCATGTTAAGACAATGGTAAATGACCTGTAAAATGTAGTTTCCCAACCCAGTGGGAAATCACAATGGTCATTTATTACAGCATATATGTACTTGGCATTTGGATTTTTATATTACATCTTCTTAGCTCTTCTAATCATAAGTGCCCTCATGGGCTCAGGTCTTTCATTCTGCTTAGCTCAAGTGTGTGCAGAACCACAACAGACCTAGTCCCTGTGTATGGTATTTCTCAATGCCTTTCTCGAACTTGTTATTTATTAAAGCTCACTGATACAGCCACTAATAACAGACAGACTCCAAGAGTGGTGTGCAGCTGTTGTTACCCACTCTTTCTCCCCCAGTATCCCCAGATTTCATTCTGTTTGCCACCATACCTGGACTGTTCTGTTTCAAGTTCATCAACCTGACAATAAATTGAAAGGTTAAAATAGAAAAGTAAAGGGAAAATAGAATAGGTAAAGGAAAAGGAAGAAGCTCCAGGACTGAGTGATGGGGTGTGTATTCCCAGTAAACACAAAAGACACTTGACTGTGGATAATGCACTCTGCTGATGAAGATCAGCAATGTGCAGGTGAATACTATTATGTATAACTGACAGCTTATCTTGGATGCATGGGTAGATTGTGTGGATAATTAGGCTGAGAGAAGGTCTGTATCCTCTGCTTGGAGCCTGACTCAGAGTCTTTTTTCTTTTTGGTATTCCAAGGGCATGTTATATGAAAGCTGTTTTGACTGTCAGTGAGTAAATAAGACTCGCACATGGAGAGCAAACTGTGCAAACAGAGACCATAGAGAAGAACTCTGTGTCCAGTATTCACCGTTCAGCGCTCTGCTTTGCCTTGTCTTTTCTATTGTTAGCTGGGGAAGGTCAGGTGGCAGGGCAGGAAGTCCTGAATTGTGGCTGATCTTTATGCGATCTATAAACCACATTCTCCATGAGTGCTGGAAGATCTGGGGTTAGATCTTTACTAGCAATGTGACCATGAATCAAAGTTCAGTGGAAGTCAGTGGAAAAGTTTCTACTGATTTCAACAAACTTAGGATCAAACACCACACAAACTTAGGTGTCCTGGTTTCAGCTGGGATAAAGTTAATTTTCTTCTTAGCAGCTGGCGCAGTGCTGTGTTTTGGATTTGGTGTGAGAACAGTGCTGATAGCACACTGATGTTTTCAGTTGTTGCTGGGCGATGTTTATACTGAGTTAAGGACTTTTCTGTTTCTCAGGCCCTGCCAGCCAGAGGGCTGGAGGGGCACAAGAAATTGGGATGGGGCACAGCTGACCCAAACTAGCCAAAGAGATATTCCATGACATATGACATCATGCTGAATATGTATAAGCTGGGAGAAGAAGGAGGAAGGGGAACATTTGGTGCTATGGCATTTGCCTTCCCAAGTCACCATTACACATGATGGAGCCCGGCTTTCCTGGGGATGGCCGAACACCTGCCTGCCCGTGGAAAGCGGTGAATGAATTCCTTGTCTTGCTTTGCTTGTGTGCATGGCTTTTACTTTACCTGTTTAACTGTCTTTATCTGAACCCATGAGTTTTCTCACTTTTAAGCTTCTGATTCTCTCCCACATCCCACCAGGGGGGAAGTGAGCAAGCAGCTGTGTGGTGCTTGGTTGCTGCATGTTGTGGGCTCTACCCATGATTTTGCAATCAGCACTGGGCAATTTAGCCCACTGGGCTGTTTCACTATTTAAAAGTACTGCTAAAGTGACAACACATTTCCCACCTTGTCTGCTGCATTCTTATCACGGGTTAATAGCAGACATCCATTGCCAAAAGGGAAAAATAACAAAACCATGTTTTGGCAACAGCAAGAGTGATAAAACATAAGCAAGAGAAGCAGGAAACAACCAAACCAATGAATATTTGTTCATAGGAATTTTGTATGAAGAAATATCAGTAAAGCTTAGGATTCATGAATTATAATTAAACATAGCATTATTATTCAGTGCAGTTCAAAAAAAAGAACACATTTAGAAGCTGGTACATTAAGAAAAAACACCAAATCTCACAATACATGTGACAATTTTCTTGTATTTCAAATATATAAGATAAAAATGGAGGCAACTTGTTCATAGGGTGCACTCCATTCACCCATGAACCAAAATTGTCTCTGGATTTACAAATGTCTAGTTAACTATAACACTAATTGATTTAATGTGATCCATGATTAAAGGCCATCCTTGTAAATGTGTTTCTAGTTAACATTCTTCCCAGCTGTTTCCTTGACAGATTCTACTTTTACAATGATTACAACCTAAATTATTTCTTTCCGATTGTAATCATTATCAGCATTTATATTTATTCCCTACACTTCTTCCTTCCTTCCTTCCTTCCTTCCTTCCCTCCTTCCTTTCTTTCTTTCTTTCTTTCTTTCTTTCTTTCTTTCTTTCTTTCTTTCTTTCTTTCTTTCTTTCTTTCTTTCTTTCTTTCTTTCTTTCTTTCTTTCTTTCTTTCTTTCTCTCTCTTCTTTCTTTCTTTCTCTCTTTCTTTCTTTCTCTCTTTCTCTCTTTCTTTCTTTCTTTCCTTCTTTCTTTCTTTCCTTCTTTCTTTCTTTCTTTCTTTCTTTCTTTCTTTCTTTCTTTCTCTCTTTCTTTCTTTCTTTCTTTCTTTCTTTCCTTCTTTCTCTCTAACATGTGAATTCAGTTTAGAAGGTAATTTCTCCCTGAAAAATTCAATGCCAAAGCCAGGTGAAATTGGACTTTTCTCACAGGAGAAGCACTCTCATTCCACACTCTAATTTGCAGTAGCTTATAACTTTCTTTCATCTAAATTACCTTTGTGCTGACAGTTTTAATACTTGTGTTTTTTCCTCATAGGTAATTTTGGTACATAACGATATCTTCTTAGCCAGTTCAGTTATCTACATATGATTGTAACATATTTTACTCTACTTATTTTTCAGGTGGCAGTGTGTGCACACACACATGCACATGCACCTGTACGCATCACAAGATGGTCCATAAAGGTTTTTTTCCAAAGCATTAGTTAATCTTTGGATAATTTTTTTTAAGAAATTTGGATGGTCCTTTGCTAATGATAGACTAAGGAACACACCTTAACTAGCCTCAGTATTACAGGAACAGATCAGAGCTCTTACTCTGATGACTTTGAAGAGAATTGGGGGATGGAGGAGGAGTGAGATGAGGAATGAATTGAGAAACTTGTAGTCACTTTCCCAAAACTTTTCTGAAGCATGCTATTCTTTATCATATATACTTCAAAAGTTAAAATCCTTCGGTGATTAAAGCGCTCCACCCCTGACTGTTGTGGGAGGCTTGACTACTCTTTCAAAGAATGCTGCTCCATGGCCTTCTTTTTCCCCCAAAGAACCTAGACAACCAAGAAAATTAATTTGTCGTGGCTCATAAGAATAACTGCTTACTGAAACAGAACAGATGTCTCCAGGAATGATGCGAAAATGTAACAGTATCTCTCCTGTTTTCTAATCACGGCAGAAGTGGAACTGGTACACCTAAGACAAAACATCAAATGAAGTATCTTTCAAAGAGCAGGTACTGGCTTCTCTCCTGGGGACAGGGGCTCTAGGAAAGATTTGGTGGGCAACCAGGTTAATGTGACATCTCAGATTAATGCAGTAAGCAAAGGTAATTTAGACCAAATTTAGACTGTGCAAACTGGGGAACATTAAGTGGAAGCAGAGTCTTTATTACTACTGTTTTGGGCTCTAGCGGGGAAATGGCTGTAGTATATTGTGGGTAGTCATAATACTTGTGGTTCAAAGGCAAAACCAGTAGTAGTTTGAGAAGAGAACCAGCATGATTAAATGATTGGGAATTATCCTGTAGTGTGAAACATGAGAGGAGAAAAATCTATTTCATTTTTCAAAGAAGCTTGAAGGAGGCTTGATTACAATCTAGCAGAAGGTAGAATAACAGGACCCAATGGCTGGAAGCTGAAGTTCTGCAAACTCAGAACTCAAGCAGGGTAAACATTTCAAATTGTGAAGATGATTAGTCTTTGGGACAACTGAACAATTGTCAACAAAGATTTTAAAATCCAAGACAGATTTTTTTTTTTTTTTTCCTGGAAGATAGGTTAAGGCTAAACCAGAAGAGGGTTCAGATAAACTCTTTGATCTATTCTGTGTTCAAGATCAAGCTGAATGTTGCAACTGTGGTGAACTAATACACTTTCCTACCCCATCAATCCTCCTGCCTAACCTCTTGGTTACTGTGGCAGGTATGTTGCTTTTGTAGAGTCTGCAATGTATCTCTGATGTTGCTAGTAGCCTGTTGGGAAGGTCTCTCTCTCTCAGCTACTTCATCCATTTCCCCTTATTTCAAAATGTCTTTATTCCTGCTCTGAGCTAGAACCTCCCTGTGTCTGGTGTGTTAATTCTGTGCAGGTATTTGTTTGGTTTCATGCATGCACCACCAGCTTGGATCTTCTCCAAACCCTAGGAAGTAATGCTACTCCAACAGGTCACCTTCAATTCTCTGACTCCAGTGGAGCAGCTTTCTATTTCAGCAGGGTCATAATGCAACCATGGTTGAATTGATACAGAAATAAACCCACTGTATTTACCTGTATTTGAAAAGTATTTTCGAAAGCACAGTAAGCATTAAAGAAATATGTCACTACAGAAGTATAGTTACACCTTACTAAAAACCAGCAGGGGAATCCTTAAGGCAAGGAAGAAATCTAAATAATGTTGGTGTAGATGAACACAGAATATATACAAGCCACTGCTGTGTTTTCAATGTAGCCTCATCCCTAAGGTGCTGAATGCCCATATGTTTCAAATGTAAAAGAAAAATACTACATAGGATATGTTCTTCAGCCTTAAAGTGAGACACAGAACCCCTTGTTTAAACACAATGGCCAGATTCGTCCCATCTGAAACTTTAGGCACTCATATATCCTAAATAATCTATGTAGTCATAAGAGGAAAGATCATCTTGTTGAGTGGCTAAAGTACCTTAGACTGTACACAGAATGCAAAGTAACTGTGCTCTCAACTGTGTCTTATATGTCTTAAATAAGGAAAAGAGAAGAAAATAATTTGAATCTTAGCATTGTACAAGAACATTTAAGAGCATGCAAAGTATTACTAAAATCTGATCACAGACCCACTTCTTACTGTTCTTTACTGCTGTTCTCTTCATCTTTCACCTTCCTCCTTTTCATTCTATCCCTTTACTTACACCAGCAACTTGGTCCACATTTGCCTTATGTGTTATGAAAGAAAATATCTTTCACCATAAAAACATGTACCAGCAATATTTGCATATTCTGTCATAATTCCACACTCTTATCTGCCCTGCTTTCCAGCCAGGTGGGGCTGAACTTCCACATCAGGTTCTACATATGGCCAAATGCTTGGGTTTGATGTCAGTCTTTGACTACACAGGAAAAAAATGTGACAAAGATGTCTGTCACTGCTGCGTATCCACTTTTGACTGCCTCATCACTGGATGATCCACACAGACATGCTGGTGCAAGTGAGAAGGAAATCCAACCGTGAATGTAAACAAAAGAAAAGATGATGTAGAAATTAAGAGTAATATTTCTACGTGTGCTCTTTCATTCATAACATTGCATTAACAGAGTCTTTGGTCTTTGCACTTAATGATCATTAATCACGGACTGATCTCCGTACAAATTATAGTAAGGGTGAATATGATCTGTCACTGAATTCTTTTATGTGCTATACCATATAAACCAACTGTGAAAGCAAAGTCAGGTTACTTGAGCTCCTATATGATTTTTAAAGAAAATCTACACTGATAGCAACTCTACGTACATTTGGCACTCCTTCAGTCTTCATGCTTGGATCAGTTCTGCCCTGGTTTAAAAAATAAAAAGGGCAACTGCTTTGGAAATTTGCAGATGTTTCAATAATGCCAGGGCAGCATTGTTATAAGGGTTTCCATCAGCTGGGATACAGCTGGTGTGTTCTCCCTTACCACCATCAACTTAACAGGAGGATCTTCAGTAAGGTTGTTATGCTTTAAACCTGAAGAGTAAGGCAAGGACACTTGTCATAACTGGTTGACAGCAGCAGTGGGAGGCATAAATCATCATCACCTGAATGCTGTATATATGTCATAATGTGTATGTCACAAAATTGCTGTATATATTATTACAATGGAGCTAAAAACCTAATCATGTACCTTTAATACATACCTTTATGCTCTGAAGAGAACAAGACTGCTCCATGATTAAATATTGCTTGAAGGAGTAAAATTTACAAAACTTGAGTTAAAGTCTGGAAGGTGGATGAATATGCAGTTAGTCTGGAAGCTTTTTTTTTTTGGGGGGGGGGGGGGCGGCGTGGGGCGATGATGTTTCAGCTGGGAATCTAATTCTGTATCTCTGGCCAGGTTCTGTCTGTGACTATCTCATACTTCTTTATTGTCAGATCAGTCCCAAGAATTTCATTAATTTTTATCATGAGTCATGTGGATGAGCTCAGTCAAAGCTTGAGGTTTCACTGGTCTTCCACCCATTTCTTCGTGATGGATTTCAGCTAATTCTTCCATAGCTTTTCTGCTGCAAGACCTGTTTGTTCTTCCAAAATTGTATTATCAGAAAGGAGATTTGGGCCTTTCTCTCCTGGAATAGTTTCTATAGCCACATCTGTATGAGCAAACTAAAAAGAACTGAAGCATAGGCCAAAGTACTGTCACTTGACAGTCCATACGGTATGGCTGGCAAAGCTGTGGGAACAGTTTTAGCCTGGGTCAGAAAGTATGGTGTGAAAACAAAGGCTGTTTCTTTAATACAGTTGCTCAGTTGTGGAGAGCAAGAGCAGTTAGTGGTATGCCCCTAAGCTGAGCTACACCATCTAGTCTCACAGTCTGAAACCCTTTTGTCACAGTTATCAACCCATTTTATTCATTCATACAGGTAAAGCTCAGTGGTATGCCACTGTGGAGGACCTGGGCGTATTGGTGGATGAAAAACTGAATATGAGCCGGCGATGTGCACTTGCAGCCCAGAAAGCCAATTGCATCCCGGGCTGTATCAAAAGAACAGTGACCAGCAGGTCAAGGGAGGTGATTCTCCCCCTCTACTCTGCTCTGCTGAGACCCAGCCTGGAGTGGTGTGTTCAGCTCTGGGGCCTTCAGCATAAGAAAGACAAGGACCTGCTTGAGCAGGTCTGCAGGAGGGCCATGAACATGATTGGCAGGCTGGACCACCTCCCGTATGAAGACAGGCTGAGAGAGTCAGTGTTGTTTAGCCTAGAGGAGAAAAGGCTCCAAGGAGACCTTATAGCAGCCTTCCAGTACCTGAAGGGGGCTTACAGGAAAGATAGAGATGAACTATTTATTATGGAATGTAGTGATAGGACAAGGGGGTAACAGTTTTAAACTGAAAGAGGGTAGATATAGATTAGATGTAAGGAATAAATCCTTTACTGTAGAGGTGGTGAGACACTGGAATAGGTTGCCCGGAGAAGCTGCAGATGCCCCATCCCTGGAAGTGTTCAAGGTCAGGTTAGATAAGCAACCTGATGTAGGGGAAGGTGTCCTTGCTCCTGGCCGGGGGATTGGAACTAGAGTCTTTAAGGTCCCTTCCAACTTGAACCATCCTATGACTCTATGGTAATATAAAAACTCACATGGAAAATATGATGGCATTGGTGGCAGTGTAAAGACAGTGTTTTACACACAATTGGCACAGTTTATATAAAAATGTATTTATGTGTTTGTTTATACTGCATTTTTATTTTGTATGTGTTGTATTATTATGTGTTTAGATTTGCTTTTCAATACCATTCATGTATTCATGCTTTTGTTTACATTTAAAGTTTTTATCAAATAAGGAACTGAAACAAAATTAATAGAAGTATTTAAGTCAAATAAAAACTTCTGAACTCTATCAAATTAAAATGTTTTGATTCCACAAGTATACTTTTAAAACATACTTATTTTAGAGCAGAAGTCACAGTATCTTGTTCTTATTATGAATTGCATTTTCCTCCTTGAAGTGTCAGCATTTCCAAAGAAACAGCAATTTCAGTTCCTGGCTAGCTGTGTACAATCAATTTATTAGATTCTCCGGTTTGCAGAACTTACTGTGTCATGAACTTGAATGAATGATAGCTATTCCATTTGGACACACCTCCTGTTCAGGATTTTCTTCAGAACAGTGATGATCTCCAGTGTATTTGAACAGTGATTCAAGATGAAACAAAAATCCAGACTTTTGGAAGAAAAGAGAGCCTCTCAGGAACTCTTAGTCAAAACCCGTAACTGTGACCTTTCCTCTGCCAAGACAATCCTGCTGTGAAAGTCTTTGAGAGTTACCCATTGCTGTAGACATTTGCTGTCCCTTGTGCTGTTTGGGGTAATAGCTGAAATAAAGACATGTAAGTATTTTCTTCATGTGTACAGACACCATCTGGAATTTGCTATTAAACCATCTACCCGTTACTAGAGCCTTCTAGAATCTGCAGATTGAAAACCTGTGTAAGACCAGGGAATACTCAGGAAACATAGATGACCCTTTACCACCTTCTTGCAAAAAAAGGAAAATAAAATCTTGCTGCAAATTAGTTATCCAACTCATTCCTTTTTTCCCGGCTGGTGGGGAAAAAATCTTAAGGAGTAAAATAAACTAAAATTGTCCTCTGTAAGCAGCATAGACTGAGAACTGTCACTACAGAATTAATATTCATAAGGAAAATTACAGGCTTTGGATGCCAAGTTTCCAATCTTCAACATGCAGCAGTCAGAAGAAATCCTCCTTCTAAGTCAGAGCAAGCTCAAGGCCAACAACCTGAAATTCTACTTCCAGAAATGCAACCTGTAAAAGTTCCATTCAACAAGCTGTACACACCAACTTAAAAAAATGGCACTCATTTAAAGCTAGGACAAGAATACAATAATACCAAAGACTTTTTTCTTTGAGGTTTGTACCTTGGGTGCAAAGGAATGCACATCCTATTCATTACAAATATTATCTGTAAGAACTCTGTACCCCAAATTTGTAGAGATTTATAAGAGGTGATCCAGTGCCACACAAATTTAAAGCAGTATTCTAATATTTAGGGTAAAAACCTGGCTTTGGTGCAGTCAGTGAAGTTTTGACATCAGGAAAGGATCCAATATTTCATGCTTTGCATGTTTTTCAGAAGTAGGTATATTCCTAAAACCCCACCATGCTCTTCTGCGAGAATCCCTGTGAACTTCTATCATTTTCATTCTACTTAGTAGGCAGCAACAGGACAGATTATTAAAACAGCTGGGAATAAACAATTTCTAAGATTATTTGTATTAATTTTTCTAGATCCAACCTTTCTCTGCCCCTACTTTTTTGATTCAGTATTTTCTTGATTTTCTTGAGGTTTGAGTAATAAACCTCAATCTTTTGGAAGGGACCCATTACCATGCCAGCTGCCAGCTTTGTGATTCCAAAGGGGTGCCTGCTAGCAAAAGCATTGGCCTGCAAGAAAGAGTGAGAAGGGCTGTCTGATTCTCATTCATATTAAGCCCTTTTCACAGCACAGCAAAACGGGGAGATGAAATAGGATGTTCTGAGGCCTAAGAAGAAAAGCATGAACTCATGAACTATGAAACAAAACCAAAAAGGGTAAAGAAAGGAAAAAACTGCTGAAGAGAAGCATGACCAGGTGGAATTGCTGCCGCGAGGTCTTACAGAAAGAGCTTATACAGCTGTGATCATCTCTGTTCCCCTTTCCATACATGGCTGGCCCTTTTTCCATAAACCATATCTGCTCATAGGGGATTCTTCAGATGAGCTACCTTAAAATAGAGGTCTCCCTGCCTTAGCACCATAAATTAGCTTTGAGACTTTCTTGTGTGGCCTGTGAAGCAATGACTGAGCTTGCAGTAAGTAAAAGGGCATGGAAATGTGATTTATGAGGAGCCTTCAATCCCTCTGGTTCCTGTGTTGGTTCCTTAAGAAGGAAACCCATGCAAAAAGCACAAAAAGATTACAGCAAATCTCCTGCACTTTACAGGGCCACTAACTCAGAGGCAGAAACAGAAGAAATAAATAAGGAAGCTGAACTCTTCCATAAAGACAAGAAGAAGAATTTCTTCATAAAAAGTGACTGGCCACACGACAAAATAAAAGCTATCCCACCTGCACTAGGGTCATGTGTTATGCCTGTTAGTGCTACAGGAGGAACATGGACATGAAATGAAGCCCAGGAGGACAGGAGCTCTCTGCTCCTTGGACTGCTGACACTGCTTGTGTGTTGAGAGAACACACACACACACACACACACATCACCTAGGACAGCAAACACATACATCCTGACATGTGCTTCCAACACAGCTGGCAAAAAGGACAGAAGGAGCTGATGCTGGGGCAAAGGGGATGCATTTTGAGGAATCAAAACACTCTTGACTTTCAGGACCTAATTGTTATGGAGAAATGTCAAACAACCAGAATGCCTCTCTCATTACCAGGAGGTCATGTCTCTGTATTCATCTCCTAGATTCCTCTATTTAATCATTTTGATAATTGCCTGCATTAGTGTGTTGCTGATTTTGGCTGATATTATGATTACAAAGGAAACAAATAAAAAGGTAACACTTTCAACTCCACAGCATGTTGTACTACAGCAGAAATTAAAATATGCTTCAAAGCTCCCCAGAGCTATGGTGCTGCTGCAAACCTGACTACCTATTGTGTATTTTATAAATTCAGAAGCATACGCTGGATGAAGTATTTCTGCTGAAAAACAAAATGAAAAGGGGCAGAAATTGGGGAGTAGTTTGAGTTTGCTGGCAGAGACTGAGTGGCAAAAAAAAAAGCCTGTGGAGTCAATGATGGAGTTGAGTCTCTTAAACAGTCATTTACAATCATTCTTCTCTGGCAGACGATGCGGGCTATTATTCTAGGTGTCAGGAGTAAATCAAAATACTGGGTCTGTATGCATCTTATGTGAACAGAATACATGTGAGCACCTCCTTGCACCTGCACAAATCCAGTTCCCTAACCCATGTAGCTCAGGATGGATACAGAATAACACAAATCCTTTCTCATTATTTGTATTTTAGTTGAAGCCAAGACACAGAGAATTTATGTGTTTTTAATTACAGAGAGAGCGCTTTGGTGGGTTTAGATTTAATATCTTTTTGTTAACAATTTTGAATCAATAAAAAAAATTGGTTTGTTTCCATCAAAATCTCCACTGCACGCCCCCTTTCATTTTGGAAGCTTTCATTTTTGGCTTCCTTCTAAATGTAAACCTAAGTATCTTTTAACAAAGTTGCCATAGTAATGACGAAGCTTTCTGATACCTCCAAAAGTTACTTTTCTTAAAGAAGAAAATCGGTGGTTAGTTTTTTAACAGTTTTTATGCAATGATGGTCATTTCTTATCAGCAAAGGCAGTATCACTTCAGCAGCAAAACTCCTTGGTCATATTCTAGCCTTCTGTCACCCAAACCAGACCACCATTCTTTGCTGCTTTGCACAGGGATAAAGCTATTTTGCTGCTTCAGTCAACTATTTTTATGGGCCTCAGATAAAGTATTGAGAAAAGAAAGCAAATTATTGTTATGGACTCAAAATAAGCATTTAGACATTAAGACCTGAAGTACTGATCGAACCATATACTTGACCTCTGTTCAAAACACTGTATTTATTCTTTCTCCTTCAAACATGCTATGAACTGTTTTGCTGCAGATAAATTGTTTATGTTCTCTTGAAAGCATTATTCATATGAAAAAAAAAAACAACCAACCAAACCCCAAAACAAAAAAAAAAGTCTCTTGTTTTCCTGATAGCCAGAATATCAGAACTCACCAGCAATAGCAGCCCTCCAGTATTGAGACTGTGATGACTGGTAGGGATTGGGTGGAGAATCCAGGTAATCCTTTCCTATCCACTGTTCCAGCACTGCTATTTCTCTGTGCTGATCCACATGATAAGTAAAAGTCTCCAAAATAAGTAGGAAGACGGAACGTTATATATCTCCTATATGCTTCTGGAGATGCATGGAAGTATTTGTTACATGCATAAGTTTACACAGGAAAGCTTAATGCTGAATAGGAGCTCTCTATCTGGTAAACTTCTGTTTTATTGCTATCAACACCTCTCAGGGCTTCATTGCATGAACAGAAATGTACCATTGACAAGAGGAAACCTATGCCTATAAGTGACAAAACCCTTCATGGGGCAATCACAGTTAAAGCCAAACCAACAATTACACTGCTTTCACATCTAAACATAGCTATTTGTTTTTCCAACATCCATTCTCACAAGACCATTTGCATTTTCTCCATCCCAAAGCCAAATAACCTCCTTTCCAAGGGGACACAGAGCTGTCATACTCTGACTTAAAAAGATACTCAGGCACCTGACTGATGAGGGCCATGAAAATACTCAGAGAAAAGATGATAATTCAGGAATGACAATTTGGTTGTATAGATGATACTGAAAAATTCACATTTCTGCAGGGTAACTTTTATCTTTTTGATAAAGAAATCAACCACTAACAGCTGTTCAAAGATATCTTGGAATCAAAATGGCAGGACGTTTTGCTTATGAAATTCAGTAGAGGGAAAAAGAACAAAATACATGAGGGATAATTATGCTTTTCATGATTGCCTCCAAAACGTGTTATAACTGGTGTTGAAATTTGCTTCCAGATAGTTTTATACATGCTTTGAAGCAAATCCTTGTCTGGTGTAAACTGTTAGAGCTCTATTGACTTTGGTGGCGTTACAGCAGCCTACAATAGCTATGGTTGTGTATCTGGGTATTCATGAGCTTGCTTTTTCATGTATATACAGATAAGAAAAGTCTGATATATTTGATCAGATTTATGTAAAAGTGTTTTTTTGTGGAGCAGAGGGTTAGTGACACATCATGCAATGATAGCATACCCAGTGTTTTAGATTTCAGAATGTATCTTCTGTGTGGTTTTATCAAATAAAAGAAGTAATGTGATACGCTATTTTAATAAAACAAATTTCTTATGGTGCAAAATCAAGCGAAGATAACTTGTGGTAGCTCTTTGAGAAGTTACCCACTTTTTATTGAGGACTGCTCTCTGTAGCTATAGGTATGAAGCATTTATCATTTGTTATCTCAGACACTGCCTGCAATCCGTGCTTTAGAAATTTATTTCATCACAGAACTGTCCAACTAAATGGATGGCATTTCTCAATGCTAAATTTATGGCTCAATTACAATCAATCTTACCCTATCAGCTTCCAAAGTTTACAATTACAATTAATACAAATAAAATGGAAACTCATCATTTCTGGTGTCACAATGTTCAAAACAGAAAAAAAATATAAAACCAATGTTCCCTCTACAGGTAATGGAATTTAGCATATGTCTGTAGGTTGTGTTACTTTAACCTGAAATAATAAAATTCAGCCAGAGATTTTCTTTCCTGCAAATGAGTAATTTACTCCTTTTTTGTAGGTTTAGGGCTACCACATGAAAGCTTGCACAAATTAAGGATTTAGGAGTGGCGTTGTTGGGAGGTTTTTTGTTTTACCTTCCAAGACATGCTTATGAAGCCCAGCCAAGTTAAGGCTATTCAAAACCTACAGAATTCTGCTTATTGTTGCTGTGCTTTGTACGAGGCAGTGAAATGATCAGGACATGGCATGGTCCAAGCAAGCAGCAAAGTCCCTGCTCTATCTCAGTGCTGAAGGATGGAGGAGTCCAGCCATTGCCTCTGAGGATGGCCTAGGTAACAAGTGGACTGTAGCCTGCTCATTACAAGAGCAGCTAGTTTTCTGAGGATGCTCTTATGCAGGACTCAAAAACATTTTTTATTTCTTAAGGAGAAAAAATCCCACTATGGATGTGATCAGAAAATAATTAGGTATAATTATATTTTTCAAAAGTGTTTTCATTAAGGTTTAGGGAGAAGACATCACAAAGTTTATAACCTAAATGCTCCAGTTAATCATTCAGTGGCCCTGACCTTTAGTACTTCTATTTTTATACAGATCTGTGTCAGGGAAACAATGTGTAGCTGTACATAAATCCTGGCAATACATTTAGCTGCTTTTAAAAAAATATCTGAATATGCAACTGCAGGATTATAAAGGATATACAATCTACAGAGGTTATTATTATGTCTGTTCATTCTCTGGACCTGCAAATATCTGAGCTGCACAGAAAAACATTTTCTTCTTTTTTTTTTTTTTTTTAAGAACAATGGTGTGTCAGTTTATCTTGGCAGCATTCCATGTTATTCAGTAATAGATGTCACCTCGATACCTTGTCACAAGCTCATCTCCAAATGTGATTGCTCCTAATCTATACAGTTCTACAGAGCTGCCAACAATACGAGGTCCTATTTGTAATTACATTGACAAACCTTTTAACCATTCAGCCAACTGATTCTCCATATTTGTGCCTGCTGCTTTGTTTAACATGTTTTTCTCAATGAAATGTTAATATGCTTCACTAAAACACTGACACTTCTAAGTCATAGATGAGGTCATTAAATAAACAGTCCAACATGCAGCATGTATGCCAGAGTAGAATAACTTAATAAAATCCTTCCTCTGAGGATTAGGAGGGTTATTCTGACAGGCTTTTACAAGCCTGGGCATGCTTGCATGGTGCAGAGGAGTGTGGTGCAGGGAAAGGGAGGCAGTGGACCAGCTCGGGGCAGTGTCGGTGTGGTGCAATATCTCGGCTGAGCTCACTGAGACAGAGCCAGGACCCACAGGCTGCAGCACTCTGGGCTGTGCCCAAGGGTTGGCTCAGGGTGACCCTCGCACCTGAGCTGGGCACAGCGGGCAGGGTTGGGCAGCATGGGCTGTGCGGGTGGCTGTGTGGGAGGAGGCCCAGGGTTGACCATGCCAGGGCAGGGACACCAACAAAGTGATTGCAGCCATGGGTGACTCATGGTGGAGCAGGGACTTCCTGAAACAAACAGCAGCAGAGGAAAATTAGCAAAAAGCAGATATCAGCAGAAAAAAAAACAATGCACATGGAGGAACAGACAGAAACCATCATGCCCACAATCCTGAACCTCCTGTGTCTCACAGGCAGACTTGAAAGTGACCTGCAGCAAAAATAAGAGTTTGAGAACAAGGAGGAGAAAGGAAGATGGTTAATGAAGTGTTTCTTTAAGTGTTTATGTTGTCTTTTTTTTTCTTTCAAGACCCAAACGAATCATGAGAACTTTGTGTTGTCAGTGAATTAAACTATTTTAAAGAAAACAACTATGTAAAGATTGCCCAAGTTAAGATTGTTTTGACCATGACATCACCCTGACAGCTACTCACTTTTCTCACTTAGCTCAGATTGCAAGACTGCACCCGGTTTGCATGGCAGGGTTTTGGTAGGGGGTGTGTGGTGGGGCTGACTTCTGTGAGAAGCTACCAGAAGCTTCCCCCATGTCTGATTGAACTCATGTCAGCTGGTGCCAAGACAGACCTGCCACTGGCCAAGGCAGACCGCACCAGCAAGGGTGGTACCACCTCTGGGATAAGATATTTAAGAAGGGGGAAAAACCTGCAGAACTGCAGCCAGAGAAGAGAGGAGCGAGGAGGTGTGAGCGCAGCACCCTGCAGCCCCCCGGCCGGGCAGGAGGGGCAGGGGCGGCTCCAGGCGCCCAGCAGAGATGCCCCGGCAGCCCCTGGCGAAGCCCCCGCTGGGGCAGGCCGTGCCCCCGGCCCATGGCGGCGAACGGGGGAGCAGATCCCCCCCCGCAGCCCGCGGGGGACCCCAGGCCGGGGCAGGGGGTGCCCGAGGGAGGCTGCGACCCGCGGGCAGCCCGGCCGGAGCGGCTCCTGGCAGGGCCTGTGGCCCCGCGGGGGGGAGCCCGGGCCGGGGCGGGTTCGGGGCCTGTGACCCCGCGGGGGGCCCGGGCTGGAGCCGGCTGGGCCTGAAGGGCGGCACCGCGGGGGGGCCCGGCCGGGGCGGTGCGTGAAGAGCTGCAGCCCGGGGGAAGGGCCCCCGCGGGGGAAGGTCGCGGCGGAGCCGCTCCCGGGGGAGGGACCCCGGGCTGGAGCAGGGCAGAGTGTGGGGAGCCTCCCCCGAGGGGCAGGAGCGGCAGGGACCGCCTGAGGGACCCCCCAGCCCCCCCCGGGAAAAGGGAGGGGTCAGGGGGAAGGTGTTTTTAAGTTTTGATATTTATTGCTCATTACCCTACTCTGATTTGATTGGTAATAAATTAAACTAATTTTGCCAAGTTGAGCCTGCTTTGCCTGTGACAGTAACTGCTGAGTGATCTCCCTGCCCTTACCTCAGCCCACAAACCTTTCATTATTTTCTCTCCCTGTCTGGTTGAGGAGGGAAGTGATAGAGCGGCTCTGGTGGGCACCTGGCATCCAGCCAGGGTCAACCCACCACAATGGTCAAAATATTCTTTTACTTCTCTAACATATTCACAAAATCTTCCTCTGGCAGCCCTCTAGTCACAGCCTCTTCTCTCTTGCTCCAGCCATGATGTTTTATACACT
The DNA here is from genome assembly GCF_023638135.1 of Falco biarmicus. NCBI lineage: Eukaryota > Metazoa > Chordata > Aves > Falconiformes > Falconidae > Falco > Falco biarmicus. Next base: position 66,910,157 of record NC_079289.1, on the reverse strand, counting down.
GCTTTCTTCCCACACCGTCTCTTCCTGCTCCCACTGGAAGCTTTCTTCTCACCACCAATTCACTGCTGAGACCCAGGCACCTACTCACTTGTGGCTGTTCAGCATCAGCAGGCCTTCTCTTTCCAGGATATTGCCCCTGAGTGTGGGCCTGACCCCAATCAGTGGTTATGTTTCTGTCACCCACTGTGATGGGCCTGCAGCTTTGGACATCTTCCCAGTCACATGCAGGTCATGCAGTAGCAAGAAACCTTGGCACAGGTAAACACATGTGTAGATAACTGGGTGATGGATGGATTGAAGGCAGCCCCTCAAATGCAAACTTGATGTGGCTCGTGTTAAGAGGTTTAAAACTGGTCAGTTCATCAACATCCAAGTGCAATGGCAGATTAGAATGGCTCTGAAGTAGCCAAGTATAAGTTGATTTCCATATGATTCATAACAGCAAACCCAGAAACAAAGACAGAATCATTGCTGGTAAAAGTTTCTGTACAACAAGCAGCTAGGAGGAATGGTAAAGAATGAAAATGATGGGTTACTAGTACAGAGTTGTCTGAATTGATTGGTAAATACAGTGATGTGTTTCCATGTAGTTCAATATAAAAAAGATAGATGGATAAAGAGGAAGAGTTGGGCAGGTTCTGTGAAGCAGAGGTGCTGCAAAAATCTTTGTATTATCTAAGGTAATCAGTAGAATGTGATTTTTTGGTAGTTTGATGACCCTGAACACCCTACTGAGGATGCAACTCATGTAAAACACATTAAACATGGAAAGAGGAGAGCTGAAAGGATTAATGCAGTTCTTCCATGTGTAAACAGAAGAATATTAATCGAGAATAGAAAGGTCATATTACCTCTGGAAGTGTACTGAAGGGATTGCTGGTCTAACACCATTGTCTGTTCTGAAAATTAATGAATCTCTGAATCTATAAATCTGAGTGATTTTTCTTCTCTAGTCTTGTTACATAGAATCTACATAGATAGAACAGCATATCGCTGTTCCTCTAGGGCCTAGCTATCATTCCTTTTCACTACATCAGATCAGTCCTCATGCTCTTGCCTGGCAGCGAGTGTGCCGAGAGCTATGCCTGATCCCTGCACTGCAGTGATAGAACAACCAGTCTCGTTGTGCTTAAATAGGTAGTTAAGACAGATGTTTGTTTCTTGTGTTTATTTATTTAGAATAATGGAAATTATGTGAGAATAGATTTTAAGCTGACTGCCACAAAACCAATACGATTGTATCACAATAGGGATCAAGGCTTATATTTTTCAGTATTTGCAGGATTAAGACCTAGAAGAGGGCTAATTTGTTTAATTTACTGCCAATGAGGATCATTTCTTTCCACTGCTTGTTGCCACAATTTACAGAATCATGTTGTGCATCCAGCTGTCTTCACAGGGATCATTGTTTATTATAGTATTAAGGAATACTTGGAGACAAAATTTCAGATCCTGACAACTGATTTATACATAAAGCAGCGTGCATTACGTTGGTGCATTCAGAATCCCACCTGACTGCTTGGTAATTGCATGTTAGTACAAAGAAGGCCCTGTTCATAAGTGTAGCTCCCAATTCCACCTGTGCAGATGTGAGTGTGCACACGTTACCTGTAGACCCCAAGTTGGTCCTCAGCTTCTGGAAGTATACTTGACAAATTAATACCTTTTCCCAGGCAAAACTCTCTCTTCTCAGGAAGTAACACTTTTCTTACTTCTTGCTCTCACCTTGGGGACAGTACATTGTTAGAATTAATTCAATTCAAAAAATTCTGCATTGTAATTTTACCTATACTTTGGGGAAAAAATAAGAAAAAGCTCGTGTGGTGTCTCAAGGTTCTACTAAGATAGGCACCTATGCCACGCAAGGGATGTAAGTAGTCTGAGTTCATCTTCATCCAAGAGTGGAGTCCACTCATTTAGCCATCAAAAATACATATAAGAAATGGAAAATACAGTCTTCCAGATGGAAACTAACATGTTTTGAGTCAGATACAAAGCATCTAAAATTATACTCCACCTCCCACTTCTCAAAGTGCATAGTTATCACTGGCAGAAAATGAAGATCTTTTTAATATCAGCAGTACTTTGCATTCTAAGTGTTGAGATGAAATGTGAATTGTGAATTCAGCCGCTGCAACTAGAAAACATCTCAAGATGTAAAGAACTGCAGACTGGCAGGAGAAGGGTGAAAAGCAAAGACAAAGGGAGCAGAGACAGAAGTCCCTGCAGTTCTGCAAGGAATGTAATCTCAATGGGGATGATGCAGATAACCATGGTAATGTCCTGAAGATTTATAAGTTTGAACAGTGCTTCAAAGACTCAGCTTGCCCTGTATCTTTGTGCAAACCTTTATGGAGATTTCTAGTTTTTGGAGGTGACCAGGAGTCTACTGTTGTGCTTCAATCATAATTAAAATTCCAAATGAAAAAATGGTTTCACAAACTTGCTATGTGTAAATGTGTGTTTATAAACATGAACTGGTTTGAGCAACTCCCACCACTAGTCATGTGTCAAGGAATTAATGGCAAGTCCATTTGAATTTGTGGCATCCTACCAAGAGTGGTGTTGAAATACTCTTTTTCAAATGTTGCCTCCTAATTTCTCTAAGATACTGATGTGTAGCAATGGTATCATGTACTTTAGCATTTCATAAATAATCCTACTGTTAAAAAAACCACAAAAAAACCCAAACAAAAGAAAATCTCTGCCTTAGCCTCTGAATGTTTCCTGCAACAGGTAAAAATCCACACAGTTTGTCATCATTTCTTTGGGATAGGGAGAGTGGAGGTTAATGATTCCAACTATCAAATGACAAAGCCTGTGCAAGGGTAATTCTTTTTTCTCTGGGTGAACAAGAACACCCTATTAGTTCATGTTAGTGATAGCTACTTGTGGTAAGAATAGTCTACCATGTTTTTCTAAAACTAACTGGTGATTCAAACTGTCACAGATGCTAATATGGGGGTAAAAAATTATGCTAAAATAGGAGAGATGGACAAGAAAAATCTAAGTGTGTCTTCACATCAGAGGCGAGCAGCATTTATTCAGGCATGCCCTGCATGCTTTCTCCCTCACAGATTTACCATAAAGAATATGGGTAAACTAATTAATGAGTATTTGTTGTCTTCCATTAATTGGTTAGTAGTTGCTAGTACACTAAACCAAACACGCACTTGTTTCTTTTCCTTTCCCTTCTTTCTTTCTTTTTTTTTTTTTTTATTGACTCTCTGAAGGGCTAATTAAACTATTGTCATCAAGCTGGCAGACATCTGAATGTTTGAAGACTTTGCTATGGAAATGGCCAAAGTACAAGATTCAAACAGTAACATGACAGCTCAAGCAAACATTTGCCACAGAATGCATTAAGTTTACGCTTGGCTGCATTAATATATGTTTATGTGCTACTTCCATGCTAACTGTAGTGATGAATACATCTGCATTTTCATGAAGACAAGCATTTTCATGAGCAGCTAATCTCACCTAGGTAAACAAAAGAGATTACCCAAGTAAGCTACTATAGAACGTTGGATTGATCTCTACTGCACGTGTTGGTCTGAATAGTCTTCTAGTTGTATTTAGTTCTGCCTGTTAAGGAAATAAGTATTTTAATGGATAATATTCAGTACTTTCACAATGAAATAAAAAAAAAAAAAGCAAAATTTCTAACATGGGTTTCAACATCACAGAGTTCTTTATTTATATAAAGATGCAAAATACCTGCCTTTTGCAGGTCTCCAGTCTCACAAGACTTCTATTGTTAATGAGCTTTTCTCAAGTAAACTTATCTTACAAATGGATTTTCATATTCCACCTTTCCACCTGCTGTACTCGATTGTTTCCAGTTCTGTCATCCAACACCTCTCTCACCCTGATCCACAACTTCTGGTTTCATCTGCACTCCTTCTTTCCTGTGCAAATCTCACATAGCTGCATAACTCTTTCTCTTCCCCATATGACCAAACACTTAGTTGCTTCTCTGAACTCTTTCCATCTCCTTTTTGCAGGTTTTCATAATTGCGTATTTCCCTTTCACATCCTTTTCTCCAGGTTCGCATCTCCTCTCATTTTACTGGGCAGTGGGAGCATATAATTTGCTCATGGCCTAAGCAACCAAAACTGACACATGCTTCCTTCCCCACAGCAGTCCCAGTGGCATCTCAAAGATGGTCTTCCATCAGCTATGGGAATAGGATTTATTCTACTAAACTCAGTTAAGGTTTCTTTTAATGGCCTGAAAACACATCACAGTCCTTTTGGGTTAGTATGTTTGCCAGGAACATTTCTCAATGAAAACGCTTATAATATAACTATGTCCTGGTGGAATGTTCTCTCAGTTCTGGTCAGTAAAAATCCAATCAGGCAAGAGCTCTCCACTGAGTTAAAATCTCCAGTAGGACCTTGGGTGAGATTCTAAAGAGACTTCAACAACTTTTAGTTGAAAGGTTTGAGTTTAAGCTATAACCGGCAGTCTCTGCTCTCTGAAAAAAAAGTAAGAAAATGACACAGAGAGAGTGTTTTGTACAATATTTAAATCTTCATCTGGTAAGATTCAGCCTGTCTTGTCATGGGCAGGTAAGCAGTTAGCAGAGGTACACATGCTGGTAGGTGTCCCACCCAATCCAGTAATTATATTTTCCCCACCATTGTATGAGTAATTACTTCAAAAGTAGGTCAGACCCCAACAGAGAATGTGGGAAAGTTGTCAGTTGGAAACTGAAGCATTTATACACAGTAGAATTAGTTTACTGATGTTTAGTGCCTTAGTAGAGATCTAGAGGAGCTAGTTTAGGCTACAAGGGCTAGGTTCAGTTGAAATGGGCCATTGAAAATGAGGGTTTGATAGGGATTAAACCTTCAGTTTGAAGCAGCTCTCAGTATTGAGAACAACTGCATCAAGTGAAAAGATAACTTCACTTCGACCCTGCCATTCTCTAGGGAACGCTGATTAACACTGCTGTACTGTCATCTATCTACACAAGCTAATTACTTGTATGTCAAAAACACCCTGGAAAACTGTGTTAAAGTGCTGTCTAGGGCTTGACTTGTTCTCTACACACATGTAAACTTCTGTACGGTGCTGTGTTACCTTACTTGGCTGAAGAATAAGGCAGTAATCACAAGATAAGCCATCAATTTTGAAAGACTTCTGAAATTCTGAAGCAAAATGGGATGACTTAAGAAAGGAAATGTAGGCTTAAATCTGAATTTTTCTGGCTTTTGTGGATATATATCAAAGCCTTTATTATTTTAACTGTTTGCAGCGTGCTATTTTCATGATCTTTCAGATCTCTCTCCTTTTAGTTTTTCTATTGTATTTACAACCAAATAAAAATACACTGTTGTTATATAGGATCATTGATAACACTGGGATGGCTTTATTGATTCTGCAAGACAATATTGGTGAATTTAGATCCCATTGTTTAGATCCAACCATGTTTTTCACACCATGCTGAAAAATTCATTCAGAATTGATGCCTGCAATGGTTTTGGAAAATACTCTCAGCATTACAGATCAGGCATCTTCAGATTTTACCAGATTCTTTAGAGGTGCAGAGTACCCATACTCCACAGGTCATAGGTGCTGCAAGTCCTTACCAGTTCTGCAAATCATCAGTGTAAATTTGAAAGGTACTAAATTTGAAATAAACACATACATCTCTGAAAACTACAATCTGAGTTACAGTCATTGATAGCATGAAACAAGCAAAGAAAGGATAGATTGTAACTATTACTTCCAATACTTTACACTCTGGCATTACAGGCATCGAATGAAGTCAGCAAGAAAACAGTTTAAATGAAGAAAAAGGAGGTTGTTCTTCAAACATGGGTGGTTAATCTGAGAAATTTCTTGAAACAGTTTGTTGTGAGCTACAAAGTTTTGCATGGTTTCAAGGCAAAAAATAGCTGGAGAAGAAATCCATCAAGGGATACAGCCAAACAGAAAGTGTGACTCACTCAGGAAGCCCTACAGCCTCAAGTGTCTGGGAGCTGAGGGAGTGCTTGTGCAAAGCATCACCCGTGCTTGCCCTGCTCCAGTACTTGCTGTATTCCCTTCCAGATATATTTGGAGGCAGAACACCGAGATGTATGTGCAACTTCAGTCTGACCCAATGCAGCTACTTTTATGTTACTGTGTCATCTTCTATTATTAAAGAATATTTAAAAATTGTTTTTATTACTTTGTTGCTAACCTCATCCCTTCCCTTCCCTTCCCTTCCCTTCCCTTCCCTTCCCTTCCCTTCCCTTCCCTTCCCTTCCCTTCCCTTCCCTTCCCTTCCCTTCCCTTCCCTTCCCTTCCCTTCCCTTCCCTTCCCTTCCCTTCCCTTCCCTTCCCTTCCCTTCCCTTCCCTTCCCTTCCCTTCCCTTCCCTTCCCTTCCCTTCCCTTTCATGGTGATGATGTCTGTGCAATATTTTAGGTTTTTTTCTTTTGTTTTGATTTGTTTTAATTTGTTTAACTCTGAGATTTACCTTAGAGTTGCTACTATGTGCTGCAAATAAATTAGTTTTTAAAATTACAGAACAAATCCTGCTGGCACTTCTCTCCCGGACCTGCCCACCTCATAAGGCCAAGGAAACCTATTTGCACCAGAAATCATATTTTCTTCAGTGGGAGTGATGTGTGGCTAGAGAGAAAGGTACTCTGCTTTTTAAAAGACTCCACAACAAATCCCTAAATTGGAGTTCAGAGTGAGTAACCATAAAAGTCCGAATCTGGAAAACTTTTCTTAATTTCAGTCAAGGAAGTCAAAATTCAGGGAAAGCATTTAATCAAGGACAAAACCATCGAGCTCCTCAGTGATGACATCAGGATTTCGTCCATAGATTTACACTGAAATGCTGACACGTCCTTACTACTGCAGTGCACACTGTGATGCTATAGTTATTCTTTTCTTATATTCAGCACTTAAGGTACTGCTTGGATGACTAGGCTTATGTAGCGAAGCTGGCAAGCTTTCCACTGTGAACACAATGTAAAGGTTTCTTTAGGGTCACAATCATAAAACTGTATTTCTCAGCTGAGAAAGAAAAAATAAATGCAGGCCAGGGGCTCACTTGGTCTTTTTGCAGCAACTTAAACACATGTAAAAATACTGTGTTGCAGGGCAGCAAGTGGTTTGTCTTGCTATTCATGGGGTCCAGAAAAGCTGGATGTTTTCTGTTATCATAACCATGTTATCTGGTTACAGTGACTATGAAGTCAGAATAATTTGGGGCATTGTCATTGTAAATGTTTCTGTTCATTCTTGTTTACTAGTTGCAGTGAGTTCATATAAAAGCTCTGGAGTTCCCTTCCAACAGCATTTTGTAGTGTATTAATAATATACAACCTTCTTGACAGTTCTGTTGGCAGTTCCAGAAAAACAGAAATAAAAATAATCTCACAACAAATTGAAAGCAAATTTGTGTTTAAAAAAAGTTTGGTGAATTGAAAAACAATGTCTTGTTTATTTTTGAAACCATTAAAGCATTGTATTCAGCTTGACTTGAAGCAGCTCTTTCCAGTTGCAATAATTTTGAAACACATACGTTCCCCTACCCTCCCAGAATAAAAAAGAGGTGAGAGGAAGGAAAATTTAAAAATTAAAAGCTTGATTGAAAACTTCAATAATTTCATCTATTTTTTTTCTCTTGTTTTTTTCCCATGGAAAAAGCAATTAAATGAAAAGGAAATTAATTAATTAAATCTTTCCGGAAGAACACATCTGCATTTCTGGTCCTCAAAATATTTGAAGTGACAAATGTTGCATAGCTCCACCATATACATTTTCTTCTCTTGTTTCAAATGTTGTGCTTCTCTATGCAGGACCTAGAACATGTGGGTGGTTATTCATTTGTTAGGTGCAAAGTAGTGCAGAGATTCTTGAAAGATGTGTCCCCTTTTCCACCCTTGTCCATAATGGCTTTCCCTATTTCACTTAATGTTTTCCATCAGTTGATCTTGTAGTACTTATTTTGCAGCCTTTGCCCCTTCTGCCACTTTTCTTACCTTTTTTTCTCATTCACGAACCCTGTGAAAGACTTCTGCCCTGCCGTCTTTTCCATTTTCTCTAAGAACCTGACCTAAAGCCCACTGAAGGTTGTGGAAGAGCTCCTCTTGATTTCAGAAGGCTTTGGGTATCAGTCTAGTTGCACCTAATTCTCACCCTAACCTTACTAAAACCTATTTCTGTGTCTGAACTGGCGTGACTGTATTTATTTTTATACAGTGCAAGCTTAGCCAATGCTTTTCTTTTTTTTTTTCTTGTGAAGGTAAGTAGGGTAGATGGAAACATCAGGAATATTAAAGGCACGGTTCAGGTCCAATATTCCAAATGCAGCTGCTCAATTTCCATTCTCATCACAGTTTTAGCAGGCTTCCAGCAGGTTTCATTCATATATTACACTGTGGAATATTTCTGTGGCTACTCTACTAACTCTGGCAATTTATAGTAATGTACAATTACGTTCCAGCACAAGAAATGTGGAAAAAGACAATAAAAAGTGATAACAATATGATAGAGTATCAAACTTGCCCCAATACCCTTGTAGTAGCTTCAAGTTAGTAAATCCATTTAAGTTTACTGGTTCCACTTTGCTAATAGTGTCAGAAGAAGGGGATGGTTGAGAAACAACTCTGTATTCAGAGTAAGACTGAATAGTGGTGTCCTCTTGGAAAGTATATAAACACGTCTTCACTGAGTTTGCAAGGCATGTGTGTTGAGTGTTGCAATATAGACCTGTGAAGTATGCAGCAAAATCTGTCTTGATGCCTCCTTGTAGTCAGGGGCATGGTGGGGGAAGAGCTAGTGCTGTGAGATTTTGAGCAACCTGTATTCCTGCATGAAAAGAATAGAAACAAACCAACCCATGTCTGAAGCTGGCTGTCAGGGGAAGCCTTGGTTCACGTATCAGTACATCTTATCTGATATTGTGATAGTAGGGTCTGAAGGGATCAGTGGTTACAGTCTTGCAGAAAAAGAAGAAAAAGGAAGAAAAAACCCAATTATTCTTAGCTGAGGCAGCTGATATAAACATGAGCATCATGAGAACACAGGACACATAGGCTGCCACCTGCCAGAGAAATGTCTCAAACTTGGTGGAAGAGGCAGATGAAAGTATTCAAATGCCACATGGAGGAACACACCATGAAGTTCAGTTTGCTGCGGGAGAGTTGAGGATGGTGTGAACTCATTTCTAGGTCAGGGCACCCTGGGGAGGCTGACTTGAGCCTATGCTGAATAAAAAGAGCAGGTTTATACCATATTGCAGCTCAAAAGAACGAAAATTAACACCTACTGATGTCATGGATAAGTTTCCCAAACTCATCTCAGATTTGTACCTGCACAATTCAGGGGTGTCTTTTGCTCATATATTTTGAGGGAAGTTCTATCCAGTTTCTGAATCAGGACTACAGATTAGAAAATTCAGACAATAGTTATATGTACAGGGACCAAGATCAAGTCATTCCATTATTCTTTCTGACTGTATTTTCAGTGACTACAATGTTTTCTGGTGCAATTTTAATTTTATATTCCTATGTTTAGACTATCAAACAATAAAATGTTATTAGCGTTTATCCTTTTTAAGCCACTGATACGTACTAAAAACTTTAACTCAAGCATAACAAGAATTTTTCATATCCGGGAATGCAGAAAGTGATTCACTGTGGTATTTTTCGTGACAACACTATATTTTTCATGGCACAACCAATTACTGCAGTAGGCTTAGTTCAGACGTTTTTTGCATGAGTTACTAATACTTATGAAAATATACTTCTATTATTTTTAATTTATGTATTATTGATAGTGATAAAGGAAATCTCAGCAGAATTTAACAGTTTCCACCTCTGAGAGAACAATCTTCAAAGGGTTTGTAAGTAAAAAATACTCTTGTCTCTTGCCTCTTTTTCTCTTTGAGGTTTTCTATATTTTCTAATAAATTATTCAGTGTTTCACATTATGATTCTTGGGCTTGCTTTCAGATCTATTAAATCCCTGTATATGTAAGTTTTATGAACACTGTTTGTAAAGATCATGTAGAGTCTAAGTGCATTGGTGACAAGGGTCGTGAAATATTGAGAGATTTAGCCACATCTGTGAGATAAATAAGTGTTTCTCCCAGAGGCCTAAGAGCTGGCCTGTTCACATACAACACAAAGACCTGTGCAACATGACACATTATATCCTGTTATTTGGAATTAATCCGCAAAATAACACTAACTCCTGTATCAGAGTATTAGGGTACTACAACCATTCCAGAATCTCAGGGTGATCCAGGGAGGTGTTGCGTCATCACAGCAGTCATAGAGAGAGGGGAAGGAAACTAAAGTTACAATGTGAAATATTCTTAAATACACACAAGTGTTTTTTTTCAGTTAAAGTCAATTGACTGGTAAATTCTCCTTTTGTGTTCTTTCTTTTTCTCCCAGTCAAGTTTGCAGCAGAATATCAATAAGGCTTGTTGAAATGGAAACTTTTCACTGTGCATAATTAGAGTAAATGAAACGTGCATCCATTCTCAATGCGTTTCTTTTATTTCCATAAAATTTAATTTCTCCAAGAATGGAAGCAGGAAAAGAATGGGGTGAAGGTCAACTTACATGAGAAGGGATTGCAAATTTCAAGGCCAGCTCAAGAACAGCAATTGGGATCAGAAATCTTCCTCTGTGATAGGGGCAAACACTTCTCAGCCCGATTTGTGTACCTCAGTTTTGCCTGTGAAAAGCGGGCTCTGGAAGCAAGAATTAAGCACGCAGAGGCATAGACAAGCAGAGCAAATTTTCCTTCAGTATGCTGCTGGGGTAGCCTGATCTGAAAACCTACTGCTGCTCCTGTGCCTTGAATTTGCTAAGTGTTGAGTACCACTAATACAGCTAGAGCCAAACTGTGAGCTGTCATGACCTTCCCGAGAGGAGAGCCCGTGAGGGATTAGGCTGAGCCTGCCAAAGTCGTCTTGCTCGTGATCTGTGTCAGATCTGAAAAAGAGCTACGCTCACTCCACATCAGCCTGTACCAGAGATGGGAACTGTAAAGTACAGGATTTTGGCGAGTCTGACCCCGGGAAGTGGGGCTGGTCAGGTTAAAGCACTAGGGCTGTAACGAACCAGAACTCTTTCCATTTCAGCAGTGGCCCTGTCCATGTCATGCTGCACCTGGTGCCGTGTGTGCTGTGGGGAGGAGGACAGGCCACTGAAGCAGACAGAGGAAACAGGCAGGGAAGGAAGAAAAAAAGTGATGTCAAGCTCTTTTGCAGGTGGGGAGGTGGGGCAGGTGAACATTGTCCAAGGAAGTGCAGGAAGACTGGGCAGAGGCTGGGGCTGTGCTCTGATCATCACCCCAACATCCTGGGGGCTGTTCTCACAGGCAGGAGTGGTCTGTTCACGCCTTTTGCCAGCTCAGCCTATGCTACCTCTGCTGTGCCAGTGCTCCTCTCCCACCCCAGCTGTGGACTAACGTGCCTTTACTGAAGCCACCATACCGATGTTCTCTGTGAGCAGGATTTCCTGTGCTCTTGTGACAAGATGGAAATGCACATGCAGTTATAGGCCCCAGAGCACAGTTGATACATGGCAGCCTTCACTGGCTACCCTCCCTCAGATGGGGTGCTGTGGGTCAGCCATGGTCCTGGGAACACAGCTTTTGTCTCAAACCAGGCTTTTTCTGCCTTAAATACCCAAGTGTCTCAGTGGTATAGGGGGTGGTGCAGGAGAAGCAAATGCAAATATAATTTAGGTTTAATCAAACCTCTCCTGTGGGACTTTTCAATGTGATTGAGCAGACTGTGAAAGCCCTCTGGATGTGCTCAGGCACACCGTACTCTTGGTGTGCTTTCGTGGATGCCATCAGGATCAGTGGAGAAACCAGCATAACAGGAGTCTGGAAAACTTCTTTGTCAGATACATCACTTTGAGCTTCCAGCTATGAAAGGTAAAAAAAGACAGAGGGCAATGCATATTTCACTCAGTGGGGCCACTTTTCCTGTTTTTATTGTCACTGGATTTCTAAATGACAGAAGTCGAGACACAAAACAATAGAGGATGCTCTGTTAGGATGGCTGTTCACACTTTGTAGTTCTCTGAATTGAGACGCCTCCTGCTATAAACTTGAAGTTTGCCAAGCCTGAAGCAACTCTCTGCTGCTATTATTCACTTATTACTGCAGAATTGCTTAGCAATCTCACAGGACATCCAGGGCCTTGTCATAGCCGGTGCTATATATATGAGCATGCTGCGAGAGACAGAGTCTGTCCTGAGGAGCTGCCAGCCCGAGCAGACAGTCCTGTCCCAGTCGGGATGGAGAGCTGGCCAGCTGCCTGCTTGGCTCAGGCGGACCACGGTGGGGGTTAGCTGGATGCTGGGCTACAGCTGCCAGATTGTCTGCTGGGCAGATCATCCCGACTTTAGGAGGTGTCTCAGATCAGTGGAATTAATTGCTTATTGGACATGCCCATATCTCTCCCTTTTAAGAAGTTTAAAGGAGATAGCTAACTTCTGTGTGGCTGAAGGCAGCTGGTATGAGTCCTTCCCAAAGTGACATGCTCGGTATCACACAGGAAACTTGGCAGGATTGAGCATGGGGTTGTTTTTGAGTCCTGGCTTACCACCTATTCCACAAAAGTACCTTTTTTCTCCAGTTCACAAGAAGTTAATATGTCACCAGTCTTTGCCTTAAACCAGACATGAATGTTCACACCTCACTTTAGGGGGGAAGAGAGCTGGTACACAGCATCCCTCCCTCTGTCTCCCAGCTCTAGCACTTCCTTGTACAAAGCACAATCTTATTTTCTAGAAACACCATCCTCTTTCTTTCATCCTCTGAAAAATGCTACTCTTGCACTTCTATTTTTTGCATCCTATGAATAAAGATACCAATTGATGAGATACACATAGCAGTCAGACCAGGAAATGTGAAACATATTGTTATTAATTTGGGTCCACATAAATCTTTGTTTGTCATGGAAAAAACAGATAGACTATTTTTAGAAAACATTCATTCCTTTATTTTGTCTGCCAAGCATTTCCAATCTGAATCTCCGAGAAAAAGCAATCTGCTATACTCAGATGTTTGTGTGATGAGGGGGTCTATCAGGTGTCACAGCAAACAAGTGTGTTTTCTGTGCAGCATATTCAAATTCCTTCGGTACTACTTCACTTCCCTCCCCAAAATACAAGCAGTGGTAGCTATGTCATAAACAAAGACTGAGCATAGACCTGATTTAGCTGTGCTTGAGGAGAACACCCTGTCCACGTCTTTGTGCATTTTTTCTTCTTTATAATTCCTCTGTCAGACTTTTTTACCCTCCTTGACCCTGAGCAAATTTGTCAAAGTGAGGTGGTCATCTAGTTTTACAGGCTTGGGCAAAGTAAGCTACACAAGACTAGGAAGGGAAAAGCAGACAACTGGACTATAAATTGCAAAATCCCAGAAGCTAAACTCAAGAAGGGGCAGAAGCTGAAACACTAGTGCAATATGAGAAGAGGCATGCCTTTTAAAGCAGCAATGCAAAGGGACATTCTGCTATGGGCGCATGGGAATTTTTGCCAGCTAGTCTCTTTTTTTACCTTGCCATGTCTTTAAAGGGTTTTGTTTCTCTGAAGATGAGGAAATTGCATGCTTTCTTGAATAAGATTACCTGATAAGATGGTATTCCGACCACTGCCATGAAAGTTAAGTTTCTATACAGGATAAACAAATCAAGGTGTAGAAGTGGAAGCGATCTGGACCATATAGGAGGTGTGTAGGAACCATTTTCTCCTATGTAATAACTTTTCTTGTCAAAGGGACATTCCAAAGCTTATGTCAACAGTAAGATAAAAATGCTGCAAATTTAGTAGGTCTCATATCTCATCTCCAGCTGAAATTACAACCATAAACAATAAAAACTTACCCCTGATAACAGGCTGACATTACTGACATATCAGTCAGCTCTGATACTCTGATCACAGGGTCTGCTGATCAGTTCCAATATCCTGCAAGGAGCTCATGCATTTGTACTAAAACATTCAAACATGTTCCCTTCAGTGAATGCCGTTAGGCAGCAGCTTCTCTTCTCCAGTCCCCCTCCTCCTCGAGAAATATCTGACATGAAGAGGTGCACAAGGCCTGGTCTGGTTGTTGCTTCCACTTAATATCCTGGTGCTAGGGCCAGCAGGAGAGAAATTCCAAGAGTTCCAGAACACTGGAAGAGTAATAGGGTCTACTGAAAGGGATTTTTAGAGTCTTTCATTGCCTTGGATTATTAATGTAAACATACTTGGATGACACAGTTCCTGCAGTCCCTCTGAGCTCTGTTTATTTTATTTCAGGTACCATGAGCAGTGCTGGCTACGTTACCATGAAATGCAGCATCTGCTTCACCCTCTGGAGAGGTGCAGTACTGAACAGGCTCCCCCTCCATGACAGAAAACATTAGGGAAAGCTGGGGGTGCCTGAGCTAAGACCCCTCCTGGAGCTGCCCTGGGACAATTGCCTTCTTCAGCACCTTCACTGGTGAGCACCTGTGGTGGAGTTGCTTGGTGGCTTTCTGTACCTAGTCCATATCAGTTAAGAAAGCTTCCTGACAGCCCATACCAGAGTAAATATTTAATATTAATCATAAAAGTATATAGATTTGAAATGAGAACTTGAGTATCCAAATCTGGGCAGCTTGTATAGCCAACTCAATGTATTTCAGATTACTTTTGATAAGAAGCAGAGAAGATATAAGAAAGGGAACCATTTTTTGAAAGTTTTTATGAGAATTGGGGAGTGAGCAAGTATAGTCCATTTGTTAAAAAAAAAAATACATGGAGGAACAAACTGGGTAACTTAGAAATCCTGCAACTTTGGCAAGCATCACATACAGAAAACATTCTTGTCAAAGGTAATGCGCTCTGCTGTATGTTTTATGGAAACCCAACATGAAGACTTTGAGTTGGATCCTCTATTCAGCATAGCTCTGGGGAAAATCAGTTCTGATCCTCTGGGCTCATTTTATATCCCAGTTTGTTCTTTTCCTCATTTCTTCCATTCTCTTCACCTTATATTTTTATTTTCACCTTGGTTGTTACCTGTTCTTCATGCTTCAGGACTTCAAATAATCTTGGCTTGACAAGAGTTAATAGGAAACCTCCTTGATAGGCTGATTACATCACAGGTTTCCAATACATGGTTTTCTTGCACCATCCTCTGAAGCATGTAATCCTGGTTTCTAGCAGAAACAAGTTGCTAGGCATCAAGGGCAGTGGCACAGATCTGGTGTGACAATTTTTATGTTGGTTGTGCCCTCTTGCTTTTGTATTGCCCATTCCCTTGAATGCCTGTCTCCTCTGCTCTCATCCAGCCTTCTATAATTCCTCTCCTTTTTCAACCTCCCTCAACTCAGTTCAAGTTTCTCACTTTCATTTTCTCTTCCTCTGCCCCATCTTTCAAATACATACAATGCATATATTTTTGCTGTGACCAATAGCCTAATGATGATTAATTTGGCTCCAGCAGTATCTCTGGATGTAATTTTCATAGCCTTTCTCTGGCTGCTGAGAGATGTGAATGCACTTAGACTGATAATCTCTCTCCGTGACAGAGCGAGTGTTTCAGGAGTCAGTGCTTGTCCATTTTTCCACACATCCATTTCCTGACAGAACCCACGCTCATCAGCTTTCAGGGCATAAGTGTCTCTTCAAGCTTTCAATTGCCTGGCATAACAGTGATGGTATATCTTCAAAGTTCAATATATCCTCAGTGCTGATGGCACATCTATATCCTGAGTTACCTCTGTGTTTTAGAGGTGCTTCGGCATATCCCCTTAAACTGCTGGATGAGTTAATCTGATCAAATTCAGACACCTAGACAAAAGCAGGTCACCTGAGGTTCCTGTTGTAAAAATTTCAGCGTACAAGTCATCTTGTCCCAAGGTATACATCTGAATAGTCAGATGATTTGCACCCCAAAAGTGCTCTTCTGAGCTGAGATAGAAGTAAGAGGAATCCCACCCATTGAAATGGAGTAGGACAAGGAAGCTGATGCCCTTTGCTTAAGGAACTGTCCTTCATGAAGAAAGGTGACCTGCATCCCATATGTAGGCATTCAATGCTATCCAAAATGAAGGGACATGCAAGGCATATTGTAGATGAGCTGATTTCTGCTGGTTATGTTTTTGCACGTTAATGGAGGCAATGAGAAATTGAAAGGATGGACAAGGCACAGCCTGGGCAGGCACTGAGAGTATGGTCTAAGGGATGGGCATGATGGGGAGGTACTTTGGGCTGAATGGTAAAAGAGAAAATCTTGGGAATTTGGTTGCATTTCCCTGTTGTTCTTCCTCTGCTTTTCTGAAGGAAACAGGACTTTGTGTTCTGAATACATCAGCTCACATCAAAGAACAGTCTGATTCCACCTAATTTTTCTCCACCAATGGAACATCACCCAGGGGTTTGACTAGCATTTTGAGCCATCAGCATCACCACTGAGACTGTGTAGTTCCCTTCAATACTGACCTTTCAGGTCCTGAAGCATCAGTGAGCCCTGCCGTTCACCTGACACCATGGGGGTGGGTTATCCTTTATTGGAAAACTTATTAGCATGTTTACTTTCACTTTGTAAGTGAAATATTTATTAACAGCATTCCGGGATTTCAGATTACTGATAAACTGAGTCCTCCTAAAGATAATTATTCTGGGACACAAACTCTTGTCTTCTAAACTATATTTTCTCAGCCTTTATCAGTGTTTGGGAAGTTGGAATTCACATTGCTTTTAATAAATGGAGGTCACCAAATTTCTTTTGTATATTGATGCATGTGAAGGATCCACAAGTTCTTATGCCTTCTGCTGCCCAAGCTACAATGGAGCTGGACCTGAGGGTCCAGATTTTGGAAGGAAAATAGCACAAAAATAACATCAGAAGAAAGCTTTTCAGTTTACATTTTGTTATGCCCTGATGTCTCCAGTAAATAGGAACTGCACAGTGGCAGTCAGCTCAGGCGCATTCTGGACAGCCAGGAGTGACACACTACATAAAACCAGAAACTAATGGTAAATGCTTTATGGAGTAAAGATATTGAGAAAATCACCCTGTGTGTATAGGAACTGCAGAACCAAGAGAAAGGCAGGTCATAGGCCCTGGATTAATACATATCAGGTAGATTATATATAAATCAGTCAAGACAGAGCACACAGAGGATGTTTAAGCAGGAGGACAACGTACCTGAGGAGATGGAGTTGAAAATGGTCATAACTACAACCTCCTACCTGAGGCGACTTCCTAGGCTCTATATGCAGTCAAATGGAGATTTCTCCTGCAAAAGGCAATAGAGGCTAAAAAGGATACTCTGAACTTTTCCACGGGCAGTCTAGGAAGAACAGGGAGAATTACGTCCAA
This sequence comes from Falco biarmicus, assembly GCF_023638135.1. Taxonomy (NCBI): domain Eukaryota; kingdom Metazoa; phylum Chordata; class Aves; order Falconiformes; family Falconidae; genus Falco; species Falco biarmicus. Next base: position 66,892,820 of record NC_079289.1, on the reverse strand, counting down.
ATGTGGACATCTATATAACTACAAGTAGTTTTAACATACCCTATTTCTTACTGGGTGTCATTTGGGGGAGCATAGGAGCACAACTATCTGGCCTCTGGCTGCCCTACTTTACTTGTTGCTTCATAGGCCATAAAATATCACCCTGTAGCTGCACCATTGTCTTCTGGGGGAAGCTGGCACTGCTCTGCTGCTGTTCCACATTACGCAGGGCTGTTTGCCATTTTTTCCCCAGAACGTGGTGCATCTTGTGCCATTTTCCTTCCAGTCTAAAGAATGATGTACAGATCTAGCCAGGGTTTTTTTGTCAGATGGATAAATGTCGTGGCCTGCCTTCTGCTGGCAAGTTTTATGGGACTCTTTCAAAAACACACAGGAAAAAAAAAGTAGGTATAATGTAGTAGGATGTATCAGCAGATTTAAGTTTGGGAGTTTTCTTCTTTACAAAAGACAGCAGGTCTCTCTGTTCTTCTAATATACATATAAGTGAAAGAAGCTCCAGATGGCTGATGATTAGATTTCGTTGCTAAAGAATGTCTGAGCCTTTAACATCTGAAAATTCACAATTTCCAGGCACAGTTACACTGCCTAAAGACCTGTGATAAGTTTATTTGTGGCAACATGGAAAATGAAAGAGATGCATAATAATGTAGAGAATTCTTAGGTGGTTGTGCTATCAATTATTTCATTGTATTCTTTGGATACTTTTATGCTTGCAAATCATGAGGTATTTTTTTGGCTGCAGCTTTACAGAAAACCTGTTACTATAACATGCTCAGCTCTCTGCATTACGCAGCATAAATATGCACTGTATGCTTAAAGAACGTGGGGTCCTAACATGTAAGAATGCTTTTCTTTGGATGAAAATAAAGGTCACCTAATGATGACCTTACTTACTAAAATAATTTTTGCCTATCATAGTTCTTACATATTTAGTATTTTAACTAAAAACTGCAATGCCAAAGTGTGGCATCTTTTTCTTTAATTATTTTACATGGAAATTCTCTCACAGTTTAGTCAAGAAAGGCATTCCAGCCAATGACTGAAAAATAATAGTATAAAAATACACATTGATTTAGATTTCCAAAATTGATTAGCAGTTTAAGACTGTGACAGCAATTTCTGTGGTGTTTCCAGTTTACTAGAAGCTAAAATTGATTAGCACTTTTTGAAAAGTACCATTCTAATCAAGGTAAATTAAGTAATGAAATTACTTGATTACTAGACAATTTACCCTTTCAAAGAATCTTTAAATAAAACTAGTTTGGGAAACAGTTTTTGACAGCAGATCTGCTGAAACTATTACTTGGGCTGGAGAAAGAAATGTTTTTCTTTCATGCTTTTCCTTTTGTATTTTCTCATATCTTTTCAATAAATTACAATCTTAGTCCATATTGCTTTACTGGATTTTTTTTTTAATTTCCTTTCTTGCATTTTTCACTTCAAGGCTTAATTATATTCATCCTGATAAATAATTCTATGTGCTATCACCCTGCCTGCTACCCCTGTATGGTACAGCGGAATAATGTGTGGACTATAACCTGGAAACCTAAGCCTGTCACCCCAATTAGAAACAGTTCCAGCAGGAGAGATAGTCTAACAAATCTATCTTCAGACTCCCTTCCGAGTGTGTGTTTTATGTTCTAGAGATAGGTATATAGTTTTAATGGGAAAGACTCCTAAACACTATTTTCACTTGAGTGAAATTCAGATGCACATAAAAAATTTATTAAGCCAAACTAAATGGATTTTTAAATTATTCCACAAAAGGTGGTGGAGAAAAAATGAAATCATCTTCATTGTTTGTGAGAGTGCTTCAGCTCTGTTAATAGTGAGTGAGGTCTGCCTCAAGCACTGGCCCCACGGCCCCTTTGCCAGCTTGTTCTCCTAACCAGCCCATATTCATTTGGTGAGGGGATCATCACAGGTCAAGGTTCCTCCAAGGACATACAGCTGCATAGATTAAGGTATCACCTCCCATGCATGTACACACACCAAAGATGCTGAACTGAAGCCTACTTTGTTTTTTGCTTCATTCTTTGCCCCTGGAAAAAAATACTGCATAAATAAAGGTATGTAATGGAGAATGGCACGAACACACTGCATGCCAGGCCAGAGCTCTTTACATAGACAACATAAATCCTTGTCTGCAGCCCATGACACCTCCAAGAACAGAGACAACAGTCCTTGCCAAACCCCTCATGGCGATGCTGGCACCAGTGCTTCGTGCTGTTTAAAACAGATGCTTCTTATTTAAGAAAATGATTGGAAACATATAGCAGTAAGAAACTAATGTTATCTGTGTTCACATCTGGCCAAGATGTATGGAGCTCAAGGCTGGTTTACTTTAGGAGTAGGCTGGAATTTCTGATTTTCTGTGGGGGACGGTATAGTGAACTTAGGAGAGTACAGTTGACTTAGGGGAGGAGATGTGGCTGTGGGGTTGTTCATCAGCTGAAACATTTTCAGGGTGATGTGGTAGTAGAGTGAACGTCTGCTGGAAGGGAAGAGGGAGAATACACAGGCAGAAGGAAGGACAATGCATATGCAGAAGAAATGAATTTTAATCCTGATGTATTTCTGTATTTCTATTGTCCCCTTTATATATGATCAGATATGCTTTTGCATAATGGTTCAGATATCACCAAACATATGTAGATCTATGCAAATCTGCAGACACCTGGTTTTTGTTCTGATGATATTGCCAGTAATGCAGACAGCTTGGTTAGCAAAGTTAAAAACTTATAGTAATAGCTCTGTATATCCAAGATTCCTACATTTCTGCTTTCCTTTCCTCTCCTCTCTTGTTTGTGAAAGGCTACCTTGCTTGTCTTTCTTCAGACCATTTCCATTTCCAGTAAGGAGCTGTCTTGTGAGAGAATTCTGCCTCTGCTTTCACATCCCCTCCACCCTCCATACTATTCAATGCTGTTGTTCTGGTTTTTGCAAGATGTAAGGTTTTTTATACCTTTTCAATCTTGTTTTCTCCAGACTGTCCCTCTATCCCTTGAGAAGCCTTCCAGCCTAAAAAAATATGTCCTCTTTAACAAAACAAAAAAACCCCAAAACCAAAAAAACCCCACCAAACCAAAACAAACAAAACCCAAACAACAAAAACCCCAAACAACCAAACCTGAGAATTACAGTTCAGGAAAGTAAAAAATATGTGCAGAGTGATAACTAAGCATGGGCAGCCGCACTGTGTGGCAGAGATTGCAAGCTGAACGTTTTGCTTATGCTTATATTGATTGTAGCTATCTTCCCAGTTTCTCACACACATCTTATAAATTGTACACCCTTGCAAACTGTGCCAGTTGGAATTTAAAATTTGCCCCTTTACCACTGGGAGAAATGGAAAAATTAATGAAGTGACAACTGGTGCTTCCTCCCTTCCCCGGGAGACAGGAGACAGGGGCAAAACCCATCCAATGTGGAAGACTTTCAGTTACTAACATCACCATGTGAAATTCCTTGGCTTAGATCTGAAAGCAGAGCAACACGTTTTAATATTCCATTTTAAAATGCTTATTAAAAAAAAAAAATAATGGAGAAATATGATGGTGAGGAACACATCCTTTTTTCCGGTTCCCTGGGTGACAAATACATCCAGAGCTTTTGTTGCACTCTGTTTTTCATTGCAGCCAAGCTCCAGAGCCTGGTGCTCCACACTGCTGTAAATACAGTGCTTCAAATGTCAGACCTGATTTACTCAATCCCTTGGAAAGAGAACAAAGCAAGTCAGTTTTTGAACCCAAAACAACAGTTGTTCACAAATAGCCCAGACTGGGAACTAAATAAAGAGGGCGCTGTTTCTGCAGTTAACCACTACCCATGCTGTTCCTACTAGCTTTTACTTGTAGTGTAAGCACTTTCATTGGCACTAACAGTACCACTGCTTGTCAAAAAGTAGTCATATGAGCCAAACCTTGAAGGACAAAACACTTGTGTGCCCTAAATTTCCGCTGCAGCAATGATAAGAAATGTGACTGTCCTCAAACACACATGGTGAAAGCAAACATTGGCTGATAACTTGGATGTCGCGTTTTCAGGCTGGGTTTGTTTGGATGCATTTGTGTGGCTAAATGTAGGGCTATGTAAAGGTATCCAGGCTAGTGTGTACCCTGGAAGCAGCATGGTGCTGTTGAGGAGATCACCAGCCAGGTGAACACACCCTCCTCAAGCAGCTATGTTGGTTTCAGCACTAAATATTGCACCCCAGTGGTAAACCTAGAAAGCCGTATTTAGAATTTACTAGTTTTATATATGTAGATAGTAACATCGATGCCTTTCAGAAGTCCGTGTTTGGATCCTTATTTTTTTAAAACTTTGCCCACAATAGTCCTTTTGCACCAAAAATCTAATACCAGTCAAACTATCCTATTTAAATATGCTGAAACAGATTTATTCTTGTAAATATGCAAGGCATCATGCAGCTTAATGCTTTCAAACAGATTATGTCCTATTTAAAAGGGGTGACCCTGCTTTAAAAAACATGAAGAAACTAGTAAATTCTAGTGAGAGTGAAATGTTGTCTAAATTCTTCTACATGAAGCTGCTTCACACTTTTTCTTGCTGCATCTCATTTTTCTGTGACTATTCAAAGCTTGTACCTTCCCAGCAATGAAAATATCAGCCCTGAAACTGGAAACTTCACGAAAGCAACATTAATTGTGACATCTTCTAAGTGGCCTTTTGCGACCAACGAGACACATGTTTTTTTCACATGGTGTGTACATCATTTTTTACAGTGTCTAAACAAGGCAGCACAGTTGACAAACTTGTTCCTGTTAATTGCCAAATCCTCAGTTTCAAGGCTGCATAAATCTTCTCGACAAAAGATCACAGCTGATGCTGTCAGGTCAAGAGTCTCACAGTATGTTTTTAGTGACAAGTCAAACACATTCCCTAGGGCTCACGCTGGTAACACCTTACATTTATTTTTTTGTTCTGGCTCTGTGGAATAACAGCTTTGAATTCATTCTGATGTGTTGGTGTTTGCTGCATGTGCAGGGCTGCCAATTTCTGAACCACCTGGCTTGCTAAACCATGCTGTGGGTAAAGTCCCTCTTGTTGCTTCTGGTCCTGGCTCTCTGCTGTCTGGACTCCAGGCACTGCACACCAAACTATCACCAGGGACACCATGACAAAAACAGTTTGCTGCTCTGGTTGCTCTTTCTCTGTTAAATAGCAATAGCTCTAACCTCATTTTATGGTTTTTTTCATACTTTTTTTTTATGCTTTCTTCAAAAATTCTGTTTCCTTTAGTTTGGAGTTATGCCGGGTTGCCTGGCTTAAAGCACTGTAATGTCTTGGGTTCAATCGCAGCCTGATTGTGCTGGGTAGACATGGTAAGCCATATCACCTCCACCTTCCATGTTTTTACCCCGGGACCTCAGGTGCAAATCTTATGCGTGTCGTAGCAAATCTGGTAATCTCACTGGTATCATCTTGCATGCTACAGCTCTGGAGGCATGTCTGCCACATAAGATAATGCTGTAGCTCTCACCTTATGCTTAATGCAAACCCCAGCCTGTGAAAAGCGATGCCTTGTTTCACCCACACTGCCAAACCCTGTGGGATGAGGTGGGAGACAGAGAGAACAGTTGCCACCTGCTCTGCTCTACAGGGTGGTCTTGGTTCTGCAGAGCCGCCAGCTGCTGCTGCTGCAGAAGGGAGCCTAGATATGGAGTGAGACCCTACCACTACCCATGGGGAGCACATCACCCTTCAGACCCTTCTTAAGGCAATAAGAATAACGGAAAATTCAAGACAAAGAGGTGTAGTTTGATGCTGCCTTCAGCATTCCTCTGGCTCAGATGGTTGGGTCGCCGTGCCACCGAACTGAGGTCCTCTGCCCCATGGCAGCTTGTGTTAGCATCAGTCCTAGCTGGGCCAGTCCTTTCCCACTGTAAAGCCACATGACCCTCAGCAAGAGGCTGTCCCTGGCTCTCGGTGTGGGTGTGCTGCCACTCACGCTTAGCCTTCACAGATTCTGTGGCTTCAGCAGCCTCTGGGAATCTGATGTGTTTACAACAGTACCAGGGACTTGGCAAGACATTGGACGGATGGTTCAAATGCACAAAGCTGATCTCACCTTGCTATGTGCCAGTCTACCAAATGAACAAATGATACCAAAAGTACCTCATGAATTTATATATTTTATTGCTTAAGCTTATCCCCTTGAACCTTTGAATTATAAAGCAGTTATGGAGCTCTACTGAACTGTATGCGTTATGGAGCCATTAATGGTCTGCTTCCAGGCACCCTCCATAGTAGTCTGTCTAGAGACAAAGTCCCACACCAAGATCCATTTTCAAGTAATAGGTATCCCCAGGTTTCCTACAAGGTCTATGTCCAGTGAACCTGGCTGGGCTTCTGCTGCCAGCGCAATCTGCCATGGGAAAAATGGGTCTGGAGAAGCTGCCACTCCTATTACTCCTATTTACTGTTCTTTCGTTGGGGAGAGGGTGAGAAATGGTGCTTGTCTGCACTTCTCTCTGTCTCTGTGGAGCATCTGTTCCCACAGATGATCTTGGCTAAGGACGTTTTGCAGTTGTTTTCCAAAGCCTAACAAAATTAGATAAACTTTGGTCCTTTCCCTCTGATAAATTTTGTACAAACATGGCTCAACTGTCTTTGATAGATTTGCCTCTGGAGATTGTAAATATCCTTCTGAAGAGCATTGTTTTGTTTTGTTTTGTTTTATTTTTTTCCAGTTCATCATTTCATTTCATTTCAGCATTGATCAAATCATGTTAGCTGCAGGCTTATAAGAGGTTTTTTTCTTACCTATACTGGTAGGCAGATCTAATGTTGGCTTTGTTGCTTGGACAGATTGGCCTCCACTGAGTCACGGATAGAGTGCCTGGCAATAGCCCCAACACACTAGTTAACGAAAGGGAACACATAGATTTGAACTACTGGATCTAACAGTTATGCAAGCAACAGGGCGTTATCTGTACTCCGTGTTCAAATGAATGGTGTTGGCACTGCAGGATGGCAGATAAAAGTACCATGGTTTTTCTCTTAAATTCCCCTAGAAATTCCTTTTTCTCTTTTTGCTGAGAGTAGAAGGCTCTGATTTGCTTGCCCATGGATCTCTTCCAGTCTGAGCTCTCCTGCTATCACCACTGATGTGTTCATATGATGATATTGTAGCTGGAACAAGGGGAGTGAACAAAGCTTGTGACTGTCATATACCAAAGTGCCACTCTGGTTCTAAATGGATCCTGTACTAAATACAGAGGAATTGTTTGCTGTGGGAAAGAAAGGAATAGAATCATTCTGTCACTGAAAATAAATTGAAGGTTCCCATACATTGCTGTAGCCCAGGGTCACTTTCTGTTATGTGCTCATTTTTTTCCAGTTTGACAATTTTCATCCTTCTTTGTTCATTCTAAGATGAACCGTCTTCTCCAGCCTTCTTCAAAAAACCAAAAAGCAACTCAAAGTTTGGCTGAAAATCCAGATGGAAGATTATGGAATCTACATATCTTAAATGAGACAGATGAGTAATGCAGCTTACTTATCTAAATCACTCAGAAATCCAAATTACATGCCACATGTTACTCCTTAAGCTAGTCAAAAGCAGTTTTCCTTTTTTTTTTTTTTTAATTAATTCAGGCTAAATGCCTTTAATAACTGCAGAGCTGAGAAGAAAGAGCACTGCTGTAAGCAGTGTTTTGATTTCACCTGACCCTTGCATTATGAGATCAGAGCTTAAGATACATTATCTGGAAATGTGACAGTACTTATTTTTTTCCTCAAACACACCTGGAAGCAGGATATTGAGCAGAAAAATATGCTCAAGAAATTCAAAGGGGACCTGTGGTGAAAGTAAGGCAGTTCCTTGCATCTCTACTGTTCTTGGTACTGCCTTGGAAAGCATAATCCAATGGTGCTTCCCAAAGAGCAAAACAGAATGAATGCTTGCCTGCTTTGCGTGCCATTCTCATGGAGAAATCAATTTTTCATTTTTAAATATAACATTGCACCTACTTACAATTTCTAAGACTATGTACTGCAATTTGCTGGCACAAACAACAGATCCTATAAACTTCAGCAACATCAGGTAACGTCTGTGGGGAGTTCAATCAATAAGTAAGCCCTCTCTCCTCTGTTGCTGAGTGATTTCACCACCAAATGACTTTGTTTAATGCTGTGAAAGTGGCCAAGCATACTGTGTCACTCAAAAGAAAAAGGAATTTGGAATCTGAAAGCATGAGGATTGGAGAACCACGCACTGTAATTATTTCCCTGGAGCTTCATCAGTGGTTTGTGGATAACCATAGAGGTAAGAACTGCTGCCTCTAATCTCAGAGACACTGAACGGGGACATTTGGACTCTGCAACAGGAAGCAACTTGGCACCAGTGGTGCCTCAAAAAGATGATCAGAGCTGTAATCTCAACATATGGGGCTGCCAGATTTCCCAACTGCACAAAGGAGACATGAGTGTCTTTTTCTGTGTCAGAGTCAGGGTGCTTCCTCTAATAATAAGCTCTGGGGAGTTGATTAAATCTCTAGAAATAAGGCAGCAGCTTGGAGAAAAAGCTCTTGGGAGTTTTCGTCTTCTGTGCTGAATCTTGGCATGAGTCACCTTGTTGACCTCTGGTTTAGTGCAGATAAAGGACAACATGGGTTTATGAGATGAGTGGGTCCAACTTTATCTGAAGGCATTTTACAACAGTTCAGTTTGAACACGATGAACAAGATCTTTTTGCATCTAAGCATTTGAGTTTTCTTTTTAAGAATGTTATCAGGAATTAGACCTTTAATTGAGTTAGAGGGTCGGTCAGTTTTATTCTGTCTTTCTCAGGAAAAGCAGCACAACAAATAATTGTCAGTAAATTTTTTTGTTGATTTTTAGACAAATATTTTGACTTATCTCCCTGTCCTGTGCTGGGCTTCTGTAACTTGTATTCTCCTCCCAGTGGTCCCAGTGGAGCAATGACACAGGCAAAGATACAGAACAACTGCTCTGTAAAGGCTTTGTGCCCCCTGAAACAGCCCTTATCTGCTCTGTTCTGTCCCTACAACTAGGTTTAACCTCCCTGAAGTGGATGAAATTAATCAAGCATCAATTCATTAAATACTTTTACTCTAGATGAAATATGGTTTGTTGCTTCTTAGAGGGGGCAGAGAACACCCTTCAAATTTCCTTAAAATAGATTTTAATATAAAAAACACTGAATAGAAAGATAAGAGCAGGCAGTTCTCCAAAATCTGTTTCTGTTTCACACAGCCTGTTCCAGCCAAATGCACAAAGTTAGGCTTGGGACATGGATGCATCTGTAAGATGGGCTGTTGTTTTGTTGTTTTGTGCTGAATTTTACTGAAGGTGCCAGCTGTCAGTGATACGAGTGGGTTTCTGGTCAGAAAGAAAATTCTGCAAGAATATATCTTGTTAGGGCACCTATCGGCTCCCCATGGATTCACCTTATCTAGTCAACTGTCAGAAACAAACACTTGCTGCAGTTAGTTCTGTGAAGCTGATATAACTGTCAAAGAAATTGGTATTTCTCAGTATCCTTGATATAATTGCCACATCCATTCCCAGACACTGATTCCAGAAAGAGTATGCTAAGTCTCTTCTTCAAAGACTTGGGTAAGGACATTCTATTGTTTGTTAAGAGGGTCAGAGCAGTAGACGGGGAAACTGAAGCCCTCTCAGACCACAGCACCAGCCCTGGAAGGGGTTTGAAGCCCGCAGGTGCTTCTAGGCTCAGTACGCTGGAGGGAAATGCTCCCAGCATCATTTGCACCATCCAGTTGGTTAAAGCTGATACTAAGGATATCAGTTAATGGTATGTGGGGAAAATTCTTTACAGGAGCACCTACAGACTGCAGCCAAGAACTGTGTAGATGCTGACTCCGTAGGTATTGTGCATATGGTAAGGCACAGTCTCTGCCCTCAGTATGCAGCATAAACAAAGACAACAGATGAAGGGTATATACATGGAGGGGGAGCCAGAAATATTATCTCTCTTCTGCAGATGAGGAACCATACAATCTTAAGGTCTGAATGCTAGCAACTGAACATCAGGGTCTGATTCCCATAAAAGGAATTGTTTACCAATGTTTTTCATCTGCAAGTAACATCTTCTAAGACATTCAGGAAGAGAAAGGAATAGTGTTGCATCTGAATGAAAATCCTAGGTGTTACGGCAATGTATTAAAACATATTGCATCTGAGTGTTTGTCAAGTACAATATGCAAGTGGCTAATGCTGCAGTCAAATGCATTTTTCCAAGGATTCAGCTGCTTTCTTACTACATTTATCAAATATATCTCCATGGAATGATATTTTCTAAGACATGAATCAACACAACATATGTTATAGTGCTTCAGCTTTGTTTTCATAATGGAAAGAAGCTGCTTTAATAGCATCTGTTTAGTGCTAGGAACATAACCTGCTGCAGTTTCTCAGTGAAAAAGCTCCAATTTCAAGTCAAAGAACTTGGATCCAGGTTTAAAGGAATGGGCAGGCTAGTTGTGATCATGCCTGCTATTACCTAGTTATCTGTTCTGCTCTCCTCTCCTTTCTTCAATTATTTAGCAAAGTTGACACAAAAACACAGTAAGGGAAACACTCAAACTCAGTATCCTGGATACAGATACTCTTCTTTAAGCCAGCAAGGAATTTTGACTACAAAGTCGTATTGAAGTAATCTTTGTTTTCATTTAGGGTTGTAACTTCCCTATGCTGCATTTGTCTTCTAAAATGTACATTGTAGATTATCTTCCTTTGAGAGAACAGTAAAATGAAAACTTGCTGTACTGGGAATTGGTAAACTGCCTCTAATCTAATTTATATTATGGGGCACCAATTACTGGGGAATTCATACGCTACTAAATGTCAGTTCCACTCTTGTCCTAGCAATGACAAAAACAATTTGTAAGTCATTCTAATCACAAGAATGCCACGCTGAAAAATCTCCTTATTGTTCCTTCACAATTCCCGTGAGAACTACAAGAATATGGCTTTTCAAGGTCTTTCCACCCTTACCACTGCCCTGCAGTAGAAGGAGGTAGCAGATGTTTGGATTTTGAGTCCTTTCTCCAGGGGCAGTGACAAGAAGATAACGGCAGAAGTTTGTATAGGTTTCCTTCTTTTTGACCCTGCTGAGGTGTAAGGAGCTACAGAAAAAGGAGCAGTTAGGATCAGGAGATTGCATTAGATTTTTATCCACTCTAAATACTCTAGCTATGGTTAATATTTCATATTTCCATGCAGCATGATAGACACAAAGGTGTGCGAAGAGTGGAGATGTAATACCTGTTCAAAAAATCTTGTCTAAATCAGACCCATGGGGATTTCACAGGAAAAGGGGAAAGAAGGAAGATGCTTGAGGATATCAGGGAGGGCTTTTAGGGCAATAAACCATGAATTACAACAGTCTCTGCTTCCTTAGTTTGGTTTTGCAATTCTTATAAGCAGAACTGTAGTCAAGTTACACAAATGAAAGCTATCCCCGGCACAGGAGTACCCTTTGAAAATTCCTGTTTATTCAGTAGAAGAAGTTATATGGACCCTTAAGCTTTAGTGATTGGTATTGAAACGCCTGGATTGATACATTTTGCTATGTATAAAAATAGAGAGGGGAAATAGAAAACTTTGACATATAAAAGGATGATAAACTAGAAACGTAATTTAAAAGAACTCTGCCAGTGCTTTTCTGCATGAAGTATTTTCTGCTTCATGAATTGTAACCTTTGGTGAGGGGGCAGGGAGGAGAGCTCATTTCAAGTCAGAGAAGCAACAGAGAGAATTTCTGATGAAAACCCAGGTTGGCTTGAAGGTACTTTTAGTTCTCTGTGGTTTATGCTAGCAAGGTCTGAAGACTTTTTGTATCAGTGGGAACTTAGGACCATGCCTGGTTATTCTCCAGAAGTAACTCCTCTGGGACTGGTAGGGTGGATGGAGTGAGCCACTGCCTGGAGACACATACTGACTACATGCTAACACAGTCAGATAAGCCCAGACATAGGCAACATCACTTGCCCACAACTTACTAGGGCATCTACTATATATGGATGTGTGGGTACATGATCACGACAGGGTAGCCTTGTCTGTCAGGTGCATGTAGTCCCTTCTATAGGCAGAGACAAATGCTTCCTGCCTCATCGCATTCCTGCAAGAAGGGAGGGGAGGCAGATCCATTGTGCCATGGGTAAGGCTCTGCAGAGCACAGACTGCCCATAACAAACGCGTACTTCGCCTATTGCCAAGACACTTTCCTAGTTCCTTTTTCTTGTGCTGGGTTGCATCATCCTCAGAGTACAACATTTCTAGTATGCAGAAAGGTCATGGCATCTGGCCTCCAGTGAACAGCTCCGGCATTTTTCCACCATCCTGGCATGGTATTAAGTTGCTCTGAGAACATCCTGCCATGCTGAGAGCAAACAGATAACAATAGAGTCCACTTACTAAAATGAGCGTGGTCAAGGCTGAATTTGATACAAGGACGTGGCACAGAGGTGAACAGAGCTACCCGTTTCTGCCCTGCTTTGCACTGGAATTCTTCTCATTGAGATGTTTCTGCTCTTTCATACATCCATCCAGATGATGAAAGGAAAACAAACTTAGAAAAAATAGTACGCAATTATATTCAAGACTATTCTAGCAACAAACTTATGTAGCTGATGAAAATAAATACATATAAAAAACCCCACCCAAACATGTTATTTGCTATAGCTTCTTTTTTTCTTTTTTTCCCCTCTGGATATTATTATTCACTATATTTCACCCCAGTATTATATTTAATGCACTAAGCATTCCAGGTAATGATGCATTTTTGGAAAATTTTTTATTTATTGATGAAGTAATCTTGCCTCTGAAAAGCTGGCACGAGACATATTCCTACTGGTACTCTCAATTGCGTGAAGTCATATAAGCTCATTTATCAATCCCCTAGTCATCTGCACCCCTTAGCATGATTCCCCTATCAATATAATGTAAAATGACTGAGTTTCAGGCAGCAATACCTATTCTGTGCTTGGCTGTAAGTTTGAGCTCTGTTTTAATATTAGCTTAGTTAACAAACACTCAAGTCTTCTGAAAGGGGAAAAAACTGTCAGTGTGGTCCTTCTGACCTGTAGAAGGGATGTCAATTTACTCACACTAACTGGAAGGCAACCATTGCAGACCTAAAACCTAATCCTTTGAGCTATCATGTTTGCTCAGTAGCAAAAAAAATGATGTCTAGGGACACTAAGCAGCAGTTTCAAATCATGACAGTATGTTTTCTTTAATATAAGAAGCAGCTTTCCCCCTCATAAATATGGCTGTGTCGCCTGTACGATCCAATGGACAATTGTAGCCAACAGAGGTCTGGACTGGTCTGACAGTAACAGATGAGCCATTGGCCCCATGCCCTGCTAGTCAGGCAGCCGGCTCTTCTAGATTGGATTTATCCATCAGGGGAGTAGCTGTGGGTTCAGTTAAGAGGCAGTCATTCTGTTGATGCTCTGTATTGCCAGACAATAACCTCTGGCCTGTCCCTGTTCATAATTTTCAAATCAAAATGCAGACAGGTCCAGGGTATTGGGACCCTCAGATAATGGCATCATTCCAGCCTCTTGTTTCTACTGCCATTGCTCAGATGAGGCAAGGAGAGTTGTGACCTGACCTCTCCAATAGCCTCTATCATTTTCTGTTGAGTCCAATGAGCTTGATTCATAGGATCGAGGTAAAGAAGAAGTGTGCCTGTTTGGGAGTGCTTTTTGCTACATACACTGAAAGGAGCTACCTGGAGAGTGCCACTTGTCAGGCAGATGACTAATAAAACATGTGATACAAGCACATTTAACAAGCACAAACATCAGCATCTTGAGCAGTATATGTGCATATCCTAGCTTTTTGGACTTTTCTTGAGCATGGTAAATCTACACAATCAACACCAGAAACGGACAAGAATGTACATGCAAATAAAAAGCACACATTTCTCCTCTATAGCTTCCGCTCTTACCCCTCTTCTGACAAAAGTTCTACATTTCAAAAGCTATCAGTCACCAGGAAGACACAGTTTCTTCTTTCTGAGTCTATTAACACATTCAACACAATAAAGGGGGATAGTAAAACAAGAGGAAAATGATAGGGGGAAACAAAACCAAAGCAAACCAAGCCACTCTTCTTGCAGTTCTGAGAAGCATTTACCAATCTCATCTCCCGTAGAAAAATTCTGCTCTGCTTCAGGCACTCCTGAACATACTTAGCATTGCTCTTGAGCACACAAAACCTTCCTCGCAATTGCCTTTGCATCCCAGCAATCCACAGAAGATCTTAACACATTTATTACAGAAAATCTTTGAAATCTAATAGATCTTAAGATGCACACAGGCTCTGAGTGCCCCCACGGCTCCCTGCCACCCCCCTGCTGCCTTTTGCTGAGTTAATCCGCAGCTCTGCCGGCTAAGGGGACTTACCAAGGGCTTTTCGGTGGGAGAATGCAGTTAGGTGCTCTCACACACTGGAATAGCCGCTACCCAGTAATGAAGCAGGAACTGAGAAGTCTCACTCTTTCAATAGCTATTCAGGTAGTGCTGCCAGCTTTCTCTAGCTCTCTGCATACACACACATGGGGGGGGGGGGGGGGAGGGGGGGGGAGAGGGGGGAGAGAGGGAGAGACGTAATAAACTCTGACTATGATTATGAGAGCTCCTTTCTACACATTACAGCAGCAAGAGATCCCTTTAGCAGCCTTTTTAGCACGATCTCTTCAAAAAGGAGTCGCTTAAAAGAAACACTGCATCCTTCCTACTCTCATTCTCTTTCTTTCTTTCTTTTTTTTTTTTTTCCTCCCTAAGAAAAATTAAAGCCAGGTTTCTCAGAGATTTAGTCACTGATGTATCATAGGGAGGTTATTGTCATTTGGAGTTTTGATTTTATTTTTTTTATGATGAAAGTTTTATTATGATATTCAGCCTGGTTTGCAGCTAAAAAGAGACCCAAATCTGCCCTTTATAAGGAGCAGCCTCCCAGGAAAGCAGTTCAGATCAATAATTTAATGCATTTAATGACAGTACTTATGAAAGAAAGCATCTGTGCTAAGCAATTCACTAACGAGGAAGGTAACAGTTTAGTAAATGCACACCACTGCCTTTTTATACCTACATACACCATTAAGGGAAAAAACAATTCTACATGTAAATTAATAGGAGGAATTGTAATGGAACTTCTGAACTTGGAAATACTTTAGAAAGAGCAAATATACAGTGCCCCAAGGTGCTGGTCCCACAAGGCATGAGTGTCCAATCTGCCAGGTAGTGATGACCGTTACATACTTCTAACACACATGAAGTAAAAACTGTCAAAAAATTTAGGAATATTATTGCATTTGGCGAAGTGATTTGAAGGATTTTAGAAAGTTAAATCTTCAAGACAGATCCTTTCTGTAGAAATCTTTAGAATCCTATTCTTTAGAATCCTCTTTCTCTGAAGCTTTAAAATTATTTATCCTTTCATTTCTTCTGATGTCACCTTTGATAAAAATCAGATAAAGTGTGTCCTCTCCCTAAGTAAAAGAGGAAAGTATTCTGGAATATTTCTCTCGATCAGTCCATCTCTCTTTCTCACACATGATCACCCACCTACACACATGCACAACATGATAGCACAAGTAACCACTAGGGGAAAATCCATCAATTTCCTTTAATTTAATAGGAGCCTTGTTCCCCCGATGGCAATGGCTTTGTCCAGATCTTGGTACAACCTCAGTAACCACAGGGTCATCTGTAAAGCAGATGAAAAAAGGGCGAAAAGATTAAGCAAGGTGTATGAGCGTGGCTTTGCCTCCATGAACGATGCTGACAGCACCACAGAGCCAGCTCTGCAGTGCCTTAAGGACTGTTGCTCAGTACCAGTATTCAGAAGCATGAGGACACCTTGTAATAAGGATGGAAATGGGAAGAACAGAAGAGAAAATAATTAACAGAAGCCTATTAAAAAAGCAGTCACAACTGAGAGTCGCCTTATTGACAAATCTATCTAACAGACAGTAACACTCTGCAACACTCCATGACACTCTTCTTCAGCCTTCTAACCTTTTTTGCAGGGAATGTTTTCACACACAGCTGTCCAGTTGTTAATCTCCAAAGCATGTACTTAATATTTAATCACTCTTCACCAAAGACAAATAATCCTGGGGCCTTTCCAAGTTTATTAGGAAGTCATAAATCATGAAGTGTTCAGGCAGAGACTATTTCTGAGGCTTTGACTTGTCTCAGTAGCAGAAGTCTTGAGAAGATGAAAATTTCTGTTCTTCATTGCTCCTGTCTCCTTTCTGTTCAGAGTGGATGACACAGCAAGTGGTGGATACAACCTTGTGTTTAATGTGCAGACCAGCCCTGCCTGGCACCTCTTTCTAAAGAGACCCCAAAGCTGATGGACTCAGGAGGCACCTGAAGTCATTGGAGGGCATGGAGAGCAGCAGCCATGACTTCCAAGTCTTTGTTTTTCCTGGTATAAAAAGGACGGACTGTTAGTGGCCTACAGACCACACATTGCATCATCTCACTCTTAGCATCATTCCCTGTGGAAGTTCACACTTAGGAAATATTTGCTTATTCTTTCTATTTCTCCTCTGGAGAGGTCAGCCAGGAGGCTGGCGAGCTGCAATGCTTACAATGACAGAGGGCTGCTCCCAAGGTCAAATCTGCTCTATCAGCAGTACTGGGGCTTCCCATCAGTACCCCAAAGGGAGCCTCAACTCTTCCCATCACAGGCACCCTTGCTGCAGGACCCCGAGGGTCTTAAATCCCCTTGCTACACACCCATAGACAGCATGTCTGTACTACCGCAGCAGGATAGACCGTGGCTTGAGGAAGAGCTGCAGGTATCTGCCATAGGTAGAGCATCCCTGCCTTGCAAGCTCTACTGTGTGAAGTTGTTATTTTTGAAAAGCTTGTTTCTAGAAATTACAAGTAGACAATGGAAATCTGTTTACATCATGAGGGCAACCTGAATAGCTGACATTTGACACCTTCTTGCATTGCAAACAAACTTTCCAGTCTAGCTGCTCCTCCATCTGAGCTTGCTAAAAGAAGGCTTCACAAAGAATGGAAACAAAGGGATCAAAGAATGCCTATTACCTTTCGAATTATAGGAGGGCTCTGTTCTTAGGGGATTACATTAATTCAGTCAGATCTGTGGATTGTCACTTGTGAGGACATGCAACTTACACTTTAATAAAAAAGATTTCTTTTCTTAGCGCAGGTAAAGAGGCCAGGAGAGCTCTCCCATAAATTACTGCTCTACAACTTGGAAAGAACTAACAAATCATCTGTGACCTGTGAATCTAATTTCACTGTGCAAAGAACTTTTCCTCTAGGGCTCTTTTCCCAATACATGTATCTATTTGCCATTCTTCATTGACATAAACGAATTTCTGTGGTTTGCCTGTCAATAACTGTACTTAACTTTTAATGTGTAATAGTAAAGCCATTGACCTCCAGTAGAAGCAGATTCTTAAAGAAACAGCTCTCCTTTCCCCTGGGATGTACAACATTTTGCTTTAAATACACCTCTGAACTGAAATGTGCACTTAATATACTAGAGGGTGAGGGTGATAAATGTTTTTTTGGATTTCTTGCATGGATGCTACTGTCCATCATTATCAGTTGGGAGTTTTACACACTGATATCTTGCTTATTGTCTGAAAAAAATACTTACCTAATACAACACATGATACTTTGGCAGTCAGTGTGGAATGGGTCCTAACTGGTGCTAGCATGTTCCAGTGGTGCTTTTTCCTCTGTCTCTTCATCTTCTTCTAAACACTCTCCATACATGACTGATTGGCCAGGAAGGTTACACTAAGGGAGTAGGGATCAGCGCACATTTCATAATTATGTCAGAATTATCTCAGTGTTAGTGTTACTAACACAGGAGACTCTATATTAATTTTACAATGTAAAGAAATGTGAATGATCTGAGATACGGAAATACATAAGTCAAGCACGCAAAAAACCTCTGCCCTGTAAGTGACACCACAGACATACTGTCCTAATGGAACCATTTCACTTTTTGAGGTGATCACTTAGATAAAACTGATTTCTGAAGACATAGCCATCCCCTTTCCCTCCTTTCTCACAAAACTCTATTCATTTTACAATGCAAAGACATAGCCCATCTTTCAGGCAGTGATTTTTATGTGTGTTAGACTGCCAGAATTAAACATGTGCATGTTAATGTCACAAGTGCAAGATTTTACCCCATTGCTTAAAGGCAATTTATGTAAGGGAGGTGGGGAATTCTTACGATAATGCTTACATCCTGTTCTCATTTACATCCCCGTAAATCTAATTTCAATGTAGTTTGTATTGATTTGCACCCATGCTAACTCTGGGCTGCAACACAAAATTAATCAAGCTGGTGCTGTCAAATGTAGGGTAGTACATAAAAAAACCACAAATGCTACCTGACACATCAAGCTTTTATACCTATAAATACTGACTTGTGGCTTCTTTAAGTCTATATGCCATCAGCAGGAATTTCTGCAGTGTTGTTGCAGAACCCAAACCTCAAGGTCAAGCTGCATCACCTGAAGGTTTCCAGGCCAACACTTTGTGCCACTGGCGTCTTGAAGCTCTTATCCTGAACAGGCTATTTCTCTGCAAGTGAAGGAAGTTGGTGGCAAATGACATTTTTTTTAATTGGGTGTCAGCACTAATGCACTGCTTGTGTCAGCTGAAGAGTAACATAATTCACAATAATGTTTATTAACTAATTAGAATTACATATAGTTTTGTAATCCAGGGGGAATTGGACAGGGAGGAAACTCTTTATAAAACCTTTGTATTTGTTTTTCCTGTGTTTAAAAGAAAACACACAAATTAATCTTGATGTACTTCAATAAAACCTGAGCTACTGAGTTGAAAAGATACTCTGTCATGGGGTTTTTTGAGGTGTTCACGGTAAAGAAGGTTCTAGGCAGATCCATTCAGAAGCTTTGTCTGACTCAGGGTCCCACTGTGGTGGGCTTCTATCCTTACATTACCTAACCCATTTAAATTTAAAAACAGACTAAATCTGACCCTGGACAGGCCTTAAGCACGTGTAAAACTGCCTGTTTCTGCTACAAAGACCCAAAGCTGTATTACAGCAAGTCAACTGGTAGCTCACCATTTACTGAAAGCAAACCTTAAACTGGCTTTCGACTTTCTTATTTGCATTTGGGGAGTTTTAATGTCCTTCAACCCTATTGAAATCTGAGGAGGCAGAAAAGTAGTTTGCATAATAGTTGCCTTTGAGTGGACATATTAAAATACCTGTGAAGTAGAAAAGAAAGACCTTCAAACAGGAAGTACTAAACTAACACCAGGAGCACAGCCGTCCTGGGGAGGTGACAGCTAGCAAAATGCCTCTGTGAATCATGCAGAAACTGCAACATAAGCAAGTGAGGTGGGCGTAGAAGTGGTTGGCTGCTGAGTCCAGTGTTTTTCCAGCAAGTCCTTATCACCCCATGCTTTGGTCTGGCAGGGAGTCACCACAGAGCATGGCTTGCTTTACTATTCCATGCATTTCAAATGTATTGGAAAATTTCACTCCTGTCCATTAGAGCACTTGTGCTAGCACCCGGGCCAACTGATCTGGCAGCGGGTCTGTTTATGTTCCACCTCTGTCCCTATCAAGCTGCTATGGCAATAAGTCTTAAGTGATCTAAAGAATATTATTCCCTGCTCCTGACTCCGGATGGCTGCGGTGGTACCTAACAAGCGTGTGCCGCTGTGCTTGATGGAGAAGAGTCATGTAAACATGACAGGAAAAGAAAGTTGCAAACATGGGTTGTACTGTTTACTTTGGGAGTGCTGAAATGTGTGGCTGTGCTGATGCCTTCCAGAGCCTTTCCACCATAACTGTGGGGCAACTGCTAAAATGTCTGGGGTGTGCCTAATAGTAGTTTCAAGATATGACATGAGACAAATTAGCAGCTTGACCCTGCCAAAAGGGACAGCCTGGTCACCCCCTCGCACCTCCTCATCCTCACTGTGACTTCTATGGCATATCTTGAGCCAGAGCTGTGTTTCATCTGAGTGTACAATAAGAGGTTGGACACATTAAATGGCAAAAAATTCACCCAG
Source organism: Falco biarmicus (assembly GCF_023638135.1). NCBI lineage: Eukaryota > Metazoa > Chordata > Aves > Falconiformes > Falconidae > Falco > Falco biarmicus. The sequence goes on along the minus strand of NC_079289.1, from coordinate 66,872,742 downwards.
CATATAAAGTGGGTGATATGTCTCTAAGTTAGTGACCAGAATGGTACTCCAAGTACAGCAGAGTGCCAGAGTTAGCACCAGGCTTGGTAAGGGAAGAGCAGAGGATGGGAAGGGGTATAAGAATTCTCTTTTTCAGCAGCAGAGAACCGTTAGCCCAGTGCAACCTATCATAAAGTCATACATGAGCATACCTCTGAGGCAACGTACTGCATTGCACCTGTCTGCAGTCACAAATGCCTTTAAAATTGTTTTTATATTGAACATTGCCCTATATAAAGTTCAATCAGCAAGGAGCAATGTACTTCACCATCAGAAAACGGAGTACACAAACCGTATTTGAAACATTCCAGGGAGGTTCCTTTAGATCAGGGGTCCTCAAACATTTTAACCAGGGGGCCAGCGCACGGATGCAGTGGCAGGCAGTCATCTGCGGCTGCTTGGTTTCCCCCCACTACACCCGGCGGGGGGCAGGGGTGTCTGTAAATACCGGGGGCCGGATTGAGGACCCTGGGGGGCCGTATCCAGCCCGCAGGCCGTAGTTTGAGGACCCCTGGTTTAGATTATCAGAGAGGAAAGTGCTGGGGAAAAAAAACTGGCTACCTACTAAGTGTTAATTTTTCTGTTTCTTAGAGAAAGATAAAACCAGGATATCACTGTTGATCCTTTTATGTGAAGGGCCACATGTTACCCCAGTTCTTGTCAAAGAAAATGGGGCTGGCAACGTGAAGGAGGGGAAAAGGGAAACTGAAAAAGGGAAAGGGACAGAATTCCTCACTTCAGCCTGAGTAAGTCTGACCCTAAGCTCACATGAAAAAAATACTCAAAGACATGAATTAAACACAGAGCGATGCTCACTATATCACCCAGGTAAAGGTGAGTAAACAACGGAGCACAGAGTGCATGTAGACAGGTGGCAGGAGGGTATTTGGCATGTTCACAGAGTGGTTGCACTTGGAGGCACAAGTTATATACCACTTGGGTGATGTTGCAGCTTCTGTCCATGTGCCCACCTTTGTGCAGAAAGTAGGGCATGGAGGAAGAGCGGTTTCACCCTGCTGGGCTGTGGGCATAAAGCCTGGACTTATACCTGTGCACAGGAATTCGGTTGTGCTCCCAGGCACAGCCAATGTGAATGGAATCTGGCTCAGAAAATAAGTGGTGGTTGAAAAAAGGAGACAACAGAGACTGGACCGGTGTCATACCAAACAACAACTATTCTTTTTAGGCGAAGTACAAATAAACTTCCTACGATTAACCCAACATTCCAGGCTGACTTTCTTGTAGGACACAAATCCAGGCTGATGTTTGCTAATGCTGGGCCATAACTGATCCCCTGTGTTGTCTCTGCCCCATAACACCACAGCACACTGCAAGGAGCTTAGGGGAAGAAACACCAGGAGGAGGTGAGGAGTAGCTGAGGGAGTCAGTCTCTCTACCACTGGAGCGGTAGTTGCATCTTGCCATGTCCTGGTAAATAATCGTCCCAAAGAAAAGACCCCCTTTAGCCAGGACACAACAGTGGTGGCACAAGGCCATGTAATAAGACCTACAGCAAGTGAGAGAGTATGATTAGCGGCCTCCAGAAAAAGAGCTAATAGGCATCAAAATCATATTCTAGCTACCATGGAAGCTGGAATGCCAGATAAAAGTTGAACAGAAGCAGCAGAAGCAAGAATTGGGGAAGAAAATTAACATTGGTTGTTTTTATTGTCTCCCTGAGAGAAAGAAATGAGAAGAAATAATGCCAAAAGCACAAGAACAGCTGATAAAGGTTTACTCAGCTTAGAAAATCCTACCCTTTAACATTTTTTATTCTATAAAATATAAATTAAGCCATGAGTACTTGAGAGGGTTTTGGTTTCTAAATCAGTACAAATCTAAATACATTCTACTTGGTGTCTGAAAACCTCGAAAGCCTGAGAAGGCTTGCGATTATCCTAAGTACACAAATAAGGCATTGTAGGAAATGTCCTCCTTTATTGCTTACTCAGTCCTAGGTAAAATAGTGTAAAGTTATTCCTTGTATGAAAAGAATATACACAGCAGTCAAAATATTTGGAGTAGATCTTTAGCTAAAAATGGTAAAAATGGAATTAGTCCACTTTACATCAGCAGAGCATCTATATATCTGTGAGAAGTGTAACAGAGGAATAAAATACTGCTAAATCAGTTTGTTCCTTTTGTTTTCAGTTAATTCCCCCAGCACTGCCTGTGCATGCTCTAGGCATTTTTGTAAAGATTGGGTTTAAATTCACCATGTTGCTATGCACTTAACTATCGGTTTATATTTCTGCTCAAAGAATTCGTGCGTAGGGTTGTTGGTTTTGTCAGACATGAGTCCACAGAAGAATAAAAAGCATAGAAAGATCAGATAATAAGAGCATTTAGAAAACAATGATTAAAACCCAGCAACATAATTGAATATGTTGTAAATTTTAAATATAATTTATGGTTGAGCCTTTCCTCCTCCTTCTTTATATAAGCCCACGGTACTGAAGAAGTACCAATACCCTTTGTTGCTAGCCAGGCATATGAAGAATATGGCTAAATCTTCTGGATGATCAGCACATCCAGAGGTGCAGCAAGGCTTAATGCAAGCCATGCCAGAAAACCAAATTCAAATTCCAGAACGCAAACCTTCCGATAACATTTTTCACAAACAGTGAGCCCACTGAGGAAAGACAGGGCAGGATTTTGCTTCAGGATAAGCAGTGACACAGGGAAAAAGGAAAAACCTGCCAGCAGCAGTAGATGCAGTCTGGATATGTCTATGCTGTATTTTGTGCTGCATAAGAGCGCTCTGGCAAAGACAGCCATCTCCTGTGGCAAAGTGCACATTCTGCTGTGCAGGCATGACAAGGAAGGTTGGTATCTGTAGGCATCTCCCTTGAGGTTATCAGCCTAAAGGGGCATGAAATGTGATCATCAGGGTAATCCAACTACATGCAATTTATGAATTCTGGCTGACATGCAGAAGTTGTTGCTTTGAAAAGGCTGCTGCAGGGGGTTGGGCCCTTCTGCTTGCTGAGCGACCAGGGAGAATAGAGGGCTACCCTTCATGTTTGGGCCAGACAAGCCAGTGGGCTGACTGAAGCCTGGGAAAGAGTGGCTTCAAACACCATTACCAGCAAATTCGTTTTTCCACCCTAAAGGCTGTGTGTGTGCACATGTGCATGTGTTATTGACTCCAGATTTTGAACACGCCTAAAGATACACCCAATGGACTGAGAGTGCCCATGAGTTGAAGGTAACATTGAACTTGCAGATGGCAGTAGGAAAGGGATGTGCTGGTCTAGGGCAGGGCACTCACATGATCCAGAATTTTATTTCCCTGAGGAAGAACCAAAAAACAGCCTGTGTGCAGGAAATGTGCTAAAAAACATAAAAATTGAAAAGTAATGAAAAAATAATGGGGAACCTGAGAAACTATGAGCTGGACGGGTTGGGATCCAGTGCAGTAGCATGGAGATTGTTCATGTAGGAGTTGGGGAGCTGGCCTCTTACACCTGTGGCATTTCACATATAGGCATCAGCCAAAATGGGGCTGGATGCTGATGGAGAACTTTTGGATGGTACCCAGACCAAGCAATATACATGTTCCTCTAATGTCAGCAGTGGCTAACCTGTGTGGAGGTCTTGCTGCAAAGAAAGGTGGAGAAGTGCCTGACCTGGCCCAAGAGGTGGCATCTTTCAAAGGACAACCATGGCAAGACATAGCTAAACTGCATGTATGGTTCTGCTACCACTGATTTAACTTTTCACATACACTCTGCTAGTAAAAGAGTACTCTGCTGTTAACAGGGACTATGACATTTTCCTATGATTCATCTTTATACCTTGGAGATAGAGATGTCTTGTGAACCAACTTTCACACTTGGTAACACAGATCTCAGTAGGTCAAAACACTAACTCCATGAGATCAAGTAGTATTTACTAGATGGTACAAAGTATTAGTTTCTAAACACCGTTTAAAGACATCAAAATCCAGTGCTATAAAATTATTTTATCTTGCATCTAGTCTCACTGTATTTACAGAAGTAATTTTGTCAACAGAAAATACTTCTTGACTGTATTTCTCCCAGTATATACTGTCCAATGAAGTAATTGAAGGTGCTTCAAAAGAAAGTAGTTAAAGAGATTTTCAAGAAAGGAAGTACAAAAAAGTGAGAGCTAATAGCTATTAATTATTTCCTCTTTATGTAACACACCAGTTTTAGATTCACTTACTTATGAAGTTATTAAACAGTTGTTATGGAAGCATCAAGCTGTTCACCAAGCCAAAGCAAAGCATTTTAAGCAGTACGTAAACCCGAATGAATTAACGTGTTTTTCATGGGGTTTCTTTGTTTGTTTGCTTGTATTTTACTCCCAGGAGAAAATCCAAATGAAAACTAGAGGCCTGTTCCTGCCAAGTTTTGCTGAGCTAAACCATCCCAGCAATTCCAACAGAACAGTGGAAATTTCTAAGAATTATCCATGTGATCAAAGCTTAGGAATGCCAGCTACCATGATTGATTGTAACACTGTGTTCAGCATGGTGTTGACTATATAAAGAAAATGTTTAGATTTTAAGACATAAAAAATGAATTTCAGTTTTATAATTTTGCATCTTGTACCTAAAGCAGTCTGGCCAGATTTCTGTTATCTTGCATGCTTTATAAGCATCAGCACACCATATAGCAATTAGCACCCAATTTGAATGTGATGTCAATGACCAAGCTGACGACCAAGAATATAGCACCGGCTATTGCACCATCATGACAAAAGGTAATGAGCAGCTTCTCTTGCAGACATCACCATTCTTGTTTACTTTTTTGTGGAAGATCAATATATATATATGATTTGGAAACATATAACTCAAACAATATGAAATGAGCTCTTTCACAGAGAAAAAAACCTCTGGTTTCCTGAGTAGTGGGATAATTAGCTTGCTACAAGTGGTATCCAGATCTGTTCAGATCCTGTGATGACACAGAGGCAGAGCTTGTGGCTTTCTGTATTTTATTGTCCAGGTACAAAGGCTGTCCCACATACTGCAAGTGTTTAGTCCTTCACACACAGTCTTAGAAATCAGCCTTGCAGCACAGGACATGAGAAAAAACCTATTTCTGACTTTTAAAACTCCTAATTGAAAGTAACAGTGATGTTTCCCAATGAAGTCAATAATTTGTCCCTTTTTGTTTGTTCCTGAGAGCAGGTTAAAGCAAGACTGGAGAAACCAAGGGAAATTGTTTCTCCCTTCAACTTCTCTAGTGAAGTCAAATAATTAAAATGCCTTTCTGTCGCAGCACTCTCCAAACTATCAAGCTGCAACAAGGTCTTTTACCACCACACACCAACATACTCTTCATGCCAGTCCCTCTGCTGCCTTCTCCTAGTCTCTCCTCTTCCAGAGCACGTGTTCTTTCTCTGCTTCTTCCTCATCTCTCTTCCTCAGCTGCCCTCCTTTCACTGGCTCTCAACCCCTTAACAGAACCAGCCACAGCTGCACCTTATCTACATCGGCCAACCCGCCGCCCCTGAAGCCAGCCCACAGCTGTATATTATCAATGATAATTAACCCAGCTTCATTCCTCTACACCTTTCCTTTTTTCCTTTTTGAGAAGTTGTTACTAATTCAAGTCACTGAGACTGTATGTCTGGCTATTGCTCCAGGAAGCCAGAACACAACTGTTAATAACTATCATCATCATGTTTACAGTACTGTAAACAGTTACGACAATTGATTGCAGATCAATTAGACAACATATAGACAAGAGGGAGAACAAAAAGCCATTGACTAAAAGATGATGTTTAGTGTGGCTCTTGTGGATTTTTTGAGGGCATTTATTAGTTACACTTAGTGGTCAACTGTACAATGTTTTCTGAAAAAGGGTTTGGGCCACTCCTGCGGAGGAGACTGCATGTCTGAAGGGTGAAGCAGGAGGAGGAAGGTAGGTCAGTCACATGTAGGGAGCATCCCAGGTCATGCAGCAAAGTACCTTACATGGTAGAAGAAGCCTGTGTTTAGGCACCTGAATTCCACCTTCAGTATTTTAGATTCAAGAGAAGCACCTCTGGTAAGGCCAATACCTTCTTACAAACAAATTCACAGACTACCGATCATGATAATTAAAGTGAGGAACAAACCACTGAACTTCCAATCCTTAGCCTTATATCATCTAAGCATACAAGGTGGTATGGCTCTGTTCAGACACAGGATGAGTCCAGCTGATCTAGGAAACCGCTGCATGATATGTAGCTGTTCACAAGCTGTGGTAGCTCACTCAGCAACCACCATCCTTCAGCAAAACACCAGCTGCAAGGAAAAGATCTGTCTCCTTCATTAACATGATGGTGTCATGTATGTACCTGTGTTTTATCTTAGATTTAATCCCTTTAATTAAACAGTGCTATGAAAAGCTTTCTTCATAGTATGTGTTACATTCCCATAGAAACATTCACATTGATCTTGGATTTTGCCTTCAGCAAACTTAACTTCTGGGTCTGTAGTAATCTGACACACTTCCTTTAACTATGAGAAAAACCTGTCTTTTTTGACTACAGCAGCACTGATTGATTCCGTGCTTACAGATGGATTTTTTTTTAACGTGGTCTTATTCACTGATGCTTCAGAAACCCATTAGTTGGTTGTATTCCCACAGCTGAAATAAACTGGTGGCATAGGAGAAAACTGCCACATTTACTGAAACACCAGACAAATTGCTATTCCTTTAGCTAACCTTATTTTTTTATTATTTTCCAAGAAATTTGCTACATTTCTAAGGAGACCAATTTCAAGGAAACTGAACACATGCCTTTATAAAGAAAAATGAGATAATATGGGGGTGGGGAGAGAGTAGAAATATTTCTGGTTATTCCAAAAGTTTTTATTCTTTCTCAGTAAAATGTTATTAAAAAAGTATCCAAAGTTCAGTGCTGTTGTTTTTTTCTAAAAGACCTGCAGACTTAACTCATTATTCAGGTGAGTAGTCCAGAGAGGTCAGCAGGACCATTCCAGTGAGTGATGACATTTAGCAAACTCTTGCAGGATAAAATATTAAAACACCAGTTGTCTAAGTTGCCTTATGCTGGCAGGTGCTCCTGTGTCTGGTGCATCTTTCAGAATGGGCACAGGATCCCGTTCAGGTGCTGACATTTTTGATAAATAGGTAATTTTTTTAAATGCCATAGCATACTGTCTGTACTTTGAGGTATGTTTATGTGAGTGAGGAAAAGAACGGTAAGGCTGAGCGTATACATAAGCCAATGAAAGACAGTAGCTGCCTAACTTGAGCCCTGATCACCTCGGGAAAAGGTCCTTACACTTGCTCTTTTCAGTTCAATTGTTTTGCTATTATCTGCATCTCTAATTTTCTTGCTGGCTTCCCCTGACAACAGGGAAAGGAATGGGCATATCAGAGTGATCAGACAGCTATGAGTACAGAATCTATTGTGCAGTTAGAGTCAGATTATTATAGGTCTGATCCTAGGGCATACCCAGAATCCACAACCCTTACTGAAGTCAGAATCAAGAGCCGTTTGCATCTCTCAGATACAGGCTATGGCAAAGCAAGGATTCATCCAGGCTGTTGTTAATATTGACAGAATTTTTAGATCTAAATCCACAAGAGCTTTAACCTTCTAAACCCAAGATTCCCATAGCACTTTGCCAGCAGTGTATCCCGACAGGCATCTATATTAATTTGTATGCCCATGCATCCACCACTGCACACAAAACTGTTGCTGAAATGTTTGAAGCTTTGTATGATATCTTGACTTTGGAGCAAGGCTTTACCTCAATGCAACCTCATCAGGCACATAGCTGTTTTCACAAATGTGGGCTCTGCACAACAGGGATGAGATGGGTTATAAGTAAAATGTGATGCTGCTGCTAGTGAGGAAGCTGAAAAACTTATAACTAAATTGTTAACTAGCCTTAATTTGAGCAGCATTCTGAACCGGTTCAAGTTCACTTCTGCAGGCAGTGAAGGGTCTGCTCACCTTTTTGAAGGTTGTGATGACCTCATTGGAACACCAATAGTAAATACAACACAAAAACATGAAACTTGAGGGTTACCTTGGTATGGTTACACTGTTGGTCAGCTGCGGAGGGTAAGAGTAATACTAATGCAATAATAAGATGGTTGTGCTATTAACATAATTGGTTATTCCAGATACAGGTAAATTCTTTTCTTCTGCATATTTCTGGTCCTCAATTTAAAATCAGTGGACCAGTGTATTATGCTGCCAAATTCACCAGGAGGTGTCACATACCCAGCGTGGTAAATGAATGATTACACAGTGTGGAGGGAACAAGGACAGATACCCGTCATAGCAAAAAGAGATTTCCTGGGACAGTAAGGAAACCGAACAGACACTGTGAGGGTAAAAGTTCCAGTCCTGGTTGTATATACATGCATGACAGGCCCTACTTCTCATTTTCAGAGTTACCAATGTGCAAACTTCTCTAAACATGAGGTATAAAAACATGTAGGATGATTTATGTTTTAGTCAGCCTTGTAAAAATGCTGACAGAGATTGAGATGCGACTGACATGAAGGGGGCTGTATGTGTAAGGTGTCAGGGCGTGTCTTATTAGCAGATGGGCAACTAAACAATGTTCAGCCTTGAGGGCAATGCTGTTTTCAAGTACTGATGAGGAATTTCTCTTAGACTGAATTATGGTGTGTGGATGTTATCTGAAGCAGAGGGGAGCCTTTCCTCCTAATAGGAATCCCTCTTGCTTCTTTCCAACCCAAGATACCAGTCTTGGAGTTTTTCTTCCTCCTTATTCCTCCCATCAGTGACTGTAACATCAGGTGATGGTTGTAAACAACTATTCTTCCTCCTTTACTTCCTTGTGGGCCATCTGATTTTTACCCTTTTGTCTGGATTTTGTAGTTGGTAGCAGAAGCAAACTAACACCTAATAATTTTTGCAAGATAAATTCAACAAAATTAGTTATGTAATTAACACAGTATCACAAGTGTTTAAACCTGAGAATTTTTATTTGCTTCTTTTATTATTGCTCCCAAATACACCTCTCATGCTTTTTTCCCTGTGATTCCTTTCACATCTATAAGTTCTTTTTCTTTTCTCTCTCTCATGTTTTGATGTTCTCTTCCCCTTCTTTTTGCACAGCCCTTGCCCAAGTTCCCATACCCTAAAATCTCTTCTGTCTTCATTCCCAGATTTCTCCCTCCCTCTCCTTCCCCCTCCCTCTCCTTCCCCCTCCCTCTCTCCCTCCCTCTTTCCCTCCCTCTCTCCCTCCAACATTTTCCCTATTTCCTTTTTCTCTCATAGGCTTAAATTTTCTTTTCACAACCTTTGTCTGGCTGTGGCTGGTGTGAGGGGGAACTGGTGCTCCACCTATTGCATTTCAGGCCCTCACACACTCAAACACGGACTCTCCAGGGTCACCAAGCTTTTCTCTGCTGGGAACAGACACACATCCCACCAGCACAGCACATCAGTATCTACTGATACAGAAAAGTATCCTACAGCTCTGTAGGAGCAGCAGCCTGGGAGCCATTCTTCCCATGGTTGGCTACTAATAATGAACGATGCTCACTTCTAGTTCTAGAGTGAAAGATGTTTTGATGGATACATTTTCATTTGCCACCCTGTTTCTGGTAGTGCCAACTTCACAGAGTTATGGTGATGACTGGTGTAATAAACCAATAATTGGGCTATTTAAGCTTGAAGATCGATCTCCTGTCATCATCATTAAAGAAAAAAATACCATGTTAAGTTCTTTTCTTATTGATTTTTTTTTCTAAATATGCCAATTTACCTCGCTAGGTTTTAAGACAGCATTGATTTGCGCAAGCAAACAGATGCAGAAATATTAGTGAAGGTGTAATTAGCACGCTGATCCCCCTTTTTCAAGATTGACTTAAAATACCTCAGTGACAGTAGGTTTCTTCAGTTGATAACCAAATGTCGCCTCAGGGAATATGCCTTCTTATGACACTTATCCCATCCTACTTAAACAGAGATGGGTGTTTTTAATGCAATTCATTTCACAGCAGACACACTGTTATTGCTGAATACAGACTTATATCCAAAGTAGGACATTTCCTGGTTGGATCTGCAAAGCTGTGACAACAATTTCCCTGATGCTATCTCTGAAACATTTATAAACACAATTGCCTTCTAACAATATATTCTCTTTTCACACTCCTACCCCCGACTTAGTTTTGTGTATCAGTTTGCTTGTCGATACAAAGATTGAGGTCTTGCCATCACTTGAAATGAAAGAGATTGATTTATCCCTGACTATTGTAATTATACCATAGTAATCACTTTGCCCCACCAATGACCTCCACCTTGGTTTCCAGGCTGGAGCTGTAATTTGGTTTCTTTGCCAGCTGAGATCCTCATTCATCTCATCAAGTTACTCTAAGCACTGTCTGCAGTGCAATTGTTGTATTGCTTTTGACTCCAGGCTGGACTGAAGCAGCAATTGTCTATAGTATCCCCCTAGGGTGTTAATAAGGATGAAAATCAGAGTTCACCTAAATAGGAAGACAAACCTCCCTAAAATTCCCACTCTTCACAGCGAAATACTGTGTCATTTGCAATGAGGGGAGTAGTTATGGAATGGCGGTTAAATTTATCAGGAGTATGTGGAATAGAACATTAACCAGTGCAATTAATTGAGGATAACAGACTGGCAGGAAAATGGATTTCAGCTTGTTAAAAGTTTGACATTGACACAGAGTTTATGTATACACATACATTTTAAATGAAAGCTCAGAAAAAACTTCTTTCCCAAGTAAGCACCCATCTTTTTAACATCTGGTAAAAAGAAGAAATATTTAAGTGTATGGTCCTTTCCTTAAATGAGGATGCTGTGAGAACATAAAGGTTTGCCACTGGCTATGTAAAGAACCTGTCTTTATTTTTAGTAATCTGCCTTGAGTTACTGCTTTTCCCTTTCTGTTATTTCTGTAATGTTTTTATTTCTTCGCCAGCTACCTCAATTGAAATGTTTTCAATAGTCACTTGCAGTATCATTTCAACAATATCTATTATTTAGATGTTGCTAATAGTACAATATTTCAACTGTCAAGAAACCTGACGGCTAGATTTTGTCCCACTTCCTCTTGTTTGAATGACAAATAAGTTGCACCTTCTGGATATATTTCTTAATGCTAAATAGTAAGTAACTCACTAGCTTTGCAGATCTAACACAGAGGAAGAACCAAGTTTTTCTGAAGGAACATCTTTCAGTTGTACAAAGGGTGTCATGTAAGTATTTTCTCAGGTGCTAAATTCAAGCAATTTTTGTTACAAAGTAATAGGAGTATATGAATTACTCCTTAAACACAAATTTTGAAAGTCTCAGACTTGACTGGGAAGCACCTGCATTTCCTGCATTTCCATCTCCTCTTGTCCTTCAGAGCAATGAGCTTCTCTTCAGTGAAAAGCCCAAAGAAGTCAAGATTAAAGCTCCCACAAGCTTATGTAGTGTGAAGTCTCAGCTGAAGCTGTAAATTAAATGATCAAATAAAAAATATGGAAAGATCAGCTCAACTTTCAAGAAGAAATTTTTGTAGGTCAAACCTTTCTCTTATAGTCAACCATTGTTGCAGAAGACCTCAACCTGTACGGCAACCAAAGCAATCATACTGATGAAGTGACTCACTGCAAGTAGCCTCTGCTTCTGTATAAGCCTCTGTTTTTTCATTTTAATTCTGAAAACATAAGTAGCATCAAGGCTTCACACCGGTAGCAAATCTTCTGCCAGCTTCCGTACATAGACCACTGTATTCTGGCTTCCAATTTCAAACAAAGTCCACAAGTACCCTGGAGAACGAACAACATAGTAATGAACTAGTGTTCTTGCCTCAGTTACATTTCAAAATGGCCCAGCAGGACTCTTGGAAAAAATGTTATAGGGCAGCCTGCAAATATATCACATTGCTCCTTATGGGTTTCAGAAGTAGTTGACTTCTCAAGGGCGTAGTAAAAGTGTCCTCTGTTGACTTGGGATCTGGAGGAGCTCATCTAATCAAGAGGTCATAAAAATCTCCAAATTGATCAAGCCAGAGAACTGACTCTCCAGTGGCTCTTAATTTATTTTACAATATAGGAAGCTTAGACAACAAGAGAGGCCTGTTATGAATGACACAGTTGCAAGTGTTCAATGGTTCTCCTGGGGACTTTACTTAAGCTTCTCTAGACATTAACTCTATATTCCAGGGTGTTTTTTTTTACAGTGGAAATATCAGAGAACTTTACAAAACTTATCTGATGACACACTCAAACACCAGAAAATTATGGCACTGTACCATAGCTCATCCTAATTAAATTGACTCAGACTTTTAAAGTTCTTCTGACAGATTGTGCCAGCTCTTGTTCCTTGTCATCAGTTAAGTTTAGCTACTCAATAAATGTATCTTCCTTCATGAGAAATTCCACCACCAGTTTGTTACTTTTCTTGAAATGGCCATTTTCTCTCTGAAAATTTCCATTTAAGGTGAAAGGCTAAATTGTAGCTACATATTTCAGGCTGTGTTTCCTACAGCAAGCCTTTGCAATTACATTTTTACTCCTCTGGAATCTCTTTAGAAATGAATGCTTTGGAGCTTAGACCACAAGGAATTTGGCAAAAAAAAGATCTGGTTATGATCTTGAACATATATATGAATTTATGACTATATGTATATATACATATAGAGAGAGAGAAAGAGAGAGAATTCAGGATTCAAAGACAATTCTGTATATGCGTATATGCATTACATGTATGTAAGCCTGTTATATCTAGAGGGAGAGGTGGCATTCAGATGACAAGAAGTTGAAATAGTAAATATGACATTTAAATAGTTGATATGTTAGCAAAAGCGCTTCTTCTTGTTTGCTTTAGATATTACATAAGTCAATGTCTCAAAGAAAAAATATGCAATTTTTTTTTTTTTAAAAAAAGACAGCTTGGTTATAAAATAGTGTCAGACAGTGGATGAAGTTTAGAGACATTTTTTTTTGTGGCAACTGCATTGCCGTACATGAAAACAGAAAAATTTGCCAATACCATCTTTTTCTGAACATATGGTGATGTAAGCAGTGTTTCTTGGAGGTTTCCAATGCCACCTTTGAGAATTTGCATGAATGAAATAAATTAGACGTTGTACAGAAATGCTAGGATTGCTTTCCCAGAAGAAAGTACATTACAGCTGAAATGTGTCAGTCTTTGTTTTTCAGCAATAATACAGAACATTAAGCAAGACATGTTTCTTACCATAAAGCTTCACTCACATATATTCAGTTAAATATTGGGCAACCTCTTTGGTTAACAGTTGTGGGTTCTTATCACAATCATTTACTATTCCAATAACTTTATTACCAACAGTAGTAAAAGTATGATACCTTTTTTGTGCATAATTTTATTCTTAAATTAATCTATTCTTATCTTGGCATCAGTTTGAAACAGGCCAGAGACACTGCTGGTGGCACAATCACCTGAAAGTTATCATCATGCCCTGTAATGCAGAAAGATTCTGTGTTTTGTCAGAGTCACAGGCATCAAATCAAAGAAGTTGCAGGAACAGTCTGCAAGTTGTCCTTGGGCGACAAGAGTATGCTCATCCTATCAACCACTACGCTGACCATTCTGGTCACTCAGGAACTGTGATTTTATTTGCAGGGAGATGAGGGAATTGATGTTAGTTATTTCTCTGAGGCACAACTTCAGTTCATATATTTCTCCAAGACACTTTTTTTTTTTTTTTTCATTGGCCTTTTCCCCCAAAGGTTTTGATTGCAGCAAAAATGTCTTGCCATCCTACAACTCTTCTGACTGAAGGAAATACGAGAGACTAGCTTTCCTGTCAGGATTTGTCTTGATGCTTTCCATATATCCTTTTTGTGCAAGAGATTTTTGAAGTTGCCTTAAAATCCGGTAAAATTAACCCTTACTTACTGATTAGAGCTTAAAAGACCAGTGCTTAAAAGAAAGTCTGAGTACTTGCTGTTCTTATGGGACCTAATTAAGAAAATGTAAATTTCATTCTTCCAGCTCTGATTTCAAAATGATGATAAATAAAATCATTGCTGCCAATCCCAGACCACTTGGCTGTGAAATAGGAGCTGTGTTTTGGGTACTATTATGTAGTTCTATGCATTTGTGTATACAAAGCCGTATGTATTGCTAATTTGGAATCTTCATGTTCACAAATAATCTTTCTAGGTTGAGCTGAGAAAGCATAGTCATTCTTGTGGGACTAACTTTGCATTAAATATAAAAAATATAATCTGTTGCAGGTCTTTCTGCCATCTCATGCTACCAACCATATATTTAAAAAAGGTTTAGAAGTCATTGCAGGAATAAAGCATAAATCAGGCTGTAGGATAATTGCTAGCAGAGAAGAGGCCTTTTTCTACCCTCCCTTGTCCTTTGCAGAAAGCCATCCTCTTTCCCTTCCAGCCTAAACTACATAGGTGCACACTCAAGAGGCATTGCAGAAAAGTGCTGCTCTCTGACACCGTCTGCTCTGAGCCTCTCCCTACTGCAGCTGTCAATATGTGAACACATTAAAGACTCCTCTTCGTTTGATATGTGAGCATTGCCTTGGGATATGCTGGTCACATCATTTTCTTTCAGTAGATAATGATTTCCCATGCTCTACCTTGTCCTGAGTTGGGATTTGTGGGGAAGGGAAAGGCTTCTGCTATTGCCTTTAAAACCCAGTTTCCTGGGACTTGTGATGTATCTTTTATCAAAAGGGAAATATGACAAGCCTATTGAATACCGTCTAAAATCTCCCTCCTGTCTTTCAAGGACCTCCAACCCACACAGCCTCTCTTCGTGTGAAATGCATCTGCTGTTCTCAGTCTCATTTCCAGCACTCTTTTGACACTTATTTTTCTGCAATCTTCCTATTCCACCGTGAAATGATGCTTTATCACTGGCAGAAGACTGCAAAAATGAGCACACAAGTGTTACGATCTTCCAGAGAGCCAAAATCTTATGGTAATTCAAGACATCAAATCAAGGTAGTACTGGAGGCAACAAGGAGGCAGGAGTTCACAGCAGAAGTTCTGAGCGACTGTTCTGCAACAGCCTGGATCAATTCGCTTCCACCAAGGGATATGGGTGACAATTTGGTGCTGTGACAAGATGTGGCCAGATCCTGCAACCCCAGGTACACCTCAGCAGGAGGGAGATGCTTGAGTACTTTTCTATAGCTACCCAAAAAAATCTGGCATTGCAGGAGCTGTATGCCACTTTCAAGTATTTCTCCTTGCACTTATGTTCATATTAAACTGACATTTAAATTGCATTCAGGAACAATTTCTCCTGCCTCTAGTCCAGACAGGGTTTAGAAGAGACGTCTGTTGGACAGGCCCGCACTGACCTCCTGTAAAAGTCAAACCCATTCTGTTCAGTACAACTTTTGACAGAAATGAGAGAGACACAGAGCCCAAGCCTGTGAGGGAGGAGCTGTTGGCTGAAATGCAGCCAAGATGTTTCAGGGAACCTCTTGTAAAATGCAGCACCCCAGAGCAAGCACACCATTTGCTCCTGCCTAGGGTTAGCCTGGCTTCCCCCAAACAGGCACTGGGGTGCAAATGGTGATAACTGTCCTCAGGAGCCCCAGGGGTGAGAAAAGGAGAAATGGCATGCTGCATTCCCTAGTTACTCTTACCTGCAAGTATTTTATCTCTCTTGTCTCAGTTTTATCAGTCAACTAATTAATTGGAAAAAAAGGTTGCATGACTGTGGAGTGTAGTCATTAGCCTCATTGTTTTGTTATAATTCAGAATACGGAAGGACAAAACGATGTCAGGAACTACCAACCTTCTTGTTGCTCAAACTTTCTTTTCTTCAGTCTGCATGTTTTGCGGCCGTGGAAGGGAGAAGCAGTAAAACTCGTGTTTCTGATCTCACTGTAGCAGTACGGTAACCCTACCTCATATATTTGCCTGCTGAGAAAGTGTGTTGCTGTTCTTCATGGAAGGACTGAATATTTACATGTCCTGTCTTTGTGCCGTGCACATCAATTCCAGCTCGTGGCTTCACTAGCTACATCATTAGGACCCTTGGAAACAGTCAGCTGGAGGCAGCAGATATTCCCAAGTTCAATCAGAAAGGAGCC
The DNA here is from genome assembly GCF_023638135.1 of Falco biarmicus. Lineage (NCBI taxonomy): Eukaryota > Metazoa > Chordata > Aves > Falconiformes > Falconidae > Falco > Falco biarmicus. The sequence continues at coordinate 66,856,660 of NC_079289.1, read as the reverse complement.
AATGACAGGCATTTTGGGTCTCCAACGTCAGTGTGACTTCCTCGGTCTATACTGTGTCACTAAACCAATTCATTTAGGAATTGGACATAGCGGATCCTCCCCAGCTCCACACTAGCTATGCTTTTAGTCCATCGAGGAATCAGGTGCTTTTACATGAAACTGTCAAGCTGACTTGTAGATAGACATAGTCTACAGTGGGATGTAAGCGCTGCCATCTAAGTCTGATCAAACTGTGCCACATGAAAGAAAAACAGAAGCAATTCAGCTGGCAAAAATCAAGTTCTTCACAGAAGACTCCATCGTCTGCTTTCCCATTTTTATGCCAATGATTTGATAATCAAGCTTTTTGTTCTAAAACACTTTCTCATGCAAAAATGTACAATCAATCATTTGTGTTCACATCGCGCGCTGACATTTATTGGTACCTTTAATATGCAGTTTCCATGAATAGTGTTATAGCCAGATGAAGGGAATAGCTGACTTGAACTTCTAGGTCACTAATTCTTCACAGATTAGCGCTGTCAGCACTGATGGATGAAGGGAGAGATCTATCAGAATGGATATGAGGGGTTTCGCTCCTGCTTTGTAAATCATGCAGGAAATCCCAGTATAAACTAAGCCTCTGCCTGTCACAAAAGTTAAAACATCACAAGCCAGAGCAGTAACCCCCCAGTTAAATTGGATTTTTGTTGCTGTTGATCAGATTTCTTATAATCCTCCCCACTTGTTTTGTCTAGTGCTGCATTAGTGGTGAAAAGGCCTTGGGATTTATTAAAAGAACTTAAAAGCAGAACAGAACAAAATAAAACAGCCCAGAAACTCATGAGCAGGGAAAAGTATTTAATGCTTTTCTGTGTGATGTGATCTTGTTGGTGATCACAATTCCCATGGAAGTTATGTGGGAGCAGAGCTGTGCAACACTTTCCAGGACTGACCCTGTTTTTTTCCACTGGACACCGACAAACTGAGCAGTGATATAAAGGACTTCAGAGTTTCTTTCCTGGGAAATAAATAAAAAAACCCAAAACACAAAAAGACATGCCTATCAATTTGCAAACAATTTGCCTGAGTTTCTCATTCTGTATTTCCCCCACTCCCCCAAAAATCCCTCTCCTTCCACACTGAAGTAAAAAGAAAGGTTTTATTTCATGTCTTTGGTATAGCAACAAAAATCTTACAATATCAAGTGGAGCAGTGGTGGTTTGTGGGATGGGAGTATGCCAGATTTTTATTTTTTTTAAAATTAAATGATCTCTCTTAACTCCTATGGTTGCAGACTTGCCTCCTTACAGGATTTTCTCCTCAGTATTCCTTCAGGGTGGGCCCCTTACTTTGGGCAGAGACGCACAGCTCTAGCTTTTAAATTCAAGCTGACTAATGTATTTTTTGAGACTATGTCTTATAGCTATAAATTTTTTGCCAGCTATGGGAGATAGTTTTACCTTCTGAGAGGTTTTCTGGTTCTCATCCCTGAAACAGTAACGCATTCACATACAATGAAGCAGCTAGGTCAGGATGATTCCAGTAACAATTTGTCATTAAAAAAATGTATAGATGTATTAAAAAATATCCATGAGTTCTCTTCATCCTTTAAAGGAAATTGCAGGGACTCTGGCCCCTCATTCAGTAGATCCTAAGCACTGCCAGACATCCTAATTTTGCTCTAAAGAAACTATCAAATGCTGATTGTTAGCATTTATGCCTTGTAGTTTCAGTAATTTATAGTGAGATTGGCAAAAGAAGGCAAAGAAGACGTGACAGAAAGATCTTGGTTATTTAAGCCAGCCAGGGAAGGCTTGGAGGAGAGACAATTTGCTTCTGTGAATAAGATCTGAGTAAACAGGGGAACACAGATCACTGAATAAGCTTCCCCTTGGGAGGAAGAAAAGCTCTTTAAGCACAATAACTGCCTCTGAATAAATTTAGACTGGAAATCATAAGTCTCCTACCACTAGGACAGCGGTGTTCTAGAATAAGCTTCCAGATGGAGTTGAAGGAGTAAGTAAGCCAAGTAATTCCTAGGACAGAGCTAGATGATTACTTTATGAAGGCATTATGTACTGCATGGCCAGTGGTGATCCAGGGACTGGCATCAAAGAGGGTCCTTCCAGTCCCATGTTCTTAGGAGCGGTGCCCTAAGACTAGAGCTGTCTCTACCCAGAAGGGCATTTCTCCTTTAGTAGCTTTAGGACAGAATAGTCAGTGCCAAAGTATAACTTAATTTTAAAACTCTCAGGGTAAATAGAGATAGGAGGTGAAAATAAAATTTTCTTTTATTAATGTTAATTTAAATAAAGGAGACAATGGGAGAAACAAGATCTAAGTCCTCTCATTTTTAATAGTTGTCTCCTTGTACAATTTTCCCGATTGACTTCCCAAGTATTTCTGGTTTAGGCTCCACCTAACAGCCCCTTAGAAATTTGGGCACATGAGGCTGAATCAATTTTTAAAATATAACTGGTCCTGTATTATGTGCTTGTAGCTCGAGATGCAACGAGGGCATGAAATTTCAGAGTGTCTTATGACTCTGTGTGCTATAAACGTCTTGTCTTGATGATCCATTGATATGGTTTGCTACTGGTTGAATGGTTTATTAAATGCCTTTCAGCCTGTGTTGTATGGGCACATCACTCATTACAGACACTTCAGGAGCCATCCGCCCTGCAAACAGGGTCTGAGTAATGAAGACCGTTCTTTTTCTGGTGTGAATATAGAAAAAGGGAAGTCATCATTCAGGCTTTTGTTCCAGCAAGAGGGTGGCACTTGAATTGCTTGTAATCATGGTTACTGAGAGCCATTAGACAAGAGGCTTATTACTTAGCTTTGTCTTACAATATGGGTTTCAATGGCTGTGGTTAAACTGTGGGGCAAAAAGCTCCATGGGCAGAAAGAGATTTCCACAGTCATATCTGATAAAAAAGAGTTAATGGAGTACATCTTAGCTCTGCAAATCCAGTTTTCCACCCAAAGGGCCCAGAGATGACGTGTACCACAGTCCCCTCAGGTCAGCGTCAGGCTGGGACCAAGGTGTGCAGCCTCGATGCACAGGCTGAAGGGTACAGAATAGTTAGTGTAGACCCACCAGTATCACCATGGAGATCTCGCAGTGGTTTCCATGACATTTATTGGTATTTTCAATTCTTAATGAGTGGCAAACTGGAATGAAAAAGAAGGCATTCTACTTCACAAAAAGCAAAAAAGAAAACACGCAGCACACTTTAAATTCATTGTTCTGTTTAAGTGATTATTTTTAAATTTTTACATTAGCTATATAATAGCTTTTTTCCAAGCAGTAAATCTCCTCTGTTATGTATTCTTGTATCATTTGTTACTGCCCTGTGACTGTACCTAGTAATAAATATTAGCAGAAGTTTTATTCAGGCTTTAGTTAGATACTAAATAGAGGCAACTGGAATTAAACATAAGAAAAATCTGTTTTATTGTGAGAGTGATGAAACACAGGAGCATGTTGCCCAGAGAGGTAGTGGAGCGGCCACCCCTGGCAATGTTCAAACCCTGACTGGCTATAGCCCTTTGTAACCAGCTCCAGTTGACCCTGCCTGGTTGGGGCAGGGATGTATTAGATCTCCAGTAGTGCCTTCCAGCCCCAGCAGTTCTGTGATTCTCTGATACCAAAGCAGATACATAAGAAGCTATACCGCCATATGCTAACCTCCAAAGTACCAGGATTTCTTTATGCTGATGTGAGTGGGGATTGAACAAAATCATGGATGGTGTGCAGCCTAGCAAGGAAATCTAAGATGTGCTTTGTTAGAAGTGTAGTGTTAAAAAAAAATCCTTTCTGGGAGATCTCTTTTTTTTTCCCAACAACTTAGGGGCACTTCCCACTTTTTCTATTGAACTGCGCACATTTTGTCTTACTGCTGTTCTCCACATTTTTCTGTGACCCAATATATACTAATAAACATTGTTCTCTAGGGCAGACCACAGAGAATAGCAACTTACTGTAAGAGAAACCACAGCTTTTATCACTTAAAGGAGAAGCAAGTGCAAGAGAGTGGTACATAGATCACACATGATGTTGATTTTATAAAATAATTAATAGAAGACTCGGAACATATATTTGTGGCAATGTATCCATATTACAGATTTTCATTTGCCAGTTCTCTTTGTTTCTCAGTGGATTTTCCACTGCAGCAGCAAATAAAAATAAAAACTGCTTAAATAAATAGCTAATGAAAACTTAGAAGTCTTAAAAGAAATATTGGTTTGTTGCTGGTTGTCTTATTTTTTTCCCTAGAAAGATGAATTGTAGGTCATCTGTTGTTCTACTCTCTGCTACTTAAGAATGAAAACTTTTTTATTGACTCTTATCTTAGAGATGCTTCACAAAACATGCTTGATAAATGATAGGGTTGGAGGGGTGAGGGTGGGGGCAAAGGAATAGATTTGGGGCATTGCTGGTTTTAAAATCACAGTGTGTTAGAATAAGGCTGAGATAATTGTTCTGTTAGACTGGTTTCCTGCTATTTTGGAGCTCTGCTGGTGTGTTTTAGCTGGTCTTATATTGTTATTTTTTGAATTCATAGCAAATTTCAAAGATATTTAGATCAAATCCAGGTCATGGTTATTAGCTTGGTTTCACACCATTCAAACATCATAATAAGTAGTATTAAGTGGTTCTTACACAGGTGAAGCAAGATTTGAGAGATATCTGAACTGCTACAAGTTCCTAGTGAAGTTCTAATATTTTTGATAGGATGTCCAAGGTCAAATAATGGGCAAAAAGTTGTGAATATATTTTAAGTTTTCATATTAATAACTGCAACATCAAAAACCAATAGCAGCAAAATGTTTACGTATAGAAAGACTGATTTACAGCAATGCATATGAGTACTGAGGTGTTCTGGGCAGAACAGTACAAGAAGGTTCTGCACATAAATATTACCATGGCTTGATATTTCTTTGTAGTGTTTTCAGATTTAAAAGCATTTCCAAGTTTCTGTGCACTGGTACACCACCATGCTGTATTGCAAACCTCAGCATATCATGCCACTTTACGCCAGCCAAGCATATAACCTGCATCACCATAGCAACTGTAAGTCAAATTGGAGATACTTTGTGTATGACTTTGAGTATGTTATGTTAGCGTTGTCTCAATATCTTGGATTTCTCTAGTTTTACACTGTGACAAATTCATTTTTTTGCACTGTCTGCACCATGTATTTCACACTGCAAGGGCAGAGGCAGGCCCTGTGTTTTTAAGTTCCAGTAGGGGGTTTTTCAAGAAACGGCTCAGAACCTTTGATAGGCTGGGAAGGTTTAGATGAACATCCCAATGATTTCTTGAACCATCTGAATCTCTCAAGCCTATGAAATGGGACTGGAAGATTTTTTAGAGTATAACTTGATTTGTAAAGTTTGCATCATTTCTGCCTCTTGTTACAAATTCTGCTCACATTTCTTTACCCATAAAATATCTTCCCAAAGTCACTGGAATGGCAGAGGTATAAGCAAGGAAAGATTTTGAGGCACAGGCTTAATCTGTAATTGAAATCACTTCCAGTAAGTGATATTTAAGAATTTTTTTTACATTTTAAAATTTTCTGGTGAACTTGGTTCTAGGTTGTGCAAGGCTCTTCTCCTCTAAGGCACTCAGAGATTAGACAGGAATGGAGTCAGTGTGATAGGGCAGCTAAAGAAATGGCTGACTGGGGGCTAAAGGATATCACTGATTGAAGGATATTTGTTTCTATCTTTTGACTAGGACAAGCCAAAGTGAAATCTAGCTCAAGGCAGAAAACCAAGGTGCTCTTGTTCTTGTTTCCCATGCACATAAGTATCACTCTGAGAGCCCAAATACAGCCATGTCCTCAGTTTGTCACTTTTGAAAACACACACACACCAGCAGTTGCAGACAATTTGCTAAAACTCTAGATATTGCATATGTGCAGATATTATCCCCCTAGAAAATGCCAAAGGCCAGTCATGTACTGCATTTCTGCTCCGTCAGTACTTTCAGTCCTTTCAGGACTCAGAAAAAGCAGCATTGTGTTTTGCTCAGACAGATGCCAAGCCAGCACCTCCCTGAAGAAAATCTGCTTACTAGAATTCGCACAGTGTTTATAAGTGTAGGGTTTGATGCAGTCTGTGCCAAAAGTTCCTACTGATACCTCCACACAGAACTGTCATTCCCGTCTTTCCAAAGCCATGGACCACAGCCAAGATTAACTGCAAAAATGTCTGTTACATGTTTTCCCCAAAGAACAGAAAACCACAACAAAACATTAACATTAGAGGCTACCCAGCAATACAAAACCTTGGAGAGTGAAATAGTCCTTTGAGTGGTGATGGGTATAAGATGTATGTAGAGGGCTATGAGGTGGGGCAACTTCTGTTCTAATTATTTCTTCACCAATATAATTAACCACAGATCAATCTGTTTAGGACTTTTTTTGGTAAATAAATCAAGTGTTAAAGTACCCAGTTGAACCTGTATTCAAACAGGTGAGTAAATTCCACACTCCTTATATGAAGTTTTAAGCTCCTGTAAATAGTTTCCTGTAAAATCCGAATGATGTCATCAAAATATTTTTCCTGGGAAATAAGGTGTTTCTTGTTCCCTGCACATTCTTTGCATGCAGAGACTGACACCATGCATCAATTTCACCTCTTTTAGGAGAAAAGCCTATTACCTGTATTATAGCCATTATGAATACATTATGAAAATAATAGCAAGTTAGCTGTTACAGTCATTTAAAAAGCACCTGCTAGAAAAGCAGTATAAAGCTGTGACAAACATTTTAAGAAGTGTCTTCAACTTACTTGCAAGGTTCTCATAAAATGTTGCTAAATGTCTAAAACAGAAGATTTGAAAGTGAAAATTCCAGCCTTCCGCACCATGAGCTCCTTCCTCTCTCTGAGTGATTATCTAGCGATTTCATTCTTTGTTTCATAAGGGAAAAGAACCACCCAGGACTCCCTGGGTACTGAATCCTTGCAGATTATCCTGTTCCATGGCAAGTGACAGGAGAAATAAAACCACAATCCCTTTTGTCTCATCTTTATTATCCCAATCCGATCATTCCCTTTTTTTCTTTTGTTATCGCTACAAAGTGCCAGTAAGAGAACAGTCTGATGCCAGCAAATGGCTCTTAAATGGGGATCTGATAAGTACTCTATTTGTATTCGATTTGTACATAAATGGTGCCGTTTTTCAAGTACTGTACAGTGCACTCTACTTGATCGGACTGTGCTTAATCAGAAAAATCATTTAATAGGACATTGTTCGGGGATCCATTTTAAGCCCCGTGATAATTAATAGCAAGGAGTGCTGATTAACGGTAACTAATTCTGGGACATTCACAAAATATTTTGTCTTGGTGAAGCCTCTTGTGTCTCACTCTCCTGGCAATTTGTTCAGTTTGCTTCTCTAAAGAACAGTTGTCAGTCTCTGCGTGGGAAACAGGAGGATCCATGACCAGTTCTGTGCCGCCTGTCCCCAGTACTCAATTTCTCGCTACTGGAGCAGGTAACACTGCTAACACCAAGACTGAGGTTGTTTGAAAAAGCATCCTTGCTAAATGATACTCGCTTTTACCTCTTGCTGATTGGTGGTGATCTGAAATGGTAAGTGGGGCAAAGTTTGTTGGGAAAACGATTATTTTCATAAGAACAATTCGCATATCCTGCAATAAGGAGGATACTGAAATGTGGCATTTACAGCAGGATTGCTGTGACTTAGACAGAACTGAGATACCTACATCCATTCATTTAATAAAAGGTAGCACCCCTCCCTACAAATCCTGCTTCGCTTTCTGTTTAGTAGGGCTCTACCAGGAAAAGACAAATGCTGCAGAAGCACAGGACAGCTGGGATAAACTTCCCCTTGTTCTGTGTTATTCTAGCTGATGATCATCGTAGTATTTTTCCATGTGGCAAATATGCCCCAGACAGCCCAAAGACCACCTAAATAGTTCACCACGTGCACAGTGAGATACAGGTATGGGACATTGGTGGTCACATTGGCATGATAACACGTTTTATCAGAGCCCCCTGATTTTCTTCCAAAGAAAGTGTTTATGAAGCTTTTATTATAAAGCAGTTCTATCACAACACAGGCTTTGATTTCATTCCACATTTCTAACTGGGGAAAAAAAACCCAACCCACCAAAATTCACTTATTTAAAAATGCCTTACTTTAGGTATGACTTATTGCAGCTTTATGAACTGCATGAGAACAAAACCCCTGTCTCCATGCTGTGCACTGCTATGGGTTTCCTCAGATCATCCGCAACATTTCTGACCTTCAGCATCCACTGTGCAGTTTCACAATCACATAGCATGCAGAGAACAGCGTCCACCCAAGAACTAAACAAGACAAGATGCTAGTAAGAGATGGTCTTGTACATGCAGAATATAAAAAAATACAACAATTTTAAGCATGATGTGGAAAGGTAAAGAAAGTGTTGGATTAGTTTTATTAAATAAAGATGCCAACATTGTAGACAATTACATGTGAAATGATCATTGTAGGCACCTTGTATAGCCAGTGGAGAGAAGGAGGCAGTGGCATGACATACATTATAAGAAAAAAAATGAAGAATGATATTTTTCTCTAATGTGTTATCTGAATGCTTTGCACAGTGTGAAAATTCACCTAAGAAAAGAGGCTTCGGTGTAGCACCCACAGGCAGCAAAAGAAATCGTATTTGCTGTGTTTCAGCTATACTGACTGAAACGTGGTGATAGAATTTGGGGTCCACACTGAAAGATGGCCATTCATTTCATCAGCAGAACTTTTTATACCACAGCAGCCACTGATCAGCACCTAAGTTGGTCAAACCTTCTAAAAGATACCTGTACCAGCTGCCTGTAAGGTAAAATCCCAAGCTAACAAAAATGAAGTTAAACAACACACTAAAAAATAATCTGATTGCTCACAGTGCGGGGAAGTTAGTTCATTTCCAGGCTCTTATTTGAAACTCTGTCCAGAACAAACCTTGATATGGTTCTGGGAATAGCTCCATCCAGGACTGCCTCCTACCAGCCATTATGGCTGAGACTCCTCTTTGCTTGGCTATCTCAGTTGTGTCTGGGTATGTAATTCAGCTTCATGCCAATAACTGCTTGTCTGTTGGGCTGCGATGCGTTCCTCACGTTATTAGTTGAAAGAGGCCCTAAGAGTAATATTTATGTAAAGGTCTTGGAGGAGACACAGAGTTGAACACTACGTAGTGAGGTGGCCGAGTGAGGCCAGCCTGCTTTAGAGAAGTGAAGACCCAAGCCATCCTGCACATCTTGGTCTGCGATCCAGAGGTAAGGTCCCAGAAAATCTCCACTTAGTCCTGCATTGCAGTGCTTTCTTCAGACATCTAATAAACTGACAGTAACCTAAGCAAGAGTATGGGCTTTGGTGGAGATGCTAGAATTACATTATTGTTTTGGCAAATCTTAATTTTATTCCCCCCAAGACAACTGTTATGAGTCTGCATTCCCTGTTTTGGTGATGCTTCACGCATGGTAGCAGAAAGGCATCAGGCTGCAAGATGTATCTCCTGAAGAACTCCAAAATGCAGATTCCTGACAGAGATAGATGGATAATGAGAATACATGTGTTGATCCTGAAAAAATATTTAGGGAAAATACAAAGATTATTTTTCCTTTAGTTAAGGTGAGTAGTAGGAAAAATTAGTAGTCATTAAAGGTCTATTAATGTTAATTTATTAATTCTGGATAAAATTCTGGCTTTAGTAAAATCAAAGGAATTGTTGCTATTGACTTCAAGGGAGGCAGGGCTTCATCCTTTCTAGTCTTCAGCAGTAGACAAGATTTTAAAGGGTAAGAATCATCTTAATTAATCAATGAATATATGTTTGAGCTAATTTGTTTCTGCTGTTATGTCACAGAAATAAACATTTTTAGGATTAAATGGATCTGATCTATTTTAGATGCCTATTTTTTATGTGTCTGTCTTTAAAAAGTATCAGTTGCATCCTAGAAATGTCCATTATTTTCCATTTACAGTAAAGGGAGTATAAACTGCTCGCACATACGTAAGCATCTACATGTAACCAGATGAAAGTCACTCTGTTGTGTCTGTCTGAATACATTTCCAGTTCCCTTACAGTGAGTATGCAGTAAAGGAAATTCTGGTCAAATTAAACTAATTATATAATACTAATTTAATACTGATTAAATAAATACTTCTTGTTGTTGTTGTTTGGCTGTACACATCTTTTGGTGTGATATTCTAATTTTGTCTTACTAGCCGCAAACAGAATGTGAAAAATGTTTTTAATTGTTGTATTATTTATGCATAGAAGCTGTATTTTCAATAAACCAATATACTAACCCAAAACACTGTTAAAAATTGTGGGAATATATGTAAACACTAAAATATAAATATTAATGTTTTTACTGGTGTCAGGATGTGCATTCATAGTTACTACATTTTCCATGCAATCACTTGAATGCTTGTGCTTTACAGACCCAGTTCACCTGCTGTTCATGTTGTCAGAAGCTGTATACGCTCCATGAAATGTTTTATGTGGTAAATGGCTTTAAAGTTCTGCTAAACGTATACTTAATAAAGACTGTACAGATGAACAAAGGCAGAAAGTTTAGCTTTGCTTTATGATAGATGTGAAGTCACATTAGAGATGTGTTTGACTAGCTAAACCATACTTCTGTTTTCTATGGTTTTGGTACAGCAATGTTGCACACTCACAGGGAGAGCAGAAAAGAAGGAAGGACTGACTTGCTGCTGGAAAAGATACGTCTTCCTTACTGGGCTGTAAAATAGGTCTCCAGTTCAACATATTGCCAGTTACTAATATATCACTTACATTACTGAGTGCAATTGACTGCATTGCCTCTTTTGGCCTCCTCTACACACATAATGCTGATCCTCGTTTATTCCTAATGAGTTGGTGGAGTTACTTCTCATTTATGTTGTCCCCAAATAAAAGTAAATCAGGAATTCTGTTCACACAGGAGTTTCAGTCAAATTCTTTACAGCAAAAATCCATTTTGGAAAAACCATGTGCAGTTACTTCATCAGCAGTTTCTTTCAGCAATGCCTACTTTCTATTAAAAGGACAAAAATTCTGTTGTTAGAAGGAAGAGTAGAGAAAGTGTGCTCTTTAACATATTTACATTCAAAATTTCATCATTCTGCAAGTTATTCATTTGTTCAATTTAGTTACACATGGCCTCAGAGCAAGATTTTCCATACAAAACTTACCAGTTTGGAAGGAATGATTTTAAGGTCTCCAGTACTTTATGTGACAAACTCTAAATGCAGTGTAAATTCAGATGATTGACAAAGAGAAAAGGGAGCGAAGAGAAGCACTGCTGTTTTACAGCGCTGCCAAAGCCTCTCTCAAATACAAAGGCAAAAGTGTTTTCAAAAAAACTCTTTAAAATTCTCTTCGAAGGCTCTTTTGTTTCTGAAAGCTGTCAGGACTGCTAAAAAGATATTTCTGGAGCAATAACAAAAAAAAGAGGTTTTTAAGGTTGGAACTTTGTAAACATTTAAAAAATGAGACCTGAAAATTTTTCATTTCAAGTGCTATTTAATTTTAACGACAGTCTTTATACACAGCCTTTTACAGAATGTAGCAGCAGAAAATCTCCCTGCCCACGGTTTGGCCTCAGTTGCTAGGTAGAAGTGGGCAGGCTGGAGGAATGGGAGATGCAGGAAGAGAACTGTGCGAGGCCAGGAGACCATGCCCGTGTTGACTCCTGGGAGGGGGCCTTGAAGACCAGGCTTGGCTGTTGAGCGTTGGGGAGTGTGCAGGTACGTAACGTGGCAGAAGTGCTCCATCAGGAGAGCCAGCAGCCTCAACACTACCCATAGCTCATCGTCTGCCGAGCTTATTGCCTTCTGGAGAATCTTTCTTTCAGAGTGGTAAAGACGAAGACTAAGTTTGTCATGCACCTAGGCACACAGTAAAATGCCAAGAGAATTTGATACACCTCCCTTTTGCTAATACCCCCACCCCCCCACCCCCGTTATTTATTGTTTAGAGCTTGCAAAACTAAACCCTGTGGCCTTTAAAGTACTGGCAAAGGGACCCTTCCTACCAAGCCAGCTTGAGGAGTCTCCCCAATGGTAGCAGGACTTCTGCCTGTCACCCAAGTGGAGGCACAGGACCACGTGGAGCCACACAGGGACATCTTCCTGCCCTACTGATTTATCTGCCCTAATGTAGTTCTAGAGGGAGCTGAAGCAGGGAAAAAGCATTCTCATCAATCCAATGGAAAGGGTGGCCAGACCCCCAGTAATAAAAAAACGTGTGATGAGAGAGTTTACGTTGTGGCTGAAGCATGTAACAGTGCATCAAAGCTTTACAGGTTATGCTAAATATAGCAGGGAGGAGTTGATGCATTTTACATTAAGCCATGATGCGGTTACTGGCTGAGTACAACTCCCTGAGGATCAAATACAGTTTTGGATTTCTTTCATATGGAATTAACCATTCTTTTAATTGTTAACCCTGAAAATGGCAGTGAAATACTTCCATATTCAGAGATTCTGTTGTGTAAATCACACTTTGACTACCAAAACATATCTTTCACCATAAGCTTGTAATATGGGGTAAGACAAAGCAAAAAACCCCAAGAATATAAAGCAAGAAGGTGGGATTTTTAATCTGCAGATATCATTTGTCTCCCAGGCTAAGTGAAATGCTAAAGTCCAGCTTTGTGTTAACGAGGTATTGATCTGTAACAGTCCTGCAGCGGGGTAAAAACCCATGCCCTAATTATTGCCAAAGCAGCTGGCTCCCCTAAAGCTGGTGAGGCTTTCTGTATCATCTCAAGTAATCAGTCTAAGTAACAAAAGTATATGCCTTCCTCAGCCCATCCCTCCTCAGGGTATCCTCTCACCTCTATAAGGCTAATGGTATCACGAATCTGCATCTTCAAAGCAGTAGGCAGCTGGTAAGCCATTTGGCTACTCTGCTCAGGAAAGATGGCCTCAAGACAGCCCTGGATGCATCCAGCACAGCCTCCCTTCTCTTCTGAGGAGAGGCAATGGTGAGCAGCTAAGACCCAGCGTCATGCAGATTTTCTTGACTGGAAGTTTTTTATAATGATGGAGGACAGGAAGCTCATCAAATGCTGAGCGAATATTTTACTTGCTTCCCTTTGGAGACAGGGCATGTGTTAGCGTGGCGATTTGCCTGTTCTTGTATCTAAACAGTTCCATGAAAATATTGGATTTATTATCTGAGCCTACTGTAATATATGGCACTCAGCAGAGCTCATATCTCCCTGGAAACACTCTGGATTTTCCTGTCCCACATCCAAGGATGGTGCATGTGCAGGGGGACAAATTATTAGAAGATATTGAAAAAAACCCCAACTTCAGAATTACCTGTGTCTGTTTCAAAACTTGGCAGATACCCCTCCTTTGGTAGCTAAGTAACATAGGCAGAGTTCAGGAGCAGAGATAAGCAGCAGGAGGGAGAAGGTTACAACAAGACATCCAGTGAGAGTCGCTGCTTTTCAGAAACCTTTTAGATTGCCCCCCATAAGATTTAACAACAGGCTTTTACAATGTTCATTGTCACTACAGCCAGTGCTTCATATCCCATAATCTGGAAAGTGAAAGTTATCTGAGGTCCCTGGAAAAGCCCAAGTCCCATTTCTCAACTCAATTAGGCCAGTGAAATTTATGTGGTGGTCTTTTTTTTTTTGCATTTCAAATGACAGCACATTTTTTGCAGCTTTTCAAGCTTGTAAGGGGTAGAAATTCATATCATTCAGATGCGTGCCACAGACACCTTGGTACAGCTGATGCATGTGTCAGAAAAATGTTTACCTTTCACTCTTCCTGTATACCTGTCAAGAAGGAACAGAAGAAAAAAAATAATCTTGGGGGAGTACGGGGCACCCAGGCCCTGAAAGAAGTCATGCCCTGGCTCAGCCTATGAACATAACCCAGCCCCACAGAGAGGTAATTATGTTATGGGAGCTCAGCAGACTGTGCATAATTATACTATGAGGAGGATTACCGCATTGTATGAATAACGCTATGATGTAATGATAAGTGCATAGCGTATGCCTCAAACCTACAATCCAGGCTAGATGACAGATCCCTCCCAGACCACCCTGTCTGCTGCACAGATTAGCTGTCCCCATGGGAAGAATGCTCTGCATGAATCAGTTTCCCATAAAGATCTGACTTGTTCAGAGATAGGTAATAAATGCAGTTTTACTCCATCCAGGAGATGAAGAAGTGGAGACTTGCTAGTCAAATAAGATTTTGAATGTGAAAAGAAGAAAGGCTCACACTGCCTGCAAGCTACCCTGTACTCAGTCATCCCTTCCAGTTTCTCCCCTCCCAGCTCCTCCACAGCCAAGGGTCCTATGTGATGGTTCTGGGACCTAGAGCAGCTTTCTGCAAAAGCTGACACACCAAACAAACAGTAGAACATCGCACAACCTGTGCACACAGGCACAATGCACAAAGCTGTACTCCCAGGTATGGGCAGTTACATAGGAGACACTTCAGGGCTTCCCTGACTCTTCCTGTTCCCTTCTCAGGGAAATTCAGTAACATCTCTTGTACCACCTCCTGAGGAGCACATGGATGTAGAGGAACGAAGCTGGGTTAATTAGCATTGTTAATATACAGCTGTGGGCTGGCTTCAGGGGCGGCGGGTTGGCCGATGTAGATAAGGTGCAGCTGTGGCTGGTTCTGTTAAGGGGTTGGGAGCCAGTGAAGGGAGGGCAGCTGGGGAAGAAGCATGAGCATGACCTGGGTGAGGAGAGACTAGGAGAAGGCAGCAGAGGGACTGGCATGAAGAGTATGTTCGTATGTGGTGGTAAAAGACCTTGTTGCAGTTTGATAGTTTGGAGAGTGCTGCAACACATGGAAACTTGCCAAGGAGATCTTTCTGTGCCCTGTGGAAGTGGGCTGTTGGTAGAGGTAACCCCAGCCTGCAGGGGAGCCCTTTCACTCAACTCAGTCCAGCAATAATGCGTTTATGGGCTTGTCTACTGTGGGCTTATGGGGCCCATCTGCCAGAGAAGGGGAAGAGCATCTTTAAACTGAAGTTGCCAGTGAAGGGTAACCTCAATCCATCCCACTCCTACCAGTTTGTTGCCCAGTATACTATTGACCTTTGCCATGAAGGTGCAATGCTGTCTTACAGTCAGCTTCATTGTCAGGACTCCCAGGGCCTCCTCTGCAAAGCTGCTAACCAGTCGGTCCATAGCCTGTGCAGGTCCATCAGTGTGTTTTCCCCCAGGGTGTGGGGTTTAGTCTTTCCCTTTGTTGGTCTGCATGAGGTTTCTGTTGGCCCATTTCTCCAGCCTGTCAAGGGCTTTCTATATAGCAGATGGTGCCATTGAAAATGCCAGCACCTACTTCTTCACAGCGATAACTTTTTCTATGGGAGAAAAGAGAGGTGACGCAGCAGGAAGAAAGGCAGCTGGGGAGGCATGGGCAATACATGGATGCAGTGGGGATGGAGCTACGAAGCAAGACTGAACAAGCAGTGGAGAAGTAAAGCAAAAATCCTTCTAGCCTAGGAATATGAAACATCAGCTAGGACAGACACAGCTTCCCTGCAAGCTATGCAGGAGTAACAAGGAGCAAGGAGGAAGTAGCCCATTCCACTGGTGGGACCAGATGTAGAAAAGTGCAAAGTGTTTCTTGACAGTCTTACCAAAGCCAGCTAAATCTATAGAAACTCATTTAAGGCCATTCATTTAAATATACTGCCATTATTTGTGTGTACACAGGCCTTCAGAATTCACTTTGGTTAAATACATCAGTTTGACTGGTGGTTCAATGGAGAGAAAAAGCAAATACATGTCCAAAATGTTCCTTTTCATTGAGATTTGAGTGTCCAGCTCTAGGGCACATTTGAAAACCCCCACCTCAGCGCAGCCAGCCCTGGCCAGCTGACTGATCCACTGCCCCAGTCCTTGGGCAGTGACCTTCAAGGAATGCCTTTGTGGGGGGCGTTTGTATAAAATACTGGCTTAGTTTTCAATATGTATGCTTCAGGGGGAAGTTGTGAGCAAGCTTTTGAGTAAAAAAAATAGAAAGTGCAGACCTTTGACAGATAAGTTGAGTAATTAATGGTGGCAGGACCCTACAGTGGAAGGGTGGGGGTTAAGTTCCAAAAAGTAAATAGAAATCTGAATGGCAAAATGTAGGTGACATATTAGTTATAATGAATGCTGTGTTGAGTAAAGCATCTAGATGGACATCAAGAAAAAACACTCTGCCTCGTCAGCGCATATCACTTGTCCTATAGCAGTCGTAGATGTCACAGACCATTGACAAAACAAAACCCAACCAACCAACTGAAAAATATGTTGTCAAATATTTATGTTTATCTTTATAAACATGATAAAAGTTTTATCTTTCAGAGAAAAGTTTTGCTTCTAAAAAGAAAAACAAAGAAGAGGAACCATGTCTCAGCAAAATGGTTAAACTAATAGATATAATGCCACAAATACACTGCAATTTAGCGATTTGTTGCAGCCACAAGGATTTCAGGATACGGAGCTTCACCGTTGTTTAGATGCCACTTGGGCAGCACAGATTTAGGCCACTTGTGTCTATAAACATTTTAAAATGTATTAGTTTGCATATGCTGTGACTACATAGCATAGCATAAACAAACATTCATAGACTACAGCAACTTTTGGACAAGTATTGGGAAGGGGTTTTTTTCTACACTGTGGAAAGGTACAGAATAAAGCCATTACTGAAAGAGAGGAGTGAGCAGAATTTCTAAGTGCCAGATGCACATGCATTGCAGACAGCCATTAATGGACAAAAAAGTCCCTACTACAGCTAAAGTGAATTTAAGCATAATGATATGTTACAGTGATGATTTGTGGTGAATTCTCTGATGCTTTAAAATTAATAAGTCAAAAGAAATAAATATGTGCTCCAATTTCTTAAAAAAAAAAAAAAAAGCTTGCCTGGTTTATGGCTTGTTTGTGTGAGCAAAAGAAAAACAAAAATGGATCTAAATAAATATATGCTGCAACTGGTGACTCTATAGGTTCCATAGCATTCAAAAAGAAGAGAAATTTAAAAAACCAGCAAGGAAATGGCTTATCCCTTCATACTGTGCTGGTAAATAGAGGTATTGATCCGTACTACAGTATCAGTCAGTATCTCCTAACAGGGCTTGAAAGATTTCCTTTTAATACGAGATACGTTCCCTGCTATTCAGTTCAGACAAATCATGCACAGGAGTTTTGTCAAATACGTTTTTGAAGAACCAAAATTAATCTGAAACCTAGAAATTTAGAGAATGCCACTGAGCTATAGCTTTCTTCAACACTGAAAAGTGCCTTGGAGAAAAATGAAGATGTCTCCTCAAACAGCTATTTTGGAAATAAAGGCTAGTGCCTGGAAGTTACTTCTGAAACCCACCCCCACCCCCCCTTCAGGGGGTTTCATAGATACTTCACACCTCTGAGGCTTGGGCCCAGGAGCATGCCTGGTCCCTTAGCTTACGCTCAGGAATCAGAGTGGTGGCTTTTGATAAGTGCTTGCTTGGTACTTGACATCATCAACTTTTTAACATGAATTCTGTGCACCTCCATTTTATCCACAAAAAACTCAAAACCCTCTCAAAGCAGAAGCTCTAGAGCAAAGGGAGGGTTAAGAGGGAAGAAGGAATTAGATTAAGGAGAAAATCATTTGTTAGTTATGCAAGGAAGAATTCAGTGTCCTACACCTTCAGGCAGTGTAAATCCTTGTTGCAGTGGTGACAAGGGAGCTGTCAAGTTAAAGCTGTTCTGAGTCTAGCCCCCCCTTTTTTTTTTTGGTGGCATCTTTTCTTCCTTAAAAGAATGGTACTTTACCTGAGAGAGCTGCAGGAGTGATGCTTGGGTTTTACTGTTACGATGTGCCTTCTTTGTACTACATCCCAGTCAAATTTCCCATATAAAGTCTGTTTATTTGGCCCAGAAAAATCACCATAATATAAGGGGAAACTGTGGCAGTTCAACAGAGCTAGAAGTGCTTGTTTTCCTGTCCTTCTGCTTGCTGCTGGCATTGGGGTGGGAAATGGCCAAAGGGAAAGGGCCATGCTTGTACTCGGCATATGCTGCAGCAATCACCAGCCTGTGCTTCTGTAAGCGTAAGGCTACCAGCCAGCAAAGCAAAGCCAAAGCACCTCCTTTTAATATAGGTTTCTGCCTTGCAAAGGTGCTCCTCATGCCTGGAGGATTTCTAAAGGAGAACTTCATGCCCATTCCCCTAATACATCCTGAACTGTGAATGTGTGAGAATCTCACTCAAGAGATTCATATGCAGCCACAAGTAGTGTTTTACCAATTAGCATTATAGTGCTGGGTTTAAATAGCTTCTGTTGTTTACAGATGGGCTGTCAAGACTGTCACTGGTGTATGACTATTTTTAATAGGAGCATAATCAATTAAATTGACTACATGTGTTCAAAACTGCCATAAGAAGCCTATTATACAAATACAGTACATTAGAAAAATCCCTTTACAGGAGTTACTCATTGAGAACCAAAATAAATTACAGAGCACCATGTGCCGTGAGGACATTATTCATTTGTGACGACACACTTTGCCTTTGATGAACTCTACACTGTACAAAGGGAGCCACTGAAAAGTTACATGTGGCGGCACAGTAGGGACTGGTGCCGACAGTGAAAATATAGTAACCACTAAAAAGTATCTCAACTGTAACTGCATCTGTCACACACAGCCTTGGTGGGATTGGCAGAAACTCTAGGAGAAAGAAAATACTTTGGCTTTATTAGACCATCTGTGGGAGCCATGTGTTTTGCAATAGCTGATTTTTAGTCAGTCAGAAATCTCTGTCAAGCACAAATGCTAAGGCAGCCAACACAGAGACAAGGCAGCAACTTTGGGATTTGCATCATGGGGTGATGTGGTGCAGCTGGAATATGCTCTGCTGAGACTCCTAATGCCCAGATATGTGAGATGTTATCCAGTGGTATCAAGGTCCCTTTATTCCCCACTGTGAGCAACCATTTTAGGGATTGATTTAGATCCTATTGGCCTTTTCCCTTTAAACAGGTGGATGGATTAGGATGATTAAATAAAAGAAACCATAAATATGGATGTGTGTGTGAGAGAAAGTACACTAATGTACATTGTAAAACCTCAATTTAAACCCTGATTAGGCAAAACATACGTGTTTTCTTACTCACTGGGGAGCAGAAGCTGACCAGGCGGCTGACTGTAGTGTCCCTATTATAACATTCCCTTCCAAAGGAAGGGCACACATGGCAAGGAAGGATGGAGAAAGAAGAATAGCACATATGAAGAATTTGTCCTGACATGACACTGGCACTCATTATTCACTGCAGGCCTGAGAGCTGGAAAATGCTTCTTGGTCCCAGAGCGATATCTAGAGTCAAGCTTATATTCCACTGCTGCAGAGACCCTTCAGTCTATCCAGAAGACCCTCTCACTCATCACCAAGTCAACTACACTGTGCTGGGGAGACCATGATTTCCCACGTACCTGACTCTCCCTTGCTCTTCCTGGAGACCAAGGAGTTGGCAATGGACACATCATTTGCCATGAATTGCTGCTGTGAAGGTACGTAGCAGATAACTCCTCTGCAGGCTGGAGGCTGCTGAAAACACATCCTGTGATTTTCTTCTGTATGCTGTCGTTCCAAAGCAGTTAAGCAATCTGCACGAACGCTTCGCGTCTATGGTTCATTTATGAGTAGTTCACACTGAATATTCTAAACCCTACCCATTTTTATTTAATGTATAGGTGCTTACCATTGGCTTCGTATTTTCTGGCCCTTGAGTGATCAAGCAGGGCTCTCTGAAGCTCTTTGCCTGCCACAGCCAGTATTAACATGAAGACCTTTTTTCTTTATTAGGCTGCAATGCTCACTTAGGACATGGTGGTTCTGGGCTCACTCCTGCCATTAATTTAAATCCCTGGAACATCTGAGACACGTACAAACACAGCCTGCAAAAATAATGAAATGGACATGCCTTGAAAGCTAAGCAAATCAGCATGGGAAGCATGTCTCACGTTTCCCCCAGATGCAGCTGCAAATGTGCTCCCCATGTTTCAACATTCTCCAGACTATCACCCAGATCACGCGCCTGCTCTGCTATCAAATCAGCTGTGCCACAAGGGCTGTGAGTGAAGATTTAAAGATTAGTAACCAGTGAGGTCCCAGGCATAGTGCTTAGTAAAGAAGACAAAAATGGGTCTTGCATCATGTGCTAAAAATGGCCCAAAATTTACCTTCAGGAAATCAAGCTAAGGAAAGACATTAATAAAGTCCATCAATTCTGTCATATATATACACCTGCCAGTAATCACCACCTCTGTTTTACTTGGTTGTAACCCAAGACATCTAGCTTTCATCCAGAATGTAAGGGTAATGGAATGGAAATCAGGAAAGCTTCCTTAATATAAGTGAGAGCAATTTTTCTAATGTGTTCCTTTGCACCTAATGCAGGGAGATATGAAATGCCAGAATAATTGTTTAATTGTAAGAGAGGAGTCCAGACTTCATTCCAGGCAGGATAATAACTAATCTTGTAGACACATGTGAATTGCAGAAAGGAGATTATATCAGTTATGCATATGAGTAATTTAATATGGAACAAAATATGTGAGCAAGCAATTGTGGGGAAGATGAAAAGTCACATTGCATAAAAGTGCCCAGCATTACTTTGTGAATTAGCAGTGCTGTGTGTCATTCAACTGTCGGAAAGAATCAAGAATGTCACTGTGACAAATTCTTCATATGGCATTACAGAAGGTTCTGCTGTGCTTGAGATTAATTCAGCTGGCTTCTAGTGAGCGTTAGTAATATAGCAGCAAGAGGTTTGCAGGGAAAGGCCTATTCAGAAATTTACCTTTAATATGAAAAAGCTATTCTAATACAGAATCCTGGACATGAATAATACCAAACCTATGTCAGCGAGCCTGGATTTGATGGCAGAAAAACAACGTGCAGAGTTAATGCATTTAAATTTCTGTGTTGCTTCTTGGTTTCAATAAACACTGTCCAATGGTAGGAGAAAAAAAAATATAATATCAGAACCTCCTGCTGCTCACCACTAGGGAAGAAGCAAATGCATTTTCTTCCTAAGGTTATGAAAGGTGTACAAGTGGGCACACATGTGAAATATGCTAAACTTTTCTCCTGAAGACTTTTCTTTAGATCATCTAAAGAATGAAAACCAAAAGAATTGCTGTAGTACTACAACAGAGAATATTACTAGAAGTAAAATTATACCTCTAAAATTTACAAACATGGAAAAATCACAGTTGTGTTCAACTGTTTACAAAAGGTGGAGGGAAATTATCAAGGGCTTTTTAAAATTTTTTCAACCATTTCTACTTTAAGTGTTTTCAGTCATAAATGAAAATGGAAACTCACAGAAGTCAAGTAAAAATATCATTAATAAAATTCAATTTCAATATGGAGGAGATCTTTCTGAAATGCAGTGAGCCACATACATGAATAGAGCAAACCTTGACCCAGGAGATTTGAATAACTGTATAAGTATTCTGGGAAGCAAGATATTAGAAACATCATCTGTCAACATTAAGACATGACTTTTGGCACCACAGTACATCATTATTCAGTGCCTCTGAGACAGTCCAGAAAAGAAAGTTATTATAATGATAATGATAATACATTAAAATAAACTGACAATGCTATATAAACCAGTAGTAAGTATTTTGCAGCAAATGCACTTTCTTAAAGTTGTTCGGCTTAGTTTGTCCATGGTAAATATAAGGGTCAAGGGTCAGCTGAAAAACTTCCTCTTACTGGGAGTATTTACTGCTGTATATCGTCTTACTGCTTACCAAATATGAATAGAAGTGGTAGATTCCAGCTGAGGAAATATTATTTCTCTGGAGTGACTGCCACTGCATCTATTCTCTAAAGCAAACTAATCAACTTTTTAAATGTTAGTGACATTTTATTTCAGATTTATTTGTTGGCTGTTTAGGCACAAGGACAGAAGAATGCCTTTATTTTTGTTTGTTCCATTATCTAGCTAATGCCTTTATTCACTTGTAAATGTCAGTCATGACCCTTTCTTTCTCTGAAGAGACTAATCAAGGATACAGCCACTAATGAAGATGAACTTTCATTATCTGAGCTGTCTGGTTACATTACAACTCAAAATGTAGTTTCAGTTTTAGAGTTTGTGTTGGGGATAAATCAGACAACAGAACAGCAGCTGTCATTTTGAACTACAGTTTTAGAAGAGGTCTTTATCCAGCCTTTGTTTAAATAGGCATAATAATTAAAGTCATGAATTTGCCAGTACTGCTGAGTCTACAAAAATAGAAAGTGTGTGTGTGTATGTACTAATTAGAGAGTATCTTTAAACTTTCTAAGGCAGAATGAGACATTTCCTTGACAGCCATGTATATTTTTCAGAAAGCTTTTTCTGCTGTGTTTTGGGGCTCTATCAGGCCTGTGTCCACACATAAAATCCTACCTCAGCTAGAACTACTGTCACTCTAAACTCTCTGAAATGTACCTATTTTACTGAGCACAATATCTTTGGTGAAACACAGAATGGTGCTTGACATGCGTCCATTCTGGCAGTTACAGTTTTGTCTACTAATGATGAAGATTATGGCCATATGGTGCATCCAGATTTTATGTGGAAATAGTATTAATTCCAGAAAATGGGTGTTATGTTCCTGATCACTGTAACTATAAGAAAAGAATATATATACATACATACATTTACAGTAGCTGGAGGTAGCAGTTTCCCAGTTGATGAGTAACAGATATAATGTGCTTATTTCAGTAAGGGAAGATGCACAGTTCTCTTGTCACTCAAAAGTAAAATCAGGGTGTTCCTGGTGATTTGCTAATCTGCATCACAAATCAAGTAGAATTATGTCTGGTTTCAATATTCTGTAGCAATTGTCAAAACTGCTAACTTTTAAAAATCTCCCTGTTAATTGTTACAAAGACAAGCTTTGCTTGGTAGTACTGGGTTGAACTGTGTGTTGGCAAGAAACGATTCCTTTTTACAGTTGCAGCAGCTAGGCAAGACCCTTCTTTACCGACGATATGAGGATGGATGCTACTTGGTGGACACGTGAGCATGCAGAGTCCATTTCAACAGAGCTACTGTAGGTACTGAAGAAGAATGGACAGAGGACTCAGCTTTGTGAAACTTCTGTGCATACAGAAGCACTTTACAATGTGCTTTTTGAACATCATGGATGGGGCTTTTGGACCTGTCTGAAAGAAAGGCATAGGGACAATTTCATGCAGCTGCTGTGCTGTATACCTGAGTCTTTGGTATCGTGCAGATAAGCCTGCTAAATACTTAGTGGATTCATTAGCATCACAACGAACCTTTTGTCCCCGAATAGGAGAGCATTTCCTGGCAATGCTGCTAGCAACATTATTCTAAGTTGTTGGTACACTCACGCCTGCAGGCTGACTTAATGGGGCCAGACATAGAGACAAAAGCTAGCTAATTTAGAATTAATTTTCCACTATTTTCCTTCTCTTGTTGCCAGACAGAAAGTGTAGAAAGTGAATGGAAAGGAAAGGGTGAGTTTGAAGGGACCATCTGGCTCAGTTTTGGCCTCCAAAATTGTTGTACAGGAGATACTTAATGCAAAACTGCCTGAAGTTTATTCCATATTCCCCTACTTGTAGCAATTTATTTTAATTTTCCTTTCAAGTCCAACCTCAGTTTCTTTTACATTTTCCCTTTCTGTACATTTGCACTGAAAAAAATATGTGATTTTCTTGCTAATCCATTCCTTTTGTGTATTTTTCCAGGGGAGTTGTATTTCTCCTTTGCTATTCTTTCCCTCAGTAAAAACTCAAAAGTGTTACACTGCAGACCTAAAGCAATTCTATCCCCTTCCCGGTGAAATCTTTGAGTTGAATTCCCATCAGCCTTACAAATGAACTTCCTCTGTTTCTTTACATTTACCCTCAGAAAGTCATAATTTTCCTATCTTTCAGTTCAAAAAACCAAAATTTGTCACATTTACTCAAGCCAGGATTATTTTTTATGAGCATGCATTCTATGAGGTTTTTACTGTTCATGAAATCCAAATCTAAAATAGCATTACTGTTTCACTGACTATTTGTTAAAAAGTTTGCTAAATATAATACCCCAGATGTCTGGGCCTTATCACATTTCATGCTTTGTGTGGTTTGGATTTTTTTCTGGGCTCTTTTTCCCTAGCATGTATTTGAGGAGGTAAAATTTCCTCTAATGAAGAATGTATTTCTTTCATTAGCTAGATCCATATCCAGCACTGAAAAGTCTGTATTATTATTTTTAGCATCCTTCTTAGGGGCAACCTTTATCAGAAAAGATATCATTTTATTCTTGCTGCCACAATGCAATTCATTCCATCAGCTACTTAAGAAATACCCAGGAACAACCACTTTCCTTACTTCTCCTATCTGAATATATACATGCTTTCATTCCAGTTAGGCCTACCTTTCCTATATTTTCTCACTTTTTCTGCAATGTCTGGTTTCACAACCTTTCCAAGAATCTCAGTCTCTTTGTAAGCGTAAAACAAACCTTTCAGTGACTTCCACCAACCCAGACCTGTGCTCCCAGCTAGAGTATGTGAGTTCTTGTGTGTTCCTTTACTCACAGCTGAATTATTGGTACCAAGTCATATAATCACAGCACATAGATTGTTTCAGCTGCTAGTGATATTTGTACAGGGAGTAGCAATTACCTGGCTTATACCCTTTTGGAAAAGTAATGTCCTTTAAGAAAATGTGGTGTACCCATGATTTTTTAAATACACAATAATCACCAAGAAATCACTTCTTGCTCTTCAAATTCTAGAATCCTTTTTGTCCATCTTTCCAGACAGGAACGATCCCTGAGCCTTCCATTCTTGGACTACATTTCCCCATCAGATTAAACAGTTCATTGTCTATGGCAAGAACCTGGGTGCCTGCTCTGACATGAAAAGAAACCAGTAGCCTTTTTCCTCTTTATGTCGGCTTCCTTTTCAGTCCTTAGTCTAAGGTGCCCATGCTCCCCAGTAGACATCACATTTTTATTCTCTTTCATAACATGCCTACTTATACATCTCAGTAATGAGGCTCTAGTGATGCACTGGCACTAATAAGAGAAATGTCTACTTCTCTTTGATATTCTCTCTTCTGCTTCTTTCTCTTTCTGTACCTGATCCTGCCTTTGAATGTCTCCAGAGCATTCTCCCGTCTCTCCTGGATGCTGTTTCTGAAGTCTTTTATTGTCTTATTGTCTGTTCACTGCAGACTAGTTCTTCTTTCTTGCTGTCCCATTATATCATTCTGCTGGCTTTTTTCCTTAATGGAACGAGCCTACTCCAGTGCTTGGATTCTCTTGCATACAGGCGGGTGTTTTCCAGATGGTCACATGATGCCAGTGGTCCTCTTTCTTCTGTACAGATTTTCCTTTTGGGTCCTCTTGTATGCCAGGTATCTGCAAATCTTCTCAGTTTTCTATCACATCCCTAAAAATATCTCAGGTCTATTGTTGTCTTCTTTTAGACTTTCAGGACCTGAAACTTCTCCTCCAGCAGCTCTGTCAGAAAATATCTTGTATGAAGGACTAGTTGTAAAATGATGCTAATATCACAGCTCCAACATCCAGACACTTCCATGGCCTCTGCCATATTTGATATTTCCCTCACTGGTGCTGTAGCTGCCCTCTCCATCTACCTTAACATTTCCTAATATAAGAAAGAAAGAAATCCCATTGCTCTATATGACTCTCCTAACTGATAAGCAAACTGATGGTTGCTGCCTTGTTTACAGATTAGTCTGCATGCATATTTTTTTTATAAAGCTCTCTAGTGGAGTCAGTCCTGCCCTTCATTTGGTTGAGCTAAGATGAGCTTCCTATTCCTTCAGCCTGTGCAAGCTCAGAAAAAAAAAAAAAATCACTCTCTCTCCCATGATCATCACCAAAATTTTCGACAAAATAGGGGCTCATATTAAAATGAATGGCAAATTAATTGACTCTCCACTAAACAAAATCTTCCCCAGCAACAAGATTAGAGGTGCTGCCTTACCTGACAAAATTTGTATCAACTAGTCATGACTTTTCAGAATTAGCAAAACAACTGTGTATTCTAGGTTGAAAAGAAAACATAGAGCAGATTAGCTGTTCTTGCAATATGGCACAGTAACAAAAACCTGAATATGATCTAAGGCTCCACTCAGTAGTTCTACCTTATGGAGCAAAAGCAATCTTTTTTTATCCTCTGGTTGTGTTAATGTAATGTATTGTGCAATTCTGAGAAAATCATTACTAGACAGATATTAGTTGTATAACCCCCTTTTTTTTAAGGAACAAAAGCCAATTATTGACAATTAGAGTAATTCTTGTATAGCAAAATATGTTACAATACCTAAATATGTACTTCTCTACCCATTAATGATGACCCATGAAGGTTGCATAACAGCAGGTGATAAATAAACAATCTTGGGATAAACTGAAAATATATCCATTTACAAAGAAGATACTACCTTCGTTTCACTGTGATAGTAGCTACATGTTATGGGAAGACTAATGTCAACTATAAAAAAATAGTAGATTCATATTGATTTAGAGTTGAATAGTATTTCATCAGTGCAACAGTAGGAAAATTATTCCTTTAGCATTGATGCTTCAGTAAGATACTAGATATCAAGCTTTTGTCTTTCAAGATTTAATGGGGAAAATCCATTTATCCCTTTGATCAGTCATGGATGACTTAGACTTTTTTTGTTGAAGTCTTTGAAAATCCATCTATATAACTTCCATTATACTGTTAATACCTTTCAGACTTTAAACAAATTGTGAAAAAAAAAAGAAGAAAGACTTCTTTCAGTTCTCAGTACCATCAAATGCACTGTGCTGTTTAGTAATAGCTTAAGAAAATAAATTGGGAGGACTTCATGAATCACAGTCAAATAACATAGTAATAATATAATTTAGATTGATAATACTAAGTTAAATATTTGGCTTCTTGCAATTTCAATAAGATTGTTTTAGAAGAGTATAGGAAGATCTTGTCTCTCTTAAGATTAGAGCTTTCAATGTTCTTCCTACAGCAATCCAAGGAAAGTTACAATGACAATACCATTGGCTTTGCAAGCCTTCAGTTTATTTTTTTCCCTCTAGCACTTGAGACAGGGAATTTTTTACCTGACAAAATAAAATTTTTTACTTGACAAAAAAACCCGCTCCTAAACCTCAGATAGTTTACGCTTTTTTCTAAACAAAAGTACAAGGTAACCAGAAACAAGAAATTAAAAATAGTATTTATAAAATGATCAGGCTTTTAGGATTGCTGAAAATAAAGGGAAACTTCAAAAAGGAGGAGTTAGGTGATAAAACTTATCACAAACAAGTGGAAATGACCAACCCAGTGTCATTTTTTAAGCATTAGAAATTGCAAAACTTGCACTTTGCTGCCTGTGTCTGTGTGCAGTCCTGAGAGACTGCATACCCTCTATGGAAAACTGCCTGGGCTGTGCTGTTAGTGATATTGAAACCTAAGCATATACTGATGCACCAGTTAATGAAATTAAAGCTAACTCAGATACATCTGAACATGATACCAGAAGTCCTTAAATGATAGCACTGATATGTCTTAGATATGAAGAGATGAAACAAGTGGGATTGATCCAATGTTGTGTCAGTGCAGCTATATTTGGATGTTCCAGCCCTGTTGGCAGAAGCCAGTAGAGTGACCTGGCAAAACCAGAACTGCATAAAAAAGCACATCTTGAAAATACTGGACTAGACAATGTGTCTTAAAAATAAAAAACTAAATGGTAGCCATGAAAGGTGTAAAAGCCAAATGCTATGGCCTTTAAACCAGATGTTAAAATGAAGATGGAAAAGAAAATACCTGAGGAGGAAAAGGTATTTAATGGTATTTATTACCATTATTTAATGGTAACTTGGGACAACACTAGCAATCCCTAATTGCGTTACACACTGCTTTCCTTCTTTGTTTTCACAGGGAATTTGTCAATGTGGGAGCTAGGTAGCAACTTGAGTAAAGACCTTGAGGTCTGGCCCCTGGAAAAGACAGTTTCAGTGCTAGCAGCCATGACTGAATTATCCACTGCCAAACAGAGATGAAGGACTTTATCTGCTTATTATGGAAAAGTACTGATAAATGATGCTGTAATTAAAATGGAAATTGAGTCCTGTGCTGCACTGGCTCTGGTGTGAGGAGGCATGCTGAGGTGGTGCGAGTCCTCACACTCCAGTGATGGGTACAAGGTTAGACATCTGTTCCAGCTCTCAGCATCTGAGCCAACCGTCTGATCGTCCTCCCCCCCTGTAACTTCCTCCATTACACGCTTTGAGACCCATGGACAGCCAAGTAGCAAAGGGTTACCAGCAATGAGAGGTTTTGCCAGGTGGCCTTAAAGTCTAATAATTCAGTTACACTGGTGTAGTGGTCGGATAGCAGCACTAATTCTGGTTGACCCATTTCAGATTTATCTGAGGAACACAGTCAGGCACTCTGTGTACTAAACCAAAGGAAAACGGAAGTTTGGGAGGAAACTTAGGGTAAAATAAAGTGATTCATGTTGAAGTAAGTGACTGATATAAATAAAGGATAGTAATAATGTTGTTATAACAGTGACAGTCTAAGCATATAAGCCAAGCCAGGTTTACAGAGAGAGGTAATAGCTTTTTCTGGACCAGTGAGGTCATTGGAAAAAAACCCAGAGAAGCTTTCAAGCACACAAGTCCTTCTTCACTTTGGAGTTTGGTAATTGGCATGAAAACTGAACCATTGCAAAAATAATTAGAAGAGCTATGTTTGGGAAATTGGTCTCATCAATCATTAACAAGAGTTATCAAAAAAATGCACCCTTCATAGGTAGCAAGAAGGAAAGCTGTAGAAATCTTCTATCACTGGCTAGAAGCTGCTCATACTCCAGAAATCCTTGATAACTAAATATATTTAAACCCCAAATTCAGCTCAGTTGAAAGTCTGGTCTCTAAAGCTTAGTAATATTAGAAGTATTTCTACATTTTTTACAAAGTTTCCATGCATGTGAATTGCTCAGTCACATCTAGAATACCAACTGGTTATTGCTCTCCCCAGCTCCCAGCTAGGCTCTTCTACAGCTCTCAGCTGGACCAAAGAAAGTGAATTACTAATACTGAGAAGCAGTTGGCCTTCGTCTTGTTAGCAAGCAAATGCCAGAACCTAAAAACAGAGCTAGTAGGGATGCTAAAGTGTAGGATGTGGAACACGAACTGGGGAAGAGGCGTGTAATTGTGAAATCTCTTCATGGGTGGAATAAAATGGGACAGTGGGGGAAGATGAAGAAAGCTAGTGGAAATGTGTATGGAGAATCATTAAGAGAATGTCTGCCCTGTGTTTGTCATGTGGAGAGCTATCACAGATAGGAACAGCTGGCTCTGTGCAGCACACAAAAACACTGTTGTACATTACCTTGTTTCTGACAGTAATCTAGGTGGCTGCATGAGCCCATGGTTCCCAGACTGATAAACCCTGCCAGTCAGTCCACTGCTGCCTGTTCCAGAGCTATTGTGGTCTCCACTGCCCAAAATGTTACTGTATGGCATTCCAGTATGAGCATCCTTTAGATATATTTATCTAGAAGTTAATGTTATAGCGTTAAGGAGGCAGGAAGGTTGCTTTGGAAATACAGACCACATTCCTGTAGAGAACCCATACAATCTCTACAGGAAAACTATCATAGCACTCTTGAAACTATCAAGCTACAACGAAGTTTTTTGCCACCTCATACCAGCATACTCTTCAAACAGTCCTTCTGCTGCCTTTGCCTCATCCAGGGTGTGTGTTCTCTCTCCTTTTGCTTCTTCCTCCTCTGCTCTCCCTTCACTGGCTTTCAGCCCCTTAACAGAACCAGCCACAGCTGCACCTTATCTACATCGGCCAACCCGCCGCCCCTGAAGCCAGCCCACAGCTGTATATTAACAATGCTAATTAACCCAGCTTCATTCCTTTACAGAAAATGACAATTAACTTCATCCTCCTTCTCTTCCATACTCTTCCCTCTTTTTTTATCTACGTGTCTGAGATGTCTATGGGAAACTTTGTACTGGGAAACTTCATGCCTGCTGATGATTTTAGTGCTTGCTACTTACACCATAAAAATTAGTGCTGTCCCTTTTCAGTGGAGAGGGTGGAATATTCCTGAGCTACAGTTGAAACTGAACATGGTAAAATGCATTGCTGGGAACAACCGAGCAATTCTATTTGACTTGAACAGTCTGCTTGCTGCAGGGGAGGCAATCAATGGAATTTGTATAGCAAAATATAAAATAAATAAATAATTTTAAAAAAGATAAAAGACTATCTTTTCACCTCTGGCATCCTACGGTTCAAAGCTCATTCTGGCGACGCTTGCAGAGAAGTTTAGGAGTTTAGTACCTATTTCACAAAGCCACCGTTCAGTTTGAGCTTAACTGGACAGGTCAGCTGTGCGCAGTGATAACTAGTAGCAGGGAGGATGTAGGTCAGGTTGTCTATAAAACCTATGGAAAGAGAAGTTTATGGTCACTCTTGCGCACTAAGCCTGGATCTTGCCACAGCTAGATGAAGCACATTGGCAATATCAGTGAGGTGAGTATGAAAGGATTCATTGGGATATTTGTCTGCAGTCTCACACAGTTGATGAAACTAGGGTCAGCTCCAGTGAAATCACTGCTGCCAAACCTGAGATTTGTTGCTACTTATAGCATGGTTCATGCATCTAATGAACTTGCATATCCACATCTCATTTAAGGATATGCAAGCACTGGCCTTGAGTCAGCATGGTTTGGATACGGCTAAAGAAAACCAACAGTATGTTCCTGACTTTTCCTGGTTCCCAGTTCTTCAGGCCCACTGTGACATTTCACTGCACCATGTAGGAACATGGCAAAATTTTTCCTCATACAATCTCTTTCTGGACAAGCAGACTGAGGTGAAAACAACACAGGAAAAGTCTAAGAGAGGTTCATTGTCAAGTGATCTGTTTTATATGGAGTGGTAGAGATGATGTGCAAGGCAACTCAATTTTTTCTTTCCTGAAATGGCAAAGAACTTTTTATAATCAAAGTGAGGGAATGATAGTGATATTGCAGCAGTATTCATTTTTGGCAATATGGCAACAAATAACAAAGATCCACTCTGATTTACAGCTGTGTTGGAAAGAAGTGTTGACTGGCTTGGGATCATTTGGTGCGTTACAAGCATCTTCTTGACTTACCTGAGCAGAACTACAGGCAGATCTGTTTGATTCTTTTTTTTCTATAATCTCCAGCACCAGTGCAGCCCAACACTACTATTATCCTAGATGTCACCAATTGGCAGGCTGATTTCTTGGTTAACAAAACTCTGTGCAATGTGAAATTCAAGACTTCATGTTACAATGAAATTGTCCTAAATCCGGGGCAGTAGACAATGCTTAAGAAGAGCAAATTTTGGACTCAGTTGTCACAGGAACAATCTTGGTACAAGCCCAAAAAAGGTCAGCAATAGTGTCATGCACATCCATAGAAAACTGAAACCTGTATTACATTTTAAAGTGGTAAACTGGCAGGAAAGGTTCATAGCCTCCATTTAGCATGCTTTTGTAAACTCAAAAATGGGGTTTGGAAAATGAAAAACTTGTAGAAAATACTTGCCAAACATTGCATTAGGGTCTAGATGGTCTGATGTACTGTATACTAGTGAGTCACACAGAGTAACAACAGCACGCTGCAAAATTCTAATGAAATGCCTCTAAGAAGACTTTGACATCTTTGGTACGCTTTTCATCTTTCAGAAGCAACAGACAATGGTGCCTACAAATTATTTTTTCACACATTTTTATTGCTACTGTGTCTGAAAATGTGTTAATATTTCTTAATAACTTCCATTTAATCTCAGCTGGTTTACCCATACTGAATGTGCAAAATGTCATAACTATAAGAAGTGCCTGGGGCAGAGGATTGAGATGGTAAGGACTAGGGCCTTTTGTTGTGCAAATGACCTGTGAAGAACATAATTCCTACCAGAAGGTTTATAGATTAACTCCAGATTAGTTTTTCAATAATGAATGAAAAATAAATATTGTAAAATAAATAAATAAATGGGAAAGCGTTTACTTGTTCTGCACTCATACAATACGCATCTGAGTTCAACTGTTTTCTAAAGCACACTGAAGAAGCAGGGGTGAGGGAAAGAGGGGGAAAAAAAGACCTGTGAGTTTCCTTAGTTCATAAATGCAATGTGTTTATACATTACTTGGCCAATCTTTAGCTCTTATAAAGAGGACTAGTTCCACAAAAGTTACTGCCTCTCCTGAAGGCACTGAAGTTACATCCATGTCCTCTATACACTTAGCCCAACAGGGAACAGGATCAGTTCATCCTAAGAGCATGTGGTAATCCATGCATAGTTGCTGCAAAACAGAAGAATCTTCTGAGAAACTAACCCTATGAGAAGCCACTGGCATTTCCACTGTCCAGTAACTATTTACTGCTATTACTGTTGGAGGTATTATAAAAGGTTTTCGGAAGTTTCTTATATCCATCACTCTGAAACAAATCTTCAGTGAAAGTTTAGCCATCCGCTTCTTTCCCTTTCATCTAGTGCTGCCTCAAGTCCTTCCAGTGACCCACACAGGTGAGTTTTCTTCTCTGGTTTCTCCAGTATTATTCGTAATGACATCACAAATCTCCTTTCCACCCAGGAAACATGTGAAGTTCGTCAGTGGCACTGCCTCTCAGACCTTTCAGCCAGCACCACTGTCTGCTGATGACTTTTAATCAGGCTTTTTGGTGGGAAAATGGAGATATTACCCTGACCTCCTGACTGTGCCAGGCTGTGGCTGGCTGTAGGTGCCAAGCACCGTTCAAGAAGCTGTGCCTTGGAAAGATGAGTACTCAGGGAAGGCACTGGGATTCCCAGGGAAATAAGAGATACTTGAGGGCAGAATGGCTCAGTCACAGACTTCAGGAGTGGTGGCCACCACGTAGAAGAAAAGCAACTGCCCAGGACACATAGTGCTGCTGCCCAGAAATGTTACTGTGACAAAGTAAAAGTGAGGGGATGCAGGTCACTAGCTGAGGACAAGGGCTGCCTTTTTTGTTTTTAAAGTTCTTACAAAATCCAAGGTCTTCAGACATCTTGTCCTGGTTTCAGCTGGGATGGAGTTGATTTTCTTCTTAGTAGCTGGTGCAGTGCTGTGTTTTGGATTTGGTGTGAGAATAATGCTGATAGCACACTGATGTTTGTAGTTGTTGCTGGGTGATGTTTATCCTAAGTCAGAGACTTTTTGGTTTCTCGGGCCCTGCCAGGAAGAGGGCTGGGGGGGACAGAGAAGATTTGGAGGGGATGCAGCTGGAACAGGTGGCCTGAACTAGCCAAAGGGATATTCCATACCATATGACATTATGCTGAGTTTATAGACTAGGGTAAGAAGAAGTGGGGGACATCCAGCATTATGACATTGGACTTCCCAAGTAACTGTTACACGTGATGGAGCCTGGCTTCCCTTGGGATGGCTGAACAGCTGCCTGCCCGTGGGAAGTGGTGAATGAATTCCTTGTTTTGTTTTGCTTGCATGCGTGGCTTTTGCTTTATTCACTTATTAAATTGTTCTTATCTGAACCCTCGAGTTTTACGTTTCTTTCTGATTCTCCTCCCCATCCCTTTGGGTAGGGGGAATGAGCGAGTGGCTGCATGGTGCTGGGTTGTTGGCTGGGGTTAAAACATGACACAGCTCCATGCACGCCTTCATGTAATCTGACAGATAAAATCCTGCAATAACTAAAGTTGTAATCTCCTTTGAATGTGCTTTTACACTTCAAACCAAGTCAATAGCAAGAACAGGATATTTAAGTCCCTGCCCAATTTAGCCTCACATTCCTGTCACTTCTTTGATATTGGTTATACTTTTACCAGGTTATTTTATCTTCCATCTTCTCACCCACTATAAAATTTCAGTCAAAATAGCTGAAATCACTCAAGTGATTCTGAGCTGACAAACAAATCCTTTAAAAAGATAGAAAAAAATCTTAGCTGTCATATGTTTTTATGTATCCATGATTTCAATGTGTGAAAAGCATAATGTAAAACCCAACTTTTCACCTGACGTCGCTTTTTCCCCGCTTTGGATTCCACCTGTGGCCCCTGTCCTTAAGGACCTTTGTATTTGGCTACCTTGGTATTTGCAACAGGAAAAGTTCTACAGCACCTCTGAATTGCTTTTCAGTTTTGTCCTTGTGTGGTGTCAGTTCTTTGTTGTTAAACCAGATTTACACGGAGCCTGTGACAGTAACAGCAGCAGCCTGTAATCTGTCAAGTCTGTCTGAAACGTCCTTCAGTTGCCTTTGTAAATTTAGTGCATCTGTATAAAGCCCCTTGTTTTGTAAAATATATGCTCTGTTTTTGATCAAGTCCTCCATATGCTCAGAGCAAATTTTAAGACACTTCAGTAGCTGTATGCAAATGCAGACAAATTCTAAGCTCACCAATATATCTCTTTGTGCCTTTTTGCTGCTACAATAATTACTTTACATTTCTCATTTTTGTGTTATATTGATGATAATGTTAACATGGGAAAAGGTTGTAACTTTCCTAGTCTCTACTTTTCAGGCTCTTTTTATGGTGTAATCACCAACTGGTCCTTTCAGGTTTGTTCATTTGAAGCTTGTTCTATATCCAGTTTTTAGTTTTACAGCTGAACATCAGCTTTTCTTAAACAAAGTTGCTATTAATAAAACAAGGGAAAACTTGGGCCAGGGACTTAAATGAGCAGATAAGACAATAGTTCAAAAATGTCTGCCTGCGGCATTAATTGCTTCCATACCCTGCTCTTCTATTTCAAACATTTGAGAAAATGGCACAAGGGAATAATTTAGGTTTTGACTTTTTTTGAAAGTAACATCTATTATTTTCCATAAAGCAAAAAAATTCAGTCTACTGCCTATCAACCATTAAATAGAATAAGGTGATTCCCAGCAAAGTATCTGGCTCTCTGCTGGGGTTGTCCACCCTCCTAATATCTGATGGATTCATTACACCTTACCTCAAGGTAACACACTTAGCAGGCTGCTGAAAGAGGAGCCACCATCACAAGTCGTAGACAAACATAGATATACAGGACAAAGCCCACCTCCTTGTCTTCAAGATTCACTTCTTAAAGCTGGAATTAAACACAAAAACCCACTACTTTTTTACAAAACAGACCTGGGCAGTGTAGCACTGACATCTCCTTTGACATTTCCCTCTTGTATTCCTCTGCTGAGTTAAGAATGCTCCTCTTGCATGTACCTGGGACTGGTTACACACCTCTGCCTTTAGAAAGTGCAGCTGACAAATAGTGACTTCCAGCTGCCAAAAGAGTGCTCCACTGCCAAGCAAAGGATGTCTTTGTGTGGGCCTTCCATTTTTTCTGTTAAAATTGTACCATTTGTTATAATGCAGTGAAGCATTCATAGTAGCCTGGGGTTTCCTTTGGAGGGGTTCCAGGCTGTAGTCCCAGCTTCACCTGTGTTTTAAGGTTCTGTCTTGATAGGTATGCTCCCTAAACCCCTACAGAAAGTCACATCTGGTTACATATGGAAACAACAGGAGTAAGTAGCTTTTGTATTCCAGCAGGTTTGACAAGACTTAGACATGACTTGTGGAAAACCCATCCCTTATCAGTGTCTCAGGGGAGGTACAAGAAGCTCCACCATCCACTGTTTTCATGGATAGAAAAGTTTCCTTAGGGTGAACCAGGCACTTTGCTTCCCTGTGCTCTCCAGGCAGACAACTCAAACTTCTGAGCTTTTTGCCTCCTCTTCAGTTTTAAGCATGCAAGTAAGACATGCATACGCTGATGTGTGATATTACTCAGTGATCACTGATAACAGCAAAAAGTGTTACAATCACGCATGGATCCAACACTGACAACTAACAATAAGGTAACCTACCATTTTTGCGGTACCTTGGAGCACTGTATATTTGCTTAGGCCTTGAAATCCCCAGAGCAGTTATGATGCCCAATGAGTCTACCCAGTTTGTACACCCTTTGGTAAGTTTGCTTCCCTCAGAGAACTACCAAGAAATCCACTGCCTCTTCTTGTTTCTAGGTTTTCAAGATGGTTAAGAATTCTGTTCACAGCCTGAAAACAAAACATAATGTTTTGGCATCAAAATAACTACAATTCTCTCGTTTACATCCATAAATGCGGAGAATACCATTACCATTTATTTCCCCAAAAAAGTAAAAATAAAAAAGTATCCTACAAAATCTTTTCAATAAGAACAACAATTAATTTTGTAATCCTATTGGTAGATGATGAAGAAAAACACCAGTGTCTATAAATATCACAGAAGCATATGCATTAAAAATGGAAAGGACATACCAGATCAATTAGTTAATCTTGCAAATGAAGTGCTATTCCACACTGTGCAATATAATTTATGCTTTCTAATTGTTATTTACTACAACCATTCAGATGCACAGAAGAAACTAATCACTTTAATAACTGGGATACCTTTGTGAACGATTGAACTTTGGGGGAAACTAAATAGTATGAAATCTGCAGAAAACAGAACTGTCAAAACTACATTGGGTGAGCATGTGGTGATCAGGAGTTTCTCTATCAGGTGTCTTTGAAAGATGCAGGTCTGAAATGGGCATGTTGGGGTCTGAAATGCAAATTCCCCAGTTTTTTTATATAAGACATTTAAACTGAAAAGCTCAGAGCAAAACTGTGCTTCCCTGTGAATTTTGAAGGGTTACAAGTGTAAGTAAGTCAAAACACACTTGATGCTGAAATTACAGTAGCTTAGTAACAGGAGAAATATACTGATGATGGAATGAAACCAGAAATAACTAATGTTAAATTAGTCTGGTAAATGGGCAATTAGCATGGATGTGGTGCATACAAATATGCCTCAGGTATTACCATGCTAATTACTCAGAGGCTTCATTATTCAGACCTTCCCTGCTGTTTGTCTTTTTCTTTGAGTTTGTAGGTACATGTGATATCGCAGCTAAGTTTTTTTATTGTAAAAAGAGAAAGGGTACAGCAGATCTCATTGATAACCATTGTGTGCTATCGTCAGCTTGTTCAGCATTGCCTTTCCCTTGATGCATTGTATGCGGCCAGCTGATGCTTTTGATCTACACAGGCAAGAGTTCTGTCAGGGTG
Organism: Falco biarmicus; assembly: GCF_023638135.1. NCBI lineage: Eukaryota > Metazoa > Chordata > Aves > Falconiformes > Falconidae > Falco > Falco biarmicus. The sequence continues at coordinate 66,819,539 of NC_079289.1, read as the reverse complement.
GGGGAGCACCAAGAAGAGATGAGGTGAGTTATATAGCCCTGGTGAAGCTCAGCACATTAAATCTGGCTGATTAAGCTACATCTTCCATTCATAGATATCTATTTATTGCAGAAACTATAATGAAGACTTTAGGAAAAAAAAAAAAAGAGAGAGAGAGAGAAAAGATGGTCTGATCTGTCAGGACCATTAGGCTTCAGAGAGATTTTCTGAAGCTGAGGTGGATCATTTATGAGTGGTTCCAAACCACTACAGTAATTTCATCTTTATGGATTTCCATTATTTGAGCAGTGGTAGAAATATATTAATTAATTTTTCACTGATGCATCTAAGTAGCCTTTACACACAGCAGACAAATAAAATCAACAGTGAAATCATGGTTTAATTATTTACCTAGCAACAACTTAAAATCAATACAACATCTCTAACTGACTGTGAGAACTTAATCTCTTTTCTGTTCTCTTCCTTTTATGTGACTATCATGCAATCAGGAGACAAAAGACGATGGTATTTTACTCATATAATTATACCTCATCAAAATGGCCTTCATGAACAATTCATTTGTCAGATTTGACCCTTTTTCTGTTGGAGAATTATCTGTGAACAGATCACGGCTTTTATTATTCGGCTGATGAAAAGCTTTTTCAAAACACATCTGAGCCTGACTGTAGTAAGTACTTCTTCAAGTGTTTGTTAGTTAGAGTTCTCTGGTTAGATCACGTCAGCTTTCTCATATGGTATAATTTTTTTTTACTGTTTGATTAAATACACCACCTTTACAAAATGGAGACACGCCAAAGAAAATACTAGAGTGCTGGAACTTTCCCAGGGAGAAAAGTGAATATCCTATGGAGACTTACAAGGAAAATTTAAGGCCTGAAGTCACAAAGTGTAGGTATAATGCAAAAGAAGGATAACTTACCACTGCACTTAACCATTTTATTTCTGTCTCAGTATTATCTCTTTGTTGAAACACTGTCCAGACTTCCTGAATTTCAGGACTATTTTAGAAATTACTCAACATTAAACCCCAAGGCTGCTATATGCAACCCTTGCTAACAAGGTCTTAATAGTTTTGAGTCAGTGTCAGAAGGAAACTCTCTCATAGTTCTCTAGAAAAAAAACAATGCTCAGAGAAAATATTGTAAATGGTGTAACACACTGTAATACTACTACAAGCGATTTTCAAACAATTCTTTCAGACCTACTTATGCTACTCCTAGATTCCCCTCCTTCTACCACATTTAGATCTGCTGCAGATTTCTAGTTAAATAGAGAACGTCAGTATTTATACTTTCATATATATGCACCCATTTAACTTTGTCCTCCAGTTTCTTCAAGGTGACTTATCAGTCATTACAGAGTGGTGATATTGAATGCTGTGGTCTACCTGGGATTTTGACACTTTCCAAGAAAAAGGCAGTCCTTCCTCTCCCCCCAAACTCATTAACCCATTACTCTTTTAGGATAAGAAATACTTGCTGCTTCATTTAATAACATAAGTAACACTGAACTAAAATACCCTGCAAGAGGAGGACTTCCCAGTAAATAAAGCTGGAATTATATTCTCATCCCTAGCCAATGTGTTGTAAATTTTGGGAATCTGTTTTCATGTATTGTGCTTTCTTCTGTATTATGTGGTATGTCAGCTGGTCACTAAACCTCTAACTCGTACATTTGCATCGTTCCCACCCTCTGTCAGTGTGCTCTGACTAACTCAGCTCTCAAACAGAAAATGTGTGTGGAGCCCAAGAAGCTTTTTCCCAAATTGTAATCTTCCAATATGTTTGTGTAAGCACTTAAAAAGTACCAACTATCCTTTACACTGGGCCTTTCTAAGGTTTCATCTCACCACACTCTTTTACACTCAAGATAAAGTGCATGTCACATCCCATCAATCCTTTCCCTCTCCGCTGCATCAAACAAAATCAAACTGGTGCAATCTAACGTGGACATGTGACACAGATTGAATGATTCATTTCAAATCAAGGGAAACAAAAGAAAGAAAGAAAAACGCTCTGAGAAAGAAAAGTACTGCCAGAACACACTCTGTGTTCTCCTCTGTAATAAATTGTATCTCCCCAGCCTCATTTTTTTCTGAAGAAACCTTCTGTCTTCTGAGCATGGGGTTGACAGAAGCCTCCTCTTTTCTGGGCTGGTTTCTCAGGCTGGGCTGGGGGTTCTGGTGGGAACTTTTCTGCCACAGAGTGATATAATATTGTTCATTAACTTACAGATTTTCCTCTGCCTGAGGATGTGGCATCTAGTCCCTTTCCTTGGTCAGGACATCTCAAAGACACATCTCCTCTTATTGCAGATAAATTTCATGAAAGATATAAGAATTTGATACCTTTGAGATTTCTTTTCTTCCTCCACCCTTTGACTGAAATCAGCTGTGAATTTTGACTGTTACAGAGATGATGCTGGCAAACACAAATAGGCTCACACAGCCAGTGTCAGAGCACAGGTAGCCTCTTCTTAGAAAATCAGGTGAGGAGAAATGGCTGGGTTCTGGCAGAACAAGAGATAAATTGCAGATCTTAGTGGAGCAGCTGCTCACGTAGCTGTAGGAAAGTTATTGTGGAGTGGTAGGGTAGTGAGAAGAAGAGGGGAAAATGTTATTTGGTAAAAAGCAACGCTGGCAGAGCTGAACACTACAGCAGTGATCTTTCTTCCTGCTCTCCTATGCCTCCCACACCCCTTCTAACTCCCTTCAGGGAGCACTCTACATGTCCTGCACCTTCCCCTTTGCTACCCCCAGATATTTTCCACATCCCTTGACCAACTGCTGCCCAGCAGCCGGGGTTACAGGTGGGTGCCCAGGCAGTGCTGCATGCAGGGTCAGGACTGCTGAGCTGGGCAGCTTGGAGAAATGATGAGTACTCCTTGTCCTTCCCTCCGTGAGAATAGTAGTAGGTGTGTCTCCTCTAAGCAGCCCCTCACCTTGATCTGCTTTGCAGGGAATTATCAGGTCTGAGACATCTATCTGCCTCTGTGAAATTTGGTTGCAATGAATTAATGAATTTAAAAGAAAGGCTGTGGACACATGGACCTGAGGAACTCATACATGTTTCTTTAGGAAATCGGACTAAAAAGAGTATCAGACTCAGAAACTCACCTTGAACATAAATGACATATTTACTTAATCCAAGAGATGTGGCAGCCTACAGCACTAGTAAAAGTATCATCCTAATGATCACACATACACACTCTCCCTCCAACAGTTTGCATTTAGGTATTTAAAACAAATCTAAATGCAAACTCTTCTGGTGTGCATGCATATAATTACATGTATTTTGAGTTTTTTTGGGGGGAGGTATTCTTTTCTGTTTGCTGACCTCATATTTTCTCTTATTATAGATCTCTCTTAGATTGGAAAACAAAGACAGGAGATCACAACTTCCAAACACCACTTCAGGGAGGAAAAAACCCTAAACCATGATCTCAGGAAGACTGAATGCTATCTGCTCTTTTTATCTGAAACATTTTTTTGAGATTATTATGCTTATTTTTAGATTAATACTGCACTGTTGCCTTATTGTTCCCTTATACAATTGTCAGTGCACTGAACAACTCATTTCAAATGCCACTGCAAAGAACATGAGCCTAATTTGTGTTTGGGGATGGTAAAGGTCATACAAATTTAATATTCATATTTTGTCACTTCTAAATACAAGGTCAGGAAAATACAACACATCAGTACAAGTGTAGGAATGAGGCATGAAGTTTGGAAGGAAAACAACATTTAATAGCTTATAAAACCTGTTCAGCTACCCAGATCAGGATGGCAACATAAGATGAATAAGCAAATTAATTGCTTGGCATAAGACATACTCAATATTAACTCAAACTCCAAGTCTGGCTGTTTTGCCACTTGAACAGCAGACTTGTTTTAATGTGGTATTTTATGATTTCATCTGACCTTGTACTGCAGGTAATTGAGGAGGGGCAGGTGGAGGAAGAGTAAAGAGAATTTGGTACCAAGGGATGTGAATTCTGCCATGTGTAAGGGCAAAATTCTGCACAGTCTGTCCAGTCAGTGATTACACACTCTCTGTACAGACATATCTGCCTCCACAAAGTAGAGAAGAGGTAAGAACTGGCTCCAAGACAAATCAAAGTATATCACTGGCTATTTCATGAGGAACCCTTTTCTCCTGAATGTGCCAGAAAAAGTCTGCAGTCAACCTGCTGCAGATGGTTGTTTACCAAGCCAGTGGAGCAATGGAAAATAGAGATGAAGCACAAAGCTCGCTGAATTTTACTCCATTGATGTTTTGTGGGAATAAGGGAATGTGTAGAGATACTAGCCCCAGCTTTATAGAAATTTAGTCAACAGTGCTGTGTACAAAATGTGTAAAACTGGGGTAAGGGAAGAGGATGTCTTCCTCTTCCATGCAAAACCAGCTGAGCTTCAGCATTTACAGCTCACACTGAGGTTTGAGAAAATATTCAAAGCAAAAATAGAAGCATAACTCCCACCCCTGCCTCAGGATTAAAAACATAGAGTAAAATAAAGTGCTTTCAAACATCAGGCACTTAATCCCAGGCCTCTCCAAGCCTTTTCAGAGGGTCTAAAGCTCTTCAGCGACTGCCTCTCAAATCTGTGGTGGTCTGAACAGTTTCCTCTGGTGAGCAAACCTTCCTCAGAGAAAAATATCTAGATGTGCAAATACAGTAAGAAGAGATTAGTTAGTGTCAGATGATAAATCCCAAGGAAAAATATAAGGACTATCTTCTGGATCCATACAAACTCCTTGTCTCACCCCGGCTGAATTGCTATCATAGTCGTAGATAAAATGCTCAAACCAGAAGTTGGCGGCTGGCCAGCCTGTCTTTCATCCAATGCGAAAGGTGAAAGGCAGGGAATTTGTGAGCTTTTCAGAGCAAGCAGATGATGAGTTTGCTCAGCAGAGATTGGATTTCTGGTGAACAGCTTGCCACAGCTTTTGTCTGCCAATGCTATCATTTTGTCTATCCGTCCTTTGCCCCTCCTGATTTCTGCCCATGCTAACATGAAATGACGGGCTTGCCCGTTTAACTCTGCAGGCTAAACTTTAGCTTCATTACTATGTATGAGATCTATTTTCACCCTAATTTAACATTAATGGAGTAATTTGCAGACTTCTTAACTGAATCACGTATCTCTTAAATTACTATTTTACTTCCTTTGTATGATCCAGCTTAATATTTACCATTTTTTCTAATTCAGCGTTTATGTAAATGTCACACTGTTGCTCCTCCTTTTCACTCCCTACTTGGATCCTCGCTCAGAGAGCACCACAGTCATACAGCTTTACTGCTGTCTGCTCCCATTAGACTGATCTGAAGAATCAGCTGTGACCACAGTTTAATGCTGTTGGACCAGGCTACAGCCTGTGACAATGAACTTCTAAGTATTAATCCCTTAGAGTAATTTCTTTAGTGTCTGCAGATTCATGGTCTGATAGTTCCTTTCTCATCCAGGTTCTGAAGACATTGCCCTTTCTTTCAAGGATCTTACACTTCCCATCCCTAACCTGTGATGATGCTTCCAAGAAGGAATGTGAGCTTGAGGACCCCATGGCCAGGTGCTTTCAGCCTGTGCCTGCACTCAGCCTGGAAGCACTTGCAATGTGTTTAGGAACAGCCTAGTTTAAGTAAACTGCTGGTTGTGGCAGAGAACACATTCAGACCTGACAAGGCTGGATTTTCTTGTTCTCCTGAGCAAAAATTCAGGGTCTTTCTAAGGAGCTGAGAGAAACCTCAGCTCTGTGCCTTAAGAGCTCTCTGGGTCTTGGGTTGAGGCAACCTCACAGGCTTGTGAGTTCATCATATGGATGGCTGGCAAGTCTGGTCTTGACTCTTAGACGTCTAGCCATACACAGGTGCCTGATAGTCTTAATTTCTCAGTGAGTCTTTCTTGATTTGTTTGCAGCTGTATAGATTTATTAATAAAAAGGAACTCTTTCTGTTCCTGAATTCTTCAAGAGCTGAAATGCTACTAAGGCTTAAATATTGGGGGTGGGTAGTGTAGTGGTGGGTGGATGGACTTTGTTCAGGGTTTTTGCCAGTGAAGGTGTGCCCTTTTTCTGACAATGTTATTAACATGATTTAATGGTAACATGGCAATGTCTCACGGCCCTCATCAGAACTGGAGTCCCCTTGTTTTTGTCAAGAGATCCATTGCCACTCAACCCCTGCACTGTAGCTCTTGGTGTTCAGACAAGGCAGGCAGGACTGCTTTGCCGGAGCCACAGAGAAGGGACAGCCAGCCCCGTAATCCTGGCTTTCTCTCAAGTGCGCCAGCTACTGCCGGATGGTACGTGCAATTTCACTCAAAGCATCTGGTAATGGCAACAGACATTACCTTGGCAAGAAGGTTAAAATGCCTGAGAGCTTTCTTACCCTTTTAAGAAAATAACTCTGCATACTATTTTAAAAATATAATAGATAAGAGCAGCTGCCACAGTCAAAATCTATTTATGGCAGTTTAGGGGCTTTGGGGGTGAATGGTTGGCTTTATTTTTGTCTTTCTGGGTGGAAGAGCCTTAGGATTCAATGCCTGCTGCCAGTCAGTTTGTGAAATTGCATTTCATGTGACAGGAAAGGGGCTTTAAAAGTTGAGCAAAGGGACATGAAGGGAACAAATCTCTGTTAGAAGGTAAAGTAACTTCAGAAGAATTACAGTTCACACATTTGCAGCTGAAACCTACTTTCACAGTGCCTGGTGCTGGTGAACTTTGATATCACAAAGCACAACACCCTTCTTTCTGACTATTTTTTAAAACGTCAACCACCACAAATTGCTACAGGTGGGAATAGTGGTCCTGGAGTGTATTGTAGTAGTAAGACCCACTGCTGTCATTTAGAGCTTGTAAATTAGTTTGCTATAGTTCTCCTCTCTAAAGTCTTTCCTGGTGTGACAGAGAAAAGACAGGATAGAGGAACTGATAAAATGCTGCCAGAGCCCTTTGACAGACAGATATATAACTTCTTGTCTTTTCAGTCAGTGTTGCTACTGTTCAGTTTACTGGATCTTGTTCTTCCAGAAATGAAGTACTGTTCATTTACTCTTTTATATCACAAACACAAGGAACCTTATTCATTTTCTCTTGTACTGGTGGTACAAAGAACTGTTTTCATACTCTTTAAACAATGGAGTATCTGCTTTTTATGTATTTCCAAAGCAGAACGGTGCTGTGCCTGTGAGTTTCATCTGCAACGAAAAAAGTTGAGCTCATACGATCCCAGGAACCAGCTTCAAGATGAGTGCTGTCATTGAGAGGAAGCAGTTTTCTTAGATGGGAAGAGAACTGCAGACTTGTAGAGCAGCTCAGTTTGGAAAAGACCTTGAGAGGTCACCTGGTTCAAACCATTTAAGTTAGGTCCAACTTAGATCAGAACAACGCCCTATCTCAAACCCAGACAGCTTCATCACCCAAAACTGTTTTACCTTTACATTTACCTAGACTGGCCAATGCCTAGATAGAGCTCAGATTTTTAAAGGGATTATATCATTCCTTAAGAATAGGCAAGAGGAAAATTTCTGCTGTTTTCAAAGCACTCAACACTGCAAGCAAAACTGGAATACTGAAGAATGAAAGAAAAGATAATCTTCATCAGAGAAATTTCATTAATCTGGAAGCTGAGTCATATTAAGAATCTGCCACTCTCTGACAGGAGCTTGAGTGCTGCTAAAATCTGCTGATTAGAAGAGGAATTCTCCTAACTAGAAAACTATGAAGGAGAGAAACCTGAGATGCTATTTTTGCCAACTTGACACACTCTCAAAGTAACAGCACTAACTACGTCCGATCTTTTATGAAGTGAGCTCAGCAAAAAACATGGGAAGCAATCACAGTATCTGCAGTACTCCAGCTAGTGGTTAAACTCAATGCACAAAGAACACATTTTCTAAACAGAATTAAACCGTTCTGGCTGTTCTGACCTCTAGATAGTCCTCTCTTTTGAAGGAAAACTGAAGTGACTTTCTAGGTTTGGGAAGAAATATCTTCTGTGCCTGGGACACTGTACTTGTGGTCAAGAGACCACATGTTGATTCCCTGACATGTTAGGCCTCAGTATGCAAGAAAAGAGAGGCTGAAGCAACTGTGGAGTTTAAAAGCTAGGGAGAAGAGGCAGGAAGAGGAAAAGTAGGGAGTGCCAAACACAACTTCTAAAATCTGGGCATATTGCTTCTTTTTGAGCCTCAGATTTTCCATCCACAAAATAGTATTAAACCCACTTTTTGAAAAAGACACGGGGATATGTGAGGAGGGGTCTAGTGCAGCTTTTCAAAAGTCAGTAATGCCAAAGTGCTTTTCTTGATGTGTTCGAGGCAGGTGTACTTTATGTGGTGGAACCAAGTTCTCTTTTCAAGCTAGTATGCTTCAGGGCACATCGTTTCCTTTCCAATCTTTGTTTACAATTCTGTGAGCACAGTAACAACATGAACATTCAAAACCTGAGACTAGCAATGTTTGCTGGACAGTTAGGAATAAAATGACACATATTCAGAAACCTAGAATTTGAAGAGGGAAGAAAATTATCTTTTTTAAACAACAGTAAACCACCAGCTGCTTTCATTTTTTAAAATCTTATGTTTATTAGCTGAAGGTAAGATCAGCTAGACTTACTGAAAAACAATTGCAAGTGTGAGGAATGGGGGAGAAACGTTTATCCCCTTTTTCCGTAATAAGATAGCACATGAGAAAATAGCATTTGGAATCTAGTGTGTGCACAGCACATGAAAGGGACATGGAAATAGGCGAGGCAGTAAGGTCACCCAGGCATCCACTCCCCCAGATGGTCTCCAAGTCCCTTGAGCACTGCTGGTGCTCAGGGGTATCATTGTCTCTTTGGCTTCAGCAGGACTACTCCCCTGCTTTCTAAGCGAGAATTCAAGCATGTTTCTTAGATGGAGCTTAACTCCATTCTGACGTGAATTGATAGCTGCTGAGAGGGGGAAGTCAGAGCTAGGTGGAAGCAATGCCAGGACTGGGAGGAACAGAAGTGGTTACACAGAGGCGGACTGAAGTAGAAAGAGGTGGGATAAGGGGACATAGTAAAAAAGTGGGAAGATTTAGTGTTACACTAAATCCCAGTATTAATTGAAATGCAAGTGTGCTTTGAGTTATAGGGCTATCACTCCATTTTGGAATACCTGCGTCTCTCCTAACTGCTTGAGACTATTTTATGAGGTTTATGATGTCCCCACAAGCCTTCTATAAAATTGTAGCTCTGTAATTCACACTCCTTGTTAAATTATTATATAAAGAACCGTATGTATTATAAATGAAAGCCTGTATTAGGTTTCAGGGCCAGTTGACTACCTGAAAAAATATTCATTGCGTAATTTATTTGGTCTGTTTTGGCATTACTCTTTGAATAAATGATTCAGTGAATAGTAATTGAACAGGTAGAGAGATGATCAAAACCTACCAGAAATATTTACAGAATATATTATAATATTGCAGGAAAAAAAAAGAAAAAAAAAAGGTGAAATTTGATGAACCGTGTGTTTTAACTTTTCATTGAGGTACATAACAGTGCACGTTTGCTTCTTCAGTACGTTTCCATACAAGTCATCTGATGGATTGTGTTTCTCAATATTTCTTCACATTTCAAACCCTATTTTGTTTCCAAAGACCATTTTGAGTGTAAAGCTGAA